>NW_027361697.1:51405000-52605000 GCF_039654945.1 Dendrobates tinctorius
GAGGACCTGTGGGGCCGACACAGGTAACGGACAGGTGTTCGTGTTGTACTGACCTGGGTCAGAGAGAGAATCTGTGTGCCTGGAGGGTTCAGTGAGCAAGGTCCTGGAGGTTCAGTGTTGGGAGATTCTAGGAGAAGAATCGGATCCCTGGAGCACGTGGTATGACCTTGGACCTGGTGAGGCATGAGTGTTGGGCAGTCTCAGGAGGAAATGGATGTCCTGAAGAGCACCCGCTAAGCCCCTGGACCTGGTGAGGCCGGTGTGTTGGGAAACCCTGGGAGGAGGGCCGCTCCCTGAATAGCACCTGGTGCGCCCTGTGTGTTGGACGGTCTCAGGCAGAGACGGAATGTCCTGAATAGCACACAGACAGGACACGTGTCATGAACTCATTTTCTGCTACACCAGTTGAGAGTTCCCCTTCCGTTCTCCCTCTGGTGGTGACAGGAGGTAGTGCGGTTGCTTTTAAGTGGTAGTGATCTGCCACCTGATGAGGAAGATAACGATTGGATCTCTGGAGTATCAGACTGGATATAAGACAGCCAACGCCCTATCCGGGTGCTGGTGATTCAGTCTGCTTCTCAGGTCCTGAACTTCAGCTCTCTTCCAGTCTTCTCAAGTTAAGTTTGTTTTTTGCTAATGTTCACACTTGCGCTTGTTGGCCAATTCAGTTTGTTGTGTAATCAGCCTGCCCCTGCTGGGGCTATGCTGAAATTCCACTCCTATTAATCAATATTTGCCAATCTGCTTTTTGTCCCTTATTATATTGGCCTCTTTTTTGCTCTGTCTCAGAATATTTCAGTGCTGATATAGGTTTAGAAGTCTAGTGACTTCAGGGTTAATTTTGCTATCAGAAGTGTTGAACAATATTTTTGTAGGTTGTTTTTGGCAGATTTCAGACAGTGTCTTTCCTTTACTGTCCTTTTTGGTTAGCCGGGCCCCATCGTTTGCTCAGCCTATTTGTCTGCCTTTGTTTGTATTTTCATCTTGTTTCACCGCCAATACATGTGGGGGGCTGTCTTTCCTTTGGGGTCTGCTCTGGGGCAGTTAGTTTTCCTCTTTTCCTGCTTTAGGCTTATGTAGTTCTCCGGTTGTGACGAGGCATCTAGGACCAACGTAGGAATGCTCCACGACTGCTGCTAGTAGTGCAGTTAAGATCAGGGATCTGCAATCTGCATAGTTACCAACTTCTCTGGTTTTCTGAGACTTAGCTTGTTGTCTTGTTTTTCCTCCTCGGTTTCCCATTCATAACAGACACGTGACTTTTGTGTGGTGTGTTGGTGTGGCCGGTGTGTTGGGAAACCCTGGGAGGAGGGTCGCTCCCTGAATAGCACCCGGTGCGCCCTGTATGTTGGACGGTCTCAGGAGAGGAGACAGAACGTCCTGAATAGCACACAGAAAGGACACGTGAGTTTTTTGTGTGGTGTTTTTTTTCTTTTCTCAACTCAGCTTGCGATGGTTCAGTGGGAGTTAAGAAGGTGACAAGCGGCTTTCTGGAACTCGGCGGGGTTACGAAGGGGACAAGCGGCTTCCGATAACTCAGCGGGGTTACAAAGGGGACAAGGAGCTTCCTGTAACTTGGTGGGGTTATGAAGAGGACACCAGCCGCTGTGAGTGAACAGCAGCCGGTGGTGTCAGTGATTGGTGACAGCAGGAGCTGTGGTGGTGCCAGCAAGGACTTGTGTGGTATCATTAAAAGACATAAACTGTGCTGTGTGAACTGTGGTCTGAGAAGACCGATATAACGGACATGGGGAAATCCTGAAAGGGGGCGGTGGCCCAAATCGGGGTGGTAGCCCAAAAGAGGGTGGAGTCCCAGAGGGGGCGGTGACCCAAATTGGGGTGGTAAGCCAAAAAGAAGTGGCATCCCAGAGGGGGGCGGTGACCCAAATTGGGGTGGCAACCCAAAAAGGGGTGGAGTCCCGGGAGGGGGCGGTGACCCAAATTGGGGTGGTTCAGGAAATGGCAGCACTGGTTGCCTCACTGGGTATGTCTGGGAAACCGCAGTGTGCCTATATGAGTTTTGAGGAGTGCAGCATGTATTTTCCAGATAATGCCACAGGTGTGTACCGCGATGCTGCACCGGGAAGGAGTCTCTGGTAGACTGGACTCAGAGAGTCAGGTGACTCTGACAGGAATGCCTCTCGTTTTATCTCTGACCGAGAAAAACACCAGGGTTCGCTGTAAACACGGGGTCACGGTGAACTATGCAGTAGATATAGTAATTTTTGAGGGGACCAAGGGTGGTGAGTGCCAAGGGGGCGGGATACCACGAGACTTAGTCTATGCCTTGGAGAGGGGCCGGGACTTTGTTTTGTTTGATGATGTATGGTCGGACCATGGAGACGTTTTGACTGTGGGGCCAGCTGACACTGAGACAGTGACGGCTCCTGACGTGGACAGGTCAGAGGTAGAACTGACCGGAAGAAGTACATCTGCCCAACTTACGGACCTGACGTCTCGTGATATGACGGATGGTGGGCTGGGAGATGAGACGACTGAGGGAAAACACGGTTAAACGGTAACGGGATGGTTCACTCGACTGGTGGGACTGTCCCAGTGGTACCATTTGAGAATATGATTAAAGAGGTAGTGGTGAGACACGTGCTGGCCAAAAGAGAACAGGATCGTGAGATAAAGCTGATAAAGGAGACAGTGGAAGGACATCTCGAACAAGAAAGAGTCCTGAGACAAATGGCCGAGCACAGGGTTGAGGAGCTCGAGAAAGAAGTCTTGGAGCTCAAAGAAACTGTAAGTGGTCTTCTGCGGGAGAAGAACTTTGACAGTGATGAACAGCGGCCGGGTCCGACTGGTGGTGGAACGGAGCTGCTGGGGCCCGTCTTGGCAGACGGTCATGAAGAGATGAGATCTCGTGAAGTTGGAGACCTAAGAACTGAAGAAGACAGTCACCGGGTCGGGTCAACTGTAGTGAGGAAAGTGTCCGTGGGAAAGCCAGAGCCTCCTGGCCAGGAAGAGAGCAAGGCCACGACCTTCAAGTTTGTGATTGATGTACCAAAAGACATGCAAGAGGCCTGTGCTGAGGAAGGTGTGCATGAAGCTTTCAAAGAGGCGGTTAAAGCGTGTAAGGTGCACTGGGTGCCTGAGACTCGGCAGTTGGTGATAGTATCAGCCAGAGAAGATACATCAAACCGAGTAGCTGTCCTGAAGGAGATGCATCTACAATGTCTCCACGCCAAACAGCTGGTCAGGCGGAGTAATGTGAAGGCTGCTCGACGCCTAGAGTTAGTAAGGAAGGCTATGGATCGGCTGGGTTTGCAGAAAGATGTGGTTCCGGTACCCAAAGCTCTGATTGGGAGAATCATTGGAAGATCTGGGAAGTTAATGCAAGACCTTGTGAATATCTCCGGTGTGGTGAGGGTGAGGATCCCTCCTGATGATGAAGACCAGGTATCCAGTGAAGAGGGTAGGATTCCCATCCTGGTGGTTGGCTCCGTGGAAAGCCTGAGAACCTTTTGGATGCTCTTGGAGTATCAAATGCGGTACCTGCAAGAGATTGAGCAGTTGAGGCTGGACCATCGGCGAATCAATAAAGAGGTTCGGAATACCAGGTGGCGGCCGCCTTCAACCCAACATGTAAAGACCCGAAGGGTTCCTCCAAGTAGTGACATGACAAGTGGCCGAAGAATGTCAGCAAGTGGTAGTTCGACTGGCAGGATGACGTTGAGAGATTGTAGCTCCTGTGAGACACTGAATGAGTCAGACTCAGGCCAAACAGTAGGCCCAACTAAGACTGATGACCGTACCTACTGGGGGGAGCTGGTCGGGGAACGGAACAAACAGGGAGAGGAATGTGGTGACTAGACAGTGTCTGATGACGCAGACAGACTGTAACTGGAGGGCCAAAGATCAGGGCCGGTACTCTGACCGCTGGGGGTGGGGGAGACCTAACGTAGAGATGAGGACGTATGACAGATGGAGACGGTTCTCTCGAACTGTGGGGCAAGGTGTAATGAGTGAGTGCCCGGTCTCGAGAGCCTGATGTAATGTGTGTTCAACCCCACAAGTTTGAACAGAGGGGGGAGGTATGTGGTGTAGTAACCACTGTGTCCGCTAGGAGGCTCTGTGTGGATGTCCCAGGAGAAAGGATGAATGGCAGAATACTGAATGGCCATTTTGTATCTCAAAGTGGGTGGCTTAGAGATGGAGACTTATGTGTTGATCAGTAGTGATACTGCTGAGGTGCTGCTTTAATGTGACAGGGAGAAGTCTCCAGGTAACTAGGGAGATGGGCGGGCCAGTTACCTACAAACCCACCAAGGGGGTGTGTTTAAAGAACACTTTTGTAAAGAGTGTGTAAGTGCTTGAACGACCTGTGATGAGGTCAGAGTCATGTGACCTGGTGGGCGTGGCTATGAACCATATAATGTGGCCAGGGTAGGTCACATGTGGTGAATGCTGGGACCCGATTGGTCCAGTGTGGAAGGTCCCGCTGAGATGGAGCTTCCTGGCTAACAGCCTGTGAAGTGGCTGTGGTAAATGGCTGCATGTGTCTGAGAGTTCCCAGGGGAGGGAATGAACGTCTGCAGTAAGCTGAAGCAGCCATGAGGAAACCCGGACGTGGGTGAGATAAGTGAGGCTAAGAGAGCCTGTATGCTGGACATTGTACAACCTGTGTGAACACAGGGTTTACAGAGTGAAACTCTGCCATGGACACTCTGCTGTTTATATGAAGTTTTGTTGCTGCTGTGGGTTTATGATGTTGAATAAACCGCATGGACTATGCTTGCTTTATGGAAAATCTGTGCCGGATCTGTTTTTGTGGCTGCTGAGCAAGTATCCCCTACCCGAATAACAGCGCTACCTCACAGTAGGTACTAAGGAATTTGATAGCATGGGATAAAACCAGCCTGAGAACAAAGCTGCAGCAAAAAGATGTATTTAAGCAAAACAGAAATGCAAACAGAACTAACACAGATATTCCTGCAATTGAAACGAGGTGCTCAGCACAGTATAGTAAATCACAGCAAACTGAATAGCGGGACGCAACCGCTAATATGAACCAGTCCAGCAAGGATATGACACAAGAGTGTGCGAGACACTTAAACGAGAAAGTCCATTAAAGATATCAGTGGGTATGCATACAGTACTTAAATGTGGTTATCCAGCAAGGGGGTAGTGGAAATGTACACAGTACTTAAACAAGGGAGTCCAGCAATAACTTGATCACACGTGAGTACGGCACTTGTTTGTGGGAGTCCAATAAAACATAGAAGAAGTGTAGCCAGGGGAAGGTCTTTAAAGGTACCTTTAAGGGCTGACAAAACCTGCACCACAGCCCCACAGACGTAGTGCAGAAGATCATAGAATCATAGAATGGTAGAGTTGGAAGGGACCTCCTGGGCCACCTGGTCCATTCCCCTGCTCAAAGATATGAAGTTACACTTCTTACTGACCACAGCAGCTTCTGACACGAGAGGCAGCACCCAAGTATTCTGGTCGATAGGCAACCCTGGTCAGAATCCAGGAGGACACAGAAAATTGGAAGGCAACTGAATTAGGCGAGGCAGATCACCGGTAAAGAGCAGCAGTAGTAGGGAGTTCACCAGCACAACAGTCAGGAGCTCAGGAGCCAACAGCACAAAATACTCAGGCAAGGAGGAACACACGACCCAGACTTAAAAAACAGGACAGACAGGAAGTTCCATGACAGGGGCGAGATACAAAACTCCATCTTGGATAAGGGCAAACAGGCACAAAGGATTGTCCGGAATCCTTACAGATGCAGTCTTTATTATTTATTGTAAGGGGTCTTTTATGTAATGACAGCAGTCTTCGCAAATCCAAACAGTTGTTATATTGAAAACAAAAATCAATCAATTTCCTTGTTTACTTTTCTTGTCTGTGCATTTGACTTTCTGATAAAAACTCTCCAGATCCTATCACATTTAGAGACATTTGGTTATAGAGAAGCTAATACATTCACATTCATTTATGGAGCAATCAATATACAAAAAGAATACTATTACCAACCAAAGGGTTGATGTATCAATTTTTGGGATAATGAGATGATGAAAGTCAGTATACTGCTCTGGAAAACTAGACACATGCCAGAACACAAAACAGGTAGCAGGGAGACAAAGAGGCTTAGCGACTACAAGCAAGACCTACCATTTCTGGAAAGAGATAGGACCCAAATAATGGATATCCTCAGGCAAGCAGCTGTTGACAGGAGACATGAACAAGATATCTCAAGAGCTAAAACACTTTCAGATGACATAGAATACTTATGGGCCAATGTAACGATGACAAGCTGTATAGCACCAGGAAACATTTTGTCATCCATGAAACATTTAATAAGCGACTGCAGGATTTAAAAAAAAAGTTGATATTGAACTATGGGTGAAACTGGCGAGAGTTGTATTGAGAATGATATTTTTGTATGTGAAGAGTTAGAACTCTCCTAGTGAAACCAGTATTACTAAGTGTTAATGTACTTGTCCATATTATGTCTGCATTTTAGTGGACAAACCGTGGTCTTTAGCCATTTATTAAGTGTACCTTTTGGTATTTAAAAGTTTTAAGATAAATATTATCACAAGGCATTGCGTTGTTTGTACCTCCACATTATATATTAGCCTATGGTTTTAAACAAAAGTAGAGATAAGCAAATACATTTGAGTGGAATTGAATTCTACTAATATTTTACAAATATCTGCATTTGCCAAAAATCTGATTTTTTCGTTATTTGCTCCCACACTGATTCAGTGTGGGAGGTCAGGTCAGGTGGTCAGGTCCCATGGGTGTCGTAGGTCCCGGGTCTAGCGCCTCCCATCTTCATGCAATGTAGTCATCCTGCTTGTTTCGTGCCACGCTCCTATGCAGGTGTTCTGATCTGCCCTGCTGAGGGCAGAGCAAAGTACTGCAGTGTGCAGGCGCTGGAAAAGGTCAGAGAGGCCCAGCGCCTGTGCCCTCAAAAGGGCAGATCAATATGCATGTGCAGTAGCGTGGCACGAAGCATGCAGGATAATGACATCGCATGAAGATGGGAGGCACCGGACCCGGGACCTGCAACACACATTGGACCGGACCGCCCCCCCGGATGAGTATAATAAAACTTGTTTTTCTACTTTTTCAGGTCGGATCGGTGGCTTATCTACAGCATTGTAGAAAGCATTATGAAAGGGAGGGTGTCCGATATCAGTGTACTATTTTGCCCGTTGTCGGAAAGGGGTTAAATGAAAGAGGAAGTTACCAGAGTGAGACATGTAGCTAACACAGAACAGTAGAAAAGAACTTTGTCTCACCCAAACATATTAGCAGCTGCAGCTCTCACAGCTCTGATGTACTGCAATGCTGGTTGCCTGTCAAATGTCGTTAAATCACTGAGAAGACACCTGCAGATGAGTTTAATGTTGTGTTTTGTTAGTTATAATCACACACAGCTCTGCAATGAGATCAGAAGCACAGAGAGCAGCCACCAGACATCACACTGGTGATACCCTCCTTCCCCTATTTAATATAATCTCTTTAGGCAGATTCTCAAGATGATCAGTTACGGCCCATAGAACTTAACATCTTATTTACATATAAGAAGATGTAATTTGTCATCGGAATAAGACATTGTGGGTCGCAGATATCAAGATGTAATTTTATTAAAAATTCTATGTCCTGTGTTCCCATATAGCTTAGGAGAATTGATTCTACTGAGTGATTCCCTTTAAAGTGTTCTGCTCATTCCTAAGGTGAGGGAGGCAAGCCATGTTGTAAAGCCTTGGGAGCAAAGAAGAATTTAGGCAGCTTGGGGGAACTCTTTGTTTGTCACTGCTCAGCTTACAGGGTTTCACTACAGTTCATTAATCTACTGTTTTGACTGGGTATAAGGCTTATACAAGTAAAGCCCCCATTACACACTGCGATATCGCTAGCAATATCGCTGTAAAGTCACCGATTTTGTGACGTTGCAGCGATATTGCTAGCGATATCGCTGCATGTGATACTTACCTCCGACCGGCTCCCCCGCTGGTTATCGCTGATCGCGCGAGAAGCTCCTGGACCATTCCTCGTCGGCCACTTCCTGCTGGGCTTCCTGTGGCGCTGACGAGCGACGCGTGGAGCCGGGCGGGAGGACGTAGGATCGCCGCGTCTGACAGGTAAGTAGCGATCCCCGTCCCCAGCGATGTCGCTAGTGAGATCTGCCTTTGTGGCAGCTCACTAGCGACCACATAGCGATGTACCAGCGATCCTGGCCGCGTCATATCACTAGTCGGGATCGCTGGTGCATCGCTAGGTGTAACGGTACCCTTAGATTCAACCATTTTGAGCCAAAAAACACTAGAGTAAACACACTATGCTGCTAGACAACCACACTTCTTGTGTTTCTAGGATAAATTCCAAATTAGGTGTGATTGGCAGACCAAATTCACACATGTCAAATTTATGCAAAAATTTTGAGATTTTTGACATTTTCACTCCAATGCCGGCCAGCTCAACTAAAGTGGTCTGAGAACGGGTGAGACAAAACATGGCAGCACCCGCCCACTAAATTCATGAAAAGTTAAGCCACTATAATGGTGTAACTTACAGGCAGGCAAGCGTCCTTGAGATTAATTTTGTCCATCCTAATGGAATCAACTCATCTTTCTCCACAACATCCCTTCATTAAGACTGTCATTTACATCAGCAGAATGAATGACTAGGCCCCATACTGTTCTTTATTAGCACAGTATCAATAACACTTTTCCGGGTGACAATGGAGTTTTTTTGGCTATAGATAGCTTAGCTGTTCAACTCACATGCATTCTTCAGAGTGTGCAGGTCTGGGGTCCTGAAATATGTGACACAAGCAATGTACTGACTAAATATCTTGCATTTCAGTGTACTTTTCTGAAAAGCAAAAGTCAATCCTACAGGCCAATAATATTAAAGGTGTTTTCCTTTCTTATTTTTTATGGCAGTAAAAACAGGCGTCCGATATCTCAGATCTCTATTTTCAGCTAAAGAGCAGAATAGGCATTTTCTCAATGCCTCTATAGTACTTAATGAGGATATCAGAAATCTCTGAATGTGGTCATTTGACTGTTTTTTTGTTGGAATATGTTTGGTGCAACAACTCCATTCCTGTCTATGAGGGTTTAGTTGCTAGTATTGTATGCTGCTCATAAAGTTAGAACAAAAATAAAACTCCCACAGGCTCACATAGGGAGAGCATGTGACTGTATTTCCTGTTTTTCCTGTGTCTGTGTATAAGAGAAGCAGCCTGCTGCAGATGATGAACAGATAGACACACAAATGATTTATTCCTGATCTATTAAGCTTATCATATATTGTTCCTGTTTGTTCCTGAATAAAGAAGCTCTGTTGTCACACACTTGGAGAGTATCCTGAATAATCCACTGCCAATAGGTTATGGGCCCAGAGTGAGACAGAACCCCAGAGTAATACAGCAACAGAAGCCCAAAGCAAAAGCAGCGCAGAGCAACAGAGAAGATGTCCACTCACAGCAATCCTGTCAAGTTCTCAGTGCCAAGCCTCACTAACCAGACCTACCAGTCCTGGAAATTCAAGGCGAAGACGCTGCTCATAAGAGAAGGTGTTATGATCACGGACGCAGAGTGGCTTACCAGCTGACGCTCCCACGTCAATGAACCTTAACGACGACTGGGTATGTGTCCCAGGTGATCATGGAATGTGGACCCACTGGACCACAGAGGGGAACCCGGGCCTACCCACACAAGGGAAGGGTAGCGACCGGGGTCTGTGGCAGCTGAACTAGTGGGCAAGATTGTCATATGCAGGACTAAAGACACCACACAACTTCAGGTATGAAGAAACATAAAGTTTACTTAAATAAAGCAAAAGATATCTAGGCACTAGGTTCCCGATTACGCACATCAAGAAGGGTACGTATCTCAAGTTGACAAATGAAGCAGGAGGTCATCACGGGTTGACACAGTCCAGGGACATCCTAGGAGGACCTATCTTGGCCCACAGGAGAGGCACAGGCACAGCAGGAGATCATCAGACACCGACCTCGGGCAGACTTCAGAATATGGCTGGGGTCATCACGGGTTGATACAGTCCAGGGTTGTCTGGCACAGGCATAATAGGATAGCCTCTCTCTCAGGTCTCAGGCGTAGCACAGGTACAGCAGGAGAACATCAGACACTGACCTCGGACAGTCCTCAGACAATGGCAGGAGCTATCACAGGTAAGACCCCAGGGAACCGGCAGGACAACATAACATAAGCAAGACACGGAAAGCACAGGTCCAGGAATGTTGGGACTACAGCACCGGGCATCGGCTGGTCAGATCTAGGGCTCAATAGCAGTACAGTCACTGGGAAACAAAGCTGATGACTCCTGAGAACCACGGAGGAGAAATCCATCCAGGAAAACGAACGGGATAGACTCGAGCACAGACTGGACCACCAGGACCACGGACTGGACATTGGACGCAGGCTGTACATCGGAACACGGACAGACATCAGATTCAGGCAGGACATCAGGACACAGGCAGACCGTCAAGACACAGGCTGGACACCGAAAGATCAGGACATCTGGACACAGGCTGGACATCAGGACACAGACAGGACATCTGGACATCGGACACAGGCAGGACATCTGGACATCAGGACACAGGCAGGACATCTAGACATCAGGACACAGGCAGGACATCTGGACGTCAGGGCACAGGCAGGACATCTGGACATCAGGACACAGGCTGGACATCAGGACATGAGAACACAGGCTGGAGATCAGGGCATCAGGACACAGACAGGACATCAGGACGCTGGACATCTGACAGCGACCAAAAAGGAACTCAAACGGTCTGGTGCAAGCACCACCAGGTTGGACTGGAGCTGGCTGGGGACTGCACCAAATAACAAACTGAGTACAGCATAGAAGAGACACAGCAGTAACTCCTGACTACTACTTCCAAAATGAACCCAGGTTTGTTCACATAAAGTCAGTTAGCAAATAGTCACAGTCACTGGGTACAGGGTTCCAGACACAGAGGGACCTCAGGAACAAAATAGAGGACACAGTTCAGACAGGGTCAGGCACAGGATCAAGGGTTCAGGCACAGGATCAAGGGTTCAGGCCTGAGAATGCAGCCCACAGGGAGGCGGGATGCAAAACAGAAACATGCCTGGATGTTTCCTGGATATGCAGCCTCCAGGAAAGGTGGATCTGGGTAGTCAGCCCCCAGAGCAGGCAGAAACAGGGCCTGGATATGCAGCCTCCTCATAAAGTCAGGGGAGGTGTGGCCACGCACACCCTAAGCACAGTCAGAAACAAATCAGCATAGCAAAGGACACCTGACAGCAAGCCTAAACACACATGGTAAGTCACACACAAACGCAGAGGACCTCACAACCCACGGGTAGCTTCTACAGCAGCAGCCAGGGACCCCACATGCGGATGGTCATGCAGCACAGCAGAGACACTCACGCATGTACGGCTACGCAGCAGAGCTGGGAACTGAGCAGTTTGTGTTAGGCATTGGGATCTTCCCACTGCACAGGATAGATCCCAAGCCTTGTCTGGATCGGCAGTCTCCCATTCACGTCCGGCCGCTGCAATTGTTGCTCAGCATGGACCTTGGTCCTGGCATCTTGCTAAGGCTCATGGTACGCATTTGGTTACTGCTACCTCTCCAGCTAAATCTATGGTAACCAATGATACGTAGGTGCAGTCTTGTCCTCTGAAGTCTAAGTCCAGAAATCACCTTACTGAGCATGTACATGATGTGGCGTCTTCTCTTTGGTGGTCGGACATCATGCTCTGGTGATATGGAAGCTTCGGATTGGCCTGCAGGCAATGTCACGGCTGCCTGGGCGTAAGAGTTTGGGGTGGAGCCTAACATATGAAAGGCTCTCAGAAGCGCATGTGGGTGCGCTAGTACCATGTATGCCATGGTGTGAATGTGGATACTCTACCTCTCTTTCTGCAGGTTGTTTGAGTCTGTCCAGCTTTGGGACTGTACTCGTTGTCAGGCAGTTAGCGTCAGTGGGTTAATTAGCTCTTGCGTTAGCACCTGTTTCCTACACTTGTGTGGTTTACACGGTGGAGTTACAGGGCAAGTTCAACCCTTAGTCAGGGTATTATATCTAGCGTCATATGAGTTCTCATCCCGGCTTGCATCTGATTTGTTTTAGTGTGCGATTGACACTGTTCAGTTGCTGAGCAAGCTTAATCCTCATGCTATAACCCTGTGACGTTTAACAGGGTACTGCACTCAGTATTCTTTAGGTCAATACCTCTCTGTCGAGCAACAGAGCTTGGAATCCAGCACCCTGTTCACACTGAGTGGCGTCAACTCTGTGTGTACAAGCAATCGCTCGCTGTGTGTTCCGTCACTGCTTTCTAGCAGCATTTATACATCTCTGCACAGTGGACCCCGGGTTGCGATTGCACTTTATTATTTTTATTTAGTGCAATCTGCCAACCCTAACAATATGTCTGCTGCTTATGCAAGTCAAGAAGTAATTTGGTTGAAACAACTTTTGGAAGATTTTGGCAAGCCATTAGCTCAACCAACAGTTATCTATGAGGACAACCAAGGATGCATTAAACTTGCCAGCAGTGAGAAGATTAGTGCAAGGACTATGCACATTGATGTAAAACATCATTACTTACGTAACTTAGTGGAACGTCGCGTACTCGAGTTTGTTTATTGCGAGTCTGACAAGATGATAGCTGATGGTATGACAAAGCTATTATCAAGAGCAAAGTTTGTGGACTTCAGATCTGCAATGAGACTAAAAGAATAAGTAGTTGTTGAGTGGGAATGTTGGAATATATTTGGTGCAACAACTCCATTCCTGTCTATGAGTGTTTAGTTGCTAGATTTGTATGCTGTTCAAAAAGTTAGAACAAAAAAAAACCCAGAGGCTCACACAGGGAGTACATGTGACTATATTTCCTGTTTTTCCTGTGTCTGTGTATGAGAGAAGCAGCCTGCTGTAGATGATGCACAGATAGAGACACACAAATTATTTATTCCTGATCTATTAAGCTTATCATATATTGTTCCTGATTGTTCCTAAATAAAGAAGCTCTGTTGTCACATGCTTGGAGAGTATCCTGAATAATCTGCTGCCAAGATTTTGAAAACCATACTCACTGAGAAAACCTATTGAGGTCATCAGTTACAATGTAAATCTTGACCTGCACATCATTTTTTAATTTTTTCTTGGTAAGCTTTCCTTGAAGGTTCCTAGCTATGTTAATATGGCTAATAAATTCAGATGCCAAAGTTTTCTGCATACTGGACCAGTTCTAAATCTTCTAAGATGCTGTAGATGAATTCAAACTAGGATCTTCAAATACCATATTGAACATTGACAAGAAACCCGAGTGGATTCACTCTGGCCGCTGCCAGTGACTGAAAGGTCTTTCCCTATAGACACATGCAGGGAAAGAACTGTCACTGAAGGGCAGGGTAAAACTGCTGGAGACCCGCCTGTCTAACTATTCTCTTGTGCTGCTTGGCCTCTGGTGGCTTTCAAAGTATGCCAGAAGTTGCAGGCTTTACAAAGTCTGATCTGAATGTTAAACTAAGAACCTCATGTTCAGTTTTGTAAGTTTTTGCCTAGCGGCAATGTATGATTTTTGGAAGTGTGGGAAATTTCTTTTTTTCTGCAGTTCTGGCTTTCAAAGTATGTTTTTCTCTGAAACACCACACCATTTCAGAGTTAAATTTACACGACTAAACTCAAATAACCGGTACCTGATACATGCTGCTCGCCATGTTGGACATCCATTTGACTTCACATCCAAATCCTCTACGTATCCAAAAAGCCAAACAATTCCTTCTCTGCATTTAAACCCTACAGAATAAGGGTTTCAAAGGCTTCAAATTCGAATATTTTCCATACTTCTGCTCTGGACATTAATACCATGCAGTTTCTTCCTCTCCAATTCCTTCTAACTGATTGTAAATTTGTGAATATTAGACTTACTGGATTATTGTTATGATGAATTTGGAGGTGATTAGATAAAGAGTGTTTTACATACGAATTTTTAATATTGTTAATATGTTCAGAAATTCTTCTTTTCAGTGGTCTAAAAGTTATACCAATATGTTGTTTGTGACAGCGGCTTTGGTTAAAATTGGTTACCCATTTCAAAAGAAATAAGCTTTGATTTTACACTGATCATTTTCCTGTTAATAGATGTTTGTTTTCAATTTGAGCATGTACTACACCAGAAAAAGTCTTCCATATACAACTAAGTAATCAGACTTGTATTTACCACTATGCACCAGAGGTCCAGTGCCTAAGGTGGCGGGTTGCTGGAGACAAACATATATAGATTTTTTTTACCTGCCCTTCATATTATTAAACAAGGTAATAAAGCCATTGTCTTTCCTGTGGATGGGAGAGCATAGTCCTCCATTCATTTGTATTCACTTTGGTAGATCGGCTTACTAGGCTGCACACAGAGGTAGATATAAGAATCGTTTTGATTTCATGTCAGGCTGGTTTATTGCAGTCCTCATAAACCACATCACAGAAACTGTAAATACAGCATTTGTCCGCCATAAGGTAAAACAAAAAATAACACGTCCATACAATAATGCTGGTTAGTCCACTTGGCTTAGAGTCCAGCTTCTTAATCATTTTAGCAAAGGCATTTAAATTCAGGAGATCTGCAGCTTCCACACATTCAGCTCTGGAGTTCACAACTCCTGGCACACCCACCACCAAGTGACTCAGAAGGCTGAATATTTACCTTCTAAACTCCACCCTGGAGAGGAGATATGCTGAGCTGCCTCCCACCAGCTCTTCAGCTGTTCACTTAAATATCTAGCCCTCAAAATGGTCAACTAACCCCTCTTATCACTTAGTGTGCTGGAGATATTTCCCTAGGTTCATATCACTGAAGCTAACAACCTCACTGATACATATCTCCCATTCAGTATTTTACCAGTTACTTTGTCAAATCACATTTTCAAGACCTGAATACAAATAAACCGCTGAGACAGGAAGCTGCTAGACCCCAGAAGTGCCAGCAGAGTGCTAATCAGCTCGACACCTGACATGGTGTGGTGTTACAATGCTGATAGGTCACTTTATCATGCTGCAAACACCATTATGGAGCACCACAAAGGAAACGGACAATAGAGGCGGGAGCAGGTATGCACTCAGATTCAGGGGGACTATTACTATACACTGGGGGTTATGAGGGCTATTAGACAGGATGTGACTTCACTTTCATGTGCACTGAATGGGCATTAATGATTTTTCAGTGTCAAATTACATCACAAGGGCAGAGCATAAAGTGGTTTTAGAAGGTGCTCACTCTTGCTAAACAAGCGCTATCAAACGAGTCAAATAACTGACATTAATATATGAAAATATAAGGGAATAATGGTGGACCAAGACCCAGAAGTGCCCTCCTTTGCATATTAAATAAAAGTAGATATTTTAGAAATTATTAAACTAAACTGTATATGCCTGGTATGATTTTTATATGTGTTGCATCCCTTATGTAAATGTTTACGCAGTATAATTGGAATTTAAGGGATGATAGACTTCTTTAAGCACGTATAAAAATAATTTCATCTGACGAATGAACATTTGCCTCGTGCATTGGGTGATTAACAGCCTTTTTAGATAGACCCATAATCCGTGTTGTCTTATTGGCTAGTGTAAGCGCTCCTTAAAGAGTAACTAAACTTTTGTCAAACTTTTATGTTTTAGGCTGTGTGCCCACGTAGCGATTTTTAAGCGTTTTTGCCGCGATTTTCTGCGTGAAAACGCTGCGAAAACGTTTAAAAATCGTGTACAGAAGGCCCCCCATGGATTCCTATGGCATTCTGCACATGCTGTGCTAATGCTGCGCTTTTTTCCGCGGCGGAATCGCATCGCAGAAAAAATCGCAGCATGCTCATTCTTTTGTGCGGAATCGCAAAGAATTGCCGCGATTCCGCACCCATAGGAATGCATGAGAATCGCTGACTTCCCGCATGTTGCTATGCCCACCATGCGGGAAGTTAAGCGTCTCATGTGCGGTTGGTACCCACGGTGTGGAGGAGAGGAGACTGTCCTCCAGGCCCTGGGTACCATCCCCCTGTAAAAAAAAGAATAAAAAATAAAAAATCGGGGTATATTTACCTTCCGGTGTCCCGCGCTGCATTCCCGGCCTAAGCGTTCCCAGTAATGCCTTGCGGCAAGGCCCTGTAATGACATAGTCTCGCGTGACTCTAGCGGTCTCGCGAGATCGCTATAGCGACGCAAGACTACGTCATCACAGGTCTCACAAGGCATTACTGGGAACGCTGTGGCCTGGGATGGCATCGCAGGACGCCGGAAGGTAAATATACCCTGATTTTTTTATTTTTTTTTAGCATTTTAACATCCTATCTTTTACTATTGATGCCGCATAGGCGGCCTCAATAGTAAAAACCTGGTCACACTTGTCAAACACTATGTTTGACGAGTGTGACCAACCTGTCAATCACTTTCCAAGCAATGCTTCAAATCGCTTGGAAAGTGCTTGAATATCGCACGCGAAAATCGCGGCAAAATCGCGATCATAATCGTGGTAAAGGTGCGGGAAAAAAACGCACGATTTATGGGAAGGAGTCCGGTTTTTAGTGAGCGTTTTAAAACGCTACGTGGGCACATAGCCTTCGGCTCAATATTTCTGAGCAGAATGATAGGGAATGAGGTCCTGAGACCAACAATAAAACCTCTCCTCTTAGAAGAGGCAGCTCCGTAGATAGGAAAGCACACCACAGTACAGATGCGCAGTAAAAAGTCATAGGTTCCTGACTACTAAGCTGTTCACCTGGTATTGCAATTGTGATATAGTGATGTACTGATGGTGGTTCTAGTTATGTAGTTGCATTTACTGATAGTGGTTCTAGTGATGTAGTCATGTCATGTACTGATGGTGATTCTGATTATATAGTCATGAACTGATGGTGATTCTGATGATGTAGTCGTGTACTTATGGTGGTTCTTGTGATGTAGTCATGGACTGATAGTGGCTCTGGTGATGTAGCATGTCATGTACTGATGGTGATTCTGATTATATAGTCGTGAACTGATGGTGGTTCTGGTGATGTAGTCATGTACTTACAGTGGTTTTTGTGATGTAATCATGGACTGATGGTGGTTCTGGTGATGTAGCATATCATGTACTGATGGTGATTCTGATTATATAGTCGTGAACTGATGGTGGTTCTGGTGATGTAGTCATGTACTTATGGTGGTTCTTGTGATGTAGTCATGGACTGATGGTGGTTCTGGTGATGTAGTCATGCACTGATGGTGGTTCTGGTGATGTAGTTGTGTACTTACGATGGTTCTGGTAATGTAGCTGTGACAATTTGGCATTTTATCTTAATTAACCAGATGTCTATTTTCAGCACGCCAGGAGGAATAACCTTTTACAGTTGTGGCGCATGGCGCATGCACAGGGCTCGCAGTGATGTCACAGGCCGTGGACCGGTCAGAGGAGGACGCCGCCACCGACGGGGAGAGGAGAGAGGCTGTGATGCTGGAAGGTGAGCGACGTGGGCCGTGACCGGACGTGTGACGGAGGCCGTGACAGTACTGATGGTGGTGCTGGTAAAGTAGTCATGTACTGACAGTGGTTCTGGTATTGTAGTCATGTACTGATAGTGGTTCTGGTGATGATTAATATACAGTTGTGGCCAAAAGTATTGACACCACTGCAATTCTGTCAGATAATACTCAGTTTCTTCCTGAAAATGATTGCAAACACAAATTCTTTGGTATTATTATCTTCATTTAATTTGTCTTAAATGAAAAAAACACAAAAAGAATTGTCCTAAAGCCAAATTGGATATAATTCCACACCAAACATAAAAAAGAGGGTGGACAAAAGTATTGGCACTGTTCGAAAAATCATGTGATGCTTCTCTAATTTGTGTAATTAACAGCACCTGTAACTTACCCGTGGCACCTAACAGGTGTTGGCAATAACTAAATCACACTTGCAGCCAGTTGACATGGATTAAAGTTGACTCAACCTCTGTCCTGTGTCCTTGTGTGTACCACATTGAGCATGGAGAAAAGAAAGAAGACCAAAGAACTGTCTGAGGACTTGAGAAACCAAATTGTGAGGAAGCATGAGCAATCTCAAGGCTACAAGTCCATCTCCAAAGACCTGAATGTTCCTGTGTCTACCGTGCGCAGTGTCATCAAGAAGTTTAAAGCCCATGGCACTGTGGCTAACCACCCTAGATGTGGACGGAAAAGAAAAATTGACAAGAGATTTCAACGCAAGATTGTGCGGATGTTGGATAAAGAACCTCGACTAACATCCAAACAAGTTCCAGCTGCCCTGCAGTCTGAGGATACAAGAATGTCAACCCGTACTGTCCATCGGCGTCTGAATGAAAAGGGACTGTATGGTAGGAGACCCAGGAAGATTCCACTTCTTACTCCGAGACATAAAAAAGCCAGGCTGGAGTTTGCCAAAACTTACCTGAAAAAGCCTAAAATGTTTTGGAAGAATGTTCTCTGGTCAGATGAGATAAAAGTAGAGCTTTTTGGGCAAAGGAATCAACATAGAGTTTACAGGAGAAAAAAAGAGGCATTCAAAGAAAAGAACACGGTCCCTACAGTCAAACATGGCGGAGGTTCCCTGATATTTTGGGGTTGCTTTGCTGCCTATGGCATTGGACTGCTTGACCGTGTGCATGGCATATGAAGTCTGAAGACTACCAACAAATTTTGCAGCATAATGTAGGGCCCAGTGTGAGAAAGCTGGGTCTCCCTCAGAGGTCATGGATCTTCCAGCAGGACAATGACCCAAAACACACTTCAAAAAGCACTAGAAAATGGTTTGAGAGAAAGCACTGGAGACTTCTAAGGTGGCCAGCAATGAGTCCAGACCTGAGTCCCATAGAACACCTGTGGAGAGATCTAAAAATGGCAGTTTGGAGAAGGCACCCTTCTAATATCAGGAACCTGGAGCAGTTTGCCAAAGAAGAATGGTCTAAAATTCTAGGAGAGCATTGTAAGAAACTCATTGATGGTTACCGGAAGCGGTTGGTCGCAGTTATTTTGGCTAAAGGTTGTGCCACCAAGTATTCGGCTGAGGGGGCCTATACTTTTGTCTTGCCCATTTTTGGAGTTTTGTGTGAAATGATCAATGTTTTGCTTTTTGCTTCATTCTCTTTTGTGTTTTTCATTTAAGACAAATAAAATGAAGATAATAATATCAAAGAATTTGTGTTTGCAATCATTTTTAGGAAGAAACTGAGTATTATCTGACAAAATTGCAGGGGTGTCAATACTTTTGGCCAAAACTGTAGATGTAGCAATCTTTAATTTATTGGACTTGATATTAGATCATTATAGGGTCAGTGTGTTGGACTAAAATACAGCCATCTGATAAGGCCATATGTCAGTCGAACAAGTATTTGATTAAATAACCCCTTTTACTATAATCAGCTGTTTCATAATTCGGCCAAGAGCTATCTCACCTGACTCCCACATACACAAAAGTGCTCACTCTGCTTGTGCTTTATGAGATAGCCATGGCTTGACATGTCTATCAATGGCTTTTCCCTTAGAGAGCAATCCGAAATAAGACATCCTTACCTCACTTAGAGACACCCATAAATATTTGACTTTTGTCCAATTCTGTTGATTTCGTTCAGCTAACTAGTCTAAAGTGTTTGGGTGCCTTAGGCCGGGGTCACACTGGCGAGGAATTCGGCCGAGTGAGAGCCGCTAAAAGCACGCATTACACACAGACAAATGATTCTCTATGGGGTCCCTCGCACCAGCTGTATATTTCTCATCCGTATTCTACGCTCCGTGCCAATCGCGGCATGCTGCGATTGTCAGCGTACTACGGCCGTAGTACGCCAATGCAAGTCTATGGGTGCGCAAAAAATACGGATTACACACGGACCACACGTGTGACCTGCAAGCAATACGCAGGTCTTTTGGCTGGTGACAGGAAATGGGCCAATCCATCATCAGGAAGCCTAGACATGCAAATGAGCTCAAAAAGCGCTCCAGACATCCAGGAAGTACGCCTCCACGGAGTACAGCAGCATCATGGCGTACACTTACATAAATGTGGAGATGTTAATAGTCCTGGTGCAGGAGCGTCCCGAAATATGGGACCAACGCGATGCCAATTATTCCAACCAGGCAAGAAAGGAGGCGTCATGGAGGCGCATCTGTCGCCAGATGTACCATGACTTTGGTGATCGACCACGTGAGGAGCAGCATCAAATTCGTAAGTACAAGCCAAAACATGAGTAACCTTAGCGCACAACAAAAAAGGAATATAGAATCAGCACCCCCCTTCCTGTGCATGTACTTTTTGCCTCATGAGGCCGTTAGATTTGGACGTGACACGTGGATTCACACAGCCATAATTTGGGTTTAGGCCACAAGCTCCTCATCCTCCTAGACAAATCAATTATTAAGTGTAGCTAAAGAGACCCTGTGTATCTTCCCAATTAGATATGCCACCATGGGTAGAAAGCACACCCCAGAAGGCCCCATGCCTAGACTACTGGTAGCAAATGTGACCTATCAAATATGTGAATTTGACAATATTTCCTGTCACATTGCAGTGGAAGATGTGATGAAACGCTGGCGAAGCATCCGGGACCAATACCGCCGGGAACGCCAGCAGCGGTCCAGGAATGGGGATGCGGGATACATAAAACGAAAATATATCTATTACGACCGGCTCTCCTTCCTCGCCCCAATTCTGGATCTGAGACCGTAAGTAGATACCTCAAACCACATTACACAGATACTTTACAGGGCCAAAAATATTGATGTATTTTTGCCTCTGTTCTATTTCATAACAGAACTCAATCCAACCTTACGGATCGAGGAACGGGCTCAGAGACAGAGCCCATAATTGATCCTGTAGGGGATGAGGTGGCTGGCCCATCTTCTCCCCCTACAAGAAGCATGGCAGAAGATGAGTCATCACAGGAGAACCCATTGGCTGCCCAACAAACCACACCACCAGGACGGTCTGCTGCTGCCCCATCACCCATCCTGGAAGAGCCGGGCAACTTGAGCAGCAGCCCAACTGGCCAGATCAGGGGATCCCCACAGGCTGCTGTTACATCCCGGCGAGGCCGAAGAAGGCGCCAGGTCACTGTTCAAGAGAGCAGGACCAATGTGGACACAGGGGTGCTAAATTATTTATCTCGAGTCACTACAGATGATGGGGAGGAGGCCTACTCATGTAGCCTGACCCTTTATCTCCGTGCCCTTACCCGTGAGGTCAGGCTCCGTATTAGCGGATGTTTTCAGATCCTGCTTGATGCAAGCACCCCCCCAATACCCCATATGAGCTTTTCGAATATCTGGAGAGGTGGCTGCATTCCCCCAGAAATCTAATGCGCCTGAGACCACCCACCCAGATGCTTGCTCAAGCAGGGTCTGAACATCCTCTAATACGTGGGCCTACACCTCACCCCCTTCCTCCCCCTACCCAACCTTCCCAACAGCAGCAACAGATTTCTGGCTGTAGCCAACCCCACCAATATGGCCACTTATTCCCACCCAGTGTTGGAGGCTGGTCCCAACCTGGTTGGGGACGACATGGCTATATTGGTGGGTATAAGACATGGGCCTACCCGCCCCAACAAGATGCCCCTCAGCAGTATTACTATGGCCACTACCCCCAACAATCACAGGAGGAAGGTCAGTACCAACAGCATGGGCAACAGTATGCACCCACACAGGGCGATGTTGCTCAAAGTAGTCAGCAGCAACCACAGGCTGCTCCTCCGCCTTCTCCTTCCCCAACATTCCACAATTTATAAGTGGCTTAAAACATGGAATTAGTAAACCCATACTGTACATGACTGTTCTTAATCGGTCTGATGGGAGGAGATGTCCAGTGTGTTTGAACTGGTGGTTAAAATCCCAAGGCAAAGTAAAAAAGAGGTTTTATCCAGCAGCAACATGAGCTAAAACAGATAATACTAACATTTCTTATGATGGTTTTCAAATCATATGATTAAGACACCATGACAGGCAAGGCTACCTTATGCGTTTCTGAGACATATTACATGTCTGTAAAAAATACAATATTTCACGGGGCTATACTGGCAAAGTCAAAGGATCAAAATAGAGTACTCACTTGATAATGCATAGAAAAGGCGTGCTGTCCATATTCTCTTAGTACAATTTAGGCCAGCTAACTATATTCCAAAATCAAGGCAAACAGCCTCAAGACCATCACGCTCTCTCTATGTATTATCAAGTCAGTCTTCTATTTTGATCCTTTGACTTTCCCAGTATAGTGCGGTGAAATATTGTGTTTATTACAGACATGTAATATATGTGTCAGAAACGCGTAAGGTAGCCTGTCATGGTGGCTTATTAATATGATTTGAAAACATTCATAATAAATGTTAGTATTATCTTGTGTAGCTCATTTTGATGATGGATAACTCCTCTTTTTTACTTTGGATTCCAAATGTGTACAGTTGCAATGTTGTTATTGCAGTATGTATGTTGTAGGATATGTTTGTAATTTTGTTTGAACAACAATGTTGAAATATGCCAAAAGCCCAATTTGGGCCATTGCCCAAGTTTTTCATAGGGCAAGAATATGTTTGCCTTACAAACTTAAAAAAAACCCCCACAAAAAAGCCAAAAGTAAAAATTGGCCAACTACACTTTACGTCTCTGTCTTAATTGTCCAAACCCATATCAAAATACGCTTACCAAATCAAAGCAACAGTCAGAGATTCAGAAGGGGTAGAAATATATATATTTTGACACACATCAAACCAACATTGCCAACATAGATCCAGCATGCTCTTGCCAAGAAGGTTGCCCCTGAGGTGCCATAAAGTAATTAGTGAAATGATCACATTGAGGCCAGAGATCGGTCTACGTTGATGGTTGATAGGTGGTCTCACCCTACACACATTGTCCGGCCTACGCCCAACACCAGCAGAGGAGGAACAATCATGTATCCTGCTGAAGTTATGAAGTACCACACAGGCTTTCACTACTTCATTAACATTTTGTTCACTCAGCTAAATGGCAGACTGGACTACCCGCCATTTGGCACAAAGAATGCCAAAGGAACACTCCACCAGTCGCCGAGCACGTGATAGGCGCAAGTTGCATATCCTGCGCCTGTGGTGAAGGTTGCGTCGGGGATATGGCCTCATGACATTGCGCGTTAACTGAAAGGCCTCATCTGCCACAAGAACATAAGGGACAGATTCTTGAGTGGAGCCTGGTGGCTGGCGTGGTGGTGGTAGATCCAACTGGTTGGTGCGTAGCCGCCGAGCCAAAATGGAAGTATTGAAGACTCTAGAGTCTCCCGTCCTTCCATAGGCCCCAATGTCAACAATTATAAACTTGTATTGAGGGTCGGCCAGAGCCAACAATACAACAGAAAAGTATTGTTTATAATAGAAGAATTGGGAGCCAGAGTTCGGCAGATTACGCCCCCGGATATGTTTGCCATCAAGGGCCCCAATACAATTTGGAAACTGGCATTCTTCCTCAAAGTCCCTTGATATCCTCAACCAGTCTTCCATCCTGGCCTCGGGCATGACGACTTGATATAGTCTTGTCTATATTACAATACATGTTGACCTGACTATGCCAGATATGGTTGATCTTCCAATCAGAAACTCATGGTGGAGGGCAGCATAAGACGGGCCAGTGGCCAGGAAGCTGAAGAACAACAGAAAAGGATGATTGTCGAATGCACATATTTACAAAACAAACAGGTCCATACATACCAAACTTGGTAAGATTTCAGAGCAAATAACACACACATCTTGCTTTGCACAATGAGTAAGTGATATTCAGTACATATTCCACACAACATTCGTGTCTGTAAGTTGAAACATATGTGGACTAAGATGAGGGCCTAAAACTTACTCCAAGAAGGCAAAAATTCAAACTTTGCCTAACACATCATGAACATAGAGAATGTGGTTGTGTAGTACATACCATATTGTGAGTACAAGTCGCTCCTCTGCAGATATAGCTTTGCGCATCCTTGTATCCTGAAAAGTTATCCAAGGGCGCACTGTCTCCAAGAGTGTAGAAAATGTTGCAAGACTCATGCGACAGTATTGGTAGAATTTGACAGGATGCTCCCACAGAGAATAATAGAGGCGGTGAAAATGACCTCTTGTGAGTCGTTGCCTCAAAAGTGGATGTACCCACATGCGTCTCCTCCTCCACTATCACTGGGTATGGTTGGCCAAAGCACCATGACAAAAGCCAGTTGAAGAGAACCTGCTCAGTTGTGTTGAAAGTCAGACTGTCTGACATGTTGCACATACCACAGCAACACACCTAGTGAAGGCAAAGTGACAAATGGACAGAATGGAGGCTGCCACCTGTTCCTGAGCCAATAAATACAGTGCAGGCTAATGATTTAAATAGTTAGTAGGCCTCAAAACCGTTAAATGTCCATTTTGCAAGGCTGCGAGAAAATCTCGCCATACGGATTGCATACGGATGCCATACGGATTACATACGGATGCTGACATGCGCAAAATACGCGACCGCACCTTGCTTACGGATGACCTACGGAGCACTATTTAGGGGTCATTCATCCGTATTACGCCTGTAAACTGCGGACCGTATTTTGCGCAGGTTAGTGTGACTCCAGCCTTAGTATCTAAAAGGCATGGGCACTTTCAGAATATTTGCACACAATGTCTTTTAGATGTCTGCAAAAAATGAAAGTGTTTCAGGCAGTACATGCTTCAGGACACCCTGGCGTCTTTTATGTTCTGAACAGACTTTTTTTTTTTTTTTTTTGCTTCTTTTCAGTAATTGTTTCTGACATATTTTGGTCACCACTTTTCTTATTTAACCTCTTAACGACCAGGGGTATTTTTGGTTTTGCATTTTCATTTTTCCCTCCCCTTCTTTCCGGAGCCATAACTTTTTTATTTTTCTGTCTATATGGCCATATGAGGGCTTATTTTTTGCAGGAAGAGTTGTACTTTTAATTGACACCATTGGTTTTACCATGTCGTGTATTCGAAAACGGGAAAAAAATTCCAAGTGCGGTGAAATTGCAAAAAAAGTGCAATCCCACACACCAAACATGTCTATGTCCTCTTTTATCTAAGTGGTGAAAAAAAATTCCAAAGTTTGCTAAAAAAAAAAAATTTGCACAATTTTCCGAGACCCGTATCGTCTCCATTTTTCGTGATCTGGGGTCGGGTGAGGGCTTTTTTTTTCCGTGCTGGGCTGATGTTTTTAATGATCCCACAATTGTGCAGATACGTTCTTTTGATCGCCTGTTATTGCATTTTAATGCAATGTCTTGGCGACAAAAAAAACGTAATTCTGGCGTTTTGAATTTTTTTCTTGCTACGCCGTTTAGCGATCGGGTTAATGCTTTTTTCTTATTGATAGATCGGGCGATTCTGAACGCGGCGATACCTAATATGTGTATGTGGGAATTTTTTTTACTGTTTTATTTTGATTGGGGCGAAAGGGGGTGATTTGAACTTTTAGGTTTTTTTAATTTTTTTTACTTTTAAACATTTTTTTTTTACTTTTGGCATGCTTCAATAGCCTCCATAGGAGGCTAGAAGCATGTGCAACCCGATTGGCTCTGCTACATATGGGCGATGAGCAGATCGCCCATATGTAGCAGATTTCAGCTGTGCTTTCAGCGCCGACCACAGGGTGGCGCTGAAAGCCATATGCCTGGAACAACCATAGAGGTCTCATAGAGACCTCTGGTTGTCCAGGTAACGTGACGCCGACCCCCGATCACGTGACGGGGGTCGGTGATGAGGTCATTTCCGGCCCGGCGGCCGGAAATGCTATTTAAATGCCCGCTGTCAGCTTTGACAGCGGGATTTAACTAGTTAATAGGCGCGGGTGGACGGCGATTCCGCTTGCGCCTATTGCGGGCACATGTCAGCTGTTCATAACAGCTGACATGTCCCGGCTTTGATGTGGGCTCAGTGCTGGAGCCCTCATCAAAGCAGGGGAGATGTCTGATGACGGACTGTGTCCGTCATTGGACATTATGGGGTTAAAGTTTTCTGGCGCTCTTGAGCTTCTTTCACCAATGGCAAGTACAGCATTACCTGCTCCTCGGCTGATAACAGATGAAGCAGACATGCCACTCCAAAATAATTGTCAGGATATCGACTTTCACACTTTATCATCAACACCACCACCTTCCTACTATGATGAAATCACCTGCCTCCTACTATGATGATATCATCTGCTCATCAAGACAATTTGGCCCCCAAGTTCTGTCTGCGACCTTACCACTATGGTTAAACGTGCCACTACTGCTATCGCCACCAACATAATTAGGCGTTTGAGTCATGTCCTCCAACTCCTCTGCCTCCAACTCATCTAAGTCCAAACACTGACTGTTCATCTCATACAATATATCAATTGGAATAAGTTGCTGGCAAATGCAACTCATCTAACGCATCAATTGGAAGAAGTGTTGAAGGTTAGGGGACTATGGGTCAGAAAAGTCAAAGATGTCATTGATTGAATTGAAAGTTTGTAATTGAAAAGATTAACTGTTATGGTGACAACATTGGAAGAAAGTATAGAACACTGACTAAAAGGGATTGTCTGGCCCACTCCATGTGACTGCAGACTTGTGAATCTTCAGATCGCAGTCATTGCACCCTTTGAGGATTTTCCAGTACTAATGTCAGAATTGGTGAGTTCATGATCACAGAAATGTCATTTAAATATTTCCGACCAGATTCTGACCAGACATGTCTGGCCTCGTTCAATACATTTGAATTGAGCAAGACTGCACTCATCTAGTTGGTATGTGACCACATGTATGTGAATCGAATACATGTGGTCACGTGCCCGCCCCTTTCTGTACCGGAACCAGAGACTACTCATGGCATGCAGGGCATGCGATGTGAGGATTCAAAAGACTGGAGTCATATACAGTAGAGTGACTGCAGACTTGTTGCCCAAGGCTGGAAAATCTCTTTTAAACTTATAGAATTTGCTGTCTGCAGTAATATCATCCTGCTACAACAGAGATGATTCTCCCATTGCTCCCAGCATCAGTGATAAAGGACCTCACGCATCTCCACAGAGTGACACAGCGGCAGTGCTAGTGCATCATGGCACTTTGTCTCACCGCTCCGAAGGACCAAAGACAGCAAACTTCACACATCTTCTCCGCGGTCACTTAGCAGCAGGTAAAAAACCTTCCATTTCCAAGATTAAATTGTAAAACATATACATATATATTATATGTGATTGACACGTGTTATACCAATCTACCTAGCAATTACTTATGCGATTATCTACTAGGGGCCTCATCTGAGTACCGGTCTCGCCTTATACTATATGTGCACACCTTAATCTGTCCAAAGCGCTGTTTGGACTTCTTTAACCAAAAATACAAATTGGCCACGTCGGGAAGAGGTTAAAAGTTTGTTCTAAAAATGTATGCTATTAAAATTCAGGTTTCTAAAATTCATTGCATTCTGTTGATTGGAGGGTTTCTCTTATTTATCTGAAGTAAGAATAGGAACATCAGCAGTGGACATGAGGTCCTATCTGGTATGAGAGTTTCTGGGGTGTGAGGTGCATAAAGGCTCCAGTACTTTGATTAAGTGTATTACTCTGTATTTGGTCCCAGGATCAGAGAAAGAATCTTGGCTTACATTACATGGTGCCGTTTGCACTTTTCTGAGCTATTTTTCGTTGACAAGAAGTGTTCTGCAAAATGTTCTAATGCAATAAAAACATTTAATTGTACAAATGTAAAATAACACAAATGTTTTAATTATATGGAATACCATGTACGACATTTATGCATGATACATTAATGTGATCAGGTTTAGTTATTCCATTATATTTATAACTTACAGATGTCAAAAGCTGAGTTTGTCATTTGGCACAATGCTGTGTTACATTGTGCCCTTCCATAGGACTGTAGGCGAGGCCAGTTTTAGACAACATGTGGCCCTGGGCAAAAAGTTAAAAGCGGGGCCAAAAATGCTCCATCACACACATCCATTTAGGTTGCATCCATCTGACACCCCACCAATAGCTCCAGCATTGCAATACCTGAGGCTGGCAGTTTCATATTGACAGCCTGGGGCCTAGAAATGCTTCCCTGAGCTGTCCTGTATTAGTCCCTGTTAGACATAGCTTAGGTTTGCCCTATTAGAAGAATATGCATTTTACATGAATAGTAAATAATATAGCGCAATGTTAGATGGATAACACTCAGAAAAAAGAAAAATTTTCAAAAATAGAATAAAAACTATTGATTTAAAAAAAAATATTTTTATTGACCAAAAAATATTTAACAGTAGAAATCAGAAATTCACATGACTTTATCCTTTTTGAGAAAAAAAAAGCAATTTTGCTAAGTGAGGTAACATTATAAAAAAATGAAACACTAGAATGAAATGAATTTTTCATATATACTGTCACCTATTTTTAGCCCTATCAGCTGCCGGCACTGCCATCAGGGGCTTATCTACAGCATTCTGTAATGCTGTAGATAAGCCCCCGATGTAACCTGAAAGAGAAGAAAAACAAGTTAGATTATACTCACCCAGGCATCCAGTCTGGTCCGATGGATGTTGAGATTCTGTCCGGCGCCTCCCATCATCTAGCGATGCCGTCCTCCTTCTTACTTCTGCCACGGCTCCGGCACAGGCGTACTTTATCTGCCCTGTTGAGGACAGAGTAAAGTGCTGCAGTGCGCAGGCGCCGGACCTTTCTGACCTTTCCTGGCACCTGCACAGTGCAGTACTTTACTCTGCCCTCAACAGGGCAGATAAAGTATGCCTGCGTAGGAGCAGCAGCAGAAGTAAGGAGGAAGACGACATCGTATGAAGATGGGAGGCGCCGGACCGAGACACCCACCGCACCTGACCGCGCCCCCCCAGTAAGTATAATATAACTCGTTTTTCGTCTCTTTCAGGTTACATCAGGGGCTTATCTACAGCATTTCAGAATGCTGTAGATAAGCCCCCGATGGCGGTGCCGGCAGCTGATAGGGCTAAAAAAAGGTGACAGATTCCCTTTAAGGATTATCCTCAAGTTGACTTTTGAGCAGCAGCTTTTGAGCAGCTCAAACCTCTGGTCTCTGACAGGGTGGGCTATCCTCCTTGGGTAAAATTACTCGCGAGAAACAGAGCTCCCAGACTTTAATCATACATTCCCCATACACTGGAGTTCAGTGCCTTAACACATCGGATAGTCTTCCACGTTTGGAACCTCCAAACCTAACTTGAAAACCCATCTCTTCAGGAACATCTACAGCCTGCAATAACCCCAATGCCTCTTCAATACCACCGAAGATGCTATAACCCCACCACACCCCTGACTTACAATCTTCTTCACATTATCATGTAGATTGTAAGCTCGTGAGGGCAGGGTCCTCTCTCCTTCCGTACCATACCAGTATGTCACTATTAGTTTGTTCATTGTCATATATGTATTTAATATGGAATCCTTTTCACATGTACCCCATTATGGAATCAATGGCGCTTTAAAAATAAGTAAGAAAAAGTTCTCACTGCAGAGACAGCAGATAGAAAAATCAAGTCAGTTGCAAACTTGCTTATTTTCATAACGGCTAACTAACTAAAGTAATATTTAATATTTTAGAATACCCCTTTAACTTGTATATACTCCAAAAACAAAAAAAATCTGCAAAAAACAAGACCCCCAATTAACTATGTAGAAAGAAAAACAAAAAATGATGTTGACATAATGCTGTTAAAAAAAAGGAAAAAAAGTAGAAAAAGTAAAAAAGAAAAAGCCTCTTTGCTTTAAAAGAACATGACTGCAGATCACAATTGTGTGTTCTGACAGCAATGATCTCATTTTTATAGCTACTTTTAGTAATAGGGAATATCCCAGTGGATAAAATTGACTTGCTCCTTAAAGGGTTAAAAAGATTTTTACACTAAAACATTATCCGAGTTTATACTTGACCCTCCGTGTTTTATTTATTGTACTTACAATTTTCTGGGCTTATGTTGACTTGGATCATCTCTTTATCCCATTAATTTTCTTCTTATTGACTTCTATTTTCTCCTTTTTATTGTGGTTTTACTTGATTAGTTTCCATTAGGTCAGTAAGAGTTCCTTTATCACTTTCTTTTTTCACATTTTCTCCATAAAAAGGTATAAAATACCTAGCCAATCCTACTACTGTATATACGTGTCAGCTACATAAACTGTACACGTATTACCGTGAGTCGTGTCTTACACTAAACCAACTGTACTGCCACAATGAGTCTTTTTCTGAAAGGACGTTAGACAGTAAAAGCTTTGTGTTTCTTCTCAGACCTGCAATCAGACCTGTGGAAGACTCTTCAAATGATCACACAGAAAGCCTTATTCTCATCTGCTTAGACTTCCTAAAATTAATTCACCAGCAGAGTCCATCCAGTATAAAGGCTTCATTCAGTCTCACTGAGGGAAAGCTAAAACGAAGACATTTTTATTCCTTTAAAAATGCAGAACAAGGTTGTGCCAAGATATAGACTAGGCTTATAACCATTTACTTAACTAAACAACATAACCTAGACAGAAACCATTTAGAAATTACAACTAAAATTAGTTTGAAGCAGCTATACATTTATTTAGCTGCTTTCGTTCCAGCTCATCATCATAAAATCCTAGAATTACATTAAAGGAGAGGCTCTTTAAAGGGAATCTGTCACCTCATTTTTGCCCTATGAGATGCGGCCATCGCCATCAGGGGCTTATCTACAGCATTCTGTAATGCTGTAGATAAGCCCCCCGATGTAACCTGTAAGATAAGAAAAACGAGTTAGATTATACTCACCTGGGGGTCCGGTCCGGCGCCTCCCATCTTCTAACGATGATGTCCTCCTCCTTACTTCTGCCGCAGCTCCTGCGCAGGCATACTATATCTGCCCTATTGAGGGCAGAGTAAAGTACTGCAGTGCACAGGCACCGAACTTCTCTGACCTTTCCCGGCGCCTGCGCAGTGCAGTACTAGGGCAAAAATGAGGTGACAGATTCCCTTTAAATGTCAGATGTAAACATGCTTGAGGCCTTCTACTAACATGGCACAATTCCTTAAAGAGTACCTGTCACCAAAATACCTGTCACTGTAGAGCAGAATTATTATTTTTTTTTTGTTTCTTATTTTTTACATTTCGCCACATTTCGTCATTTTATATACATTTTATTTTGATTAAATGTTGATATGGTCAAATCTAAGCTAAAAAATTAATATGAACAAGGTCTCAGGCCCAGATGGGCAGCATCTAATTGTTCCTAAGAAATGCAAAGTTTTTGCTATGCCCCAATACATAATTTTTAGAGACTCATGCCTGCTTCAGTGCCAAGCAACTGGGGTAAAGTTTATGTGGTTCCCATTAGAGATGAGCGAACCTTTCAAGGCAGGGTTCCGCAAATGTCCCGTTATACGCCGAACATGTTCATTGAACATACCCAAACTCCATTGAATTCAATGGAAGGCAAAATTAAATGCATAGACAACACCTTCAGGTGGTCCTAAAAGCTGCCAAAACAGCTCAAATTAGGGGCAGATACCAGGAAAAGTGGCAGCAATTGACCCAGAGTACAAATAGTATAACGTGGCTTCATGGGACAGGGCTTGGACCAGCATTTCTTGCTGAAACACTAATCAGCAAGAGATGGAAGAGTGACAGGTGTAGGCCTGGTGCTCGGAGAGGCATGAGAAATTCAGGCAACACACGAAGGAGACCGAACTTGGAGTCCAAACATTTCCAAAAATTAGGAGGAGACATCAGGAAAAGTGGCATCAATTGACCCACAGTAGAAATTTTAGAATGGCACAGCAGCAGTCAGCCATGGTCCAGGGTATCAGAGATATCAGGGTCTGGGCCATCATTTAGAGCTTTGAATTTAAGTTTAAATTAAGACAATGTGGGTGAGGAACCAGCTTAAGCCTGCTGTGCTGGGAGCTGTGATACCTCATGCAACAGCTCAAACTGCTTTTCTGCTCAGCCACACTGAGGTGCCCCCAAATGTCAGCTTTGTAGGCTACTATTGTTAGAAACATTTAAGAATAGTAAGCCAAGTTGTTGACTGAAAGTAAGTGCAGGATTTCTGGTCTGGGAACCCTACTGCTACAGGCAACACTATATATTCAGGAGACAGAAGATAGGAGTATGTTGGTGTGACACCCCAGAGTCCGGTTGTCACAGTGACATTGCCTCCCTGTGTGAGGTGAAGTCATGCTTGGAGGCAGAAAGGGACCCCAATGCCTGGCAGCATAGATTAAAAAGATCACAAATTCCTGCTGCAGGTCAGAAAAGGGAGATGCCTTATAAATTCTGGCCAGCAGAGGGGTTGGTGAGTCAGCTAGAAGTCAGCTGAGGGGGTTGTCATGGAAACGAAATAGCTGTGAGCTTTGGGGAAAAATGACAGTTTAAACGTGAGGACGTGAGGTAAAAGGATCTTTCTGGAAGATCCTGTCAGATGAAGACAGGGAGCTGATCTGTGAAGAAGGAATAGGACAAGAGCAGAGACTGAGAGACTCTGGGGAAGCTAAAATACTGCATAGAGCAGACCCCTGAGTGAAGCGCTAATAAAGAGAAAAGGGACATCAGAGTCCTAGGCTGACAGGAACTGTACGCCCTGATAGCCGAATCTGAAAGTACAGGGGATTGTAAATTCCTGTGCACATTGAACACCTGAGGGTACGGCAGCGGATAAGGGGCCCAGGGCCGACGGTGAAGAGAACGGTACCCGTGGAATAGGCTCACGCTGAAACCATCACGAATAGAGGGTCGCAGCATAGTTATATACAGCGGAGACCCACACACAAAGCGCAGAAAGCAAGGTCCTAAATCCCCACCTGGTAAGGTGGATCCCCTGAATGCCTCCAGGCGAGCCGGACTCATTCCATCACCTGTATGTGGTACTCTGGACTGCAACCTATTACCAGTAAAAGGTAAAGAAACTGCACCTCTCTGTGCCTTTCTCTCATTTATCTGCACCCCAAAGATTGCAGCCACTTTTGCTATTTATTTAACATCTTTGCCCTGGGACTACAGCCCTACCTGTGGAGGGCTACATCATCATAGCTGTGCCCAACATCCATCCCAGAGAAGCAACACCGCAGTGCTGGTCACCTCTGACTAGAATACCACAGGTGGCGTCACGTATTTCACCATCTAATAAACTTTATCTTCATTTTTACCACATAAATACCACACAGCTCTCCCCTATTTTATTACTGGACGCCTCTGGGCCACGGACCGGGTCGCCGCCGTGACACCGTCCCCCATGGAAGTCGACGGGCCCGGTTCCGAGTACCCCCCAGGCCCCGCGAGGCGCTCCATTGGTTTAAAAAGAACATTTTTATTAATATGCAACATAGCCAAAAAATTATAAATTGTTGGCAACACACATGAGACCCAAGTTGGTGACCAAATATTTCTGAAAAGGGCAGACACCACTGAAGTGGAATAAATTTCCCCAGAGTATAAATAGTATAATGGGGCTCTGACACATTCCATTACAGGCAATCCACCAGACGGAGACCCACCTTGGAGTATCAACATTTCAAAAAATAGTTTATAATATCAGCAGCCATAGCAACAGCAGGCACAGAAGCCACAACAAAAGTTTCACAGACTGCAATGATGCAAGATCAATGCAGCACACTAAAAAGTACACCATCAAAAAAGCCTTCCTAGTTTTCGACTGTGGTGCAAAAGTCATTGGAAATTCGAAACTTGTTCATCTTGATGAAATATAGGCAGTCTACACTTTCAGGGGACAGCCGGATGTGCTTATCCGTCAGGACACCACCAGCACCACTGAAGACAAATTCTGAGAGAACGCTGTCTACCGGGCATGACAAAACCTCCAAGCCATGGCAGGAAAACTCAGGCCACTCTTCCATTTTTGAAGACCAAGGTGCAAAAAGGTCCAAATTCTCCTTGGCATTGATATTGAGCTTGAGATACTACTGCAAAAATCTGTCAAACGACTCACAGAAATTGTTTCTGCCATTTACACTGATGCTGCTAATGTTCTTGCATTGATGACTCAACGTTCCTGGAGTTTGAAATCTACAACTGTGATGCACATTGTGTGCCTCACTGCTTTCTTGGGGAGGGAAAACCACTCTTAAAATTGTCTACAAGCGTGTTTCGATAATCAAGAATGCCCACGTCCCTTTTCCATGAGGAGGAGCAACTGGCAAAGTTTACTCTTGTACTGTGGCTCTAACAGAGTGGCAACTCAGTAGTTAGTACTATTTCTAATCCTAACAATATGGGCATCATGTTGCAGATAGTTCAGCAAGAAGGCGCTCATGTGTTGGGGGATTCCATAATGTCCAAGTCTATGATGTGTTCGTTGAGGGATAACACAAGTTTGCTTTCTCCATCTCCTCCCTTCAACCATGGACAGCAGAGAGGGGATAATTATCCTCTTCATCTCCTGACTGTTGAATGTCCATCATATCTGCCTCCTCATACTCCTCCATTTGTTCATCAAATCTCGCACCTTCAGTAACAGTTTGTCTAGTACCATGAGAACCCCTAGTTCGCTGTAATCCACCCTCTCATGGCACATGCCTTTGCAACGACAGTCCAGAACTTAAAGATATTTTTATCCCTTCTGCATCCTCCTCAGCTTCTGCCTCTTCCTCTGGGACCACCGCCTCCTCCGGCAGACTATATAAAGTGTTCTCCAGCATGAATATGACCGAAATAGTGATGCTGATGATGGCATCGTCAGCACTAACATCTTAGGAGCCATTTCAAAACTGTGCAAAAGTGTGCAGAGGTCCTTCATGTGTGCCCACACTGCACGCGTGATTTGCACCACGTTCGTACTACATTACCCAGGCTATGCAAAATTACATGCTGCACCAGGGTTCGTTACTGCTGTTAAAGTCACTGCAACATGTGCAGAGTGGAATTCCACTGTGTTGGCACATCGCGTATCAAATGGTTAACTAGTAGACCAAAAAAACTCTGTAGGAAAGCAAGTCGATAACATGTGGTGTGCAAATGGCAGAAGAGAGCACACAGTGACAATGCTTTCTACAGCAGTGCATCCAGACCAGGATAGTGGTGGAGAAATTGCTGTGCCAACAGGTTGAGGACGTGAGTCATGTAAGGAATGTGTGTGAGATTGTTACCGGTGTAGGGCCCCAACCAAGTTCGCACCATTATCGCACATGGCCTCCCATGGCTCCAGGTTCAGTTTAGACAGCCATTTCTCAAACTCTGCCTAGATAGCTGTCCACATCTTTTGAGCTGTGTGACTGTGATCTCCAAGGCATATTAAATTAAACACTACCCAATTGCAGTGAGCCCTGAATGCACAGTGCAAAGGTGGGAGGATTCACTCTGCACTGTTGGAATGTGTGTCTAATTAAAGGAGAGGTTGAGGGTACAGGTGGAGGCCCTAGAGGAGGTGGATGAGGCAGAAGCAGTGGATGAAGTGTTATATTCAGAGGATTGTCCCGCAAGCCTTGGGGATTCCAAGATTTCTGGAGCAACTCCTTGTCCACATGCCCTCAAAGCCACTAGAGTTACCCAGTGCACAGTCAGCAAGATGGAACGCCCCTGGCCATGTTTGCTCACCTAGGTGTCAGTGGTGAATTGCACCCTGACAAACATAAGCTTTTTCAAGGAATGGTTGATGTTGTCTGTGACATGCTGGTGAAGTGCAGGCACAGCTTTCTAAGAGAAGGAATGGCTACTGGGAAACTGGTACTTGGGGACTGTGACAGCCAACAGCTTTTGGAAACTGTCTGTATCCACCAGGCAGAAAGGCAACATTTCTGTGGCCAAAAGATTTGAGATGGTGGAGTTCAAGATCTTAGCTTTTGCATGTGAATGAGGTTGCATTGTTTAATGTGACCACAAATGCGCAAAAGAGGGCTGGCTGCTGTGGTAGGAGAGGGTGGAGTAGGATAAACATGACAAACTGCAGGACTGTGAGTGATTTGCAGGCAGAGATGCTATGTTGGATTGAGAAAGATGGGGTGTGTTCGGTGAAACAAAAACAGCAGGCATCTCCACTTTCATAACAGCTGACAGGCTCTCACTCACCCCGACTGTATGGGATAAATAAATGGAGGTTATGCGACTGGAGACCTGTGTGAGAACACTTGCCATGGTGACGGAAGAGGAAGAAGCAGCAGTTGCTGCTGATGGGATTGCCGGTGGTTGTCGAGGGATGCTAGTCTTAATGCATGTTGATCACGCATGTGCTGGTTCATGCATGTAGTAGTCAAATTATTGCAGCTTTAGCCTCTACAGTCATTTTTTCATAGTTGCAAATAAAGTCTGTGGAGCCTCATTTAAGAGTCTCAAAGACGGGACTAGCCAGATCTTCGTATTTCCCAGGGAGCATTGCACCTAGGATTTCACTGATTGAGCACCATTGCTGGCTGCCGCCGTGTTTTCTTTGACTGGTCTCCCTGAGGTCAGTGATTGTTTCGTGATGTTGGTCTACTAGGCATTGCTCCCACCTAGCCAGAATCCTACTCCACACTGATGAGGGGCAACACCCCGAAACAGCTGTCTGTGGATGGATACCTGGCCTTGGTATTTCCCTTGTCATATCTGTAAACTCGTAAAGAGCTGGATATTGACTTAAAGGGCCACTTAATATGGTGGTAATGGTGGTTTCCGAAAGGAGCCACCCCTTGGCTGAGTCCTTCCCTGGAGGAAGATCTGGCTAGTCCCGTGTTTGAGACTCTTAAATGAGGCTCCACGGACTTTATTTGCATATTCGTATTTCCCAGGGAGCATTGCACCTAGGATTTCACTGATTGAGCGCCTTTGCCGGCTGCCGCAGTGTTTTCTTTGACTGGTCTCCCTGAGGTCAGTGATTGTTTCGTGATTTTTGCTTAGTTGGCAGATAACGTGAATTGGGTCATCCTTTGATGTCTCAATAAAGACCCAGTATAAGTAACCTTGCCGTTACTGCCAACTGAAGACCCACGACCACTGCTGGCCACATCCACAGTTGTGCCTGAGGATGCAGTGTGTTATGAATGGGTCACCGAGGAGGATGGCAGGAACAGGCTAAGCCACCAGAAAACCAGAGAGGTTGGTAACTAAGCGGATTTCAGACCCCTGATCCTATCCACACAACTAGCAGTAGCCATGGAGCGCACCTACGATGCCCTAGATGCTTCGGCACAGGCGGAGAGCTAACTAAGCCTAAAGCAAGAAAGGTGAAATCTAAACTGCCCCGGAGCAGACCCCAAAAGGAATAGATAGCCCCCAAACATATATTGTCGGTGAGACAAGATGAAACACAAACGCAGGCAGAAAAATAGACTGAGCAAAAGATGGGGTCCAAATTGACTAGACAGGACAGGAGAGGAAAGACGCTGTCAGCAATCACACAAAACCCTGAAAAATCCAACACGTCTGATGTACAAAAAAACACTGAAGTCACACGACTTCGCCCCCACTATATCAGCACTCCGGTATGAACTGGAAGCAAAGCAAAAGAGACCAATATAACAGGGGACTGAACAAACTGACACAGGCTGTAACATATGGAGCAGTGGTCCAGCACAGTCCCCAGAGGAGCAAGCTGAAGCCGCACAACAAGCAGAGAGAGACAAAACCAGATCAGATGCAAAGGATTAGCAAACGAACCACTTAGCGGAACAATGCAGGATCAGGGCAGGAGACATCAGACCTCTGAATGCACAGGAAAGCAATCACCAGCAGGGATTGCAGGAAGTCTGCAGACTTAAATACTCCAATCAGTCACCCCAGATCTCCAATCGTCATCATCATCATCATCAGGTGGCAGACCTCTGTCAATCTGGCCAGCTCCACTACCTCCAGTAACCACCAGAGGGAGCAGAGGGAGCTTCGGCTCATAAGTCTGATCCAGGGAATTCACAACAGCAGTGCTTGTGGTGGTTGCATCACTTCGTGTCTGTGTGGAAATCTGCAATGTGACCTCATCTTCCTCCTCCTCCACCTCCTCTGCTGAGCTACTCTGCTGCACGCCCCAGGGTTCACACCAAGTGGGATCTACAACCTTATCGTCATACTCTCTGATCTCCTACTCCTTGCACGGAGAGTCACACCCAGCCTCTTCCTGCCTTGACAGCACACTACAGTCCACGTGTGCCTCTTGTATCTGAGTCTCATCAGAATTACTTCCACCCCCTGGGGTTAACGTCTGGTGATGAGGGTCTGGAGTCTGCTCAGGCTTTACTTCATCTGGTCTCAGATCCAACAGGAAAAAATGCTGGACATTGGTACAGATGCTTTCCTCTTCTTGATTCTGTGAATCTTTAGAGCAGACCTCTGATGCCCATGGAATAGAATGTGTCAACAGATCTGCAGACTTGCCCATCTGTGGTTTCCTACAATCTGTTCAGCCGTTGGAGAGTTTTGACATGGGGGAAACAAGGGTAATTGTGGTGCCACCTCTGAGGATTGTACTGTGTGTGCTGTTAAGGTGGAGGAAGAGGAAGAGAGGCCCCTTGATGCAGTGCTTGCCATCCATTGGAACACATGCTCTTCTAGCCATCATTTATAAGGTGTAATGTGGTGCAGCTGCCAAAGAAAGGGAGTTGAGTAGCCCGTCCGGTAAAGAAGGTTGTTAGTTGTCTTTGGGTAGGACAAGACAGTGTTTGTTCTGTAGCACTTTTAGTAACATTAACACCTAACCCACATACATGTTAAACATCAAGCTTATTCCCACTTCCACCATGACCTTGCTTTTTCCCACTCATTATGGATGTACCCTTCCTCTGTTTTAACCAGCTGTTTCACAACCTAAGCCCTAGACCTGTCAGTCACCTGTCACTAAATTAACAATTAGTATGTGATAGAATATAACATTATAAATGATTGTCAGTACAGGTTTACCAAAACAGAAGTTGTCAAACCAACCTGATAACTTTTTATGAAGAAATGAGTAGAAACCTGGACATGGAATAGCTGTGAATATAGTGCTTTTATACTTTGGAAAGGCATTTGACACTGTCACACATAGAAACCTAATAGGTAAAATATGGTCTATATGTTTGGAAATTAAGTGTTATAATTGGATTGAAAACTGACTAAAAGTGATGGTAATGATGGATACTCTGAGTGGTGTACATATACAATATATTTGGTATACTTCAAAGTTCGGAGCCGTGCTGGTCCATTATTTTATAATTTATTAATGTTATAACCATTGGGATTAACTGTGTTATTCCTATTTTTGAATTCTGTGTAGTATAAAGATGCAATTCATGGAATATATTCATAACTAAGTTACAGGTTAACTTGAATAAACTGATTTTTTTTTCAATGTGGAGGAATGTAAAGTCACAGACATATAGACACTGATAATATAATACCATTACATGTTCCAGCGAGAGTAAAACTAGGAAAGTAACTTTTAGACAAGGATCTAAGCGTACTTATAGATGACAGACTAAATAACACCACGAGATGTCAATTAGTGGATTAAAAAGTCAGCAGGATGCTGTCATATTTTGAAGGAGGAATTAAAATTGATGTAGTACTAACACTTTACAAAGCATTGGTGCTGGAAATGAGCAGATCAGGCAAAATTAAAATTCATTTGTAGAGAAGCTCCCAGCTGTGAGTTTTGACTGGCTGGTTAACAACAATACAGGGGAACCCACGCCGTTTTTTAAATTTATTTATTTACAGCACAGGCTCTCGCTGTTATTAGCGGCAGCAGGCATCGTCTGATGGGAGCAGCAATCCCATCCTCCGACACCAATGACCAGAGGTAAACTTTACACTTCCGATCATGCCTGCAGGCTCACGCTGTCATTTGATAGCGTGGGAACCGCGGCTGTTTGACCGGTGGTGATTATTTGCACATGACAGTGTGACAAACAATCGGTGTTCAGGGGCCTGAACCCGAACAGTAACATGGACTTCCAGGTGAAGTCCGTGTTCAGTGTCCATGCCAGAACAGTAGGTGTTAGGCATGGATGCTGAACTTTACTGTTCGGGTTCACCCATCTCTATTCATTTGTTCACCCAGATTTTAAGGGTGAAATTTGACTCACAAAGAAGTTATTTTCTGTGAATTAAATGTCCCTTATGCTCTGGGGTCTTTCTAAATCACAGAGCATAATAAATGTAAGATGTAAAATAAGAGCTAACATACTTGCTCTCAGTTTCAGCCTACCTCTCTTGCCTCTCCTCCTACTCCTTGCCTGCTGTCTGGCCCTCCACACATTTGTTGTGTCGCATCTCCATCCTGTTGTTTACTCTAGGTCATGGCTTTTGGAATGTTGTGGCCTTGTGTTCACTCTAGGCTGGAACTTCTGGCCTCAAGTAAGCCTTGAACCATGATCAATAAACTCCAAGGCCTACTCGCAAACGGAAGTCCCAGCCTACAGTGAACACCCAGACAGATATGAGGCACAGAGGATTAGACAGTGTACGGGGAGGCCAGTGAACTGAGTAAGTTTTTTGTCTTTTTAACCTTTTGCGGACCACTACTGTTCAGCAAGATTGTGGCCGCAGCTGTCTGCCTTTTTCTGAATTTGCACAAAGCAAATTACAAAAAAATCTGTTCTCTTCAAAATGTGGATTTTTGCAAAATTTGTGTGGAATTCAACTACACTCAAATCAATTCGCTCATCTATATTAAGTGCAACCTCATCTTGAATATGTGGTTCAATTCTGGGCCCCAGTTCAAAGAAAGAATGTCCTGAAGTTAGAAAGGGTACAAAGAAGAGCCACAAAATTCATAACGGGGACCACGTAGGATCTTAGTTACGATGAAAGATAAATAATTACATTTATTTAGTCTTGAGAGAAGACATCTAAGGGGAGAGGACGTGATTAACTTGTACCTGTAAATAACTGGCCTACACAAATGTATAGTCAAAAGCTTTTTCATATAAAATTCCCTCAGAAGACACTTCCCTCACCAGGAGAAAAAAAACTTGAATCTCCAGAAGAGACAAGGTTTTTCTTCTTACCAAGATAACTATTTATCTGTGGAACAGTCTGCCTCAAGAGCTGGTCCCAGCTTGAATCATTGATGGTTTTAAAGCATAAATGCTTTCTCGGAGGAAAATAACATAAATGTATATACAGTACATATGTAAAGTTATTTTCTGAATGTGGATTGACAATTGGGATCAGGAGGGAAAGACTAGTTATTCTAGGGCTAACCAGATCAATCATTGTGGTTATACATATAATCTTTCCTTTTACCCCTTTGCATCCCTGAGTTGAACTTGATGGACATTTGCCTCTTTTCAACAGCATTAACGATATAATAATGAGGGTAGAGTGGGCATACAGAGAGGAGTACAAAATCATAGGCAGTGTGTTGGTAGTTATCAGACTGCGGCTGATGTGTTTGGTTAAAAAACTGAAAAGTGAAGTAAGGGAATGTAGAAACAAAGAAGAAAAACCTTATAGGAGAGTTTTTCATTACAATCCAGCACAGTGAAACCTATACATGAAAACTGGATTTGAAGGTTCGAAAAACCCCTTCAGCACAGAGGAATAATGAGGCTGCATGTTGATGGCACTCTTCAAATAAGGTATCCATTAGTAGCTGGTATGTTGCTGAAGCTGATACATTGTGGTGAATGCAGAGAGCAGGTGAAGAAAGTAAAGATCAATATCAGGAAGGAGGTCAGAGTTATGGAAAAGTACCAGACTTGGTTTCAGACAAAGGGTAAGGTGGGAGAGAAGATTAAGATGAGACAAATGTAATAAATTAAATAGGAAGATACAAAACAAAAGTAGTACTGCAAGCCACGAGGGGAGAGCAGGCTGTCGGCATTTGACTGTACAGCATTGCCTGACACATCGATTAGCTAGTTCACACTTTTTAACCCACTTTTGTTCACTTTTTAATCCCACTATTTTGTTTTAGAAATTTTTTAAAAGAATTAATAAAAAGTAAAGGAAGCTGGATGAGTTTACAGTTTTTCCCTCAGGCTTAACACCTGCTCTGGATATTGGAGTATTTTCTGTTAAGATATAAGTTAATGGCTATTTAAAAGAATGATCTATGTCTTTGTCTAGATCACACCTTTTCCTGACTACACTGTAGACATGGTAGGTCTACTTTAGCTTTTACTATCTCCATTTTGGTCACATGTGACACCAAATTTCACTTTTTTTGCCTTAAGCTGCAAAAAGACTAAACACATGCCAGACAATTTAGTAATTGTAGTTTAAGTGATTTGATTTGGATTAAGATTTTAAAATTAATTTAAATAGCCACAAGACCGTCTTCTTTTGGGCACTCATTTTTGTCTGGGAATGTCTGATGGTATGTGTTACTCATGAGGAAAAGTGTCTGACAGTAAAGAACTTTTAGACTCTAAAAATATCCTAGCAGTCTGAGTTTTATTAGCCATTTTGGGTGAATTACATGTTCTTAGTGACTATGGAAATAATTAAAGACTTATCATGATTACAGGTTAGCTTCAAATGCCAGCAGCCAGCTGTCAGGGCAAATAGGATGGTCAGTAAGAATGGGCACCATCTTTAATCTGTTACAAATGTGGTTCTGCGGTTACTGTTTCTAACTAGCTGAATGACTACTGAAAGTGTTTATAGGTGTAGATTTGGATGGTTGCCTTTGTATGTAGATGGTTAACTTAAGTAGATAAGGCATAGCAAATACAGTGAAGTAGGCAATTTAGTACAACTTTATATAATATCACAATGTGTTACTTCCATTTTCATTGGGAAACGTGAACTTAACCCCTTCACGACATATGAAGTTCAGTTATGTCTAGTGTTGAGCATTCCGATACCGCAAGTATCGGGTATCAGCCGATATTCACTGTATCGGAATTCCGATACTGAGTTCCGGTACTTTAAGCATATCGAATACCGGAATCGGAAGTTCCCATAATGCTATGAGCCAGTTTGATTTGATTCAGCCAATGACAATCCTCAGAAGTGTGGGCACATCCTGTTAGGCATGTAGGCATGTTAACTAATGGCATGGCTGTGATTGGCTGCTGAAATGATGTCATGATGCACTATAAAAGCCGCCGCCGCCACTGCCGCCATTTCGGGTTCACTCTGCTGTGAATTCAGTTAGGGACAGGCTGCTGTTCAAGACTCTGAGGGACAGTTAGAGATAGCGATTTTCAAAATCATATTGTGCTTTACCCAGGCTACATAATCCACCACTGTAGCTTTCTTTTGCCTTGCAGCAGTGTTCACAGCTGTCTGCAAGGTCTGTGTGAGTAGAGATCACGCTGAGTAGTGTGTCCTGCAGCCACGGCAGGTTGTAGGCCGCTCAGCGTGTGTCACTGCCTCATACATATTTTTCTTTTTTTGCTGCTCATTTTTCATTCTCCTATTAGTGTGCATCCATCCGTATCCATCTACATTGTTTGGATGCAAACACTATAGGAGTAGACAGCGGAGCCTCTCTGCAGCCTTTCAGTGCTAGTGCCCAGTTTTCTGCACTGTTAACGGCTGTCTGAGAGGTCTCTGTGTGTGAGTGCAGCTCACGCTGTTGTGTGTCCTGCAGCTATGTCTGGTTGTAGGCCGCTCAGCGTGCGTCACTGCATCACACATATTTTTCTTTTATTGCAGCTCATTTTTCATTCTCCTATTAGTGTGCATCCATCCGTATCCATATACGTTGGTTGCAAACACTATAGGAGTAGACAGCGGAGCCTTTCTGCAGCCTTTCAGTGCTAGTGCCCACTTATCTGCACTGTTCATGGCTGTCTGAGAGGTCTCTGTGTGTGAGTGCAGCTCATGCTGTAGTGCGTCCTACAGCTACGTCTGGTTGTAGGCCGCTCAGCATGCGTCACTGCCTCATACATATTTTTCTTTTATTGCAGCTCATTTTTCATTCTCCTATTAGTGTGCATCCATCCGTATCCATCTACATTGGTTGGTTGCAAACACTATATAGGAGTAGATAGAGGAGCCTTTTTTCTGGCTTGTGCCCTTCAGCTGCAGCCAGATTAGTATTACCCTATTTTTTGGAGCCTCATCTTTTGCATTGTAGGTTACCTTCCTGCATTGTAATAGCTCCAAAAAGTTTGTGATACTATCACTTTCGAATCTTTGGTCACATCCTTCTTGTTTTTTTGGAAAAACAAAACTAAATATAGTTCACCAAACACTCCATTTGACAGGTGTGTAGGCCACATTAGCTCATATTAAAGTGTAGTCCACACACACACTTTATAAAATTAGTGTTTCTTATACCTGTCAGCAGCTGTTCAGGAATAAGCACACTAAGCCCTCCCTTTGTACTTTTCTGCCTATCTTTATCAGTCTACCAAGATGAAGAAGGCAGGGAGTAAGGCACGTGGGCGTGGAGTTTCAGCAGGGAGAGGACGTGGGGATTCTACAGGGAGAGGACGTGGGGATTCTTTGCTTGCTGCGGGCACCAGTGAGTCAGCATCCCCCAGTTTTACCATGCAACAGTCCTTTATGCACAGCTTTGTAGGACCTCGCCGTACCCCACTACTGCAGGAGGAGCAAATTGAAGCCGTTGTTGGATGGATGGCAGCTAACGCATCGACTTCAATGACTTCCACGTCCTCTCAGGGCCAGAGCACTGAAGAGCAACCATCTGTCTGTTCAACACCAGCCAAAGTGCCCAGGCAGTCAGAGAGCCCTGGACAGGAGCCATCACAGTCTCTACTTCTGTTCTCTGAATCTGTTGGCATGGAAAGAGGGGGCCAGCCAAGCAGCATTCAAGAATGTGAAGAAGAGGGAGTATGCAGTGATGCGCAACTTCTTCGTCCCTCTGAATCTGAAGAGGCGGGTGGGCCAGTACCTATGGTCAGCACACCTCAGAACGCATCAGATGATGATGAGACTCAGGTGCCACTTTCTGGTGCGTACGGTGCTGGCGAGACTACCAAGGAGAAGCAGGTGTTTGAAGAGGGGAGTGTAGATGATGAGGTCCTTGACCCATCATGGCGTGAGGAACAGGAAGGTGGTGGGAGCAGCTCTGAGGAAGAGATTCCCCGAACGGCCAAAACAGGAGGGAGAGGGAGAGGGCAGACTTGGTTGCCTGTAGCCTCCACTTCGGCACCCGTTAGGAGCATTCCTCTTCCAAAAGCCAAAACGGGCACTCCCAAGACTTGCAGTGCGTGATCCTTTTTTGACACAGTTGCAGATGACATTTGCTTTGTCAAATGCAAGCTGTGTAATCAGAAAGTCAAAAGAGGGAAAAATGTCAGCAACCTCAATACCACAAATATGTGGAAACATGTGCGGACCAAGCACGAGCTGGAGTTACATAGACACACTGAGGACGTAGGCCAACGTACAGCACCACCTACCACCTCTTCAGCTCGTGTTGGGGCCTCTTCCTCCAGCTCACACACAGCTGGTTCGGCTTCCTCACAGGATCGCCAAGGAAGCACCTCTGGCACTGTTGTCCAGAGACCCAGTGACATTCCACCCACAGCACCACGTTCCCAGTCATCCTCACACTCCCAGGCCACTCTACAGCCATCGGTAGCACAGGCATGGGAAAAAAGGCGGCCATACTCGGCAAACCATCCCCGAATACAGGCTCTGAATGCTGGCATTGCCAAACTACTGGCCCTTGAAATGCTCTCATTCAGGCTGGTGGAGACTGACACCTTACGGAACTTCATGGCATTGGCAGTCCCACAATACACCGTGCCCAGCCGCTTTTATTTCAGCAGGCAAGCCGTCCCTGCCCTGCAAAAGCATGTGGAGGGAAAAATAAAACATGCGCTACTAAACGCCGTCAGTAGCAACGTCCACCTGACCACCGATGCGTGGATCAGTACCCATGGACAGGGACGATATCTTTCCCTCACTGCCCATTGGGTCAATGTTGTGGAGCCGGGTACAGATCTGGAGAGTGGCGCTGTACGTGTTCTGCCAACTCCACGGATTGCAGGAATCCAGTCTGTACACATTGACTCCTCCTCCTACTCAAGTTCCTCAGAATCAGTGCTGCAGGAGCCTGTCACGACCGATATGAGCACAGCCATGGCCAAACATCAACAGGCCATACTGAAATTAATTTCTTTGGGGAATCAAAGCCACACAGCGCAGGAGCTCTGGAATGCCATCAAGCAGGAGAGCGACGTGTGGTTTCTGCCAGCGAATCTCCAGCCAGGCTTGGTAGTGTGTGACAACGGCCGAAATCTGGTGGCAGCTCTGGGCCTAGGCAACCGCACTCACATACCATGTCTGGCACATGTGCTCAACTTGGTCATGCAGAGCTTTCTGAGGGACTATCCGGATCTTGATGCACTGCTGCACAAGGTCCGCATAGAGTGCGCTCACTTGCGGCGTTCCAGCACGGCAAGATCGCGCCTTGCAGCTCTGCAGCGCCGATAACGCCTTTCGGAACATCGCATCATATGTGACCTACCCACCAGGTGGAATTCAATGTTACCTATGTTGGAGCGGTTGTGTGAGCAGCAGGCAGCAGTAATGGAGTACCAGCTGCATCAGGCGCAAACAAGTCACACTTTGCGCCGGTCACACTTCAGTACCACTGAGTGGGCCTCTATGAAGGATATCTGCCTCATTTTGCGTGCCTTCGATGATTCCACAGTTGATGTACTAGTCAGCATGACTGTCCCCCTTATCTGCCTGCTTCAAAAACACTGCAAGCACTAAGGGAGGAGGTTTTGGAAGAGGTGGAGGATGAGGAGTCACAAATGCCATCTGCTTTTGGACAGTCTCCGCTACGTGGTTCCTCACAAAGGCCTAGGCAGGGGACACTTTGTGAGGAGGATGAGGAGGAGTCAATGGAGGAGGAAGACATCTCTCCAGAGGAGGGAGGTACACAATGCTCTAGTCAGTATGTACAGCTAGGGTGGGGTGATGCAGAGCAGGCAGAGATGACGCCTCAAGCAGGGGACAGCGTTTCTTGGGCAGTTGGGAGTCTGCAGCACATGGTTGATTTCATGCTGCAGTGCCTGAGAAACGACCGCCGCATCGCCCACATTCTCAATACGGCTGATTATTGGGTGTACACCCTCCTAGATTCTCGCTACCGGGACAACTTACAAAGCCTCATAACACCATTGAACCGGGAGCGTAAAATGCGGGAGTACCAAGACACACTGGTGCAGTCCATCATGTTCTCCATTCCACCCGAGAGCAGTGCTGCTAGTGCTTTACAAAGCAGCTCTGTGCGTCGAGGCAGTGGAGGAAGCTCTGCACAAAGAGCGAGCAAATGGCAGCGCCTCAGCACAAGGCAAGACCAGTATGGCCCAAATGTGGCAAAGTTTTGTGTGTCCGCCACAAATGTCTACACCATCACAGACGGAACCAGTCAGCAGGAGGCAACGTTTCCGTCAGATGGTGACAGACTACATGACTTGCCCTGTCAGTGTACTCCCAGACGGCTCTTCCCCCTTCAAGTTTTGGGTCTCTAAGCTGGATACATGGCCAGAGCTTAGCCAGTATGCATTGGAGGTGCTGGCTTGCCCTGCTGCCAGTGTATTATCGGAATGCGTCTTTAGTGCCGCAGGTGGTGTACTAACAGACCGTCGCACGCGACTATCCTCCGATAACGTTGACCGGCTTACTTTTCTGAAAATGAACAAGGCCTGGATCTCACCAGATTTTGCCAGTCCTCTTCCAGAATAAATAATTGGTTGGCAACAGTATCCAGGTCTCCTGTTGTGTTCATGTTTCTACCACCTGAACTGTAATCCCTGGGCTTCAACACAGCCAGTTGTTGCTCAGAAGTGCCGTTTGCACAGAGAAAAACACTAGCTCCTGTGTTAGTGGGGTTCAGTAATGCCAGCTGCTCCCCTGCTGTGTGGACGGCAAAGTCTCCTGCTCCCTCCACATTCAAACTACTACTGATTTTTAACCATGCTCCACTTAGGCCTCTGGCTCCACTATCTCTAGTATTTTCCCTGGCCTCCAACCCCGCCAGTTGCTGCTCTGAAGTGACGTCTGCACAATCCACACTTGTTCCTTTGTTACTGGTGCTCAGTCACGTCAGTTGATCCCCTGATGTGTGTCCGGCAATGTCTCCTGCTCTGTCCACATTCCCATTACTAGTAGTGGGAATGTGGACAGAGCAGGAGACATTGCCGGACACACATCAGGGGATCAACTAGTAGTGGGAATGAGGACAGAGCAGGAGATGGCAATATCTCCTGCTGCCTCCACAGTCACACTACTACTGATTTTAAACTTGCTCCAACTAGGCCTCTGGCTCCACTCTGTCTCTAGTATTTCCCCTGGCCTCCAACCCTGCCAGTTGCTGCTCAGAAGTGGCGTCTGCACAATCAACACTTGTTGAAGCCACTTCTGAGCAGCAACTGGCGGGGTTGGAGGCGAGTGGAAATGCTAGAGACAGAGTGGAGCAAGAGGCCTAGTTGGAGCACGTTTGAAATCAGTAGTAGTCTACAACAGATATTAAACTTGATGAAATTAGGCCTCAGCCTTCACCCTGATTGACCCTGGGCTCCAACATCACCAGTTGCTGCTCAGAAGTGTCTTTCGCATGGGTGCTCCCTCCTGCCCATCCTGGTTCCAGCACGCCTGCTGTTTCCAGGGAGTGTCAACGTCACTTTGCCACCAATATGTTGTCCGGTCGTGCTGCGGTCGGGTTAGCCGAGTCTATGGTGCCTGCAGTTTAGGTGCTTCCTATGTGGGCTGCGGGTTCTGGTAATAAAGGCTGGTTCCACATTGCCAATAGGACAAGCACCCCCTGTAGGACTGTGGGTTTCGGTAACTGCGGCCTGCTCGCGGCCTTGCAACTTTGTTTATCATGGGTACCTTCTGCTACCCATCCGGGTTCCAGCACCTTCAGCTGGTTCTCGGCAGTGCCTTTGGCCTAGGTGCTTCCTTCTCGGTATCCGAGTTCCAGCAACGTCTGCTGGTCCTTGGTAGTGCTTTGTAGCACAGTTACCTCCTGCTTAGTAACCGTGTTCCAGCACTGTCAACTGGTCCACGGTTGTGCAATTGGCTCTTGCTCCTTCAGCTACCCATCCGGGTTCCAGCACCGTCAGCTGGTTCTCGGCAGTGCCTTTGGCCTAGGTGCTTCCTTCTCGGTATCCGAGTTCCAGCAACGTCTGCTGGTCCTTGGTAGTGCTTTGTAGCACAGTTACCTCCTGCTTAGTAACGGTGTTCCAGCACTGTCAGCAGGTCCACGGTTGTGCCATTGGCTCTTGTTCCTTCAGCTGCCACTCTGGGTTCCAGCACCGTCAGCTGGTTCTCGGTAGTTCCATTGACTCTTGTAGCTTCTGCTACCCATCCGGGTTCCAGCACCGTCAGCTGGTTCTCGGCAGTGTCTTTGGCACGGGTACTCCCTCTTGCCCAGCCTGGTTCCAGCACGCCTGCTGTTTCCGGGTACTGTCAACGTCACTTTGCCATCGACTCGTTGTCCGGTCGTGCTGCGGTCGGGTTATCCGAGCCTATGGTGCCTGCAGTTTAGGTGCTTCCTATGTGGGCTGTGGGTTCTGGTAATAAACGCTGGTTCCGTAGTGCCAATAGGACAAGCACCCCCTGTAGGACTGTGGGTTTTGGTAACTGCAGCCTGCTCGCGGCCTTGCAACTTTGTTTATCATGGGTGCCTTCTGCTACCCATCCGGGTTCCAGCACCGTCAGCTGGTTCTCGGCTGTGCCTTTGGCCGAGGTGCCTCCTTCTCGGTATCTGAGTTCCAGCAACGTCTGCTGGTCCTTGGTAGTGCTTTCTAGCACAGGTACTTCCTGCTTAGTAACCGTGTTCCAGCACCGTCAGCTGGTCCACAGTTGTGCCATTCCCTCTTGTTCCTTCTGCTGCCCCTCCGGGTTCCAGCACCGTCAGCTGGTCCTCGCTATTTCCATTGGCTCTTGCAGCTTCTGCTACCCATCCGGGTTCCAGCACCGTCAGCTGGTTCTCAGCAGTGTCTTTGGCCTAGGTGCCTCCTTCTCAGTATCCAAGTTCCAGCAACGTCTGCTGGTCCTTGGTAGTGCTTTGTAGCACAGGTACCTCCTGCTTAGTAACTGTGTTCCAGCACCGCCATCTGGTCCACGGTTGTGCCATTGGCTCTTGTTCCTTCTGCTGCCCCTCCGGGTTCCAGCACCGTCAGCTGGTCCTCACTAGTTCCATTGGCTCTTGCAGCTTCTGCTACCCATCCGGGTTCCAGCACCGTCAGCTGATTCTCGGCAGTGCCTTTGGCCTAGGTGCTTCCTTCTCGGTATCTGAGTTCCAGCAACGTCTGCTGGTCCTTGGTAGTGCTTTGTAGCACAGGTACCTTCTGCTTAGTAACCGTGTTCCAGCACCGACAGTTGGTCCATGGTTGTGCCATTGGCTCTTGTTCCTTCTGCTGCCCCTCCGGGTTCCAGCACCGTCAGCTGGTCCTCACTAGTTCCATTGGCTCTTGCAGCTTCTGCTACCCATCCGGGTTCCAGCACCGTCAGCTGATTCTCGGCAGTGCCTTTGGCCTAGGTGCTTCCTTCTCGGTATCTGAGTTCCAGCAGCGTCTGCTGGTCCTTGGTAGTGCTTTGTAGCACAGGTACCTTCTGCTTAGTTACCGTGTTCCAGCACTGACAGCTGGTCCACGGTTGTGCCATTGACTCTTGTTCCTTATGCTGCCCCTCCGGGTTCCAGCACCGTCAGCTGGTCCTCGCTAGTTCCATTTGCTCTTGTTCCTTCTGCTAACCATCCGGATTCCAGTACCGTCAGCTGGTTCTCAGCAGTTCCTCAGCCTTCTTGTACCATCTGCTACTTTTCCAAGTTCGAGCTTGTGGAAATGATTTTTGGTTCTCACTCTGGATCTCCCTGACGACAACCCTGAAGACGACGACCCTGAAGACCACACCGAAGAAGACCAAAAAGATGACCCTGAAGAAGATGACCAAGAGGACAAAGAACATGAAGACAACCACCAAGATGCAGAACAACAAGAGACAGAAGACCAAGAAGCAGAAAAACCAAAAGCAGAAGAACATTAAGCATAAGACTAAAAATCAGAGCAAATGATATTATCTAAATTATAAGCAGAAGAAGGCTAAGCAGTGTATGGGGGTGAGTCTGTTCCTCCTCGTGGTGCCCCTGGAAAATGCCTGCTGCTACAGGCCAAACTGAATGTGGACAAATCCTGTTGTAAATCTTTCGTGAAAGGCAGAACGGAAGGTGTAATCTTCAAATTTTTATAGATAACAACTACAGGAATGCCTGTCACAAATAAGAATATGATGATGAAGAATAGGAAGAAGATGAAGAAGTAGAATATGAAGAAGAATAATAGTTGAATAAAAAGAATATAAAGAATGTTAAAAAAAAAAGAATAATAGGAAGAAGGTGAAGAAGAAGAAGATGAAGAAGGTGAAGAAGAAGAAGTTGATGAAAAAGATGCTGCTGCAGCTGCTGAGGATCATGAAGGAGAAAGTGTGGGAGAAGTAAAAGAGAAGGCGAAGAGCATGGAAGTAGTGAAATATACATATCTGACAAAATATAAAAGAGGTTAACATAATCAATATCTTTGTAACTCCGAACGTCTTAAAAAAAATAATTAATTCCTGCTATTCCATTTGATTGGGCTAAACCTCTATGGCTTTAATGTCTCCTCCACCTCCCCCAATACATTATACATTATTATTAGTTGTTTTTCTTCAAGTAGAATTAACCTACAAGGGAAGAAAGGGTTTTTTTTTATTCCGATTTTTCTATCCCATTGACTTGAATGGAACTTCCGGGATCGGAATCGGCGATACCCGATACTTTTTGGATATTGGCAGATCCAATCCGATCCGATATTTTTCAATATCAGATGGTATCGCTCAACACTAGTTATGTCATATATCGTGTCCCTGACTTGTAGGTGCCCTAGTCCGCTAGCTGAAACTGCATGAACCAGGGATCATCCCACCGAACGCTCTCCTTTCCCCATGGGCATAGCACTACTCAGACATCACAGGGTGGGGGTAAAACAGTGTAGCAATGCTTTATTGAACCATAAAACAGGCAAATAACATGTAGAATAGTCCTAGCAAAATACTCAATATTGTGCAAATTAAAGAGTCTCACCCTCCTGCTGACTCGCCGGGAAAAGAGCAGCTGTTAAGGTAGTGTCACACTTAGCGATGCACCAGCGATCCCGACCAGTGATATGACGCGGTCAGGATCGCTGGTGCATCGCTAAGTGGTCACTAGTGAGCTGCCACACAGGCAGATCTCACCAGCGACATAGCAGGGGTCGGGGGTTGCTACTTACCTGTCAGACGAGGCGATCCTGACGTCCTCGCTCATCGGCGCCACAGGAAGCCCAGCAGGAAGCTGACGACGAGAAATGGTCCAGGACGTTCTCGCCCAATCAGTGATAACCAGCGGGGAGCCGGTCGGAGGTAAGTATCAGACATAGCGATATCGCTAGCAATATCGCTATAACATCACAAAAACCAGTGACGTTATAGCGATATTGCTAGCGATATCGCTTAGTGTGACAGGCCCCTTTACTTCTGAGCTTCCAGGGTCAACTACCCCACCTGTGACACACACAAAGAGAGGAGATAACGACAAGCTTTGGAAGATGACAGTCCATTAGGAAGTTGACCTGAGGGTCACAACCTGGCTTCTCCGAACATCTCCATGGAGCCAGGTTACCGGTGAATCCCATTCCTGGTTTTAACAAATATATCCATGTTGCTCAGATGACTGGTGGGTCCAAATCTCTTCTAACCCAAATGTATCCATGGTTCAGTGATGGTCAATGGAGCAAATATGTATCTGTGCCCCTCGTGATGACGCCATGATGTCCTGGCTGCTGTCCTGTAGAGAATCTCTGAATAACAGCGCAATATGTTACAGCAAATTGTCAACTTGCAAGTCATCCTGTCATCCTGTGCTCTTGTCTGCTCCATCACATTATTTGCACCACAGCCTTCACCGCCTCCAGATCTTTCTTTATCTTTGCTGGGTCCATTCTGGCCTGAGTACAGGTAGCAGTATGCTATGGGACCCACTTTTGGGCACTGTTATTTCCATATATAATCCCTTTGATCTTAAGGCATTTTTCTTATGCTGATCTCTACTGAGCAGCTTTAACGTATACATTGGGATCGATACATTTGTGGACACAGGGAGGCTTTATTCATATTGGTTTTTCTTTTTTTTTCTCAGACATGCCTGCTAGAACCATATTTGTCATACCATTGTGGATGTCTTTGTTACATGCATTATTATAGATATCTGTCACAGTTGGTTTCTATGTTGTTATTTAACTGCATGTACCTTAGGAGCTGAATTGCTGTTGAATATATCTTTGAGTGTGAGGGGACAAGGGCATAGCCCTACCACGGGCTGCATTGTTGGTGCTCATTGTTTTTAATGCTTTTAAATGAGAGTTTTTGCAATGTTGCTATCACAACAAAGAGATTTTGTATTATTCATGGTGATCCCTGTTGTCTGCATGCTGCTTTGCTTTCTCTTTGCCACATATGTCTCTTAGCATGTAACAGGTGATCCCTTTATTATTATTTGGTGGTGCCCTCCAGTCCCCTTCTTCCTTTTCAATATTATAGGCTTACACAAACAAAAGTCTGTGTTTTCTTGACCAACCAGAAAGAAACACATACATTTAAAAATCAATATATAGATAATAGTCTGTTCCTCCCGGCTTGCTGAAAATACAGCTCTGGCAAAAATTAAGAGACCACTTCCAAATGTTCAGTTTGTCTGATTTCACTCTTTATAGGTATATATTTGAGTAAAATGTAATTTGTTCTTTTAGTCTACAAACTTCTGAGAACATGTCCCCAAATTTCCAAGCACTAAATTTAGGTTTTTTTTCTGAAAATAAGAAATGATCAAAATAAAAAAAAAACAGTACTTCCAGACCTCAAATAATGCAAAGAAAACAAGTTCATAATCAGTTAGAAACAACAATACTAATGTTTTAACTCAGGAAGAGTTCAGAGATCAATATTTTGTGGAATAACCATGATTTTTAAAAACAGCTTTCATGCGTCTTGGCATGCTTTCCACCAGTCTTTCACACTGCTTCTGGGGCAAATATTTAAGCAGTTCTTCTTTGTTTGATGGCTTGTGAGTCATGACTAGAGTTGAGCGACTTTGGTCGGATCGGGTTTCATGAAACAAAATTTGTTTCAGATGAAACTCGTCCGACTAGGGCAAAAAAAGTCGGAGTTTCGTCCGAAACCCAACCCCAATTCAAGTCAATGGGGAATAGGTTTCGGACGAAACTCCGACTTTTTTTGCCCTAGTCGGACGGGTTTCATCTGAAACAAATTTTGTTTCATGAAACCCGATCCGACCAAAGTCACTCAACTCTAGTCATGACTATCCATCATCCTCTTGATTACATTACATAGGTTTTCAATGGGGTTCTGGAAAATGGGCTGCCCATGACAGGGTTTTGATGTGGTGATCTCTTAATTTTTGCCAAAGCTGTAGATGTCTGATTAATTAAGAAAAAATGCTGTTTTGTCACAACACATATTTAGTATTGGTTTGTTTGTAAAAGTATGATAAATAATGGCGTAACAAGAAAAAAAAAGATCGAAACAACAGAATGCTTTTTTGGCTGCCGCAACCATAGAATCATAGAATCATAGACTCATAGAATCGTAGAGTTCGAAGGGACCTCCTGGGCCATCTGGTCCAACCCCCTGCTCAAAGCAGGATTCGCTAAATCATCCCAATCAGATGTCTGTCCAGCCTCTGCTTGAAGACTTCCATTGAAAGAGAACTCACCACTTCTCGTGGCAGCCTGTTCCACTCATTGATCACTCTAACTGTCAAAAAGTTTTTCACACTTGCAGTAGAGTGCAATAAGAGGTGATCAAAACATCATATCTACCACAAAATGTTATCAATAAAAAAGGCAGATCAGTAAGCAAAATATAAGCCTTTACTCAGCCCATATCCCAAAAATTGAAAACGTTACATTATGAATCTTGGGAAATGGTGACACAAGCACATTTTATTTTTCTTTACAAATGTAAAATTTTGGTATTGCCACTTAAAAAAATGCATGTTTTGTATCAACTTAATTTTAATGACCTGGAGAATTGGGAGGTCAGTTTTACCATATCGTGAACATGGTAAATGAAAAAAAACAATTGTGGAATTGCACTATTTTTTTGCAATTTCAATGCACTTGAATTTTTTTTCCTGCTTTCCAGTGCAGCACATAATAAAGTAAATAGTATAATTTAAAAGTTAAGCTCGTCCTGCAAAAAAACAAGCCTTTATAAGGTTATAAGGACAAAAAAATAAAGTTATGTCTCTTGAAAAAAGGTGAGGAAAAAATGAAAAGAAAAAGAAAGTAAAATTGCCCAGTCATGAAGGGGTTAAACACTCTAGTCAAAAATGAAAATTTGGTTTGACATGTCAGATGTATAGTCAATATGCCTGGTGCTCTTCTGGACTGTCTGGTTGTTTTTAAAATGAAGTCCCATGGAGAATATTCAAGAAAATCCTAGATATTATCAGGGTTGCCAATCAGGGCATGACAGCCCTTACACATGTATGGCGCCCAGTGACTAGGGGGGCCTGCCCAGGCCCAGCGGCACCCGAGCATGCTGGCAGCCCAAGCTGCGGTCGGGCCCCGGGCGGGCCCCTGCTACATTTTGTTCAGCCCCCCTGCCCTGGCTTCTTCTCTATTTTTAATTATGTGTCACATCATGGTGGATCCATCCTGTCCCAGCAGCGCAGCACCTGCCGGGCCTCTCCTACCCCCCGGCCCGGTGCACCATGGTTCAGCACTGCCCCCTCACATGCTGCTCTGCTTGCTACAATCCTCATTACGGATCTGGAGCAAGAGCAGAGCGGTGTGCACGCAGCTTGCCACGTGGCGGCCGCGTGGGACTGCCTGCTCTGGTGGCAGAAGACGTCTGACGGTGGACGGCGAGGTGGCGAGCGAGAAGGTATTCTTCTTTTCTGTCTCTGTCTGTCTCCCTCCCTCTCCCCGTGGCGTGGCGACCGCACTGATGATGGGGGTCTGGGCCCTGGGGGAGTCAGGGGCCCGGCCGAATCAGCCGGGCCCCTGGCTCCCCCAGGCCTCCATCATCAGCCGGGCCACTGGCTCCCCAAGACCCCCATGATCAGCCTGGACCCTGGCTCCCCGAGACCCCCATTAATTAGCCGGGGCCTAGCTGATGATGGGGGTCTGGGGGAGCCAGGGGCCCGGCTGATGATGAAGGTCTGGGGGATCCAGGGGCTCGGGCGGCTGATGATGGATGTCTGGGGGAGCCAGGGGCCCAGGCGGCTGATGATGGAGGTCTGGGGGAGCCAGGGGCCTGGGAGGCTGATGATGGATGTCTGGGGGAGCCAGGGGCCCGGCTGATGATGGAGGTCTGGGTGAGCTAGGGGCCCGGCTGATGATGGAGGTCTGGGGGAGACAGGGGCCCAGCTGATTATGGTGGTCTGGGGGAGCAAGGGGCCTGGTTGATGATGGAGGTCTGGGAGCCAGGGGCCAGGGGCCTGGCTGATGATGGGGGTCTGGGGGAGCCAGGGGCCCGGCTGATGATGGGGTGAGCCAGGGGGCCCGGCTGATGATGGAGTGAGCCAGGGGGCTGATGATGGGGTGAGCCAGGGTGCAGGAGGACAAATCTCCAGCGTCCATGACTGTGCTGTGACCAGTACCAGCATGTTGACTGTCTCCACCTGCAGCTCAGCCCATAGTTCTATCCTTTTAGTTAGCACAGACTGTGCTGACCAGTACCAGCATGTTGACTGTCTCCACCTGCAGCCTCTAGTCATATATGGGGTATCAGCCTATTCAGGACAAATTGCACAACAACTGTTAGGGTACAATTTCTCATGTTACACTTTGGAAAATAAAACACTGAGGGTGAAAAGATCATTTTTGTGAAAAAAAAATAAGATTTTTTTATTTTTATGGATCTACATTATAAACTGTCAAGCACTTGGGGGTTCAAAGTGCTCACCACACATCTAAATAAGATCCTTAAGGGGTCTACTTTACCGTAGCGTTTACTGACCGTGGGAACATACCCTAAAGAGTTTTGGAATTATTAATGTATAAAAGTTAGTAACCTAAATAAATGGGGTGATCAGCCCTTTACTCTTGACTCCTATTTTATTTATTTTTTTTTTTACATAATCACTTAGTTACGTTTTGAGGTGTATTTATGTTCTATAATTTATCGGTTTTTAATAAATACCAATAAAGAATTTTTTGTAGTGTATAATCAGTGATTATATATGCAGTAATATACACTTTCCATTTATTTGGTGGGCAGGCTGAGGCAGCAGCAGTGAGCAGGCTGAGACGACCATTAGATTCTTCTTGACTGGGTGGTGGGCGCGGCGGCAAGACCAGCTGTGTGAGTAAGTAACAAGTCCATGTATTCATTTGTCCACCATTTCAGTACGTGATTGTACTTATATATTGTAACGAATGGAAGCGGAGGCAGAGATGGTGAAGTTCACATTCGTTTTTATTTTTTAAGTGAAACCTCGGGACCACGGTCCGGGGGGCTCCGAAGGGGGCGTGACTAGTGAGCCCCGGGCACCCGTAGTAAAGCCCCTCAGGCAGGGCCAAAATGGAATACCCAGAGGACTCAGGTGCTACCTCCAGTTAGACCCCGAACACGTGGCAGCTGTCCCAGCGGGACCAAAAGGGGTAACAAAGGTTACAGCAGAGTCCGTAATGCACTGGGTCCTGGATCCGGTTAGTTGGTAAGGAGTCGGTTCCAGTGACCTTCACACAGTCCTTGGACTTGGATGGCTGTAGGCGGAACGGGATAGCTTAGGCCCAGATGGTTGCTGATATAACCAGGTAACACAGGATACTGATATGCTGTGGAAACAGAGAGCATTAGACAATGCACAGAGACTGCAGATGCAGCACAGACAGGTTAGCATGAGAGCCGGATGTAGCAATGATAGATACTCGTTGCTCCGGCGCTCTCCCTATGGAGGAGAGGCCAGAAATAGCAGCCAGTGCGCTACCATTGGTTGATTGAATTTTTTGAATAATGCATGCCGCCCCTTTAAGAAGGCAAGAGAGCGGGCGTGCGTGCCCTAATAGCCTTAGCTACAGATCTCCTCATAGGGCGCTAGGAGGAGGCAGGAGGGAGGACAGAACGCTGAGCAGCAGCATGAGAGGCTCGAGGTGAGTGCCCAGAACGGAGAGCAGCGGCAGGCCTGGACGCAGCGCCAGGATGGGGGCCAGGTGTAACAGCGGCAGACCTGGGCGCAGTGCCAGGATGGGGACTGGGTGTAACAGTATCCCCCTCTTTACACCCCCTCTTCTTCCAGCCTGCGTAGAACCGTTTAAGGAGAAGAGGAGCCTGGATGTTCTCCCTAGGCTCCCAAGATCTCTCCTCAGGACCAAAACCCTTCCAGTCCACCAGGTAGTAGGTCTTACCCCTTACTTTTTTTACAGCCAGGATAGGTTTTACCTCAAAAACATCATCCTCCGAGACAGGGTCAGGAGTGGTACCCGGATCCTTAAAAAAGGGACTCAAAACTACTGGTTTGAAGAGAGAAACATGAAAGGAGTTAGGTACATGTAGGGAAGTGGCAACTTCAGCTTGTACGAGACTGGATTGATCTGTCTCAAGATCTCAAATGGTCCAATGAACCGGGGACCCGATTTGTAGGATGGCATCTTTAACCGGATATGCTTAGAAGAAGCACAGTTGTTAACAATTCCGAAAAGAGGGAAGAATAGGAAGCATTTAAGGAAACCAGGATGGATGAACACAGAACTTAAGCACATGCTAAAAAGGAAGACAAAAATGTTTATAAAATGGAAAGAGGGAGGCATATCTAAAGAAGAATATAATGCTGTCTGCAGAACCTGCAGGGCACAAATCAGATTAGCTAAAGCTGAAAATGAATTGAGGCTTGCAAGAGATGTCAAAAGAAATAATAAAGGATTTTGGGGATATGTCAAAAGTAAAAGAAAAGTCAAAGATGCTATAGGATTTTTACAGGATGAAAATGATGAAATGGTAAGACAGGATGTTGAGAAGGCTGAACTTTTAAATTCCTATTTTGCATCTGTTTTCTCTCAGAAAGGAAATGTAACATCAACTGTTATTCACTGTCCTATTAAGGGAATAGAAGAATCCAGGATATCTATAAACAGAAAGATAGTGAGGAAACACTTAGCTAACCTAAATGAATTCAAGTCTCCAGGTCCAGATGAATTACACCCCAGAGTACTGAAGGAGATAGCAGAAGAAATTTTTGAACCCCTCTCCATAATCTTTGAAAATTCTTGGAGAACAGGAGAAGTGCCAGAAGACTGGAGAAGAGCAAATGTTGTTCCTATCTTCAAAAAGGGGAAGAAGGTGGACCCAGGCAACTATAGGCCGGTGAGTCTGACTTCTATACCAGGAAAGATCTTTGAACAAATTATTAAACAACATGTATGTCAATACCTGGATAAGAATGAAGTGATTAAACAGAGTCAGCATGGGTTTGTAACTAATAAGTCATGTCAGACTAACTTAATTTCCTTCTATGACGGTATCACTGATTGGGTGGATCAAGGAAATGCTGTAGATATAGTATATCTTGACTTCAGCAAAGCATTTGACAAAGTCTCTCATACAATCCTTATTGAAAAAATGACTAAGTATGGAATGGACAAGGCAACTGTTAGGTGGATTCATAACTGGCTTAGTGATCGGACCCAAAGAGTGGTCGTAAATGGCTGCACATCCAGTTGGAAGAATGTCTCAAGTGGGGTACCACAGGGCTCTGTCCTGGGCCCTGTATTGTTCAACATCTTTATCAACGATTTAGATGAAGGAATTGAGGGTAAACTGATTAAATTTGCTGATGACACAAAGCTAGGAGGGATAGCTAATACTAGAGAAGAGAGAGAGAGGATTCAAAAAGATATAAATAAACTGGAGAAGTGGGCAGCAACTAACAGAATGGTTTTTAACAGGGAGAAATGCAAAGTACTACATCTGGGCAATAAAAATGAAAAAAGCATATATAGAATGGGAGGAATAGGGCTAAGTGACAGCACATGTGAAAAAGACTTGGGTATACTAATAGATCACAGACTGAATATGAGTCAACAGTGTGATGCAGCAGCAAAAAAAGGCAAATGCAATTCTAGGATGTATTAACAGAAGCATACAGTCTAGATCACGTGAAGTCATTATTTCCCTCTACTCCTCTTTGGTCAGACCTCATCTGGAATATTGTGTCCAGTTTTGGGCACCACATTTTAAAAAAGACATCAACAAACTGGAGCAAGTTCAGAAAAGAGCGACCAGAATGGTGGCCGGTCTGCAAACCCTGTCTTATGAGGAAAGGTTGCAGGATTTGGGAATGTTTAGTTTGCAAAAGAGAAGACTGAGAGGAGACTTAATAGCTGTCTACAAATATCTAAAGGGCTGTCACATTGTAGAAGGATCAACTTTATTCTCATTTGCACAAGGAAAGACTAGAAGCAATGGGATGAAACTGAATGGGAGGAGACACAGATTAGATATTAGAAAAAACTTTTTGACAGTTAGAGTGATCAATGAGTGGAACAGGCTGCCACGAGAAGTGGTGAGTTCTCCTTCAATGGAAGTCTTCAAACAGAGGCTGGACAGACATCTGACTGGGATGATTTAGCGAATCCTGCTTTGAGCAGGGGGTTGGACCAGATGGCCCAGGAGGTCCCTTCCAACTCTACGATTCTATGATTCTATGATTCTATGATTCTAAGAGAGCCATACCTTGTCTCTGGGACAAAAGATAGGCGCATCCAAACATCTCTTGTCCGCATGCCTTTTCATACGCTGGGAGGCTTTCTCCAGAGCAGTTTTGGTATCCCTTCAGACCTTAGAAAAATCTTCGGAGAAACTATCAACAGCTGGAACGCCAGATGATCCGGAGATGGGAAGAGGTATTCCGGGTTGCAATCCGAAGACAATCTGAAAGGGAGACTTTCCAGAAAATTCACTTACTTGATTGTTGTATGAAAATTCGACCCAGGACAGTAAGTCTACCCAGTCGTCATGATGGGCGTTGACAAAGTGACGCAGGAATCCAGCCAGGAATTGATTTGTCCTCTCCACTTGTCCATTGGACTGGGGATGGTACGCTGAGGAAAAATCCAGTTCAATTCTTACCAATTTACAAACTGCTCTCCAGAATCTTGAGGTGAACTGGACTCCTCTGTCGGACACGATGTGGAGAGGGAAACCATGGAGATGGAAGATGTGCTGGATGAACAGGTCCACCAACTCAGGAGCAGTTGGAAGACCGGGTAGTGGAACGAAGTGAGCCATTTTAGAGAAGCGATCCACCACTACCCACACCACAGAACAGCCAGATGAGAACCTCGGGACCACAGTCCGGGGGCTCCGAAGGGGGCGTGACTAGTGAGCCCCGGGCACCCGTAGTAAAGCCCCTCAGGCAGGGCCAGAATGGAATACCTCGAGGACACAGGTGCTACCTTCAGTTAGACCCCGAACACGTGGCAGCTGTCCCAGCGGGACCAAATGGGATAACAAAGGTTACAGCAGAGTCCGTAATGCACTGGGTCCTGGATCCGGTTAATTGTTAAGGAGTCGGTTCCAGTGACCTTCACACAGTCCTTGGACTCGGATGGCTGTAGGCGGAACGGGATGGCTTAGGCCCAGATGGTTGTGTCATGGTTTACTGAGGCTTCAGGTTAGGCGGTGCAGAGGTTAATATGGGAAGCCTCTCTATGGACCTGGGGCGGGTTCTTATAGCCTCATGGAGGAGCCGTCCCCTGTCGCTTATACTCCTAGCTGAGTGTGCCTGACCCTGTTCTGTCTGTGCTTCATGCCTGCCTCTGTATGCTTGCTTGGTGCTTGATCCAGTCCCGTCACGGTTAACGTCTCTTGTATTCTGATTCTGTACCTTGCTGCCCGTTCTGTGTATGACCCCTGGCTACGTATTGACCTCTCTGTGATTATCCCTCCTGTACCTCGCTGACCATCTTGTGTATGACCGCTTTGCCTGCCTGGCTTGTCTATCATTTTCTCCTCTGTGCCACGGTATTATCATTGTTACTGTCGGCACTGCAGGGGTTCGGTGGTAATCCCTCCCCTCTCCCTGACGTGCGGTCACATGCTCACAGGACCTGTGCGCACCCAGCTCTTCACCGTTGCTCCACCTCCCACAGGTCCTTAAGCTGACCTGCTTATACCCACGTTAGACGCCGGATTCTCGCGGCTGCAGGTAAGAGCCCTCCACGTGCACTTTGTCTGCGTCCGGGTAACTTGAGGTGGCAGTGCTGCTGAACCGCTCCTGATATTATAAATGACCTGTACAGTCTTTTCTTTTACTGCTGGGGAAGGAGATTGTTTGGGGGTATTTTCAGATTAATATTATGGATCGACCTCAAAATTAATCAGTGGGATTATATATTCAATAATAACACCAGAAGCACAAAAAGAATAACCCCTAAAATTTAGCTTTTAATTCAATGACTAAAAACATTAGTGAAAATGACTAAAAGAAGGAGTAGTAGAGGACAACAAATGAAGGGAGAAAAAATACTGTTTTTAGTTCTCTTCAGTATTCAAATAATGGGCCAATGGCTAAGTTACCCTAGTCAGCCCTAGTTTCACCCTTCCTAGCCGCGGAGGTTGGCACCCTAGTTGTAGACGATATGGCGCCCCCGCTCAACGTCGGTATCCCTAATAACCTCTACGTCTCCCTGCATATACAAAAAGGGACACAAAAAAGAAACACACACACACTTATAATACCGAAAAAATAAAGAGACAGAAATAGTCTCATAGATAATACTAAATTGCTATGAACTTATCTCGTAGTATTTCTAATAGTATAAGAACCCCAAAAAGACTTATCTCGGAGTCAAAAAAATAATGGGGTTAATATCCGGCAGCTTAGAAAAGGACTTATCTCGTAGTCACAAAAATGCTAATAAGCTGCAAATGGCAGACCCAATTACCAGATAGCAGAATTAAAAAACGGCTACAAGAAAAAGCACATCACATTGAATAAATATTGCACACTAGAGGCAGTGAAAAAAAGCCTATATAGCACTTGCGGCAGCCATTACCTTGCAAGTGAGGGTAGAATCACCCTAATTCACAAAAATACAGTAAAAAATAATAAGGCTACCATATTCAACTCTGATTAAACAGCGTGGTACACCAATATTCAAGTGGCAATGCATACAAAGTCACATAGCATAATTGCTCAGTAGATTAAATCTAAATAGATAGTACCACCGCAGGATCTGCCAAAAATAATGTACAACATTATACTTATCAGACACTTGATGCATATGGAAACCCGACGCAGGGGAGCAGGGGTTATCCAACAAGGGTGATTGAACCGGCCTATAAGCATGCTAAACAAGTAAGCAGGACGTCATTGTTGACTCCGAGGGTAAGGGAGGACTCAAATGCAATCACTAGATTGATAGGTACCTTTGATGATCAATCCGGTAAAGTTATGAACATTTTGGAGAAGTATTGGTCTATCCTGAAAATGGATAATGACATATGTGACTGTATCACCCAGGGTCCATCAGTTACATTTAGGAAGGGTAGGTCAATAAGGGATCGGGTGGTAGGTAGCCACCTGGAACCTCAGAAGAGAGAGGAAACGTGGTTGCGGAACAGAGCAATCGGGACCTTTAGGTGCGGACACTGTAGCTTTTGCAAATATATCTGTGTATCCCATACTTTCTGTAGTGCCTATACAAAGAGGATTTATGAAATGAAAAGCTTTGCAAACTGTAAAACCACTGGAGTTGTTTATCTGTGTACTTGTACTTGCCCCCTTGACTATGTTGGCAAAACAAAGCGTGAATTACGTGTCCGCATAGGTGAACATTTGGGGGATATTAGACACAAAAGAGATACCCCCTTAGCCCGTCATGTCAATATGGTGCATGGAGGGGATGATAAACATATTAATTTTCGTGTTATAGAGAGAGTGCAGCCCGCGGTCAGACAGGGAGATTGGGATAATAGAATCTTACAGCGTGAGACACGCTGGATTTTTTGGCTTGAATCACAGAGTCCAAAAGGCCTTAATGAACAGCTAAATTTTAGTAGTTATCTATAATCAGTGTGTTTCACATTTTCTCAGCCAGCTCTTTATAGGGTTTTTGATAATTTGGTCGGTATATTATTACTATTGGAATTTTTTATTATTTTTCATCTATTCTTTGTAGGGATACAATTATTCCACTCCATGCCTTTGAGGACTATTGTTATCTATTTTCTTGAAGTTTTGGGCGTTCTGAATAGTGAGGCTGTTGAATTGATCGGCCGCATATTGTTTGCGAGATATGGTGTTTCTGTTGAGAGGGACGTATTGCCCTATTTTGTTGCAGGCACCATTTTGTGAATCCCTGTTTCTATCCGTGCTGTCTAGTAAGGTGCGCAGCGTCTATGTTATCCTGGGTAGCTGCTGCACCGCATGTCCGTCCTCAATATGATCCCTTCCGGTTTAGACCTCCATTTTGGATTTTGGTAACCGGAAGTGGGCGTTCTATATCGGCGCGGCATCTTTAAACAATGGCGGCGAACGCGCTTGGAGTAAAGCCGCACACTGTATTGTTCTCTCGGCCAGGGGTAATGAGACCCCACTGTTTGACCCCTGATGAACCCTCAGCGGATTAAGAGGGGGTAACGCGTCGGGTTTCCATATGCTGATAAGTATAATGTTGTACATTATTTTTGGCAGATCCCTCTGTGGTACTATCTATTTAGATTTAATCTACTGAGCAATTATGCTATGTGACTTTGTATGCATTGCCACTTGAATATTGGTGTACCACGCTGTATAATCAGAGATGAATATGGTAGCCTTATTATTTTTTACTGTATTTTTGTGAATTAGGGTGATTCTACCCTCACTTGCAAGGTAATAGCTGCCGCAAGTGCTATATAGGCTTTTTTTCACTGCCTCTAGTGTGCAATATTTATTCAATGTGATGTGCTTTTTCTTGTAGCCGTTTTTTAATTCTGCTATCTGGTAATTGGGTCTGCCATTTGCAGCTTATTAGCATTTTTGTGACTACGAGATAAGTCCTTTTCTAAGCTGCCGGATATTAACCCCATTATTTTTTTGACTCTGAGATAAGTCTTTTTGGGGTTCTTATACTATTAGAAATACTACGAGATAAGTTCATAGCAATTTAGTATTATCTATGAGACTATTTCTGTCTCTTTATTTTTTCGGTATTATAAGTGTGTGTGTGTTTCTTTTTTGTGTCCCTTTTTGTATATGCAGGGAGACGTAGAGGTTATTAGGGATACCGACGTTGAGCGGGGGCGCCATATCGTCTACAACTAGGGTGCCAACCTCCGCGGCTAGGAAGGGTGAAACTAGGGCTGACTAGGGTAACTTAGCCATTGGCCCATTATTTGAATACTGAAGAGAACTAAAAACAGTATTTTTTCTCCCTTCATTTGTTGTCCTCTACTACTCCTTCTTTTAGTCATTTTCACTAATGTTTTTAGTCATTGAATTAAAAGCTAAATTTTAGGGGTTATTCTTTTTGTGCTTCTGGTGTTATTATAATATTATGGATCCCATGCAAGCGCTATCTGATCAAGTGAAACATTTGACTCAGATGTTCCAAAAAATGGATGTGGAACAGCGCTCTGTGGCCCATACCCAGCAGCAGCTGGTGGACACAGTGCAGGGTGTGGTCGCTGCAGGGGCCCGCGCTCCTGAGATTAAAGATGTGTCCCTTATGTCCCCTTATGTCGCGGTGGATACTGCGTCCACACTCCACAAACCACCACGCAGTGGGACGGCTTCATGTGCCTCCTCACAGGATTGGTCTATCTCACAAAGCCCAGTCACTAAGAATCTCACAGTACAATATATCGTACATTGATGAAGGTCCTAGACCGAAACGTCTGTGTATGTATGTACTGTATAATTAAAAATCACCTTTCTGCATCAGAAACCTTTGGTGTGTGCCAAGTTTATATATATTTAGTTCACGGATTGGGATCCTACTTGGGCACCACCTACAATTCTCAGGGTTGTGCCAACGGTTTTGTTCTTCCTTATGTCCCCTGAGTCTCCTGTCAAACTCCCTGATCCCTTCGCTGGGGATAAAAAAGAATTCAGGGCTTTCAGGGAAGGATGTAAATTGTTTTCTTCCCTGAGACCCCGGCCCTCCAGGGATGAATTTCAGAGGGTGGAGGTCATTATTTCCTTACTTCGGGGTGCCCCACAAGCATGGGCATTCTCTCTTGCCTCCACAGCCCCGGAACGAATGACTGTGGATGCTTTCTTTGAGGCCCTGGGTCGTATTTATGACGAACCAGACAGGGTTCGAATGGCTGAGGATATGGTGATGAATGCATGTCAGGGTCGGCACTCGGTAGAGTGGTTCTGCTCAGAGTTCCGCCGGTGGGCGGCAGAGGTCTCCTGGGATGATGCCGCTCTTCGGGGGCTTTTCCGTAGAGGCCAGTCAGAATGCCTCCAGGATGCTTTAGCCCTGTATCCACCACCTGACACTCTTGAAGATGCCATGACCCAAGCAGTGTGGATGGATCGCCGACTAAGGGCTAGAGGAGTTATGCATTCGGAAGCCTCACTATTTTCCGGCAGTAAGGAAGCCGGTGCAGGCCCTGTGCCCATGGAGATTGGCGTCATCTCATTTAAAGAGAAAGAGAGGAAAAGGCGTTGGGAAAAGCAGCTTTGTTTCTACTGCGGAGAGTCGGGACATTGGAGAAGGGATTGGCCGTCATGTCCATCATCCTCTAAGGCGCCAGGAAACTACTAGGTCTGGGTAGTGGTCGAGGAGGCTGCCCAGACCTTCAGGTACTTCTTTCCTCATGCACAAAAATGTTGCTTAAGGTTGAATTATTAATAGACAACTGTCATTTTGTTTCCACAGCATTGGTGGACTGTGGTTCATCCCTCAATTTGGTCAGCTCCTGTATTGTCTCCCAAATCAGGATAGGGACAGTCAGGCTGGAGACCCCCTTGAAAATTGTGGCCATCGACTCTTCCTCCCTCACCCATTCGGGGATTCTTTATATTTCTGAAAGTTTTGTTTTAAAAATTGGTCCGTCTCATCGAGAAGAAATAAGATGTTTTGCGATGAACAAATTGCCAGCAGGGCTGGTACTGGGCATGCCGTGGCTTCAATGGCACAATCCAGTAATTGATTGGGAAAAAAGAGAAATTGTCAATTGGGGGTCCAATTGTATTGATTGTTGCTATAAATCTGTTCTGTGTGTGACACCCGCAAAACCTGTCTGCGAGTCTTCTGTCAGTCTGAAGGGTATTTCGGAGTACCTTAAGGACTTTGAGGACATGTTTTCTGAAAGCGAGGCCGAGGCATTGCCACCGCATAGGCCATTTGATTGCACTATTGATTTGATTCCTAGGGCCAAATTGTCCAAAGCCCGTTTGTTTAATTTGTCAGGCCCTGAGCGCCTTGCTATGAAAGAATACATCACTGAAAGTCTCCATAAAGGGCATATAAGACCTTCAGTGTCCCCAGTTGCAGCGGGGTTCTTCTTTGTTAAAAAGAAGGATGGTGGCCTGCGTCCCTGCCTTGACTTTCGAGAACTGAACAAAATTACCATCAGGAACACATACCCCTTACTCCTGATTCCAGATTTGTGTAACCAGCTCTCAGGGGCTAAGTGGTTTTCCAAATTAGACCTCAGAGGTGCCTACAACCTGATAAGAATAAGGGAAGGAGACAAATGGAAGACAGCTTTTCTCACGTCAGAGGGATTGTTTGAAAATTTAGTAATGCCTTTTGGGCTTACTAATGCACCAGCTGTCTTCCAGAATTTCATTAATGTAGTGTTTGCGGATCTCATTGGCCACTTTGTTGTTGTCTATTTAGATGATATTCTGATATATTCTGCCGACAAGGAGTCTCATTTATTGCATGTCAAAACGGTTTTGCAAAGGCTCAGAGAAAACCAACTGTTCATCAAGCTTGAAAAATGCACATTTTTTGTCCAGGAACTAACATTTTTAGGGCTCATAATCTCACCACAGGGGTTTCGAATGGATCCAAAGAAGGTACAGGACATCATGGAGTGGGGGTCCAACCTCAGGACCTTAAAGGACTCCAACGCTTTTTGGGATTCGCAAATTATTATCGCAGGTTCATCAAAGGCTTCTCGCAGATAGTTAAGCCCCTTACTGATTTCACGTGCAAAGGGGCTGATGTTAGGAATTGGTCTTCTGTAGCTAAACAATCTTTTCTTGTTCTAAAAAACCATTTCATGTCTGCCCCAGTATTGATTCAACCAGACTCATCTATGCCATTTATAGTGGAGGTGGATGCTTCAGAGGTGGGGGTGGGGGCTGTGTTGTCTCAGGGGCCTGCCACTCTGACTAACCTTAGGCCTTGTGCCTATTTCTCAAAGAAATTTTCTCCCACAGAGAGAAATTATGATGTGGGGAAAAGAGAGCTCCTGGCGATCAAATTAGCATTTGAAGAGTGGAGGCATTTTTTGGAAGGGGCAGCTCACCCTATCACGGTCATCACTGACCACAAAAATTTGTAGTATATTAGAACTGCTAAAAGACTAACGCCCAGGCAGGCCTGCTGGTCACTTTTTTTCTCCAGATTCCAATTTTTTATTACTTTCCGTCCAGGGTCTAAAAACGTGAAAGCAGATGCGTTATCACGTAGTTTTGAGCCGCTGTCCACCCCTGACCCACCCTCCTCCATTCTTCAACCGGGGTGGTGATTGCAGAACTGTCATCGGAGTTGGAGCGGGAGATTGTGGGGGCTCAATCTTTAGCTCCAAACTCCAAACCTGTACATAAATTGTTTGTTCCACAGCATCTGCGCCCCAACCTCCTGCGGGAGTTCCATGACTCGAAATTGGGTGCTCACCCAGATATTACAGCCACATGCGAAGCAGTAAAGAGAGTTTTTTGGTGGCCATTAATGTCTGCTGAGATCAAGAAATATGTGGCAGCGTGTGGGGTATGTACCCGCTCCAAGAGCTCTCATTGCCGGCCGGGGAATTGGTACCTTTACCAATTCCGAGAAGGCCTTGAACTCATTTGTCCATGGACTTCATTACTAACCTTCCTCCATCCCAGGGTAACACTGTAGTTTGGGTAATTGTAGACAGGTTCTCCAAACTAGCACACTTTGTACCTATGGCTAAGCTACCGTCAGCAGAAGTCCTGTCTAGACACTTCCTCTACCAGATTGTTCGTCTTCATAGAGTACCCATGAACATTGTGTCCGATAGGGGAGTGCAATTCGTAGCTAAGTTTTGGCAGGCCTTTTGCAAAAAGCTGGGGATATCTCTGTCTTTTTCCTCAGCTTATCACCCAGAGAGCAATGGACAGACAGAGCGCACCAATCAGTCGCTTGAGCAGATTCTCCGGTGTTTGACTTCCACTTTACAGGATGACTGGTGCAATGCCTTACCGTTGGCGGAGTTCGCCTTCAACAAACGAATTAATCAATCTACTGGTAGGTCACCGTTTTTTATTAGTTACGGATTAAACCCCCATTTCGGGGAATTTTCGCGTCTGGATTCCAACTGTCCAGGGGCTGAGGACTGTATCAATCGGATTAGTGATCTGTGGTCTAAAATTCATTTAAATTTCTCCAGAGCGCAAGGGAAATATAAATATTACACAGATAATAAGAGGGACTCTGGTCAGACGTTACAGTGAGGAGATAGGGTGTGGCTTTCCACACGAAACATAAGCCTAAGGTTACCCTCCGCCAAACTAGGGTCAAAATTCATTGGCCCATATGAGATAACCGAAGTGGTTAACCCTGTACCGTATCGTTTACGTCTTCCTTCATCGTTAAAATTCCATGATGTTTTCCATAGGTCCCTGCTTAAACCTTTAGGTTTGGTGGTGGAGGATGCAGGTTCCCTTCCAACCCCGGTACTGGTTGATGGACATATGGAATTTGAAGTGCAACACATTGTACATTCTCGATGGGTTCGCGGGTCTTTACAGTACTTGGTGCATTAGAAGGGGTACGGTCCGGAGGACCGGTCGTGGGTACCAGCCAGATTGGTGCATGCTGATCGCCTGGTTAGGGCATACCATGCTCGATATCCTGAGAGACCTGGGGGTCCAGAGGTCCCCCGTTGAAGGAGGGGTACTGTCATGGTTTACTGAGGCTTCACGTTAGGTGGTGCAGAGGTTAATATGGGAAGCCTCTCTATGGACCTGGGGAGGGTTCTTATAGCCTCATGGAGGAGCCGTCCCCTGTCGTTTATACTCCTAGCTGAGTGTGCCTGACCCTGTTCTGTCTGTGCTTCATGCCTGCCTCTGTATGCTTGCTTGGTGCTTGATCCGGTCCCATCACGGTTATCGTCTCTTGTATTCTGATTCTGTACCTTGCCGCCCATTCTGTGTATGACCCCTGGCTACGTATTGACCTCTCTGTGATTATCCCTCCTGTACCTTGCCGCCCGTTCTGTGTATGATCCCTGGCTATGTATTGACCTCTCTGTGATTATCCCTCCCGTACCTCGCTGACCATCCTGTGTATGACTGCTTTGCCTGCTTGGTTTGTCTATCGTTTTCTCCTCTGCGCCACGGTATTATCAGTGTTACTGTCGGCGCTGCAGGGGTTCGGTGGTAATCCCTCCCCTCTCCCTGACGCATGGTCACATGCTCGCAGGTCCTGTGCGCACCCAGCTCTTCACCGTTGCTCCACCTCCCACAGGTCCTTAAGCTGACCTGCTTATAATAATAATAATAATAAATTTTATTTCTATAGCGCCGTCATATTCCGCAGCACTTTACATTTAAGAGGGGACTTGTACAGACAATAGACATTACAGCATAGCAATAATCACATACAGTAGATTATAACAAATACCAAGAGGAATGAGGGCCCTGCTCGCAAGCTTACAGTCTATGAGGAAAGAGGTAGACCCGAAAGGTGGGTGGTAACAGTTGCCCTGATTGTATGGCCCAGCCATAATGTTAAGTGTGTGACAGTACAGACACAGAGGGCTAATGGATGCATAAAGCATGTGGGAACATGATGCGGGAAATCTGGTTATGGTAAAACTTTTGGCTGTGCCACACAGGGATAGATTAGGTTAATGTGTTGAGGCGATAGGCCAGTCTGAATAAATGTGTTTTCAGGGCACGCTTAAAATTGTGGGGATTGGGGACTAATCGTATTGACCTGGGAAGTGCATTCCAAAGAATTGGCACGGCACGTGTAAAGTCTTGGAGACGGGAGTGGGAGGTTCTGACTATTGAGGATACTAACCTCAGGTCATCAGCAGAACGGAGGGCACGGGTAGGGTGGTATACTGAAACAAGGGAGGAGATGTAGGGTGGTGCTGAGCCATGGAGGGCTTTGTGAGTGAGGGTAATAAGTTTATACTGAATTCTGGAGTGGATGGGTAGCCAGTGTAATGACTGGCACAAGGTAGAGGCATCGGTGTAACGATTGGTGAGGAATATGATCCTGGCTGCAGCATTCAAGACAGATTGGAGAGGGGAGAGTTTGGTAAGAGGGAGACCAATTAGAAGAGAGTTACAATAGTCTAGACGAGAATGAATAAGAGAAACAGTAAGAGTTTTTGCAGAGTCAAAAGTAAGAAAAGGTCGAATTCTAGAAATGTTTTTGAGGTGCAGATGACAAGATCGAGCCAGTGATCGAATGTGGGGGCAAAGGAAAGCTCGGAATCAAGTATGACCCCAAGACAGCGGGCCTGTTGCTGGGGAGTAATAGTGGAGCCACCCACAGAAATAGCAATGTCGGGTATAGGTACATTAGTAGAGGGAGGAAACACCAGGAGTTCAGTTTTTGACAGGTTCAGTTTCAGATATAGTGAGGACATGATATTAGACACAGCGTTTAGACAATCGCCGGTGTTTTCTAGAAAGGCTGGCGTGATGTCAGAAGAAGCGTATAATTGGGTGTCATCAGCATAGAGATGGTACTGTAACCCAAATCTACTGATTGTTTGACCAATAGGGGCAGTGTACAAGGAGAAGAGGAGGGGGCCTAGAACCGATCCTTGGGGGACCCCAACAGTAAGGGGAAGGTGAGGGCTTATACCCACGTTAGACGCCGGCCTCTCGCAGCTGCGGGTAAGAGCCCTCCACGTGCACTTTGTCTGCGTCCGGGTAACTTGAGGTGGCGGTGCTGCTGAACCGTTCCTGATAGGTTGCTGATGTAACCAGATAACACAGGATACTAATATGCTGTGGAAACCGAGAGCATTAGACAATGCACAGAGACTGCAGATGCAGCGCAGACAGGTTAGCATGAGAACCGGATGTAGCAATGATAGATATTCGTTGCTCCGGCGCTCTCCCTGTGGAGGAGAGGCCAGAAATAGCAGCCAGTGTGCTGCCTTTGGTTTATTGCATTTTTTGAATAATGCACGCCACCACTTTAAGAAGGCAAGAGAGCGGGCGGGCCCTAATAGCCTTAGCTACAGATCTCCTCACAGGGCGCCAGGAGGAGGAGGAGGCAGGAGGGAGGACAGAACGCTGAGCAGCAGCATGAGAGGCTCGAGGTGAGTGCCCAGAACGGAGAGCAGCGGCAGGTCTGGACGCAGCACCAGGACGGGGGCCAGGTGTAACAGCGGCAGACCTGGGCGCAGTGCCAGGACGGGGACCGGGTGTAACATATATACATTGCTATTGGATTCGATTTTGGAAGGTTTGCATGGTGGAGGAGGAGCTAGCGTATAGGCGGAACTGGGGGTGAAGCCTGGGTGGAGTCTCAAGGGGGCCCCATAAATTTTGCCAGTATGGGGCCCCGAAATTCCTAGTGGCAACCCTGGATATTATGCTCACTGAAAGGAAGTGTTTGTGCTCTACTTTCCAGAACTGGACTTCCGTGGCCTCTTTGGAAAGAAGCAGATGGAGGGCAAGAACCCAGCAATGGCAGAATTATTCTTCTCAAAAAGGGCACCTAGTATGTTAACTATAAAGTTGATTTTTAGATCCAAATTTCGATTTTTGACTGGGGGTGTTTCTTTATGCTTACTGCAACCTATCAAACTATACAGCCCCAAAGTAGTGTCGTCTATTCTATAAGAGCCAACAAGTAAATGGGCTTAATGCCTCTTACTTGCTTAGATACAATTCATGGTCTTACTGTTGAAATTGAGCTCAATTTGGAATTTGCATAATGTTTGGAATGACATTTACATAGATTTTGTCAGGCAACACATGCACTGTAAGTACTGTAGTATAGAGCAGGAATTGAGCAGGAAGGCATTCCCTGCACCTTAGATCCCCTTTCTCTCTATACAATAAAATGTTTTATGGTCTGTGTATTTTAAGAAACTTTTTTTTTCCTTGCAGAAAGGCCTCACATTCATTCCTGTGGCAAGATAAACACCAGTCCGGGGCAGTGTAGAACTGTGGTCAAGACTAAATATTGGCTCATGGCCACACAGAGCTTTGGAATCTCTCTTTATAGACAAGTGTTTACCTGGACTTTCACTAATACGAAATACACCTCACATTCTAAAATCTGTGAAAATGCAAAAATAAAAATCCACTTTTGCTTATTAGAAGAAACGCTCTTTATTATTTATCCATAATAACCAATGTTGATTTGCAGAAGAAATGCTGTTGTAATAATTGCAGGAACACGGGATGTCATCACCGACAGGAGGCAGATCAAGAGTTGAAAGCTTTATTTAACAATGAATGCACTCCATGCAGGGTGTAGTTGGTGGCAGGGTGAGGGTAGGAAATGGGGCAGAACTGGGAGAGTGGCAGTATAGGTAAGGGACGAACGCTAGTTCATAATTAAAGAGGTGTAACTTAACAGACTGCGGTCTTCTGGTGTGCAGCATCTCAGGGTTCCAACGGTGGCACCAACAACAGCGGCGCGTGATGTTTCGACAAAGTCTCTAGGAAGCATCTTCTCTCTTCACATAGGTAATCAACTGATCCACCCTGCATGTATTCACTCCATTCACTGTTAGCAAGCAGCCTGAATGGTACAAGTCCCCACCTCTGCTGGATGTCATTTCTGCTGCAATATATCCAAATGGTAATCAACTGATCCACCCTGCATATATTGACTCCATTCACTGTTAGCAAGCAGCCTGAATGGTACAAGTACCCACCTCTGCTGGCTGTCATTTCTGCTGCAATATATCCAAATGGTAATTCACTGATCAACCCTGCATGTATTCACTACATTCACTGTTAGCAAGCAGCCTGAATGGTACAAGTCCATACTTCTGCTTGCTGTCTGTCTTCTGCTGCTTTACCATTTTGCAATAAATTTTAATGTGCCTGCTAAAGCTTTGGTATAATTCATTTGTTGCACTGTATTTAATACTTACTGCTTTATATCAGTGACTGGGGCCTCTCTAGATCTTATCAGGTGGAAGGTGCTATAGCATATAGATGCAGCCTGGTCTTGTGCCTTTGATCATCTAACCACCCCCTGGTGTGCTGGCCCCAGCTGCCAAATTATCCCAAACCAGCTCCCACAAACCCTCTCTCCTGACCCTCTAGTGTGGCCTATATATGTAGTAGTTCCTAAGGGGAAGCACGCAGTGTGGGGTGCAGACGCAGTGTGGGGTGCAGCATGCAAACATCTCATAAGCAGAGCATTACAGAAGCTAAGCATAAAGAAAACTGCAGTTATCCATGGCAGTTAATCAGGGCAGGAGTCAAGTAACCCACACTTTGCTCTCCCCTTTATCCATGTGCTTTATTTCTATCCTCCTGTGCTCCCTTGCCATCCACATTCACCACCCCATCCCCCTCCATCATGACTCATACACATCAACCCCTCTATACTTCCCTCTCCCATGTACAGCTCCCATGCACTCCTAACCTTCCTGAGAAACCTCAGCCCATCTTGCCCAAACACATCGCAGAAAAAAACTTACAATTCCAACAACTATTTGCTCTTTATCTTCCTACTCCTACTGATTTCAGGGGACATCTCCACCCACCCTGGTCCACCATCCCCCAACCTCAACCCCTACCCTACCTCATATCGAAACCATAACAATCTTATTAATATTACTTGCACTCCCTCATCTCCATCTTTTAATTGTGCCCTCTGGAATCCACGGTCTGTTTGTAACAAGCTTCCTTTCCTGCACAACTACTTTCTGAACAACTCTCTTAATCTGCTGGCCCTCACTGAAACCTGGATTCAGGATTCTGACACTGTCTCTCCTGCTGCCATTTCCTATGGTGGCTTACAATTCTCTCGCATTCCCCGAGACCCACAAACAGACATGGTGGTGGAGACAGCATACTCCTGTCCCCACAATGCACTTTCCAGGTCATTCCTTCAGTTCCATCACTCATATTCCCTTCGTTTGAGGTCCACACCATCAGGCTCTAACCTCCCCTCTCCCTCAGAGTAGCGGTCATATACCGGCCCCTAGGCTCACCCACCCACTTCCTTGACCACTTTTCAGCCTGGCTGCTGCACTTCATGTCCTCAGAACTACCAACTCTTATCCTGGGAGACTTCAATATCCCCATTAACAGCCCTACTTCCACATCTGCATCCCAGCTTCTATCACTAACCACCTCTCTAGGCCTCTCGCAGCTTTCAACCTCTGAGACACACAAGGATGGTAACACCCTTAATCTGGTCTTTGTCCGGCTCTTTTCAATCTCCCACCTAAGTAACTCACCGCCTCCACTCTCTGACCACAACATTCTCTCCTTCACGCTCACAAATCCTCGCCCACCCCAGCTCACTCCTACCTACCACACAGTCAGAAATCTACAAGCCATTAACCCTCAGACACTTTCAGACTCCCTACACTCATCACTGTCCCCAATCTCCTCTTTTTCCTGTCCTGATCTGGCTATTCATCACTACAGCACTAGAAGCACCCTTGACCAAGTAGCGTCTCTCACCCTCAGAACCTCCAAACACCAAGTAAAACATCCCTGGCTCACATCGTAAACTCGACTTCTCCAGCGATGCTCTAGGAGTGCTGAACGCCTATGGAGAAAAACCCGCACACGAGAAGACTTCATCCATTTCAAATTTATGTTAAGAACCTATAACGCTGCCCTTCACCTCGCCAAACAGACCTACTTCACCACCCTGATCTCCTCACTAGCCAACAACCCCAGGAAACTTTTTGACACCTTTCATTCCCTCCTCAGGCTGAAACCACAAGCCCTTATCACAGACATTTGTGCTGATGACCTGGCTTCCCACTTTACAGAAAAAATGGATAATATCCGTCAGGAAATCTGCTCCCAACCACCAACTGCTGTGACTCCCATCCCTTCCTGCATCTCCCCTGGCTCACTTACCACATTTGATCCCAACACAGAATAAGAAGTCTCCAGACTCCTCTCTTCCTCTCGTCCGACCACATGCACTACCGACCCCATTCCCTCACATCTCCTCCAGTCTCTCTCTCCAGTCGTCACAACTCACCTAACTGCAATCTTTAATCTCTCCCTCTCCTCGGGCATTTTCCCATCCTCCTTCAAACACGCCATCGTTACTCCATTGCTAAAGAAACCCACTCTCGACCCATCCTGCACAAACAACTACAGACCAGTCTCCAATCTCCCCTACATCTCTAAACTTTTGGAGCGCCTAGTTTACTCCCGCCTTACCCATTACCTCTCCACTCACTCCCTTCTAGACCATTCACAGTCCGGCTTCCGTCCCCTACATTCGATTGAAACTGCACTCATCAAAGTGACCAATGACCTTCTGACAGCAAAACGTAACGGTGACCACTCTCTGCTCATTCTTCTCAACCTATCTGCAGCTTTTGACACTGCTGACCACTATCTCCTCCTCTCTAGGCTCCAGTCACTAGGCATTAAGGACACTGCTCTTTCCTGGTGCTCTTCCTATCTTTCTGACCACTCCTTCAGTGTTTTGTTCTCTGGCTCCACGTCATCTCCTCTTCCTCTCGCTGTCGGGGTACCTCAGGGCTCAGTCCTTGGCCCCCTTCTCTTCTCTCTCTACACAGCCCCAATTGGACAGATCATCAGCAGATTTGGCTTTCAGTATCATCTTTATGCTGATGACACACAACTATATACGTCATTCCCCAACCTAACCCCCGCTGTACTACAGAAGGCCAGTGACTGTCTGTCCGCAGTCTCCAACATCATGTTCGCTCTCTATCTGAAACTCAACCTCTCCAAAACTGAACTTCTTCTGCTCCTGCCGTCCACTAACCTCCCTAAATCTGACATTTCCCTCTCTGTGGGTGGCACCACAATAACACCCCGGCACCAGGCGCTCTGTCTGTGTGTAATGTTTGACACCAATCTCTCCTTCACATCCTATATACAATCTCTTGCCCGCTCTTGCCACTTACACCTAATGAGCATCTCTAAAATCCGCCCTTTTCTCACCATGGAAACAACAAAAACCCTCACTGTAGCATTGATCCACTGGATTACTGCAACGCTCTATTAATTGGCCTCCCCGTTACTCAACTATCCCCTCTCCAGTCCATACTTAATGCAGCAGCCATGGTCATCTTTCTGGCTAATCGGTACTCGGACACATCCGCTCTTCGCCAGTCCTTACATTGGCTGCCCATTCATTATAGGATCCAATTCTAAGTACTTGTTCTCACCTACAAAGCTCTCCACAGTGCGGCACCTCCCTACATCTCCTCCCTTATTTCTGTCTATTGGCCTAACCGACCGCTGCGCTCTGCAAAAGACTTTAGACTAACCTCTGCACTACTCTGTACCTCCCACTCCCGACTCCAAGACTTCTCCCATGCTGCACCAATCCTCTGGAATGCTTTACCCCAAGAAATTAGGACTATCCACAATTTGCATAGTTTCAGGCGCTCCATCAAAACACATTTGCTCAGAGCGGCCTATCACTTTCACTAATCAAAGTCATTCTATGTGTAAGTGTGCATGTGTAGCCCATTCACTATCTCCATCCATCCCTCACTCCCTCAAGATGGCTGGACCATCATTGTAAATACACCATTGTAAATACACACCTGTACTTTGTATCTCCCCCACCTCATTGTAGATTGTAAGCTCTCATGAGCAGGTCATCTTATTTTGCTTTAATTATTGTATTGTTAACTTTGTTACTTATGACTTGTGTTTTGAAACTGTTAAACTGTAAAGCGCTGCGGAATATGTTGGCGCTATATAAATAAAGTTTATTATTATTATTTCCTGTGCTTAAAGGTGTCTTGCACAGTACTGAGTACAGTATGGGGAACCGCCGGAATGAATCTGTTCCGCAGTGTGCGAAAGTCCTTGGTAGTAAGGCCCTGTCCTAGCTGTATGTCTTTCACGGCGTCTCACTCTCATTGTGGTCTTCGGCGTCAGCCCTGAGTCACCCCCTGACATAGAGGGTAGAGTGGAATCACCAACTGGTCGCTCACTAATGGTGTAGCTGTCTGCAGGGATGCTGTCAAGTCAGCCTGTGCACCCGGTAGGCTCTGCCTCGGACACAGACACAGCAGCCGACTCACCACTCAGCTTTCCCGCCCGGGCTCTGGCTCTTTTTCCACACGCAGCGCTATTTAACTCAGCCTCACCTACTATAGTCACATGTGAGGGTTTGTCCTGGACTGAAAGTCTTCCCCCCTGCAACATGGGTGACAGCCCTGGCAGTTCTGGAATCGGCGTGAGAAAGGTACCACTGTTCATGTACCTCTCTTTAATCTGTCATAAATTAAAATATCAAGGAAATAATGCAAATTACTTACAATAATTCTTTATGATTAGTTACATGGCAAGTCCTAGGGATGTAAGAGCAAGTTTTGGTTCCGACCCACACATCCTCTCAAAAACATTAAGTTCCTCGTCACCTCTCACTCTTCCAAATAGAGGTGCATTAATAATTTTGGATGTTGTAATGCATGATTTTGTAACATATAGCAGAGGTACTTTAAGACCCAACAATTGCAAACCCAATACTTTCAGGAGTACTTTCTGACCCAATACTCAATCACAAAATAGGTTCAAACCCTAGAACTTTTTCTGGAACTACCACTATTATAGACAAAGAAGGTTCTCTGCTCTCCTATTGAGCAGCACATAAAAAGGGAATTAGACCTACAGGTAATTCTGTTTCCAGGTAGTCTCTCAGGGCAGCACCATGGAGGTAGTCCTTCCTTGACCTATAGTAACATAGTAACATAGTAACATATTTAGCAAGGCCGAAAAAAGACATTTGTCCTTCCAGTTCAGCCTATATTCTGTCAGAATAAATACCCAGATCTACGTCCTTCTAAAGAACCTAATAACTATAAGATACAATATTGTTACACTTCAGGAAGACATCCAGGCCTCTCTTGAACCCCTCAACTGAGTTTGCCATCATCACCTCCTCAGGCAAGGAATTTCAGATTCTCAATGCCCTAACAGTAAAAAATCCTCTTCTATGTTGGAGAAAAAAAACCTACTCTCCCTTCAGTCATCTTTTTTCTAGACTAAATAATCCTAATTTTGACAATCTATCTGGGTATTGTAGTTCCCCCATTCCCTTTATTCATTTTGTTGCCCTCCTTTGTATTTTCTAGTTCCATTATATCCTTCCTGAACACCGATGCCTAAACTTGCAAACAGTACTCCATATGCGGTCTAATCAGGGATTTGTACAGAGGCAGTATAATGCTCTCATCATGTGTTTCCAGACCTTTTTTAATGCACCCCATGATCCTGTTTGCCTTGGCAGCCGCTGACTGGCACTGGTTCCTCCAGGTAAGTTTATCATTAACTAGGATCCCCAAGTCCTTCTCCATGTCAGATTTACCCTGTGGTTTCCTATTCAGTGTGTAATGGTGATATTGATTCCTTCTTCCCATGTGTATAACCTTACATTTATGATTGCAAAACCACATCTGCCACCTTTAGGCCCAAGTTTCCAACTTTTCCAGAACCATCTGTAGCAGAATACTATCTTATCTTGTATTGACTGCTTTACATAGTTTTGTATCATCTGCAAATATCGATATTTTACTGTGTAAACCTTCTACTTGATCGTTAATAAATATGTTGAAGAAAATAGATCCCAACACCGACCCCTGCAGTATCCCACTGGTCACAGCGACCCAGTTAGAGAATATACCATTCATAACAACCCTCTGCTTTCTATCACTAAGGCTAGTTTCACATTAGCGTTTACGGCCACAGCGTCGGGCTGCACAGGCCGCCACCAAGCCCCGCCCCCTGCCACACCTCCAGCAGTAGCTCTGCCTACGGACGCATGACGCTGCATGCGACCCCTATCTTTAGCACTGAGGACGCAGGCCGTGCGCAGGTATGCATTTGGCGGCGCATGCGTCCTTTTGACGCTGCGCCAAGCGCACCAAATTGCAACCTGCTGCGTTTGGTGCTGGACGGCGCCGCGTCAAAAGAACGCATGCACCGCCAAACGCATACCTGCGCACGGCCTGTGTCCCCAGTGCTAAAGATAGGGGACACAGGACGCATGCAGCGTCATGTGTCCGTAGGCGGAGCTACTGGCGGAGGCGGGGCAGGGGGCAGGGCTTAGCGGCGGCCATGCGCAGCCCGACGCTGCGGCCGTAAACGCTAATGTGAAACTAGCCTAAGCCAGTTACTTAACCATTTACACACATTTTCCCCCAGACCCAGCATTCTCATTTTGTGTACCAACCTCTTGTGTGGCACGGTATCAAACGCTTTTGAAAAATAAAGATATACCATGTCTAATGACTCACCTTGGTCCAGTCTATAGCTTACCTCTTCATAAAAACTGATTAGATTGGTTTGACAGGAGCGATTCCTCATAAGTCCATGGTGATATGGAGTTAAACAGCAATTCTCATTGAGATAATCTAGAATAACATCCCTCAGAAACACTTCAAATATTTTACCAACAATAGAGGTGTCATGGTCCAGTCCGGAGTTTATCTTCTGCTGTCTTCACTCCGGACTGGTCATGCGGGGGTTAATCTCCTCAGCCTCGTTCTGGAGCTAGCTGGGCTATTTCAATCCCTCACAGCCTGCTGGCCAGTGTTAGTGATAGCTCAAGCTTGCAGTTTAGAGCCGCTGACCCTTGTACCCTGGTGATCCTCCTGCCTTGGACTGATATTCACGTGTATGACCCGGACTGATTTCTGACCCTGTCTCTTGGTATTTCTTTCTGCTGTTACGTTCCCTCTCTGGCATCTGACTCCCTGGCTTGTACCCCGACCGCGTATTTCGTCTCACGTTTTGGACCCTGTGATCATGTTCTGGCTTTCTGACTCTCGGCTTTGGTATTTTGACAACGTGTATTGCTGCTCCTTCTGGTACGTCTGCTCCTGTTAGTTTCTGACTCGGTTCGTCTGACTATTCTCTCTCGTTACCTGTGGCACCTGTGCTGTTGCTCAGGGTTGCTGCTCTTAGTGTATAACCTCTCTTCCCTCACCAGCTCCCCCTGGTGGAGGTTTCACTACAAGAGGTTAGACTTACTCGTCTATAATTTACGGGTTCACTTTTAGACTTCTTTTGGAATATTGGTACCACATTTGCTATGCGCCAGTCCTGTGGAACAGACCCCATCTCTATAGAGTCCCTAAATATAAGAAATAATGGCTTGTCTATTACATTACTTAGTTCTCTTAGTACTCGTGGGTGTATGCCATCCGGACCCGGAGATTTATCTATTTTATTCTTATTTTGCCGGATTTGCACCTTTTCTTGGGTTAGATTGGTGACCCTTAATATAGGGTTTTCTTTGTCTCTTGGCGTTTCACCTTGCATTTCATTTTCCACTGTGAATACCGTGGAGAAGAAGGTGTTTAATATATTAGCTTTTTCCTTGTCATCTACACCCTTTCTTTCCTCACAATTTTTTAAGGGACCTACACTTTCACTTTTGATTCTTTTACTATTGATATAGTTGAAGAACAGTTTGGGATTAGTTTCACTCTCCTTAGCAATTTGCTTCTCTGTTTCCTTTTTGGCAGCTTTAATTAGTTTTTTTTATATAAAATATTTTTTCCCTAGTTTTTTAGAGCTTCATTGGTGTTATCCAGCTTTAGTAGTTTAAATGCTTTCTTTTTGCTGTTAATTGCCCCTCTTACTTATTTGCTTAGCCACATTGAGTTTTTCCTATTTCTTGTCCTTTTAGGTGAAATCAGCTGTAATGGTTACTGTAGAACCAATATCTAGGCATCTCCACAAGCTCCCCCAGCATTATACATTTATAGATTACCACATCCAGCCTTTATTTGGTGGGATAAGTATCCTATTTATGTACATTGTTCCTTTTATACAGTGGGGAAAAAAAGTATTTAGTCAGTCAGCAATAGTGCAAGTTCCACCACTTAAAAAGATGAGAGGCGTCTGTAATTTACATCATAGGTAGACCTCAACTATGGGAGACAAACTGAGAAAAAAAATCCAGAAAATCACATTGTCTGTTTTTTTTTCATTTTATTTGCATATTATGGTGGAAAATAAGTATTTGGTCAGAAACAAAATTTCATCTCAATACTTTATGATATATCCTTTGTTGGCAATGACAGAGGTCAAACGTTTTCTGTAAGTCTTCACAAGGTTGCCACACACTGTTGTTGTTATGTTGGCCCATTCCTCCATGCAGATGTCCTCTAGAGCAGTGATGTTTTTGGCTTTTCGCTTGGCAACACGGACTTTCAACTCCCTCCAAAGGTTTTCAATAGGGTTGAGATCTGGAGACTGGCTAGGCCACTCCAGGACCTTGAAATGCTTCTTACGAAGCCACTCCTTCGTTGCCCTGGCGGTGTGCTTTGGATCATTGTCATGTTGAAAGACCCAGCCACGTTTCATCTTCAATGCCCTTGCTGATGGAAAGAGGTTTGCACTCAAAATCTCACGATACATGGCCCCATTCATTCTTTCATGTACCCGTATCAGTCGTCCTGGCCCCTTTGCAGAGAAACAGCCCCAAAGCATGATGTTTCACTCCAAGCTGGTTGGCTATTGCAGATTCAGTCTTCCCAGCCTGGTGCAGGGCTACAATTTTGTTTCTGGTGTCCTTTGACAGCTCTTTGGTCTTCACCATAGTGGAGTTTGGAGTCAGACTGTTTGAGGGTGTGCACAGGTGTCTTTTTATACTGATAACAAGTTTAAACAGGTGCCATTACTACAGGTAATGAGTGGAGGAAAGAGGAGACTCTTAAAGAAGAAGTTACAGGTCTGTGAGAGCCAGAAATCTTGATTGCTTGTTTCTGACCAAATACTTATTTTCCACCATAATATGCAAATAAAATGAAAAAAAAACAGACAATGTGATTTTCTGGATTTTTTTTTCTCAGTTTGTCTCCCATAGTTGAGGTCTACCTATGATGTAAATTACAGACGCCTCTCATCTTTTTAAGTGGTGGAACTTGCACTATTGCTGACTGACTAAATACTTTTTTTCCCCACTGTATATGCTACTTGGGACGTTCTAACTTTGCACCTTTTGGAAGTACTTAAGGGCCTGTCACACTAAGCGATATCGCTAGCAGTATCGCTATAACGTCACTGGTTTTTGTGACGTTATAGCGATATTGCTAGCGATATCGCTATGTCTGATACTTACCTCCGACCGCTCCCCCGCTGGTTATCGCTGATCGCGCAAGAATGTCCTCAACTGTTTCTGGATGCGGGCGGGAGGACGTCTTCATCGCCTCGTCTGACACGTAAGTAGCGACCCCCAACCCCTGCGATGTCGCTGGTGAGATCTGCCTGTGTGGCAGCTCACTAGCGACCACTTAGCGATGTACCAGCGATCCTGACCAGTATGCCAGGAGGTAAGCGCTCCAAGTGACACGGCTCCATCTGCACCTCCACACCCTCCAAGGGTATCGGGCTTGAATGGGCAGGGCCATCACAGTCTGTCCAGGAGGTAACACAAACAGGGGAGTCACTGGCGTGATGACCTTACCCAGAGCCTCGCCTTCCTGGCCGTCCTGATGTACCCATGCTCCCCGCACCAGCTGCTGGAATACCTGTCCCTGGGCTGTGCGAGAACCCCACTGCTTCAGTATCCTCTGTGTAGGGTCACTGAGCAGTAGGTTGCCGAACTCTCGTAGAACATTCATGCCTAGGGTGACGGGGTGTTGCTTATCAGCTTCTCCTTGAGTCAGTACCACCCCTCTGCGGCCAAGGGATTTACCGCACAGCGTCACTTGCACCCGCACCACCCCGGCAACTGGTACCGGCAGTTGGTTGGCAGCTACTAGTCTGATCACGGGCCGCCACTGAGGCCTTGCTGCTTCCGGGAAGTTCTGTTGAATGTACGTTGCGGGCATAGTGGTTACTTGTGACCCCATGTCCACCAGGCACTGGACGGCCCGGCCCTCCACTTCTGCCCAAACCACCGGACATTTTGCTACCAAATCTTCGGGACTTCCACCACCCATAGTTGTGGTTTTCAGCTCCGAGCGGCGTCCCCCCAGCCCGGAGCCCTTTAGTTTAATGGCCGCCGGGGTGGGTATCTCCCACGCCGTGGACACTCTCGAGCAAAGTGGCCTGGTTCTCCACACTCAAAACACCGGGCCTGTGTAGGCTGACCACCACGTGGGGAGCGTGATCCCCAAGAGCTGGGGTTAAAGCTTGGTCGTCCAGTCCCAGTCTCGGTTCTTCTCTTTACATCGGCCAACTCACCCTTAATACTTTTCAGCTCTTGCTTCATCTCTTCCACCCACTGAGGCTCCTCGACTACACTCGTGGAGGCCTCCACACCTCGGACTTTACCCATGGGGACCACCATCCCCTGCTCCTGCTCTCGAGCACGTGTCTGACTCCCCACCTCTGAAAAATCTATTCGGGGATTCATTCTGATCTGTTCCCGCAGTGCCTGTTTGACTAATGAATCTCATAAACCAGTCACCAGTAGGTCACGTAGGGTAATGTCAACAGGTCCTGCCCCTACCCCATCCTTTCTTTCTATAGCCGTATACAATTCTTGAAGGACATTCATATACTCTGTGATCATCTCCCCCTCTATTTGCATCCGACTAAACAAGCGGGTTCTTAACTCTCACACATTAGTAGGGTCCCCATGGGTCTGTTCTACTATCTGTAACACTTTTTCAAAAGTGTTGCGGTGCCCCGGAGGTTTCAGCATCACTGACCTCCGCGCCTCCCTGTCCAGTGCCATGAGTGCCACCTCAGCCTCCAGATCAGGGGTCATTGGGTGCATCTGAAAGAGCCCCCGCATCCACTCTATCCAGCTCCATAACATAGTATTGGAGCCAGAAAATCTAGGCAGGTTGTTCAGCATGGCCCCCAATGATATGCTGGTACGGGGACCCTCATCATTTGTAGAGTTTACAGCTCTACCCTGATCTGGGGCACCACTGTCTGCGCTTGGAGACTGCATCCTGCCAACTACGCCAAGTTTAGGATTCAGCAGGTTCGAAGGATGCAGTGACGAGACACGAGACTGAGTGTGGTTTGTGTAATAAACTTTTATAAAACTGTAGCCGCTGGGCTATATTGAGCAAACCAAAAGTGTTAACAACAAACTAGTTCAAGCAGGGACTCAATAATCCTAACAACACTTCCTTATTGTAATGCGATTAACCCGGTTTGCCCCCATGCTATAGGCCACATATGACCAAACTACGGGTCCTTATCTCCTATATTAAACTTATTCTTCCAGGGGGTCTGTTAGGATCACAAACGTGGCCGCGTAGGGGTCGCTGATGCGGCTGCCTTGATGCCTCGATATTCCGGGACGGAACTGGGCTCGACAGGCCCTGAAGAGACGATACCCGGGGGGTGCAAAAGGCCCTGAAGAAACAATGCCGGTGGGGCGCAACAGGCCCTGAAGAAACGATGCTGGTGGGGCGCAACAGGCCCTGAAGAAACGATGCCAGTGGGGCACAACAGGCCCTGAAAAACGATGCCGGTGGGGCGCAACAGGCCCTGAAGAAACAATGCCGGTGGGGCGCAACAGGCCCTGAAGAAACGATGCCAGTGGGGCGCAACAGGCCCTGAAGAAACGATTCCGGTGGGGCGCAACAGGCCCTGAAGAAACGATTCCGGTGGGGCGCAACAGGCCCTGAAGAAACGATGCCAGTGGGGCGCAACAGGCCCTGAAGAAACAATGCCGGTGGGGTGCAACAGGCCCTGAAGAAACGATGCCGGTGGGGCGCAACAGGCCCTGAAGAAACGATGCCGGTGGGGCGCAACAGGCCCTGAAGAAACGATGCCGGTGGGGCGCAACAGGCCCTGAAGAAACGATGCCGGTGGGGCGCAACAGGCCCTGAAGAAACGATGCCGGTGGGGCGCAACAGGCCCTGAAGAAACGATGCCGGTGGGGCGCAACAGGCGTCTCCTTGCGGCTCTCGTCCCACTGCGGAGTTATAACGCAGTCTCTAAATATAACCATTTAACAACCTCTGCTTGGGGCCCCTTAGCAAACCGGACGGGGGCTTCCCCTGCCGCCTGTAGCGAGGTGGCACCTCCTGGGCCCGGTGATGACAGGGCCGCAGCTGAGGGAGAAGGCAGGGGGCAGTGTCCTGACCGCTGTAAAGGAATGGTCTGTCGTCGCAGCGGTCAGTAGAGGTCGTGGACTTGGCACAACAGGGCAGGAAACAGCGGGGGCAGCTGTATGCGACCGTATGAGGGGAGCGGTCGCCGGTGACCGGCTCTCAAGTCTCACGTGATGGTGAGTCCACAGCTTTCCTTTCACAGGCCCCTGTCGGTCTTTCCACAACACACCGTCCGCTCCCTCGGTTCTCTCTGTCTCACACGGCTCCCTGTCTGTTGTCTGGCAATCTGTCAACTGCCACTTCAGCGCGCCCCCTGATCCCTTTAAACTTGCCCCGCCCCCTGTTTCCCTGACAACTTCAGTCTTTCCTTTTACTGCCCTCCCAGTATCGTTCCCTCAGGAACCCTGATGGTGGTCCCCTGGGTACCTGCCCATTCACTGTCTGGGAGTCCTCCTCCCCACACATGCATAGTGGGCATGAGATTTCTTGAAATCCCATCCACTATGATGTAACATCTGAGTGCTGCACAAGTACACAGCATCCAACCCGCAGAGATTACTGATCGTGTGCACATACCCTCAGAGTCTGTTTGTGTTTTTTCATCTAAAAGTGTCCACTTTTCTGTGGCTGTTGGAACACACTGACACATTCAGAAAAAAAAACATCACATGTGGGATTCATGTGAACTCCATTCCTGTCATTGCAATCTTTGGCTCTATAGGGAATTCAGGCAGAACGCACCAGGAGCAGTAAAGAAAGACAGTGTGAACATGCACTAATGTAAAACACAGGCATTAGACATGAACTGCTGATACCTATTATGGCTACACTAGAGTTACAGAACTATATATGCAGCATAGTGTATATACACAGATACACACTATACATACAGTGGGGAAAAAAAGTATTTAGTCAGTCAGCAATAGTGCAAGTTCCACCACTTAAAAAGATGAGAGGCGTCTGTAATTTACATCATAGGTAGACCTCAACTATGGGAGACAAACTGAGAAAAAAAAATCCAGAAAATCACATTGTCTGTTTTTTTTTCATTTTATTTGCATATTATGGTGGAAAATAAGTATTTGGTCAGAAACAAGCAATCAAGATTTCTGGCTCTCACAGACCTGTAACTTCTTCTTTAAGAGTCTCCTCTTTCCTCCACTCATTACCTGTAGTAATGGCACCTGTTTAAACTTGTTATCAGTATAAAAAGACACCTGTGCACACCCTCAAACAGTCTGACTCCAAACTCCACTATGGTGAAGACCAAAGAGCTGTCAAAGGACACCAAAAACAAAATTGTAGCCCTGCACCAGGCTGGGAAGACTGAATCTGCAATAGCCAACCAGCTTGGAGTGAAGAAATCAACTGTGGGAGCAATAATTAGAAAATGGAAGACATACAAGACCACTGATAATCTCCCTCGATCTGGTGCTCCACGCAAAATCCCACCCCGTGGGGTCAGAATGATCACAAGAACGGTGAGCAAAAATCCCAGAACCACGCGGGGGGACCTAGTGAATGAACTGCAGAGAGCTGGGACCAATGTAACAAGGCCTACCATAAGTAACACACTACGCCACCATGGACTCAGATCCTGCAGTGCCAGACGTGTCCCACTGCTTAAGCCTGTACATGTCCGGGCCCGTCTGAAGTTTGCTAGAGAGCATTTGGATGATCCAGAGGAGTTTTGGGAGAATGTCCTATGGTCTGATGAAACCAAACTGGAACTGTTTGGTAGAAACACAACTTGTCATGTTTGGAGGAAAAAGAATACTGAGTTGCATCCATCAAACACCATACCTACTGTAAAGCATGGTGGTGGAAACATCATGCTTTGGGGCTGTTTCTCTGCAAAGGGGCCAGGACGACTGATACGGGTACATGAAAGAATGAATGGGGCCATGTATCGTGAGATTTTGAGTGCAAACCTCCTTCCATCAGCAAGGGCATTGAAGATGAAACGTGGCTGGGTCTTTCAACATGACAATGATCCAAAGCACACCGCCAGGGCAACGAAGGAGTGGCTTCGTAAGAAGCATTTCAAGGTCCTGGAGTGGCCTAGCCAGTCTCCAGATCTCAACCCTATAGAAAACCTTTGGAGGGAGTTGAAAGTCCGTGTTGCCAAGCGAAAAGCCAAAAACATCACTGCTCTAGAGGAGATCTGCATGGAGGAATGGGCCAACATAACAACAACAGTGTGTGGCAACCTTGTGAAGACTTACAGAAAACGTTTGACCTCTGTCATTGCCAACAAAGGATATATCACAAAGTATTGAGATGAAATTTTGTTTCTGACCAAATACTTATTTTCCACCATAATATGCAAATAAAATGAAAAAAAAACAGACAATGTGATTTTCTGGATTTTTTTTCTCAGTTTGTCTCCCATAGTTGAGGTCTACCTATGATGTAAATTACAGACGCCTCTCATCTTTTTAAGTGGTGGAACTTGCACTATTGCTGACTGACTAAATACTTTTTTTCCCCACTGTATACACATATTATATATACTTTATAAATATAGGAACATACACTACATATTGTATATACAGTATTCAGACACATACATTGTGTACAAGGACAAATATAAGGTGTATACACACAGAAACAGTCAGTTTATATACAGTATATACAGTATGCTCACATACGAATACACTTATACATATATTTCACAATATACTGCACATATGCAGTGTGCATATATAATATACACAGACACACATACTATATACTGTATGTACATGCATATATATATATATATATATATATTTATATATATATATATACATGCAGACATTATCCTGCCCCAGGTCTGACCTCTGCTCTGCTGTGCACCTCCCCATTCACTCTCAACTTCCAACCTGACACAAAAGGGGAGAGAGAGGAGGGATTGGAGGGGGGTTTGGGAGAGACAATCAGGGCCTGCAGAGGATGCATAGTGTTATTCACTGTAAGGAATGCTGTACACCCTCTGGACACTTCATAAAGGGGCTGCAGACACAGGGGGCCCCCTTTGTGGGTGGGGGCCCCAGGCAGCTGCCTTGTCTCCCTGCCCCAAACACCAGCCCTGACTAAACCCCAGATAAGGGTTGGATATTATTGAAACTAAGGAAATATGCCATCAGGCAGGTAATATCTCCTGCGATTACCAATGTCGGGCTTCTCATTAGAAGTACTGAAAGGGAAATGTGGATCACCGCTCCTGTCTTACTGATGTTAGACACAGGGAGTCTGGACTCTGGAATCAATGAAAGTAAGTGGTGGGGGGTTTCTGGTAGAAATCCTTTGACACAAGAGATTATTTGAAACTTCCTCCACAAGAGTAATTAGTCATTACATATGTGTCGCCTTATTTATTTATATATCCTAAAAGGCAATTTTCTGAGTCTTATTTATACACCCTGACTTCCATGGTGCCAGGAATCCTGCTCTATAGCTACAGAAAAGTAGGTTTCTTCCCCTCACAGAGGGTGATTATCTACTGTGAGGCAATGGGACTATGTGTTCTCAACTGTAAGAGTCCAGGATACAGATTTTTTTTTTATCTTAGGAGCTCTGACTGCTGTAAAAGCAGCGAGTATGGGATCCTCTGCCACATGACACAATGCTGCTGATTCGCAACAAGGTACAAAGAAGGCAGTGATGCCATCCCTGGTAAACATAATATAACGGACTTATGAGACAAGAATCTGCCTACCGGATGTTGACCAAGGAAACTAGTCCAATTGCCATACGTGGAGTCAGGAAGGATTCTTTCCTTCCACCTCATGGGATTTCCTGCTCCCAGAACAGTAGTATGTCCTTTTATAGGATGAACCCCAAAAACATATGTCTCCCTTTAAAGCTAACTATGCAAGAGACTTGCCTTTAGCACCCAAGGCAGTAGCTCACTTGAGAGTTCTGTTCCAAACATAAGAAATGCTAAATTACTAGGCCAATTCAAGCATAGCTGTTTCTTTGGCTAAGGCCAGTTGCAAAGAATGAAGCAACAAAAGCTGGATCTTGGTCCAGAAACATGAGGACTCTATAACTGGAGTTGGGGCCCGAGACAAAATGTGAAGTGGTAGGCCGACGATACAAGGTGCGGCCACGCAACAAGACACAAGTCAGAAGGTCTAAGCCAGAAACCAACAGCCAGAGGCACAAAGCCACACGCCAAAGGTACTATGAAGCACCATGAAGCACTGAGGAACTATGAAGCACAGAGGCACCACGATGTACTATGAAGCCCAGAGGCACTATGACATATATGATATAATGATACACCATGATGCACAGAAGCACTCTGATGCAAAATGATGCACAGAAGTACTATGATGCAATATGATGCACAGAAGCACTCTGATGCACAATGATGTACAGAAGCACTATGATGCAATATGATGCACAGAAGTACTATGATGCAATATGATGCACAGAAGTACTATGATGCAATATGATGCACAGAGGCTCTATGAAGCACTATGATACAATATGATGCATAGAGGCACTATGAAGCACTATGATGCAATATGATGCACAAAGGCACTATGATGCATAAAGGCACTATGATGCAATATGATGCACAGTTGCACTATGAAGCACTATGATGCAATATGATGCATAAAGGCATTGGTCTCAGTCACCACAGGGTACTGCACTTCATCCAGAGGTGTGGTACTCTGCTCTCAGGTAAGGAAGGGGCACTGCCAGGACTCACACACCAGCACCCAACACTAGTCCCCATCTGGCCAGGGGGAGTTATTAAAATAGTGAAATGGCTGCCATTCCCGGGGCACGCGGCGCACAGGAAGAGCAAGGCGTGTCATCGTGGGCGGAACCAGGGAGAATGGTGCAAAAAATCATGCCCACCCACTGCACTTATTTTGATGTGACCAAAACATGGCTGACGCCAGGGGGATCCGCCTCCTGGCCTGGTATGGTGGCAAAAGAAGAAGGAACAGCCCACGAAGGTGGGGGCAGGAAGAACTGTCAGGAAAGCGTGTAGCAGGAATGAAGGCAACGGACCTGGAGGACGCCATGGTGAGCGGTGAGCGGAGGCCTAAAGATTGTGAGTTAGAAGCAGTGGACTCCCCCAGCCAGCAAGATTTAGGCTCCAACCGGCTGCCTGCGGTGGACCCGGCGCTCCTCGGAGATGAGTTGGACGAGCAGACGCGACAGCTCCTGGGCACGCAGCTTACCGCCATGACAAGATGGAAAGAGGCCTCATTACCAGCATCCCCAACTCCAGTGGAGGAGGATCCTGGCATGGGAGAGACACCAGAAGCAGGTATAGTGATCAGCCCTGCCCCAGTGACGAACGGGACCCTGTTAGGCCCACTGAAATCCCATCAGTCCTTAAAACACCTAGGCCAGTGGCTGCCAGTCCAGAAAGGCTGCCAGAATCTCTTACCTCAGATGTTACACTGGATCTTGCAGTAACACTAACCGCTGCACCAGCCCAAGCCAAATCGGATCCTGCAGAAACTCTAACAGCTACACCAGCCCCTGCAGTTCCAGCCAGACCAAAAATGTGTGATCAGGCTACCCAAACCCAGGCAATAGGACCTGAACAACTTGTGATAACAGGAATAGTTTTACATCAGGAACTTTTCCGGCCAGGGAGTGGCCAGCCCCATGTATTACACTGGAAACAATAGAAACCATATAAAAGTAAACAGTATGTGACTGTATATAGTTAACTCTACCTGGATAGGTTTTGTTCCTTATTGAAGTTAATAGACACTGAACATGGACAGTGAGTGACCAGAACTTCCTTGTAAATAGTTAGCGCTTCTTAAGGTGCTTCTTATTGGTTTTACAGTTTAAATAGTGAGTGTTGCACTCACATTCAAGTGACCAAAGAACTACAACCGTCTGGCGTGACCGAAAAAGTGGTCCAACAAGGTGACCAGGCATGCCTTGTAGTCACAGCCAAGGCGTACTTTGGGGGTTTGAGACGAATCCCCCACATTGCACTAAGGAAGAAGTAAACTACCTCAGTTCAGAATTTTATTGAACTCTGTTGTACTAAATAGGAAAATTTTATTGATAGTCTTATTTCATGCTGCAGAAAGTTAATACAAGAGCTATATTTTATGTTATAGGTAGTTGTTAATTAAAGGGAAGCTAAATGTCATATTTCTAGATAGTTGATAATTATATTAAGGTAAAATTTATGTTCTTGTAATGTTATGTAATGTTCAAGTGAAAGTGCCTCACGTAAAGGGAATAAGAGTTCCTGTTTAACTTTTATCTGTCAAAATGCATATGCAGAAAAATGTTTGCATGGTCTTAATATTTTTTCTCTGTTCCAGCCCGAGGAGTGCTGTGTTTAACGAGTGGGGTATGTGGCGCCCCTGCGGTCTCAGTCGCCACAGGGTACTGCACTTCATACAGAGGTGTGGTACTCTGCTCTCAGGTAAGGAAGGGGCACTGCTAGGACTCACACACCAGCACCCAACACTAGTCCCCATCAGGCCAGGAGGGAGTTAAGTAGAGGATGAGGATAAACAGCGAGCCACACGGCCATGTGTTAGTATAGTCTGTAATTTGTAGTGGTGTGTGTGATGAAGGATGTTTGTGAACCGTTGACTGACTCATTATGAAACCCCTTCCCTCTGATATGCATGTTAGTAGGGTTTAGAGTTTTGAGTCAGCGCCGAGTAGTGGCACTGCCTAGCGCTGCAGTGCTCCCAGCTCCTATCACATGTTAGCGCCAGTGTGCGCCATGCTACATTAGGCACTATGGTACCACACGTTCAGCAACATCAGTCAGAGCGGCGCCGTGCTCCATTAATACGCATTCCAGACCAAAGCTTAGGCTGGTTAGTGGCATCCGCCAGAGCTGCACGGTACGTACTTCGTGCGGTTTTCATCTATCAGCTGCACCCTGTGACTGTTAACAGGGCACAGCGTTCAGTAAGGGTCTCTCCCTGGTGTCGTAGTTGCGGCATCGAGCACTAGTGGGTCTACAGGGACTCTAACCCCATGTCCTTGGGGTAGGGTCCTGTGACCAAAACACTAGTGTTCACTCTGCGGTATAGCGGCCCTGTGAAGCAACAGGGTCTGCCTCCTATTCACCGGGTAATGTTAGCCCATGTGTGTTTGCTATACCGCCAGTTTCTGTCCGCCATTACCGAGCAGCAGTCTACCATCTCTGTACGGTGGACCCCGGACTGCGAACGCACTTCATTACCATCTTTTATTATTTGGTGCGTTCCGCCATCCCTAATTTTGTGTGCCTGTCATCTTTCTCTGTTGACAGGGGAAAGCTCCTGTCTGTTAGGACTCACCCAGTGGCATTAAAAATCTGCTCAGACAGGATGCTAGCAGCAGGGCAGCACAACACTTTCAAGACATAGAGGGACAGCTCATGCCAGGTATCCAGCTTTGAGTCGCACATGAATTAGGCAGTGTGGTGCCTTGCTCAGGCAGGTATTGCTTGACCATCTTTAAAAACTTTTCCGTCCTTGTCAAAAATACCTAGTCATCAGGCACTGGATGCTGGGATGGTGTCATGAAATTGGCCCAGGCCTTTGACAGCCTAGCCCTGCTTCTGCTATATGCCTCCCTCGCCTCTCCTCTTTTCTTGGGAATGGAAGCTTGCCCCCTGCCGCTAGTGATTGTGATGTCTGCAGGGACTTTTTCTAACATACTTTCTACAATGGCCTTCTAGTATACCACAATTTTAGAAGACCTCTCTGCCCCAGGAAGAAGAGATGCAAAGTTCTCCTTGTAGCATGGGTCTTGCAGGGTGAACAACTAGTACTCTTTTTTGGACAAGATGAATCTCATGTTGGGAGAACATGTTCCATGCCAGGGTGGGACTCAACTCCAGCCTCCATAATGTTCACCCAGTGTGCTGTCAGTGAAGTGCAGTGTCTCTGGCCACAATCGTTTGTTCACGTGTTGGCTGTTAAATGGACAATACCAGTAACCACGTTGGTAAGGGCATGAGTGATTTTCCTGGATACGTGCTGGTACAAGGCAGGAATGCCACACTAGGAGAAAAAGCATTAGCTAGGGACCGAGTATCGATTGATGGTTGCCGCCATGAGTCGGCGGAAGTCCTCCGTGTCAGCAAGTCTAAACAGCAACATTTCCACAGCAAGCAGCCTGGAAATGTCCCTAATTAGACTTTGGGCCTGTGGGTGGGTGGCTGAAAACTTTCTCTTTCGTTCCAAGGCCTGGGGTAGGTATAGCTGAACAGTGTGCTGGTGACTCGCCCACAGAGGCCATGGGGTACTCTGTGCCGGGCCAGTTGATTACAATGGGAGATGTCACAGTGGCGGTGACCCAGTCTGTGGCCTCAGGCGGTCAATGTAAAAGGGGTAGTGTGATGGGGATAAAGTTGTTGAGATGATTCGTGACGCCACCTGTGGTTTCTGGTCAGTTTGACCAGCGCTGCAGGGTTGCTTCTCTGGGACAGATGGTGTGGTGCAGCAATGATGTTGAAGCTCCGCACAGGTGGAGCTGTAGTCCCAGGGCAGTGTAGATGAGGTTGGTAAATGGGGAGATTAGTGTGAAGGAATAGATGTAGCAGAGCCGGGTGTAAGGCGCAAGAATAAGTGGAGGACACAAGGGCATGTAGTTCCAAGGCTTTACTCACAGTCTGGTGCACACAGATGCCCGCTTTGGTGCTGTATCCTCCAGGACAGGTGCTCAGCCAACTCCCAGGAAAGGTAAAGTACACCTTTCCAGCACTCCTCCAACATGTGCCTTCTCTGAACATCTCCACACTAGCGCCAAAACTGAAGTACTTGTAGTTGCATATTAAACTCAAGTTACTCCTTCTTGATGTTACTTAGAACTCTACTTGTATGGCAGACAGCTGTAGCCTGCTTCGGGGATTCCTTGCTATCATGTCCCGGCTCACCCACATTGCTGTTGTGCCCCCAAGTCTTAGATGGGAATAAAGTAGTGATGACTTCTATTCCTCTGGTTTCTGCTGCAGGAACATCAGTATCCATACAACCTCGGAGACCGGACCCCGGCCATGCGCTTCAAACTTGAGAAAGGGCTCTGCTCTGACCCTAGTCCTTAGTTCTCTTCTTCTCCTTACGTTCCGTGCTAGACTATCTTCCTTCTGAAGAATCAGGCTTTCTATGGCTCTTTCCTGTGCTAGCAGCTCCAGGTCACAGGAGTCTGCTGCAGCACTTCCCTTCACTCCATCCCTCTCAGGGGATGGTCTCTCACAGACTGACCTTTTCCTAATATTCTCCCACTCTCTTGTGCAGTCTAAGCTTCACCCACCTTCCAGCACTCTTCGTGTTCCAAGCAGGGAGCCACAAAGGTTGCTCTGCTACACTACTGGTGTCCGTGTGGGAAGTGAGTGTTGGAGTATGGCCAGGTGTCTCCACCTTACCTGGATAGTGGGGTACCACACCTCAGGATGAGGTGCAGTACCTCTGTGGTGACTGAACCCTCAGGGGCGCCACATAGGGACAAGAATTTGGAAGTGCCTGATGATGGTGTGGCAGAAATTGCGAGGACAGGTGCAGGGCGGGAGGCATCTGCACCAGTGTCATGGACAGGGGACTGGGAAACACCTAGCACAAAGGAAGATGCTGTGCTGTCACCTGCTGGCAGTGCTGGTACCAATTGTGGATCCAGGCATTTGGTCCACTGAGTCGTGTGCTAAGAAGACATGTGCCTGATCATGCTAGTGGTGGTTAGGCTCTTAGTGGTCAGGCCTTTGCTGATGTTGGCATGGCACATGTTGCAAATTACCATTTTTTTGACTCAGAGCTCACTTTAAAAATTCCCAGATGGGAGAACATTTAATTCTTTGATGAAGAAATTCACAAGTATCGTTTCTCTGTGGAACAGTTGCCCGCCTTCTCCCTCTGGTCACCCCAATACCTCTTCCTACCTGTTTCGGTGCTACTAATCCTTCCTTCTATGCACTGCTGGCCTCTCTCTGCATTCCACATTCCCAGGTTGAGTTGGTGACTTTGTCATCCACCATCCCATCTACCACCACCCCACCCTGGTCCTCCTGACTTGGTGACTTAACAGCAACCTGACTTATCATCAACTGTGTCTCATCATCTTCCTCCTTAGACAAAATTTGCCACTCCCCACCATCATTCTTTTTGTGGCCGTGGCTGCTCTAAGTTTTGTGCATCACTAAATAGCATCTCTTTCTATCCCTTTTGGAACATGCAGTATGAGAGGCCACAATCAGGAAATTATATTGTAAAGAGCTCCTCAGAGTGTCCAAGTATGGGATCACTAGTCTCCTGGGACTCAACATGGTAGAAGGAATATTAGGGGGATAATTAAGTTATCCGTGCTGATGTCTGGTGAGACTGGATCATGGTGTACCGTGCCTCCCTGCAATCTAGGACAGGTACCTATATGTGTGACGGAGTCAGCTTCCGCTGAATCAATTTTTTGAGTGGACCCTCTGGGTCATGGCACCCACCCACTTAGGATGAACTGACCTTGTGAGGAACCACCCACTATACAGGGAGTGTCAGGGGCAAGACCAAGGGGGTGAGCCACCACGACTGCTGGAACCAGATGGCCGGCTCAAGGAAGACACGATGTGTAAGTGTCTGACAACAGGGGACGTGCAGGAAACAAGACAAGACAAAGCGTGGTCTCAGGTTATCTTCATTAAAGCGTGAACTCGGGTAACATCAGGTGTAAGACGTGATAACAGGGAAAACATAGCAAGGTGCGTTCATGGGCACGCTAAGGTCCATGGCATGGTATGTGCTAGGTGGCAAGCCTGGGTACAGGCAAGGGCTCGATGGCATATGACTCTGGACAGCTTGCAACGATCGACAGGATCAGGGCATCAGGCTGCGGACATCAGCTCCGGACATCAGGCCGGAGTCATCATGCTTAAGATCTCTGGCAACGATCGGCAGGTTCCGGGAATCCGGCAGGCAAACCAGGGTCCAGGCAAGGAGGCACGGCAGAGCTCAAGACATGGTGCGTGTTAGGAGACACGCCAAGGTCCAGGCAGGGTTCAAGGCAAGATGCGTGCTGGGAGAAACACCAGGGTCCAAGGCAGGGTTCAAGGCAGGGTGCGTGCTAGGGGGCACACCAGAGTCCAAAGCAGAGTGCAAGGCAGGGCATGTGCTAGGGGGCACACAAGGGTCCAAGTCAAAGTGTGTGCTAGGGGCGCACCAGGGTACAGGCTAGGGCAAGGGCCTGCGCTAGGAGGCATGCCAGGGTACAGGCTAGGGCCTGTGCATGCTAGATGGCACGCCAGGGTACAGGCTAGGGCCTGTGTGTGCTAGAGGGCATGCCAGGGTACAGGCTAGGGCCTGTGCATGCTAGAGGGCATGACAGAATACAGGCTAGGGCCTGTGCGTGTTAGAGGGCATGCCAGGGTTCATGGCAGGGCCTGCGTGTGCTTTAGAGAAGCACGGGGAGGTATGCCAAGGAGCAGGCTAGGGCCTGCATGTGCTAAGAGGGCACACAATGCACAGTGCAGGGACAGCATGAGTGCAAGGAACCACAGAGAACTGCTGGGGCACTGGCTAGCTGGACGGGCTGAGGCTCAGACAGGCGGGAAAGACTGAGGCGAGCATGGCTGAGGCACAACAGGCAGACACAGCTAAGACACTGACCGATGAGCACGGCTGAGGCACAAGCAGGCGGGCACGGCTAAAGCGGGCACGGCTGAGGCACAAACAGGTGGGCGAGGGAAGGCCAGGCGCATGCAAAGGACACGCAGAGAAATAAGGCAAGGCAAGGCTAGGCAAAGTACAGAACAAGGAGCGGAACGTAGGCAGAAGCACAGAGCCGGTTACAAGAAAGAGAAGCAGAGCGTATGCTAGAGCCCAGAGCCGGGTCAGAGAGCGTATAGAGCCGAGTACAGACAGATAGCAGAATATATGCTGAGGCACAGAGCTGGGTACAAGGGAAAAGCGGAGCGTATGCCAGAGCACTGAATCGGGTCAGAGAAAGTATAGAGCTAGCAACGGAACGTAGGCCGAAGCCCAGAGCCGGATCAAGGCAGAACCTTGAGACTAGACAGGGAATGTGCAAGAGAGCACCATAGGACAGAGTATAGAAGAGAAACAGAGGTTGTGCTATAGAGCACAATAAGACAGAGAATAGGAAAGCCAGGCAAAGCAAGAGAGCATAGAAAGTACTACAAGGCTAAGAATAGCAAAGACAAGACATGGCATAACAGGCAAAGGCAGAGAACATAGGAAGTATTACAAGTCTAAGAATAGCAAAGACAAAACATGGCACAAAAGACAACACAAGACATGGCACAGGACAATAGACAGAGTACAAGCACAGAGCGTGTGCAGAGAAGCACAACAGGGCAGAGTGCAGGGGCACAGAATACAGAGAGCGACCAAGCAGGACCAAACAGCCTAGCAGGGAAGCAACACGATACTAAGGCTCCGACCATAGGAAGGGGCAGTCTGATATAGGGCATTAGCACCTGGTCTTCTGGGTCAGGACCATGGGAAGAACTTCCGGTTCATATCCTCCAGGATCATAGAGAGGATTGCTGGATCAGATTGTGCTGGACCATAGAGAGGATCACATGGTCGGGTCCTCCAGGAGCATAGAGAGGATCACAGCAGGCAGAGCAGAGACGGGCGCGCACACAGCAACGGCATTCAGCCATGCGGTACACGTGCACACTAGCGATGGCGCACAGCCATGAGAGGTAGCACATGTGTGCACAAGCAATAGCGGATAGCCATGAGATAAGGTGCGCATGCACACTGCTCAAGGGGTCATGCAGCATAACAGTCATGAGGTGTGTGTGCACACTGCTCCAGGGATCATGCAGCATAACAGTCATGAGGTGCGCGTGCACACTGCTCCAGGAATCATGCAGCACAACAGTCATGAGGTGCGCATGCACACTGCTCCAGGGGTCATGCAGCATAACAGTCATAAGGTGCGTGTGCACACTGCTCCAGGGATCACGCAGCACAAGAGTCATGAGGTGAGTGTGCACACTTCTCCAGGGATCATGCAGCATAACAGACATCACGGGCAAGACAATATGTCGTGGATGGGCATGTTTGTTGTACTCCAGTAACAGGCATAGTTGCACGTGCCCCACATCCTTTGTGCCTGCATGCATCATCAGCACTTCCACTTCCCCGGCCTTTACCAGACACCTTTTGCACTGTCTATTTGCTAGGTCTCAATGCGTTTTTGGAGTGTTATTTAACACTAAAATGAATCTCATAGCACGTAATAGTGTATGGATGAGTATTTGAATACAGAAAAAAATTTCAACAGTTTTAGGAAGTGTTACATAATGCTAAAATATACCACAGACCAAGTAATAGTATTTGGATGAGTAATTGAATACAGGAAAATGTTTCCACTGTTTTTGGGAGTGTTATATAACACAAAAAATTTCCACAGACCATGTAATAGTATATGTATGAGTAATTGAATGCAGAGAAATGTTTCAACACTTTTGGGGAGCGTTATATAACACAAAAATGGACAGCAAAGCACATAATACGTTATGGGTGAATAATTGAATCCAAAAAAAGGTTTCAATGCTTTTTTGGTGTGTTATATAACATATAAATGTACCACAGAGCACCTAGTACTCTATGGATGACAAAATAATCAATTTTTTCAACCCAAAAATAAAAAAGTTGTGCACTGCCATAGCTATATATTTAGCAATGGACTTCAAAGTCCTAATCCCTGCCTAGAGACTGCATTCAGCCACTCTCCCTGTTTCTGCAACTCTCTCTCCCTCCCTATGCTAAATGCAGATTGTTTCTGATACACACAGCAAAGCACAAAATTAGCACTTACAAGGACTGTTAGCATGATGGTTCAGCTTCAGCATCAGTATCAACGCTACAGGACTTTGATTTGTTAAACTCTGCATACACGCCTGACCAGACTCTCCCTCCAATAACAAGTGTCACAGAGCTGTGCAATGGCATCACTATGCCGAGCCAGGTGGCGCCTATTCTTTTATAATCCCTGATGATGTCACAGGGCCTGACATTCACAGCTTTGCCGCTACCAAGATGGCTAGGGAATTACAATGATGTGCAGGTAATCCCCGAATGCTCATTGGCTGTGTAACAGGTTCCAAACATGCAGACCAGAATTTGAGTTTGAAATTAAGCTAATACTCACCAAGTGTCAAGCACCCTGATACTCGAGTGATATCCGAGTGTCGCCGAGCATTACAACCTCATAGAAATATATGAATCTGTGGTGCTCCAAGAGGGAGACCCGCGTTCAGTCTGTGCTTTGTGGTTCAAGATTGGACCAAGATCCACAGATGTCTGCATGAGTCCTTGCACTAGGATTTTTTTCCCTGGAAATGTAATGATATTCACTCTTATCTGTGAAGCTTCAAAACCATTGCTTAGTTGTCTAGCTACCTAAATTGGAAAACATCTTTTACATAACAAACTTCAATTTCATTTCAATTGTATCCATAAAACTGGAGCTTTACTGCCCCATGGAGCTATGATTGCTAGCAAAAATCCTAAATGTGAGCGTGTTGGGCATCTTGTGTAATATATCAATGATGGCGTAAGAGGGGTAGTGTAAAATAAGATATGAGAAGGAAATTACTTTAACTGATCTGTACTGGTTTTATAGCAGTTTCCTGTTGAATAAATCAACATGGGAGACCTGCTGTTTGTTAAGCATAATGACACCTATTTCTAGTACATATGGTCATGTGTGGTGACTGCGGTCTGGTTTAAGTATGTACATTCATAAAACTAATCTGAGAAACAGATGACTCAATCATGAATTACAAGAAGTTTCAGATATATAGATAATAAATACCAGACCTAAATACATTGATATTTTCAAGAGTATTTTCCCCATAAAGGTTCACAAAATGAATTAAAAGTATTCAAGATTACGTCCAATACACTAAAGAATATTGCAAGCATTAAATTTAAAAGGCAAAGTGAAGATTTGAGGCTTTTGATGAAGACTAAGGGGAAATGTAATCATATTTCACAAGGTTATTGGGTGTGACTAATAGAAAGTCTACTGAAGGCAAGCACAAAGACAGTCATGAGTTATACTTCAATAATGGCATAGTATTTAGAATCATATGGAATTTTGTCAGGTTAGAGCAGGTCTACTCTATATTATAAATATTAAGTTAATAAGTACTGAATTATATGTACCAATATAGTGTACAATGAATAATAAAGAAAAAATAAAAATAATCTGCATAGTAGGAAATTAAAACAGTAACATAGTCACACTACAAGGGTAAATAAGAGAGATCCTAATTAAATTCACAGTATATACTGTGTATATATATATATATATATACAGTGGGGAAAAAAAGTATTTAGTCAGTCAGCAATAGTGCAAGTTCCACCACTTAAAAAGATGAGAGGCGTCTGTAATTTACATCATAGGTAGACCTCAACTATGGGAGACAAACTGAGAAAAAAAAATCCAGAAAATCACATTGTCTGGTTTTTTTTCATTTTATTTGCATATTATGGTGGAAAATATGTATTTGGTCAGAAACAAGCAATCAAGATTTCTGTCTCTCACAGACCTGTAACTTCTTCTTTAGGAGTCTCCTCTTTACTCCACTCATTACCTGTAGTAATGGCACCTGTTTAAACTTGTTATCAGTATAAAAAGACACCTGTGCACACCCTCAAACAGTCTGACTCCAAACTCCACTATGGTGAAGACCAAAGAGCTGTCAAAGGACACCAGAAACAAAATTGTAGCCCTGCACCAGGCTGGGAAGACTGAATCTGCAATAGCCAACCAGCTTGGAGTGAAGAAATCAACTGTGGGAGCAATAATTAGAAAATGGAAGACATACAAGACCACTCATAATCTCCCTCGATCTGGTGCTCCACGCAAAATCCCACCCCGTGGGGTCAGAATGATCACAAGAACGGTGAGCAAAAATCCCAGAACCACGCGGGGGGACCTAGTGAATGAACTGCAGAGAGCTGGGACCAATGTAACAAGGCCTACCATAAGTAACACACTACGCCACCATGGACTCAGATCCTGCAGTGCCAGACGTGTCCCACTGCTTAAGCCTGTACATGTCCGGGCCCGTCTGAAGCTTGCTAGAGAGCATTTGGATGATCCAGAGGAGTTTTGGGAGAATGTCCTATGGTCTGATGAAACCAAACTGGAACTGTTTGGTAGAAACACAACTTGTCATCTTTGGAGGAAAAAGAATACTGAGTTGCATCCATCAAACACCATACCTACTGTAAAGCATGGTGGTGGAAACATCATGCTTTGGGGCTGTTTCTCTGCAAAGGGGCCAGGACGACTGATCCGGGTACATGAAAGAATGAATGGGGCCATGTATCGTGAGATTTTGAGTGCAAACCTCCTTCCATCAGCAAGGGCATTGAAGATGAAACGTGGCTGGGTCTTTCAACATGACAATGATCCAAAGCACACCGCCAGGGCAACGAAGGAGTGGCTTCGTAAGAAGCATTTCAAGGTCCTGGAGTGGCCTACCCAGTCTCCAGATCTCAACCCTATAGAAAACCTTTGGAGGGAGTTGAAAGTCCGTGTTGCCAAGCGAAAAGCCAAAAACATCACTGCTCTAGAGGAGATCTGCATGGAGGAATGGGCCAACATACCAACAACAGTGTGTGGCAACCTTGTGAAGACTTACAGAAAACGTTTGACCTCTGTCATTGCCAACAAAGGATATATCACAAAGTATTGAGATGAAATTTTGTTTCTGACCAAATACTTATTTTCCACCATAATATGCAAATAAAATGAAAAAAAACCAGACAATGTGATTTTCTGGATTTTTTTTTCTCAGTTTGTCTCCCATAGTTGAGGTCTACCTATGATGTAAATTACAGACGCCTCTCATCTTTTTAAGTGGTGGAACTTGCACTATTGCTGACTGACTAAATACTTTTTTTCCCCACTGTATATATATATATATATTAATGATTTGTGTGAAATATCAAATAATCTGGATGCACTATCAAAGAAGAGAAAGAAGAGTGAAACAACACTCAAGATAGGATAAAATACCAAAAATTAAAAAATTATGGAAACCATAAAGAATCCAGGCAATAGTAAATAAATAAATTATACACCTCTATTAATTACAATATCGACATAGATATTAAAAACATGCGCACGTCATAGGACACATTAAAAAATTTATCTATTCAAATCACAACCTACATAAAATCAATAGTAGAAGATGGGCCATAAAGAATAAAAGTATATCTATAGACCAAATTGACAATATGGACACAATAAGAATGCCTCCCAAGGTGAATATAATTACAGTGCCTTGCGAAAGTATTCGGCCCCCTGGAACTTTTCAACCTTTTCCCACATATCATGCTTCAAACATAAAGATACCAAATGTAAATTTTTAGTGAAGAATCAACAACAAATGGGACACAATTGTGAAGTTGAACGAAATTTATTGATTATTTTAAATTTTTGTGAAAATGCAAAGACTGAAAAGTGGGGCGTGCAATATTATTTGGTCGCTTTTCTTTCAGTGCAGCAAACTCACTCCAGAAGTTCATTGTGGATCTCTGAATGATCCAATGTTGTCCTATATGCCTAATGATGATAAATATAATCCACCTGTGTGTAATCAAGTCTCCATATAAATGCACCTGCTCTGTGATAGTCTTGGGGTTCTTTTTGAAGCACAGAGAGCATCATGAAGACCAAGGAACACAATAGGCAGGTCTGTGATACAGTTGTGGAAAAGTTGAAAGCCGGATTTGGATACAAAATGATTTCTAATACTTTAAACATCCCAAGGAGCACTGTGCAAACGATAACATTGAAATGGAAGGAGTATCATACCACTGAAAATCTCCCAAGACCCGGCCGTCCCTCTAAACTTTCATCTCAAACAAGGAGAAGACTGATCAGAGATGCAGCCAAGAGGCCCATGATCACTCTGGATGAACTACAGAGATCTACAGCTGAGGTGGGGCAGTCTGTCCACAGGACAGCAATCAGTAGTACACTGCACGAAATTAAACATTTTTGCAACAATGCCAAACGATATGTTTGGCGTAAAGGCAACACAGATCATCACCCTGAACACACCATCCCCACTGTCAAACATGGTGGTGGCAGCATCATGGTTTGGGCCTGCTTTTCTTCAGCAGGGACAGGGAAGATGGTTAAAATTGATGGGAAGATGGATGGAGCCAAATACAGGACCGTTCTTGAAGAAAACCTGTTGGAGTCTTCAAAAGACCTGAGACTGGGATGGAGATTTGTCTTCCAACAAGACAATGATCCCAAACATAAAGCAAAATCTACAATGGAATGGTTCACAAATAAACGTATCCAGGTGTTAGAATGGCCAAGTCGAAGTCCAGGCCTGAATCCAATCAAGAATCTGTGGAAAGAGCTGAAAACTGAAGTTCACAAACGATCTCCATCAAACCACACTGAGCTTGAGCTGTTTGCCAAGGAAGAATGGGCAAGAATTTCAGTCTCTCGATGTATAAAACTGATAGAGACATACCCCAAGCGACTTGAAGCTGTAATCACAGCAAAAGGAGGCGCAACAAAGTATTAAGTTAAAGGGGCCGAATAATATTGCACGCCCCACTTTTCAGTTTCTGAATTTCCACAAACATTTAAAATAACCAATAAATTTCATTCAACTTCACAATTGTGTCCCACTTGCTGTTGATTCTTCACTAAAAATTTACATTTGGTATCTTTATGTTTGAAGCATGATACGTGGGAAAAGGTTGAAATGTTCCAGAGGGCCGAATACTTTCGCAAGGCACTGTATAAGAAAACAATGAGTGTAAAAATAATACCAGCGATAATTATATAAAAAAAATCACAAAGTGTAAAAATGATGCCATAATTATAAACAGTGAGGGGAAGAAAATAGCCAATAAAATAGTTAAAGTGCAAAAGTGTCACTTTAAAAGGCAATAGCCTTCATATACAACAAAGTGCAAAGTGCTATAATAATGTAAAAGAGGAGGTCTATACCTTGACGAAGGAAGTAATCCAAAACACGAGCCGGGGTGTGCGCGCCATAGTGACCAGGTGGACCTTAAAGGTATAGACCTCCTCTTTTACATTATTATTATTATTATTATTTTACATTATTATGACTTTTACATTATTATAGCACTTTGCACTTTGTGGTATATGAAGGCTATTGCCTTTTAAAGTGACACTTTTGCACTTTATTGATTATTTTTTTCCCCTCACTGTTTATAATTATGGCAATATTTTTACACTTTGTGATTTTTTTTATATAATTATCGTTGGTATTATTTTTACACTAAGTGTTTTCTTATATTTATATTCACCTTGGGGGGCATTCTTATTGTGTCCATATTGTCAATTTGGTCTGTAGATATACTTTTATTCTTTATGTCTCATCTTCTATTATTGATTTTATGGAGGTTGTGATTTCAATAGATATATATTTTAATGTGTCCTATGATGTGTGCATGTTTTTAATATCTCGGTTACTATTGTAATTTATAAAGCTGAATATGTTTCTTATTTAGTATTCCCTGGATACTTTTATGGTTTTATGGTTATACCGATGCCTCTACCTTGTGCCAGTACTTGCACTGGCTACCCATCCTCTCCAGAATTCAGTAAAAACTCATTGCCCTTACCCACAAAGCACTCCATGGCTCAGCACCACCCTACATCTCCTTCTTCGTCTCAGTCTACCATCCTATCCTTGCCCTCCGTTCTGCTAATGACCTGAGGTTAACATCCTCATTAATCAGAACCTCCCACTCCCGTTTCCAAGACTTTTCATGTGCCGGGCCAATTCTTTGGAATGCACTACCCAGGCTACTACAATTAATCCCCAATCCACACAGTTTTAAGCGTGCCTTAAAAACGCATTTGTTCAGACTGGCCTATCGCCTCAATGCATTAACCTAAATATCCCTGTGTGGCTCATTTCAAAATTTTTTACCATAGCCAGGTTCCTCGCATCATGTTCTCACATGCTTTATGCATTTAATAGCCCTCTGTGTCTGTACTGTTACATATTTAGACTATAAACTGGTTCATGCAGTAACAGGAACACCCGATTCTTACACTATGGCTGGTCCGAACAATAAAAGCAATTGTTACCAAGCACCTTTCGTGTCTCCCCTTTTTCCTCATAGATTGTAAGCTTGCGAGCAGGGCCCTCATTCCTCTTGTTATCTGTTATGATCTATGTGACTATTGTTATGCTGTAATGTCTATTGTTTGTACAAGTCCCCTTTATAATGTAAAGTGCTGCGGAATATGTTGGCGCTATAGAAATAAAATTATTGTTATTATAGTTTTTGGTATTTTAAAGTAGGAAATTAGCGGAGTTATCCTGCAGTATTAAGCAATCAAGAAAACATAGTGGCGCTTTGTGCAGCTGTTTGTGGTAAGGGTGGCAAGAGTTTGATGACCTGCCTAGAGATGGACCAATAATGTTGAAACCGAGGAATACCTTATAACTCCTAGATCCTGCAATCTACCAGACTACTTACAAGACTTACTAGTGATACTGTATATTTCTATTTCCAACAATGCATCATATTAAGCTAATGTAATCAATATGTAAAATTGTATCTGCTTCACTAAATGTCTTTTTCTTATTAAAACTCAGTTTCAAATATTTAGAAAATGTCCTTCTAAAAATATAACTTAGCAAGTGAAGAAGTGGCCAGCTGGCTCTGCACATGCAACTTGCAAAGAGTTGGCCACAGCTATGGTCAATTCCTTTTATGTCTGACAATAAGTAAAGAAATTGTTATGAAAGAAATCTATAGGCAGGTGCAAATTGCAGTTAAGGCTTCTTTCACACTTCCGTTTTTGACCATCAGTCAAAATCCGCAGTTTTTGCAAAAAAATGGATCCGCCATTTTTTTTGGCGGATCCGTTTTTTTCCCCATTGACTTGCATTACTGGCGGATCTTGACGGATGGCCATCCGTTGGATCCGTTTTTTTGCTGAACCGTCAATTTTTTTTCGTCCGCCGAGATGCCTGGACGGACCATGTAACGTTTTTTTTTGTGAAGGATCCGCATTTTTATACAGCGCATGCCCGGAGGAATAAAGTCAGGAGGAAATTTAACCCTGAAATCATTTCTGGCGGCCAGAGAAGAAGAAAAAATTCTCTCTCTCTCTCTGTCTCTCTCCCTCTCCTCTTCCCGGGCAGCGGTTCCTTTAAAACTATTCATTCGGCGGATCCGTCAAAAAACGGATCCGGTGGCATCCGTTCACATCAGTTACGAATTTAAAATTATTCATTCGGTGGATCCGTCAAAAAACGGATCCGGTGGCATCCGTTCACATCAGTTACGAACGGATCCGCTTTTCTGCCTTTTTGGCGGATTTTAACTGACACAAAAAACTGAAGTGTGAAAGAGGCCTAAGAAACACATTTATTAATACATTTGGTTTTAATTCTAGCTCTACAACTTGAAAGCCTTATAAAATATACCGTAGTTGGACTTTACTAGCATCTTTGTCATGCTTCATATCTCGTGTCACAATGGAACTATACCCATTTCAAACCTGAGCTCAGTTTTAAGATCAGACAGAGGCTAACCACTAGATTGATCTCTCAGACACTATATCACAGTGCCTGCATCTAATGAATTAGGAGGCTCTGGTACGTGTCCTGGGTGGTCTCACTTTGTTGTCTTAGCCTTACTATAAAATACAATCACCTGTTGAATTTTCAAACAGGCACCATGGAGCTACAGAGTCTAGCGTGTCGACAACACCCAGGGACACCAAAGCTGAATTAGCAGATGGGCACCCAAGAGAAGCAGAAGCCAAGTGTGCAGACATCACTAAAGAACAGTAAAACAGCAGTGGTGAGTTAGCTATGTGACTATTCTGTGCAGGCAAGTAACAGCACACAACCTTAAAGAATATGAAAAAGATTTGGCACTCTTTCAAGATGCAAAAAATGAAAGTTTTATTCAAGTGAAGCAATCCCAAATAATTTATGTGTAACGTTTCGGTCACATAACTTGGACCTTCATCACACTTGCGACGTGTAATGAAAACAGACCATATTATAAAATTAATATAGAATTAATATATACATACATGATATAGTTTTATTAGTAATCAAAATATAGTCTACAACAAAAATCAAATACAGTCAAGTAAACACTCAATTAACATGGATAAAATTATTTCCAAAAAGAGGGAAGAAAAAGGAAAAGCATTTCTTTCTTTCCTCTTTTTGGAAATAATTTTATCAATTTTTTTTTTACCTTTACCTCCATACCACCCTTGCTTAAAGTGACCTGTTCAATTTCATGTCATCTGAGTTAATGCGAATTAGCTAAATATTCGCAGATGTTAATTGAGAATGTTTACTTGACTGTATTTGATTTTTGTTGTAGACTATATTTTGGACCCGTGGAAGCGTGGTAGCGCGAAACGGCCATCATTCTATTGCTGTTCAGATTGCTCCCCTGCTGAAGAAGCTTTTAATGATGGAATAAAATTGTGAATTTTTAGAACGGTGAGTGCCATCCTTTCTTTCTGCTTACATGGATTCCAGTCATGGTTTTTTTGGGATTAAGCACCCGTTCTTTGTTTGGTTTTCTTTGCATCTGTTTGTGGATGAAATCTAGGGAGTCTGACACTTAAAGGTGGTGTTGCAGCTGTGCTGTTTGCTCTTTTTTCATGCACATTGGATTGTTTTAGAACTAAGCAACAGAATGAGTGAAAAAGACTTTGGTATACTAATAGATCACAGACTGAACATGAGTCAACAGTGTGATGCAGCAGCAAAAAAAGGCAAACACAGTTCTAGGATGTATTAAGAGAAGCAAAGAGTTTAGATCACATGAAGTAATTATCCCACTCTACTCTACCTTGGTCAGACCTCATCTGGAAAACTGTGTCCGGTTCTGGGCACCACATTTTAAAAGCTCAGAGAAGAGCTAACAGCATGGTGAGCGGACTGCAAAATATGTCCTACAAGGAATGGTTAAAGGATCTGGGAATGTTTAACTTCCAAAAAAAGGCTAGGAGGAGACTTTATAGCTGTCTGCAAATATCTGAAGGGCTGTCACAGTGAAGCGGGATCATCCTTATTCTCATTTGCACATGGAAGCAAGAAGCAATAGAATAAAACTGTAAGGGAGAAGACACAAATTAGATATTAGAGAAAAATTTTTGAAAGTCAGGATGATCAATGAGTGGAACAGGCTGCCACGAGAGGTGGTGAGCACTCCTTCAATGGAAGTCTTCAAACTGAGGCTGGACAGACATCTGTCTTGGATGGTTTTGTGAATCCTGCATTGAGCAGGGTCTTGGACACGATGATGACCCTTGCGGTCCTTTCCAACTCTAACATTCTATGATTCTATGATTCTGTTGTTATTGCAGCTACCATTAGAACTATATTGCACTTTGTCTGCTATATCATCTGTATTGCCATTTGCCCCATGATATCACAGAGATTCAGTGCATATAACACCATACTATTCCTTGTCACTTAGTAAGTTGGTCAGCTTACAGATATTAAGCTGCTCTCATATTTGCTGAAAACATTGACAAGGTCACAAAGCAGCTGATGATTGAGCAAAAACTGCCTACCTAGTATCCCTGTCCTTGCTCACAACTACTTATAATAATCTGACACCTGATAGTATGCCGCAGCTGTGACCTACACCTTGATGCGTTTCACCTACTTATTGTGGGTACATCAAGAGTTTACCTTTTTCCACTTAGTGTGTGGTTAAAAAGGAGCTGATTCTCCCAGCATTGATGCGAGCCGCATTCGACAGGACTGACGCCGAACCAATAATGGGTCAGTGAATGGCTCTAAATTGGAGTCTTAAGGTCCTAATTCAGTGAATTTGTTATAGCGCTTTTACTTTTGGTTACTGTTACTTGTATTATGTGGTTGAGAAAATGACACATGCAAATGGGTTTGACCAGCAAAGAAAGGTCATGGTCATCGAAATTGGTGTGGACATCCAAATGTGTGCTGTCAATGAAATAGGTGTGTTACTTAATGGTTGTGACTTATAAAAGGGATAGTTTCCTAAAACACAGGGAGCCTGTTGCTTAAAATTTGAAACTCACTCCCAGTATGACTGATAGAGGAAAAAAAACGGAAAACACAAAGATAGCCACAAAAATATAATACAGATTAAAAATGTCCATTTAGGATCACCTGATGACAGATCCTCTTTGATACTCAGTTGTGATGTTGAGTACAAAGGTCTTCAGATAATCTTCAGTACCAGATTGTTAGACTTGCAGAAATTTAATTCAAGATCGATATACTGACACTTGTAATTGTGCACCACTAGTATTAAATTTTATTGCATTGAGAGGAAAAAATTCCTGAAAACAGCAATAATAACTCAACAGCAGAGAAGCACCTAAGTGGTCACTCAACGCAGACTAGAGGTGCATGCCACATCACGCCAACATATGTACAGTGATGAATGTGTCTGTGTCACGTCCGCCATGTCTGTTTTGCCTCATGAACCCCTGGAGAAGTGTGCACGCGCACCTTGTGTCTGCTATCCTGCTTGTTCCCTAGAGCAGTGTGTACACTCACCTCATGTCTGCTGAGCTGCAGGATGCCTGCGTTTCTGCTTTGCCTTCTGTGATCTTCTCGTCATGTCTAAAATCCCTGATCATGTGATGTTTCCTAGGATCCTGCACTGTCTGGTTCTGCAATCATCTCGTCATGTCTGAAACTCTGATCATGTGACTTTTCCTAGGATCCTGCCCTGTCTGGTTCTGCAATCATCTCGTCATGTCTGTAACCCTGATCATGTGACTGCACTCTGTGATCCTGGAGCATCTGAACTGGAAGTTCTCCCCTGGTCCTGACCCTGAAGAGGAGGTGCTATGCCCTATATTAGACCGCCCCTTCCTATGCTCAGGGCCTGATTATTGTGTTGCTTCCCTGCCTGGCTCTTGGTCTGTGGGGTTGCTCCCTCTATTCTGTGCCCTTGCACTTTGCTCTGTAGTGCGTCTCTGCACATGCTCCGTGCCCGTATTCCATCTCTTGTCTTGTGCCATGTCTTGTGTAGTCTCTCGTGCCATGTTTGTCTTTGCCTTGCTTTACCTTGTAGTCCTTCCTCTGTTCTCTGCCTTACCTGTTTCCTTTGCTATTCTGAGCCTTGTAGTACTTCTCATGTTCTTGTCTCAGCCTGGTTTTCCGCACTCTGTCCTCTAGTGCTCTCTTGCACATTTCCATGTCTAGTCCCAAGGTGCTCCCTTGGCCTGGCTCTGGGCTTCTGCCTACGCTCCGCTGCTAGACTCTGTCCTCGCTCTGTCCTGGCTCTGTTTCTGCCTATGTTCCGATCCTTGTTCCTTGCCTTGTTCCTTGCCTTGTCCTTGCCTTGAACCCCGGCGTGGGTTCCCTTGGCCGTCTCCTGTGCCGTGGTAAGTGCCTCATGTTTGTGTACAGCCGTGTGCACTGGCCAGTTAGGCATGCTTCCTGCGTGGCTCATAGCACGCAGCCCTTCCTTGAACCCTGGCGTGGCTCCTAGCACGCACCCTGCTTTGAACCCTGGCGTGGCTCCTAGCACGCACCCTGCCTTGAACCCTGGCGTGGCTCCTAGCATGCACCCTGCCTTGAACCCTGACCTTGGCGTGTCTCTACACACGCACTCTGTCTTCTACCTTGTGCTTTGGCGTGTCTCTACACATGCACTCTGTCTTGTACCTTGTACCTTGTGCCTTGGCGTGTCTCTACACACGCACTCTGTCTTGTACCTTGTGCCTTGGCGTGTCTCTACACACGCACTCTGTCTTGTGACTTGGCGTGTCTCTACACACGCACTCTGTCTTGTACCTTGTGCTTTGGCGTGTCTCTACACACGCATCCTGTCTCGTTTTGTGAACCCTGGCGTGTCCCCTACACACGCACCTTGCCTTGCACCTAGCCTTGGACCTTGGCGTGTTCCCTAACATGCACCATGCCTGGATATCTGTCGTGCCTCCTTGCCTCAACCCTGGTTTGCCTGCCGGATGCCCGGAACCTGCCGATCGCTGCCAGAGATCGCAAGCTGGATGACTGCGGCCTGATGTCCGGAGCTGATGTCCGCAGCCTGATGCCTTGATCATGTTGATCGTCGCCAGTGGTCCGGAGTCCGATGCCATTGTGCCTTTACCTGTGCCTAGGCGTGCCACCTGGCACATACTATGCTATGGACCTTGGCGTGCCCACGCGCGCACCTTGCATGTTTTGCTTATTTTCACGTTTGCACTGAATGTAATCCTGAAGATCTGAATGAAGATACCTTGCACTTACCTCTTGTCTTGTCTTGCTTCCTGCTTGTCTCTGGTCGTCAGACACTCCCATAGTGTCCCCCTGAGCCGGCCGTCTGGTCCCAGCAGTCGTGGTGGCTCACCCCCTTGGTCTTGCCCCTGACACTCCCTGTATAGGGGGTGGATTCTCACAAGGTCAGCTCGCCCTCGGTGGATGCCACGACCCAGAGGGTCCACTCAAAAAATGGGCTCAGCAGGAGCTGAGTCCGTCACAGTCTGGCCCTCTGCAGTGTGTGACAGGTTGGGCTGTCAACCTTTACTCTTCTATCCCCCACAACCTTGCTTTACAAGCTATCAACCATCATTTAAATTGCTCTGTGGACCTTAAATCCTTTTTGATCGATGTACTTACATATTTGCTCAAACAAAATTTTTTATGGTTAATAGTAAGTTTTTTTTGCAAATACTAGGTGCCCCGATAGGCTTAAAATTCTCCCCATTCTCTGGCGATACTATACATGCCATAATGGGAAAAAATATATATTTTTTCTGATATTAATAATTTTTCTCCCCATATCCACTTGTTCGGTAGATGTGGATGATTTGATCTTTATTTGGAAAGGTCCATATAAAATTCTAGATTCTTTTCATGTTTTTTTGAATACCAATAATCTGAATTTATCTTTTACTGTCAGTGGCATTGGTAATGAGCTGTTTTTTCTTGATATTTGGCTATGGGGCATTATTCAGGATCAAAAAATTCATACTTCCGTTTTTCGAAAAAAGTTTCAGGTAATACATTGCTTCTCTCTTCTTCCTCACATGACAAACACACCATTAAAGCAATCCCCTATGGGTAGTTCAATAGAACCAGACATCTATGTTCTGATTATAATTCTTTCCTTAATGAAAGCCGCATCGTCTCTCAGCACCTTCTGAACAAAGGCTATAATGAACGTGCAATCAAATATGCTTTCAATCAGGTATCTGAACAACTCAGATTTTTTTCTGAAAAAACATGTTCTTCTAGCTCTGCAATTACGTTCTCCACACCTTTAGGCTGTGTGCCCACTGTGCGATTTTTAAGCGTTTTTGCCGCGATTTTCGGCGCGAAAACGCTGCGAAAACATTTAAAAATCTTGTACAGAACGCCCCCCATGCATTCCTATGGCATTCCGCACATGCTGTGCTAATGCTGCACTTTTATCCACAGCGGAATCGCATCGCGGAAAAAATCGCAGCATGCTCATTCCTTTGTGCGGAATCGCAAAGAATTGCCGCGATTCCGCACCCATAGGAATGCATGAGAATCGCTTACTTCCTGCATGTGGCTATGCCCACCATGCGCGAAGTTAAGCGTCTCATGTGCGGTTGGTACCCACGGTGTGGAGGAGAGGAGACTGTCCTCCAGGCCCTGGGTATCAAACCCCTGTAAAAAAAAGAATAAAAAATAAAAAATCGGGGTATATTTACCTTCCGACATCCCGCGCTGTATTCCCGGGCCACAGCGTTCCCAATAATGCCTTGCGGCAAGGTCCTGTGATGACGTAGTCTCGCGTGACTCTAGCGGTCTCGCAAGATCGCTATAGTAACGCGAGACCAACGTCATCACAGGTCTCGCAAGGCATCACTGGGAACGCTGAGGCCCGGGAATACAGCGCGGGACGTCGGAAGGTAAATATACAGCGATTTTTTTATTTTTTTATCATTTTTAACATTTTATCTTTTACTATTGAGGCCGCATAGGCGGCCTCAATAGTAAAAAGCTGCTCACACTTGTCAAACACTATGTTTGACGAGTGTGACCAACCTGTCAATCACTTTCCAAGCGATGCTTCAAAATCGCGGCAAAATCGCGAACAGAATCGCGGTAAAATCGCGGTGAAATCGCACGGAAAAAAACGCACGGTTTCTGGGAAGGAGTCCGGTTTTCACTGTGCGTTTTAAAACGCTACGTGGGCACATAGCCTTATAGTCCTCAATTCAATGCAATAAAAACAATTATTCAGAAATATCTCCCTGTTCTTAACCAAGATGACAAACTTAGCTCCATTATTAGTCAAGGATGCCGTTATGTAGCTAAAAGGGGCTCCAGTCTCAGCAATGTGCTTTCTCCTAGTTTATTCCAAGAGCGTTCATGCAAAATAAATCATGGTTATCTGTGGAAGGTTTCCACAAATGTGCAGATAGCCGCTGTAATGTTTGTAGCTTTGCCCATGATAAAACTAAAGAAATTTTTTCTTTCTCAGTTCCTGGATTTGTTCAAAAGATTTCTTCATTTATTAATTGCAATTCGCAAAGTGTCATCTATTGTATTTTTTGTAACATATGTAATGTTCAATATATAGGATGTACTTCTAGAAAACTCAAAAAAAGAATTGCTGAGCACCTTTCTAATATTTCTGGCAAAAATGCTTGTTACTCTGGTGCTGTCAAACATTTTGTGAACTTTCACCGTGGAAATTCTGCATCTTTTAGATTTTTTGCTTTTGAAAAAGTGTTAAATCCTGCACGTGGAGGTGACAAATAAAAACTGCTTTTCATGCGGGAAGCTTTTTGGATTCTGAAACTCAATACCAGATTCCCCCTAGGTATGAACTCCAAAAATGAGTTATTTTAAATTTATTAAGTGGTTAGATCTAATTTATTTTTGTTTATGAATAAACCCGTTAAACATCCATTAATCTGTTTTATATGTGATTTAACCAATTAACCCTGCTATTCTGCTCGTTACCACTATACACTTGTTATGTTCCGGTCATTTTTGACCGGACCTAATAAAGTCTTGATTTGCAGCTAATTTAAGGGTTTTAATTGAATAATTTTTGCAGTATTATATTGTATGTGAACCTGGTTGTTTATAAACAAATGAAAAATGGAAAGAAAAACTTACTTTTTATTTTTTTGTGTCAAAACATTTAACATGGCTTTATTGGAATATTTATGCATATTGCATATTTAGCGATGATCCTTCCTCTCTGCTCTCTCCAGCTGGACTGAAAATGAAACTGGATAGACTACTATGGCAATTGTCTACTGATAAGATAAAATGAAAAACACGCCCCACCCTTTAGGATAAGAGCTCAGAGTAAAGCAAACACTCTTTTCAGACAGAATTTATTAGTACTCTTTCAGGTCAGCATTTCACAGAAATTAGATCAGAGAACACAAGTAAAAAAAGAGAATATGTTAATTTACAATATAAAATGTTGAGAACTGAATTGAACTATTTTACATGAACAGCAGGGTAAAAATATTTGGCACATAAATATACTGGAAGGTAATCCATCAGCAGTATTGTAATGAGAAAATGTATGTATGTGTAAATCTGCATGGACCAAAAGGACCTAAATAAATTGATAAATAGTAGTAGATGTAATATATAATCCAAATAATCCAAAATGAGATTGTAGCTCATATATTATACTCATAAAATGGCTGGAGATCACTATAAAAGGCTATTGATCATTTTTGACCGAACAGTACAAGTGTATAAAAAATTGTGGAGCAAAAAGGAAACAAAAAAAAAAAGTACCCATAGTAAGAACCCCTCAAATGAGGAAAAGTCAATCAACCACAAGTTTCAGAACCGCATCTTGAATATTTTTAAAAATATTAAAGTTCAAAATCGGTCGTTTTTGACCGAACATAACAGCAGGGTTAATATGTCTCTCAGATGCTTTTTCACTTTTTGTTTTTGCACATGTATTTTCCATGATTGTGTGTGTTTTTTCTTTTTTTTTTTCTTCTTAATCTCTTATGTTTCTGGCAAAAATGCTTGCTAGGCTGGGGTCACACTAACCGACGCAAAATACGGTTCGTAGTTTACATGCGTAATACGGATGAATGATCCCTAAATTGTGCTCCGTATGTCATCCGTAAGCAAGGTGTGGTCGCGTATTTTGCGCATGTCCACATCCGTATGTAATCCGTATGTAATCCGTATTGCGAGATTTTCTCGCAGGCTTGCAAAATGGACATTTAACGGTTTTGAGGCCTGCTAACTATTTAAATCATTAGCCTGCACCCTATTTATTGCCTCAGGAACAGGTGGCTGCCTCCATTCTGTCCATTTGTGACCTTGCCTTCACTAGGTGTGTTGCTGTTGTATGTGCAACATGGCAGAGGGTCTGACTTTCAACACAACTGAGCAGGTTCTTTTCAACTGGCTTTTGTCACGCCGCTTTGGTCAACCATACCCAGTGATAGTGGATCCGCGGAGGAGGAGACGCATGTGGGTACATCCACTTTTGAGGCAACGACTCACAAGGGGTCATTTTCACCGCCTCTATTCTTCTCTGCGGGAGCATCCTGCAAAATTCTACCAATATTGTGGCATGAGCCTTGCAACATTTGATCGACTCTTGGAGACAGTGCGCCCTGGTATAATCTTTCAGGACACAAGGATGCGCAAAGCTATATCTGCAGAGGAGCGACTTCTACTCACATTACGGTATGTACTACACAACCACATTCTCTCTGTTCATGATGTGTTGCCAAAAGTATGTATTTATTGCTTCATGGAATAATTTTAATGCCCTCATCTTATTCCAGATATGTTGAAACTTACAGACCAGAATGTTATGTGTAATATGTACTGAATATCACTTAGTCATTGTGCAACCAAATATGTGTTTGCTAGTAGATCTGAAATCCTAACAAGTTTGGTATGTATGTACCTGTTTTTTTTTAATTTGTGCATTCTAAAATGTCCCTTTTCTGTTGTTTTTCAGCTTCCTGTCCACTGGCCTGTCTTATGCCGCCCTCCACCATGAGTTTCTGATTGGAAGATCTACCATTTCTGGCATAGACAGGTCGACATGTAGTGAAATATGGTCAAGACTACATCAACTCGTCATGCCCGAGCCCAGGATCGGAGACCGGCTGAGGATATCAAGGGACTTTGAGGAGGAATGCCACTTTCCTAATTGTATTGGGGCACTTGATGGCAAACATATCCGGGTGCGTAAGCCGCCGAACTCTGGCTCCCAATTCTTCAATTATAAACAATACTTTTCTGTTGTATTGTTGGCTCTGGTCAACCCTCAATACAAGTTTATAATTGTTGACATTGGGGCCTATAGAAGGACGGGAGACTCTCTAGTCTTCAATACTTCCATTATGGCTCGGCAATTACGCACCAACCAGTTGGATCTACCCCCACCACGCCAGCTACCAGGCTCCACTCAAGAATCTGTCCCTTATGTCCTTTTGGCAGATGAGGCGTTTCAGTTAACGTGCAATGTCATGAGGCCATATCCCCGGCGCAACCTTGACCACCGGCGCAGAATTTTCAACTTGCGCCTATCACGTGCTCGGCGACTGGTGGAGTGTTCCTTTGGCATTCTTTGTGCCAAATGGCGGGTACTCCAGTCTGCCATTCAGCTGAGTGAACAAAATGTTAATGAAGTAATTAAAGCCTGTGTGGTTCTTCATAACTTCACCAGGATGCATGATTGTTCCTCCTCTGCTGGTGTTGTGCGTGGGTTGAACAATGTGCGTAGGGTGAGACCACCTATCAACCCTTGACGTAGACCGCTCTCTGGGCTCAAAGTGCGTGATATTTTCACAAATTACTTTATGTCACCTGAGGGTGAAACTTCTTGGCAAGAGCATGCTTTGGCCTTTGTTATAATTTTTTGGTTTATGTGTGTCTATATATATATATTTCTACCCCTTATGATTCTTTGAGTGTTTTATTGCATTGGTAAGCGTATGTTAGTATGCTGACACTGCTTTTTATAATTGACACAGAGACGTTAAATGTAGTAGACAAATGTTTACTTTTGCCTATTTTTTTGCTGTTTTTTTTTTAAGCCAAACATATTATTGCCATATGAGAACTGTGGCAATGGGCAAAATTGGCCTTTTTGCATATGTCAACATTTGTTCAAAATAACATTTGCACACATACAGACAAAAATAAAAACATTATGCCATACCAAAATGGCTAAATTATAAATTGTGGAAAGTTGGGGAAGGAGAAGGCAGAAGACCAGCCTGTGGTTGCTGCTGGCTACTTTGCCCAACATCGCCCTGTGTGGGGGCATACTGTTGCCCATGATGTGGTAATGTACTGCCTCCTGGGATTGCTGTGGGTACTGGCCATAGTGAGACTGAAGAGGGGCATCTTGTTGGGTCTGGTAGGCCTGTGTCTCATACCCACCAATATATCCATGTCGTCCTGTTATGATTGAGTCACCGTAGGAGGCAAAAACAAAAATGCTAGCTAAGTCCAGAAAACCAGAGAGGTTGGCAGCTATCGGATTAGAATCATAGAATCATAGAATTGTAGAGTTGGAAGGGACCTCCTGGGCCATCTGGTCCAACCCCCTGCTCAAAGCAGGATTCGCTAAATCATCCCAGTCAGATGTCTGTCCAGCCTCTGTTTGAAGACTTCCATTGAAGGAGAACTCACCACTTCTCGTGGCAGCCTGTTCCACTCATTGATCACTCTAACTGTCAAAAAGTTTTTTCTAATATCTAATCTGTGTCTCCTCCCATTCAGTTTCATCCCATTGCTTCTAGTCTTTCCTTGTGCAAATGAGAATAAAGTTGATCCTTCTACAATGTGACAGCCCTTTAGATATTTGTAGACAGCTATTAAGTCTCCTCTCAGTCTTCTCTTTTGCAAACTAAACATTCCCAAATCCTGCAACCTTTCCTCATAAGACAGGGTTTGCAGACCGGTCACCATTCTGGTCGCTCTTTTCTGAACTTGCTCCAGTTTGTTGATGTCTTTTTTAAAATGTGGTGCCCAAAATTGGACACAATATTCCAGATGAGGTCTGACCAAAGAGGAGTAGAGGGAAATAATGACTTCACGTGATCTAGACTGTATGCTTCTGTTAATACATCCTAGAATTGCATTTGCCTTTTTTGCTGCTGCATCACACTGTTGACTCATATTCAGTCTGTGATCTATTAGTATACCCAAGTCTTTTTCACATGTGCTGTCACTTAGCCCTATTCCTCCCATTCTATATATGCTTTTTCCATTTTTATTGCCCAGATGTAGTACTTTGCATTTCTCCCTGTTAAAAACCATTCTGTTAGTTGCTGCCCACTTCTCCAGTTTATTTAAATCTTTTTGAATCCTCTCTCTCTCTTCTCTAGTATTAGCTATCCCTCCTAGCTTTGTGTCATCAGCAAATTTAATCAGTTTACCCTCAATTCCTTCATCTAAATCGTTGATAAAGATGTTGAACAATACAGGGCCCAGGACAGAGCCCTGTGGTACCCCACTTGAGACATTCTTCCAACTGGATGTGCAGCCATTTACGACCACTCTTTGGGTCCGATCACTAAGCCAGTTATGAATCCACCTAACAGTTGCCTTGTCCATTCCATACTTAATCATTTTTTCAATAAGGATTGTATGAGAGACTTTGTCAAATGCTTTGCTGAAGTCAAGATATACTATATCTACAGCATTTCCTTGATCCACCCAATCAGTGATACCGTCATAGAAGGAAATTAAGTTAGTCTGACATGACTTATTAGTTACAAACCCATGCTGACTCTGTTTAATCACTTCATTCTTATCCAGGTATTGACATACATGTTGTTTAATAATTTGTTCAAAGATCTTTCCTGGTATAGAAGTCAGACTCACCGGCCTATAGTTACCTGGGTCCACCTTCTTCCCCTTTTTGAAGATAGGAACAACATTTGCTCTTCTCCAGTCTTCTGGCACTTCTCCTGTTCTCCAAGAATTTTCAAAGATTATAGAGAGGGGTTCAAAAATTTCTTCTGCTATCTCCTTCAGTACTCTGGGGTGTAATTCATCTGGACCTGGAGACTTGAATTCATTTAGGCTAGCTAAGTGTTTCCTCACTATCTTTCTGTTTATAGATATCCTGGATTCTTCTATTCCCTTAATAGGACAGTGAATAACAGTTGATGTTACATTTCCTTTCTGAGAGAAAACAGATGCAAAATAGGAATTTAAAAGTTCAGCCTTCTCAACATCCTGTCTTACCATTTCATCATTTTCATCCTGTAAAAATCCTATAGCATCTTTGACTTTTCTTTTACTTTTGACATATCCCCAAAATCCTTTATTATTGCTTTTGACATCTCTTGCAAGCCTCAATTCATTTTCAGCTTTAGCTAATCTGATTTGTGCCCTGCAGGTTCTGCAGACAGCATTATATTCTTCTTTAGATATGCCTCCCTCTTTCCATTTTATAAACATTTTTTTCTTCCTTTTTAGCATGTGCTTAAGTTCTGTGTTCATCCATCCTGGTTTCCTTAACTGCTTCCTATTCTTCCCTCTTTTCGGAATTGTTAACAACTGTGCTTTGAGAATTTCATTTTTCAAGATTTCCCATCCTTCCTGGACATTTTTGTCTTTAAGGATATCCAGCCATTGGATCCCTCCAATTCTCTTTCTGAATCCCTTAAAATCTGCCTTTCTGAAATCTAACCTTGACGTCTGAGTCTTCACAGGTCTTCCGCCTCTAGTTATCCAAAATTCTAAAATAGCATGGTCGCTACCTCCTAGGGTCCCAGCCACTTTTACCTCCTCAACCATTTCCTCCCTGTTTATAAGGATTAGATCCAAGGTAGCAGTTCCCCTTGTTTTCTCCCTTACCTTTTGGAAGATAAAGTTGTCAGCAAGAGAGGATAAGAATTTCCTTGACCTGTTAGTTTTGCCTGAGAGAGATTCCCAACAAATGTCTGGATAGTTGAAATCTCCCATGACAACTATGTCATATTTTTTGGAGAACTTGGCCATTTGATGCATAAAGAGTTCATCCATATCTTCAGCTTGCACAGGCGGCCTGTAGTAAATGCCTACAATGGTGTCCTTTCCATTGTTCTGTCCTTGTATTCTTACCCAAACAGTTTCCACAGAACTCCCAGTCTCTGAAGCTTCAATCTCTGTGCAGATATACGCGTTTCTAACATACAATGCGACACCCCCTCCTCGTTTATCAAGTCTGTTTCTTGCAAATAAGTTGTATCCTTCTAGTCTTGTATTCCAATCATGTGTATTGTCCCACCAAGTTTCAGTGATTCCAATGACATCATATTTCTTTTCCTGTGTTAGTAGTTCCAATTCTCCTTGTTTGTTGCCCATGCTTTGTGCATTAGTATAGAAACATTTTAGTTTGTGATTGGTTTCTCTTTCTCCAATATTTTTATTAATTAGATTCTTTCGTCTTTGTTCTTCCTTTCCACTTCTAATAGCAGAGTTCTCAATAGCATTTGTCAGGTGTATGGCTTTTTCTGGTCTTTTGCTTCCCTTCCCATGTTGTTCTAGTTTAAAGCTCTCCTTACAAGTGTAGCAAGGCGACTTCCAAATACATGCTTTCCAGTCTTCGTAAGGTGCACCCCATCTCTAGCAAGTAGTCCATCGTATAAGTAGTTCACTCCGTGATCCAGAAATCCAAATCGTTGCTGACGGCACCATCGACGTAGCCAGTTGTTCACCTGCCGAATCTTATTCCACCTCCTTGTTCCATGGCCATCCACTGGGAGGATGGAAGAGAAGACCACCTGCGCTCCCAGTTCTTTCACTTTCTTGCCTAAGTCTTCAAAGTCTCTGCAGATGGTTTCCAGGTCGTTTCTTGCAGTGTCATTTGTCCCCACATGTAGTAGCAGGAATGCAGACCCCTGATCCTATCACAACAACTAACAGTAGCCGTGGGGGGTTCCTACGATGCCCTAGACCCCTCGATCACAGCCGGAGAATTAAATAGGCCTAAAGAACGAAAGGGGAAATCTAAAATGCTCCAGAGCAGACCCCAAAGCAAAAGGCAGCCCCCAACATATAATGACGGTGAAGCAAGATGAAAACACTAACACAGACAGAAAGATAGGCTGAGCAAAGACGGGGCCCAAAACTACCTAGATAGGAAAGGACAGGAAGGCTGCTGTCTGCAATCCGTGAAAAACCTTATGAAAATAAGAGCCAACAGGCTGACAGTGAAAAAAGGCCCTGAAGACGCTAGGCTTCAAAAAAGCTATGTCAGTACTCAGGAATATTCTGAAGACAGAGCAACCGGCAAAAGGAGATTCAGCTCATCCCAGCAGTGAATGGCAGAATCCAGAAAAGCAAGGAAAACAAACACAAAACACAAATGCAAACAGGCAAAGCAGAAACTTAGCTTTAGGGAAGCAGGAATCAGACTGGTGTCCTAGAAGTCCACAGAGAAATCACCCGCAGGGCAGGAGGGCGTCGGCAGCCTTATATCCAGTCAGTAACTCCACTCAGCCAGTCATCCTCATTAGACTCAGGTGCCTGATAATCAGGCTCATTACCTTCCTTTACCAGAATAGGGAGTTCCCCAGACCTCAGTGAAGAAGGGGAAAATGAACTCACAACAGTACCTCCCCCTTGAGGAGGGGTCACCGAACCCTCAACCACGCCACCAGGGCGATCAGGGTGAGCCCGATGAAAGGCACGCACCAATCTTTTGGCATGAATATCAGAGGCAGAGACCCAGGAATTATCCTCCTGACCATAACCCTTCCACTTAACCAAATACTGGAGTCTCCGTCTAGCCAGACAGGAATCCAGTATTTTCTCTACCTCATATTCCATGTTACCTTCAACCAATACAGGGTCTGGAGGTGCCACCCCAGGAACAACTGGTTCAACAAACCTCTTCAACAAGGACTTATGGAACACATTATGGATTTTAAATGTGACAGGAAGAGCCAAACGAAAAGAGACCGGATTAATAATCTCCAAAATCTTGTAAGGTCCAATAAATCTAGGCTTAAACTTAGGAGAAGCCACCTTCATAGCAATATTTTTTGAAGATGACCACACCATATCACCAATCTTAAACTGTGGACCAATGGTCCTATGTCGATTGGAAAACCGCTGGGCCTTTTCCTGGGAGAGAGATAACTTATCCACCACTTGGTCCCAGATCTGGTGCATTCTCTCCACCACAGTGTCAACACCTGGGCAGGCAGAAGGCTCCACCTGCCCTGAAGAAAATCGAGGATGAAACCCAAAGTTACAAAAAAAAGGTGACATCAAAGTGGCAGAACTAGCTCTATTATTTAAAGCAAATTCGGCCAAGGGCAAAAATGAAACCCAATCATCCTGATCAGCGGAAATAAAACATCTCAAATACGACTCCAAGGTCTGGTTTGTTCTCTCTGTCGGCCCATTGGTCTGAGGGTGAAAAGCAAAGGAGAAGGACAACTGAATTCCCAGCTTGGAACAGAAAGTCCTCCAAAATCTAGACACAAACTGAACTCCTCTGTCAGATACAATGTTCTCAGGAATCCCGTGCAAGCGAACCACCTGTTGCAAAAACGGGCACCAACTCAGAGGAAGATGGCAACTTAGGGAGTGGTACAAGATGAACCATCTTAGAGAACCTATCACAAATCACCCAAATAACAGTCATTCTTTGAGAGACCGGCATATCAGAGATGAAATCCATTGAAATATGGGTCCATGGCCTCCTGGGGACCGGCAAAGGCATCAACAACCCACTAGAGCGAGAACAAGATTTAGACCGGGAGCAAGTCCCACAGGACTGCACAAAATTCCTGACATCATGAGACAAGGTGGGCCACCAAAAAGAGCGACTCACCAGATCTCTAGTACCAAAAATACCTGGATGACCAGCCAATGCAGAGCAATGAACTTCAGACATCACTCTCTTCTTCCACTGGTCAGGAACATACAACTTTCCACTGGGACAACGCTCAGGTTTGTCCTCCTGGAACTCTTGCAGAGCAAGTCTCAAGTCGGGCGAGATGGCAGAAAGAACTACCCCTTCGCCTAAGATGGTAGCAGGCTTGGTCACCACAGGAGAATCAGCAAAGAAACTCCTAGAGAAGGAGTCTGCCTTGACATTCTTAGTTCCAGGAAGAAAAGAAACCACAAAATCAAAACGTGTAAAAAACAAGGCCCACCTAGCCTGTCTAGGGTTCAAGCGTTTAGCCGACTCTAGGTAAATCAAATTCTTGTGGTCAGTGAGGACCACAACTTGATGTTTAGCTCCCTCCAACCAATGTCTCCACTCCTCAAATGCCCATTTCATGGCCAACAGTTCCCGATTCCCCACATCATAGTTACGTTCAGATGGAGAGAACTTTCGGGAAAAGAAAGCACAGGGATTCATTTTAGATGTTACAGGATCCTTTTGGGACAAAACAGCTCCTGCACCAATCTCAGAAGCATCCACCTCTACCTGGAACGGGAGTGAGACATCCGGTTGCCGCAAAACCGGGGCGGAGGTAAATCTTCGCTTCAGCTCCTGAAAGGAAGCAACAGCCTGCGGAGACCAATTCAACACATCAGCACCCTTCTTAGTCAGATCAGTCAATGGCTTGGCAATACTAGAAAATTTTGCTATAAATTTCCGATAAAAATTAGCAAACCCCAAAAACTTCTGGAGGGCCTTCAAAGAAGTGGGCTGAACCCAATCATAAATGGCCTGTACCTTGGCCGGGTCCATTTCAATAGTAGACGGAGAAAAAATAAATCCCAAAAATGAAATCCTCTGTACTCCAAAAAGGCATTTCGATCCTTTGACATACAGGGAATTCTCCCTCAAGATCCGGAACACAGTCCGAATATGTTCCACATGAGAATCCCAATCCTTGGAGAAGATCAAAATATCATCCAGATAGATAATCAAAAATTTATCGACAAAGTCTCGGAAAATATCATTCATGAAGCACTGGAAGACAGAAGGGGCATTAGTGAGCCCAAAAGGCATCACCAGGTACTCAAAATGTCCCTCCAGAGTATTAAACGCCGTCTTCCATTCATCCCCCTGCTTAATGCGGATAAGATTATATGCCCCCCTGAGGTCAAGCTTGGTAAACCAGCAAGCACCTCTAACTCTAGAGAATAGATCCGAAATCAGGGGTAACGGATACTGATATTTAATAGTAATTTTATTGAGGGCAAGATAATCAATACAAGGACTTAAAGAACCATCCTTTTTGGCCACAAAAAAAAAACCGGCAACTAAGGGTGAAGAGGATGGTCTAATATGACCCTTCTCCAACGCCTCCTTAATATAGGACCGCATAGCCTCGTGCTCGGGTACAGATAAATTGAAGAGCCGACCCTTGGGAAATTTACACCCCGGGCTTAGTTCAATTGCACAGTCATAACTCCTATGAGGAGGCAAGGACGCAGACTCATTCTCACTAAATACATCATAAAAGTCTGCCAAATAGTCAGGAACATCATGCGACTGAGGAGAGGTGGAAAAAACTGGAGCCTCACTAAAGGCACACCGACAACCCCAACTCACCACAGACACAGACTTCCAATCCAAAACTGGATTATGAATTTGCAACCAGGGAAACCCCAGAACAACGGCATCATGCAGACCATGTAATACCAAAAATCTGCAATTTTCTTGATGGTCTGGGGCGACCCGCATGACCACCTGGGTCCAAAACTGAGGTTTATTTTTAGCCAAAGGAGTAGCATCAATCTCCCTCAAAGGGATAGGCGTCTGCAGAAGTGTCATCGGAAATCCCCAACGTTTAGCAAAATCCAAGTCCATTAGGTTTAGCGCTGCTCCCGAATCCACAAAAGCCTTGGCGGAAAATGTGGACAGGGAGCAGATCAGAGTAATTGCCAGAAGAAACGTAGGTTGAACAGCACCAACAGAAAACGTGTGTGCAAAGCGTTTCTCTCGTTTAGGACAAACAGAAATAATATGCGAGGCATCTCCACAGAAAAAACACAGCTTATTACGCCTTCTGAACTCCTGACACTGTGCCTTAGACAAAACTCTATCACATTGCATAGGTTCAGACGTCAGTTCAACCGGTGGCAACACCTCTTGTGCAATCCTGCGTTCACGTAAACGCCGATCAACCTGAATGGCTAATGACATAGAATCGTCCAGACCAGAGGGAACAGGAAATCCCACCATAGTATCTTTTACGGCTTCTGACAAACCCTTCCGAAAGAGAGCAGCCAAGGCATTATCATTCCAGGTAGTAAGGACCGCCCACTTTCGGAACATTTGACAGTACAACTCTGCAGAATCTCGACCCTGGTTTAATGCCAACAGGGTCTTTTCAGCCTGATCAATAGCATTAGGTTCGTCATACAACAACCCCAAAGCTTGAAAGAATGCGTTCACATTAGTCAGAATAGGATCATCTGGTTTCAAAGAAAACGCCCAATCCTGGGGATCGCCACGCAGCAAAGAGATGACAATTTTAACCTGCTGCGCGGAGCTCCCTGATGAATTAGGCTTCAAGGCAAAAAATAATTTACAATTATTTTTGAAACTCAAAAATTTAGATCGATCCCCAAAAAATACATCTGGTGTAGGGATCTTTGGTTCAACAGCATGCGAACGAGCAAGGTAGGCGGAAATTCCCAGCACTTCCGCAGCGAGCTGCTCCACACGATCAGACAATTGCTTTATCTCCATTGAGAGAAAAAAAAATTCCCCCTACGGCCTCAGAGATATAGAGGAAAGAATATACACACACTCTTTTTTTTTTTTTTTTTTTTTTTTTAAAACACAATTCTTTCCTGCTATTGAGTACCCTAGGATCTGCGGTATGGCGGGTGATTCTGTTATGATTGAGTCACCGTAGGAGGCAAAAACAAAAATGCTAGCTAAGTCCAGAAAACCAGAGCGGTTGGCAGCTATCGGATTGCAGACCCCTGATCCTATCACAACAACTAACAGTAGCCGCGGGGGGTTCCTACGATGCCCTAGACCCCTCGATCACAGCCGGAGAATTAAATAGGCCTAAAGAAAGAAAGGGGAAATCTAAACTGCCCCAGAGCAGACCCCAAAGCAAAAGGCAGCCCCCAACATATAATGACGGTGAAGCAAGATGAAAACACTAACACAGACAGAAAGATAGGCTGAGCAAAGACGGGGCCCAAAACTACCTAGATAGGAAAGGACAGGAAGGCTGCTGTCTGCAATCCGTGAAAAACCTTATGAAAATAAGAGCCAACAGGCTGACAGTGAAAAAAGGCCCTGAAGACGCTAGGCTTCAAAAAAGCTATGTCAGTACTCAGGAATATTCTGAAGACAGAGCAACCGGCAAAAGGAGATTCAGCTCATCCCAGCAGTGAATGGCAGAATCCAGAAAAGCAAGGAAAACAAACACAAAACACAAATGCAAACAGGCAAAGCAGAAACTTAGATTTAGGGAAGCAGGAATCAGACTGGTGTCCTAGAAGTCCACAGAGAAATCACCCGCAGGGCAGGAGGGCGTCGGCAGCCTTATATCCAGTCAGTAACTCCACTCAGCCAGTCATCCTCATTAGACTCAGGTGCCTGATAATCAGGCTCATTACCTTCCTTTACCAGAATAGGGAGTTCCCCAGACCTCAGTGAAGAAGGGGAAAATGAACTCACAACAGTACCTCCCCCTTGAGGAGGGGTCACCGAACCCTCAACCACGCCATCAGGGCTATCAGGGTGAGCCTGATGAAAGGCACGCACCAATCTTTTGGCATGAATATCAGAGGCAGAGACCCAGGAAATATCCTCCTGACCATAACCCTTCCACTTAACCAAATACTGGAGTCTCCATCTAGCCAGACCTCAGTGAAGAAGGGGAAAATGAACTCACAACATCGTCCCCAACCAGGTTGGGACCAGCCTCCAACACTGGGTGGGAACAAGTGGCCATATTGGTGAGATTGGCTAGAGGCAGACATATGTGGCTGCTGTTGGGTGGGTTGGGTAGGGGGAGGAAGGGAGTGAGGTGTAGGCCCACGTATTTGAGGATCCTCAGAGCCTGCTTGAGCAAGCATGTGTGTGGGGTGTCTAAGGCGCATTAGATTTCTGGGTGAAAGCTGCCACCTCTCCAGATATTCAAATAATTCATATGGAGTATTGGGGTGTGTGCAAGCATCAAGCAGGATCTGAAAACATCCTCAAATACGGAGCCTCACCTCATGGGAAAGGGCATGAAGGTAAAGGGCCAGGCTGCACGAGTATGCCTCCTCGCCATCATCAGTATTGACTCTAGCCAAATAGTTGAGGACCCCAGTGTCCACATTTGTATGTGTATCCTGGGCAGGGATCTGGCGCCTTCTTCTTCCTTGCCGGGATGGTCCAGCAGGCTGTGGTGAGGCCCGGATCTGGCCAGTTGGGCTGCTGCTCATGTTGCCCTGCTCCTCCAGTATGGCTGATGGTGCAGCAGCAGACGGTCCTGGTTGTGGATGTGGTCCTGGTGGTGGGGTTTGTGGCTCAGGCACTGGGTTTTCCTGCGAGGATTCTTCACCCATGCTTCTTGTAGGGGGAGAAGATGGGCCAGCCACCTCATCCCCTACAGGATCAATGATGGGCTCTGTATCTGAGCCAGTTCCTCTCTCCGTAAGGTTGGAGTGAGTTCTGTTATGAAATAGAACAGAGCCAAAAAATAATCAATATTTTTGGCCCTGTAAAGTATCTGTGTAATGTGGTGTGAGGTATCTACTTACGGTCTCAGATCCAGAATAGGGGCGAGGAAGGAGAGGCGGTCATAATAAATGTATTTACACTTTAGGTGGCCTGCATCACCACTCCTGCACCGCTGCTGACGTTCCCGCCTGTATTGGTCTCGGATGCTGCGCCACCGTCTCATCACATCTTCCACTGCAATGTGACAGGAAATATTCTCAATTTAACATATTTGATATGTCACATTTGCTAACAGTAGTCTAGGCATGTGGCCTTCTGGGGTGTGCTTTCTACACAGGGTGGCATATATAATTGGGGCATCCAGGCCAGATACACAGGGTCACAGTAGTTCATGTATCAAGTAACTACACTTACTAACTTGGTAGTCTAGGAGGATGAGGAGCTTGTGGCCTGGGACAAATTATGGCAGTGTTAAACCATGGGTCACATCAAAATCTACCCGCCTCATGAGTAAAAAAGTAGAAGCACAGGGGGGGGGGGCTGATTCTATATGCATTTTTTGATGTGAGGTAATTTTACACAGTTTTTGGGTTGTACTTACTCAGTTGCTGCTGCTCCTCACGTGGTCGATCACCAAAATCGTGGAACATCTGGCGACATATGCGCCTCCATGACACCTCCTTTCTTGCCCGGTTGGCATAATGGGCATCACGTTGGTCCCAGATTTCTGGCCGCTCCTGCACTAATACTATAAGAATCTCCACATTGAGGAAATATGGCGCCATGACGCTGCTGTACTCCGTGGAGGCTTACTTCCTGGATGTCTGGAGCGCTTTTTGAATTCATTTGCATGTCTAAGCTTCCTGATGATGGATTGGCCCATTTCCTGTCACCAGCCAAAAGACCTGCGTATTTCTCGCAAGTTACACGTGTGTTTCATGTGTACTCAGTATTTTTTGCGCACCAATAGACTTGCATTGGCGTACTACGGCCTTAGTACACTGACAATCGCAGCATGCTGTGATTGACACCGACCGTAGAATACGGCCGAGAAATATACGGCTGTTGGGAGCAAACCCATAGAGAATCATTTGTCCGTGTGTAATGCGTGCTTTTATTGCCTCTCACTCGTCCGTATTCCTCTCTAGTGTGACCCCGGACTTACTCTGGTATTGTCAAACATTTGTGAACTTTCACCTTGGCAGTTTTGCATTTTTTACATTTTGCAGATTTTTTGTTTCTGAAAAAGTGTTAAATCCTGCACATGGAAGTGTCAAACAAGAAAATGCTTTTCATGCGAGAAGTTGTTTTTTTTTTTTTTTTGGATTCTGAAACTCAATATCAGATTCCCCCTGGGTATGAACTTTAAAAATGATTCATTGTATTTTTATTGAGTTGTTATACATGCGATTTAATTTATTTATTTTATTTTTTTGTTCATGAATGAACTGCTATACATCCACTGATCTGTTCTACATTCAATTTAACCCATTAATTTGCCTTTCAGGTGCTTTCTCACTTTGTCTATTGCACATGTGTTTTTCATGATTCTGTGTTTTTTCATTGGTTAATTTATGTGTATATAACTGTGGCTGTACCAGTTTTATGTATCCTATGACTAAGAGTGCACACCAGTCACTCGAAACGCGTCAGGCAACTTGATTTTAATATGGCTTAATTTGTCACAATAAAATATATATTTTTTTCTTTATTCCTGGAGTGCCGTCAATCTCCTTTTTTCCTAAAAAAAGGGATAGTTTCCTAAAACAGCAATAATAACTCAACAGCAGAGAATCACATAAGTGGTCACTTAATGCAGACTAGAGGTGCATGCCACATCACGCCAACATATGTACAGTGATGAATGTGTCTGGCCCTCTGCAGTGTTTGACAGATTGGGCTGTGGACACTGAAACTACTGGGCTGAGGCAGTTAAAATTATTGATTCATACTGTAGTACACAATAACATACTATTGATATATCGTAAATAGGAATGAGCGAGTAGTGTAGTATTTGGACTCTCTGTACTTGTTACGAGTACCTCCTAATACTCGGATACTCGTAACGAGTAGCGAGTCCAATGTAAGTCTATGGAAAATGTGAGTAATGGGCGGGGACTGTGCCGGGCTGTGCTGGCCTGTGCGGGACTGTGCTGGGCTGTGCAGGAACTGTGTGGAACTGTGCTGGGCTGTGCGGGGACTGTGCTGGGCTGTGCAGGTACTGTGTGGGACTGTGCTGGGCTGTGCGGGGACTGTGTGGGCTGTGCAGGTAAGGTGCGGGACTCTGCTGGGCTTTGCAGCTACTGTGCGGGGACTATGCCAGGCTGTGTGGGACTGTGCTGGCCTGTGCGGGACTGTGTGGGCTGTGCAGGTACTGTGCAAGACTGTGCTGGGCTGTGTGGGGACTGTGCAGGTTGTGCAGGTTCTGTGCGGGGACTGTTCCAGGCTGTGTGGGGACTGTGCTGGCCTGTGCGGGACTATACTGAACTATGCTGGGCTGTGCGGGGACTGTGCTGACCTGTGCAAGACTGTGTTGGGCTGTGCGGGAACTGTGCTGGGCTGTGTGGGGCCTATGCAGGCTGTGCCGAATATTGCGAGGCGAATAGTGAAATACTCGCCAGGATTTGAATACCGCGAGTACCGCATTACTCACCGAGTACCAAATCCTAACGAGTATACTCGTTCATCCCTAACCATAAATGTTTTATGAGAATCAGTCACATGATGACCCACATATAGGAATTATTCTTCTAGGGGGTGTAATCCTTCCAGTGAGCCGCACTTGCAACATTTGACCAGACAACCATCATTTGAATTAAAACCAATTCCAGTCCAGTACACAGTGACTTTTCTGTTTTTTACTAGAAACATAATATGTAAATAACATAGTAACACAAGTTAAAAACTAACTTTGCTCTGCCAATAAACAATAGGTACACACAACTTTCTGTTACTTTTACCTATCCTATATTAATTTTCTTCTCTTCTTCCCCTTCTGATGACATTTTTGGGGTTTTTAATATAGTAATTGAATTAGGTGTCTCGTTACCAAAGTGCCACACAAGAAATATCTAATTATGGGTAAAACTGGTGAGCTGTCTCAAGACCTTTGCAACCTTATTTTTGCATAAAATACATACAGAAGGCATCGGTTACAGAAGACTTTCTTAATTGCTTTAGGTTCTAATGACCACTGTTGGGGCCATAATATGTAAGTTGAAAGAACATTATTTCACCATAAACCAGCCACCACCAGGTGCTCCTTGCAAGATTTCAGACAGAGGAGTGAAATAAAATAAAAGATTTGTCCAAGAATGAAGGACCTACTAGGCGGGATGCATGTGGAGTGCCCCGCTGGACCTGGGGGTACTCGGTACCGGGCCCATCGACTTCAATGGGGGACGGTGTCACGGCGGCGGTCCGTGGCCCAGATGCGTCCAGTAATAAAATAGGGGAAAGTTGTGTGGCATTTATGTGGTAAAAATAAAGATAATGCTTATAGATGGTGAAATACATGACGCCACCTGTGGTATTCTAGTCAGAGGTGACCAGCGCTGCGGTGTTGCTTCTCTGGGTTGGATGTAGTGCGCAGCTATGAGTTGTAGCCCTCCACAGGTAGGGCTGTAGTCCCAGGGCAAAGATGTTAAATAAATAGTAAAAATGGCTGTAAACGTTGGGGTGCAGATAAATGAGAGAAAGACACAGAGAGGTGCAGTTTCTTTACCTTTTACTGGTAATAGGTTGCGGTCCGGAGTACCACATACAGGTGATGGAACGAGCCCGACTTGCCTGGAGGCATTCAGGGGATCCACCTTGCCAGGTGGAGATTTAGGAACTTCCTTTCTGCGCTTTGTGTGTAGGTCTCCGCTGTACAGTATATAACTATGCTGCGACCCTCTATTCGTGATGGTTTCACTAACCTGTACGGCTGTCAGTGTGAGCCTAATCCACAGGTACCGTCCTTTTCACCATCAGCCCCGGGCTCCTTATCCGCTGACATGCCCTCAGGTGTTTAATGTGCACAGGAATTTTCAATCCCCTGTACTTTCAGATTCAGCGGCAGGACATACAGCTCCTGTCCACCCAGGTCTCTGACGTCCCTTTTCTCCTTATTAGCGCTTCGCTCAGGGGTCTGCTATATGCAGTATTTTAGCTTTCCCAGAGCCTCTTATCTCTGCTCGTGTCCTTTTCCTCTTGTCAGATCAGCTGCCTGTCTTAAACTGACAGGATCTTCCAGAAAGATCCTTTTACCTCACATCCTCATGTTTAAACTGTCCTTTCTCCTCACAGCTCACAGCTGCTTCGTTTCCATGACAACCCCCTCAGCTGGCCAGAATTTATAAGCCATCTCCCTTTTCTGACTTGCAGCAGGAATTGTGATTTTTAATCTATGCTGCCTCGCATGGGGGTCCCTTTCTGCCTCCAAGCATGACTTTACCCATTAGAGGGAGGTAATGTCACTGTGACAACCGGACTCCATTCCCCCCAGTTAAGTTCAGTACTTCTGGACTGAGGAAAATATAACAAGAATTGTTAACAACAACAATCAATGCAAATTTACAAAGTCTTAAAAATGTAAAAATTACCAAAAACCAGACAAGAAAATGAAAACAATAGCACAGTTACTGTAGCGACCAGTCCTTACTCTGCTGTCCAGTAATTGTCTTTGTGCTTGTACCTGGAGTTTAGTTGGTGGGAACCGCCTTAACCCACTTTGTGTGTCGTCCCTGGGCATGGCTACAGGGCACTCTGTAGATGGGCCTGTTTTTCGGCCACGCCGGCGGCTTATTTCAAAGGCCTTTTTGGAGTAACTATTTACAAATACAGTTCTGACCACACATAGTCCTGTGGCCCAATTGTCCTTTAACTGGTTATTGCATATACTTAAAAAAGGTTCTTACAGTAAGTCTCTGTAGGCTCTCCTGCTTAAGGGTTATAACTATACATTCTTATTACTTTATTTACATTACGTAATCTCTGTAACGGGCAGGGATCTGACCTCTAGTACTACGAGTGGATCTACGCAGTATAGGTATTTCTGATGACCTGACCTGTTCTCTGATGTCTACTGTTGGTGCATTAGTCACTACGCTATGAGTAGACTTGTGTAAGATAGGTATTCTAGACTGCCTTCTCTACTCCTAGACTCTCCATGAGATTGTCAGATTCGCTATTAGCAGGGGACAGATTTCCGCATTCCTCTGCAGATGTGGCATCTGTTACTGGAGCCATTTCATTTAGAGTCTCTTCTTCATCTGGTGCAGTAGGCTGATGAAAGGTTAGTACTGGTACTACTATTGCCTGATTTACTTGTGTCCACGTCCGAGGAAATTCTCCAAGTATGGTTTGAATCTTTTCTTCCACCTCTACTATGGGTTGTGGAGTGTCTTGGACTTCTTTCTTGTCCTTCAATTGATCAGGGCACATCTTTAGATGATCTCTTGAGACTGCTTCGAAGGTTTCTCCTCCATATTTGCTGATGATGCATACTTTGGTGTTATTAAAGTCTGAAGGTATCACGGTGTATGGCTCTGCTTCCCACTGGTCATCTAGTTTGTGAACACGTCTCTTTCTTTTAGGTACTTGTTCTCCTGGTGTCAAGGGAACTGCAGGGGTGTGTTGGTTGTAATTCCTTTCCTGTCTCTGTCTTGCTTGGGACAAACTTTTCTCCACACATTCTTGTACTTTGCGGTATTGTTGCTGCCGCTCTGTATCCCAGTCTGCATCTGGTGATGTTGTCTCTGGTGTTAAGACTCCCATGTCTAAATCAATAGGTAACTTGCCAGGTCTCGCTCTCATCAAGTAGGCCAGAGTGCAATTTGTAGAGTTTACCAGTATATGATTATACAGATCTACCAGATCTGGCAACTTCTCTGGCCACTGGTTTCGTTCTTACAGAGGTAAGGTCTTCAATAAGTCAGTGACCACCTGGTTCATCTTCTCACACATGCCATTTGTCTGTGGATGGTACGACGTTGTTCTGATTTTCTTGCAACCATACATGTTACAGAACTCCTAGAACACTTCTGCCTCAAAGGCTGGACCTTGGTCGGTGAGCACTTGTTCAGGGTATTCGTACGATCGACAAAAGTGTTGCTGAAATGCCTTGGTTGCTGTCTTCGCTGTTTTGTCTTTAACAGGTACGACTACCAAGAATCTTGAGTAATGGTCCATGATGGTCAAAGCATAGATGTAGCCATTCCTACTTGGAGTTACCTTCTCGTAATCCAAGGCTACCAGTTCAAGCGGCTGTTTTGTGATAATCGGCTGTAATGGGGCTCTCTGGCTGCTACGGTCTTTTCTGCGCAGGTTGCATGGGCCACATTCTTGGCACCACTTCTCAATGGAACTCCTCATGCAAACCCAGTAGAATCTTTCACGAAGTAGAATTTCCAACTTCTTCCAGCCGAAGAGTCCTGCTCCATTGTGGTACACCTCTAAGACCATTGGCGCATCCCTCTTCGGGACTACCACCTGCCAGACCAGTTCGTGTGTGCGCGAGTTGATGTTCCTCCGACACAGTTTACCCTCGTAGATGAACAGCTTGCCTCTTTCCTTCCACAGTTGCTGTGCTTCCTGTGGATCATCTGGACCAGGGTGTGCATCAGCTTCAGCCAGGCACTCCTTTACGAGGCGACCAGCTCGGTCACTGTCTTGTGTCTCTGCCCTCTCACGATGGGGTAATGGGTTCAACGTTACCTCTCGTACAATAAAGCGCTTATTCCTCACTTCTTGAGAGTGCTGGGCTGCAACTGGACGGTGGAAGGCTGGTAACTCGATTTCTTCAAGTTCTTTTGGATCTTCTCCCCCGTCTGGTGAATTGGGCATCCTGGACAACGCATCTGCATTAGCGTACTTATGTACTGCTCGGTACTTGATGGTGAACTCGTAGTTGGACAGCCGGGCCATCCATCGCTGCTCAAGTGCCCCGAGCTTTGCCGTTTCAAGGTTGGTTAGCGGATTATTGTCCGCGTAGATAGGGAACTTTGCGGAAGCCAAGTAGTGCTTGAAGCGCTCTGTTACTGCCCAGACTATGGCGAGGAACTCCGGCTTAAAGGAACTGTAGTTGTCGGGGTTCCTCTCAGTGGGACGAAGCTTCCTGCTGGTGTAGGCAATCACTCTCTCTCTGCCTTTCTGCACTTGTGACAGCATTGCTCCCAATCCCACATTGCTGGCGTCAGTGTAAAGTACAAACGGTTGGTCATAGTCAGGGTGGACCAGGACCTCATCTCCCATGAGGGACAGTTTCAACTTGGTGAAGGACTCTTCTATCCTTTTGTTCCACTCGAATGGAAGACTCTTGTTCTTGGCCTTCTTGGATTGGCCCACTAGAAGATCTTGCAGCGGTGCTGCTATCTTGGTGAAGTCCTTGATAAATCTTCGATAGTAGCCTACCAACCCAAGAAATTGCCTCACTTCATGAATAGTGCTGGGTCTTTTCCAGTCCCGGATAACGATGACTTTGTCAGGATCGGGTGCCACACCTTCCGCGTTCACCACATGGCCTAGGTACTGCACCTTGGATTTCAAGAGGTGACATTTGGACGGTTTTATTTTCAGGCCAAAGTTTGACAGGGCTTCGAATACCTCGGCTAGGTGCTTCAAATGGTCTTAGCAGGTTTTGTAGAAGACGATGATGTCATCCAGGTACAGCAAAACGGTTTCAAAGTTTTCATGTCCAAGACAGCATTCCATTAACCGCTGAAATGTTCCTGGCGCATTGCTGAGCCCGAATGGCATGTAGTTAAACTCGCAGAGGCCCATTGGTGTGGTAAACGTTGTCTTCTCTTTGTCTGCCTCTGCCACAGAAACCTGCCAATACCCACTGGTGAGATCCTAGGTAGAGAAATAATTAGCAGTTCTCAGTGCAGCTAGTGATTCCTCAATTCTAGGCAATGGGTATGCGTCTTTATGTGTAATGCTGTTAATCCGCCTGTAGTCTACACACATTCTCATGGTACCGTCTTTTCTTCTTAACGAGGACTAATGGAGCTGCCCAGGGGCTACAACTATCTCTGATTACCCCAGCCTCCCTCATCTCTCGTAACATACTCTTGGCACATTGGTAGTGTGCTGGGGATACAGGCCGGTGTCTCTCTTTAATGGGTGGATGATCTCTGGTGGGGATATGATGTTGAACCCCTTTTGCCTGCCCAAAATCTAGAGGATGCTTGCTGAAGACCCGTTCAAATTCTCGAGCCACCCGGTAAGCCCCATGCTTTTGGTGTGAAGGGGTGGAGTCAGTGCCTACGTGTAACTGCTGACACCAATCCTCCTGTTGCCCTTCAGAGCCATTCTCTTCCACCTTGTCAGACGGAAGGAAGGGTTCTAGTGTCTCAATTGCATTGATGATGATTGATGATTACTGATGGTGAACAATTTAGCAAGGGTGGCATACCGGGGTAACTGGACCTCTCTCTCCCCACAATTTAAGATGCGTATTGGTACTCTCCCCTTGCGGACATCAACTACCCCTCTGGCTGTCAGGATAGTGGGCCTACTATCAGAATACATGGGTTCTACCAAGGCTTGGTAATCTTGACCCCTTAGGCCTATTGCTGCTCGACACCAAATTAACATTTCACTTCTGGGAGGTACTGCAATGGGGAAAGGATCACTTACTCTGACACTGCCGACTTCTCCACCAGACAGCTCTACCTGTTGTCTCTGCATCAGGGCTCTGATCTCCTTTTGCAGGACCCGCTGCTGACTGGAGCTGGCGGTCTCGGCTACCTGTTGTAATAAAACAATAATTTCTCCAAGACATTTTTCAATTACATTAGTGCCTAAAGTGATCATAGGATGGCATTCTCATTTGTCAATATCAACTATTATCAAACCTTGTGATTGCAATTCTACTTGGCCAATCTTGATGGACTCCTCTTTATATCCCATCTGAGGCAAGGGCTGACCATTGCTGGCAAAAATGGTAAGGTCTTTTTCTGGGCTATGAGTAATGTCTGAATCTGCCCAGTACTGCTTAAAAAGAACATATGGTATTGTTGTCACCTGGGAGCCGGTGTCCAGTAAAGCGTTCATCGGAAAACCGTCAATCACAACAGGTAAGACTGGGACTGGTCATCATCCTACGTACTTGTTTCACCAATTTGGTGGGCCTGGTCGTCTTACTCCTGGGGGATGGCCCTTTGCCCCAGGGGTTGCTTGTTTAAATGACATTATCTTGCTAGGTGTCCCGCCTTGTTGCAGCGGCAACAGATGGGCTGTCCGTCCTCGTCGTAATGATCACTGTCTCTCCCTCTGGTTGGCGGGATCCTCTTCTGCTGTCGCCACGGGACGTCTTCTGGACTGGAGGACAGCCGGATCTTCTTCTTTGGAATCACTTGCAGGGACTGCACAGTTTTTGTGTGTGTAGCCACACTTTTAATTAGTTCCTTGACTTGGAGACGTAAGTCTCCAGCAGAATCATCACCTTGGGATAGCTTGACAGTCTCAATAGGGGTCTTTGGAAAGGATGCTGTCTCCTGCTGGTATGTAATTGCAGGATGCTTAGGGGGCTCTGTGCTGCTAGGGTTCGGTTCGCACAGCACTCTGATGGCTCTATCCTTAAAGTGTGCAAAGTCGAATTCAGGATTTTTTAGGGCCATTATGCACAGCTGTGTCCTTTGGTTGTTAGACTGGAGACCCTCTATAAACTGCTCTGTTAATAATCTATCTTCATCTTGCACGCTCTCAGGATCAACCTGCTTTACAGCCCGTAGTGCCTCCTGAAGATTAAGGGCATAGTCCCGTATACTGTCCTGCACTCTCTGTTTGCACCCAAAAAATCTCATTTTTATCTCTGTTGCAGTACGGGTATCAAAAGTGTCTTTCAGTTTGGCTAAGATTTGTTTGACAGTTCTTTCATCAGTGTCCGGCCAGGAGTTTACTTCCCTCTGAGCCGCACCAGTTAACTGGCCAATGAGGATACTGACTTTTTGGCTTTCTGACAGGGGGTACACTTTGAACAAACTACATAGTCTTTCTTTAAAATCACTCAGGGTGTGCCACTCCCCTGAGTACAGTGGTAACCAGGCTGCTCCTGGTATATATGGCATTGATAGCGGCATTATGGGGGCTGCGGCTGCGACTGCCGCTGAATCTTCACCCGATTTGGGCATTTTTCTTCCTGCTTTTTCACTTGCTCACTAACGTCAAAGCACGGGCAGGGGGCTTCGTGTCGTGCTTTATTTCTGCTTCTGTCCACAATTGCACATCCCTCTCTGCTGGCACGCACTGTGTGACACAGTTATGGCGGTTATTAGAAAGCTCAGTAAAGTCTATAGCACACAATTTAATAAAGTCTATGGCGCACAGTACCCAGCTTTGCCAATCTTCTTTATCCAGCTTTGCTAGGCTCACTAAATCCTGTTCGTGACGCCAGTTGGAGCGCCCCGCGGGACCTGGGGGTACTCGATAGTGGGCCTGTCGACTTCCATGGGGGTCTGGGTCACAGCGGCGGCGACCCGGTCCGTGGCCCAGAGGCGTCCAGTAATAAAATAGGGGAAAGTTGTGTGGTATTTATGTGGTAAAAATAAAGATAAGGTTTATAGATGGTGAAATGCGTGACGCCACCTGTGGTATTCTAGTCATAGGGGACCAGCGCTGCGGTGTTGTTCCTCTGGGATGGATGTTGGGCGCAGCTATGATGTTGTAGCGTAGGGCTGTAGTCCCAGGGCAAAGATGTTAAATAAATAGTAAAAATGGCTGTAAACGTTGGAGTGCAGATAAATGAGAGAAAGACACAGAGAGGTGCAGTTTCTTTACCTTTTACAGGTAATAGGTTGCAGTCCAGAGTACCACATACAGGTGACCGTGAGTCCGGCTCGCCTGGAGGCATTCAGGGGATCCACCTTGCCAGGTGGGGATTTAGGACCTTCCTTTCTGTGCTTTTTGTGTGGGTCTCCGCTGTATATAACTATGCTGCGACCCTCTATTCGTGATGGTTTCACTAACCTGTACGGCTATCAGCGTGAGTCTATTCCACGGGTACCGTCCTTTTTACCATCAGCCCCGGGCTCCTTATCCGTTGACGTGCCCTCAGGTGTTTAATGTGCACAGGAATTTACAATCCCCTGTACGTTCAGATTCGGTGGCAGAACATACAGCTCCGGTCCACCCAGGTCTCTGACGTCTCTTCTCTCCTTATTAGCGCTTCGCTCAGGGGTCTGCTAAGGCCGGTTTCACACTAGCGCATTTTCAACGCGCGCACGGCCGGGGGTAGCTCCGCCCCCGATCCGGCTCTCTGCCCGGCGTGCCCGCCCCTTCCTTGTAGCGCCGCCTCCTAGCGGACAGCGGCGCCTGCGATCGGCGCACCCTATCTTTAGCATAGGGTGCGCCGATCGTGCGCAGGCCGTGCGCTAGTTGCGCTTTGACCTGCGCTGCGCACTTTTGACGGTGCGCCGTGCGCGCCAAAATCAAACTTTTCGGATTTTGGCGCGCACGGCGCACCGTCAAAAGTGCGCAGCGCAGGTCAAAGCGCAACTAGCGCACGGCCTGCGCACGATCGGCGCACCCTATGCTAAAGATAGGGTGCGCCGATCGCAGGCGCCGCTGTCCGCTAGGAGGCGGCGCTACAAGGAAGGGGCGGGCACGCCGGGCAGAGAGCCGGATCGGGGGCGGAGCTACCCCCGGCCGTGCGCGCGCTGAAAATGCGCTAGTGTGAAACCGGCCTAAATGCAGTATTTTAGCTTTCCCAGAGCCTCTTATCTCTGCTCGTGTCCTTTTCCTCTTGTCAGATCAGCTGCCTGTCTTGAACTGACAGGCTCTTCCAGAAAGATCCTTTTACCTCACGTCCTCACGTTTAAACTGTCCTTTCTCTTCACAGCTCACAGCTGCTTCGCTTCCATGACAACCCCCTCAGCTGGCCAGAATTTATAAGGCATCTCCCTTTTCTAACTTGCAGCAGGAATTGTGATTTTTAATCTATGCTGCCTGGCATGGGGATCCCTTTCTGCCTCCAAGCATGACTTTACCCATTAGAGGGATGTAATGTCACTGTGACAACTGGACTCTGGGGTGTCACACATGTTCACCATGCAAGACTCCATTGCCGAACCAAAAAGCATGCTTAAACACGTTTAAAGTTTGCTTAATAACATTTAGATAAGCTTGTGAAATGTTGTGAGAATAAAGTCTGGTCAGATGAGGCCAAAATGAACTCTAAACATGCCATAGTACATGGCATGTTTGGAGGCCAAAAGGCACTGCATTTCACCCCAAAAACATCAAATCAACAGTGAAGTTTGGAGGTGGCAACATCATTGTGTGGGGCTGTTTTTCAGCATACAGCACTGGCAAACTTCATATAATTGAAGGAAGGATGAATGGATAAATGTACCGAGACATTCTTGATAAAAATCTGCTGCCATCTACCACGATGATGAAGATAAAATGAGTGTGGATATTTCAGCAAGACAATGATCACAAGCACACAGCCAAGGAAGTTCTCAATTGGTTGGAGAGAAAGAAAATAAAACTCCTAGAATTTCCCAGCCTATCTCCTGACCTGAATCCAATAGAAAATTTAAGGAAGGAACTAAACCTCAGAGTTCATAGAAGGAGCCCACGGGACTTTTAGGATTCGAAGAGTGTTTGTGTGGAAGAATGGAACCAAATCACACCTGAGCAATGCATGTGACTTGTTTCACCATACAGGAGGCATCTGGAAGCTGTCATCACCAACAAAGGCTTTTGTACAAAGCATTTATTAAATAAGTGTGTTCAGTACTTTTTACCTGACTTATTTCTCAATATTGCATGCTGTGAATTCGCTTTCTGGCCTCCCTCTGGTTATTACTGAAGGAAGGGGAGCTGTTCAGATTGACAGAGGGGTTGCACGTTCTCTTTCTGGGCTCCCTCTGGTGGTTACTGGAGGTAATGGAGCTGATCTGATTGACAGAGGCTTGCCACCTGATAATGATGATGACGATTGGAGATCTGGGGTTTCAGATTGGGATTTAAGACAGCCGACTCCCTCTATCCCTGCTGGTAATTTGCTTCCTGTTCCTCTGGAGGTCTGATTTCTCCAGTTCTTTCCCTACATGTTCAGCTAAGTGGCTTATTTGCTATTCTGTTTGCATTTGATCTGGTTTCTAGGTGCGTGTCAGTCAGCTCTGGCTGGGGCTGTGCTGAGTCACCTCCCATATGTTACTGCTTGTGCCAGTTTGCTTTATCCCCTGTTAGATTGGCCTCTTTTTGCTCTGCTTTCAGAATATACAAGAGTGCTAAGTGGGAGGGGCGAAGTTGTGTGATTTCAGTGTTTTTTGCATCAGACATGTTGGACTTTTTGCAGATTTTTTTGCGTGATTGCAGACAGTGTCTTTCCTTTCCTGTCTTGTCTAGTCGGTCAGTGTGGGCCCCATCATTTTCTCAGTTTATTTTCCTGCCTGTGTTTGTGTTTTCATCTATTCTCACCGACAATATATGTTTGGGGGCTGTCTATGCCTTTGGGGTCTGCTCTGGGGCAGTTTAGATTTCCCCTTTCTTGCTCTAGGCTTACTTAGCTCTCCGGCTGTGCCGAGGCATCTAGGATCATCGTAGGTACGCTCCACGGCTACTGCTAGTTGTGTGGATAGGATCAGGGGTCTGCAATCCACTTAGGTACCAACCTCTCTGGTTTTCTGTCGCTTAGCCTGGACCTGCTCTCCTCCTCGGTGACCCATTCATAGCAATTACATATAACTTCATTTATAGACATTTATGGTTTGATTTCTTTGGCTGTGTGGATTGGATGGGTTGTTACAGAAATCTGGTGAGAATGTCATGTCAATAGCACCTTTAGAAATATATTTACTTTGAAAATTGGTGACGTGTTCAATACTTACAGTATTTCACAGCTGTATTCAATGTTTGCATACATCTTAGCGCTTACAGAGGCTTCTGTATTCTTTTGTTTGCATATTGCAAAGCAAAGACTATATTTGCAATGGAGCATAAGCAGACGAAATAAAGGAAACTCCACAATACCTTAAGTAAGGGTCGCAACATCTGTTGCGTGAGAGCAATTCTCTGAAAAATCACGTGACAAAAACATCTGTGCAAGTTGTTTGCCACTTGTTACCATGCAACTATTTGAGACCTGATTTTCCTGTAAATAAAACAGCCAAGTTGTATATAAGTTCTACACAAGTCACAAGTCACATGTCAACTTGCTTGAAATCTATTGCAAATGTTTCACATGTGACTTGTGAAAAGCAACAGAAAATCTAACACATTTGGAAACATTAGTGACTGTTTCGCAGTTGCAGCATGTTGCAGGTCACAACGTTACACCATAGGAAATTATTGAATCCAACATCCAAAGTGCAAAAGATGCAAGACACTCACCGTCCCGAAATATATGTCCTTTTATTGTGGATTAACCTAACCCCTTTACCCCAAAGGGTGGTTTGCATGGCCAATTTTTACAATTCTGACCACTGTCCCTTTATGAGGTAATAACTCTGGAATACTTTTATGGATCCCGGTGATTCTAGCAATATTTTCTCATGACATATTGTACTTCATGTTAGTGGTAAAATTTCATTGATATAACTTGTGTTTATTTGAGAAAAAAACAGAAATTTGGCGAAAATTTTGAAAATTTTGCAATTTTCCAACTTTGAATTTTTTATGCCCTTAAATCACAGAGATATGGCACACAAAAAACTTAATAAGTAACATTCCCACCTGTTTACTTTACATCAGCACAATTTTGGAACCAATTTTTTTTTTCGTTAGGAAGCTATAAGGGTTAAAAGTTGACCAACAATTTCTCATTTTTTTTTAGGGACCACATCACATTTGAAGCCACTATGACGGGTCTATGTGATAGAAAATACCCAAAAGTGACACCATTCTAAAATCTGTACCCCTCAAGGTGCTTAAAACCACACTCAAGAAGTTTATTAACCCTTCAGGTGCTTCACAGGAATTTTTTGAATGTTTAAAAAAATGAACATTTAACTTTTATTCACAAAAAAATTATTTCAGGTCCAATTATTTTTATTTTACCAAGGGTAACAGGAGAAATTGGACTGCAAAAGTTATTGTGCAATTTGTCCTGAGTACACTAATACCTGATATGTGGGGGTAAAACACTGTTTCGCCACATGGCAGAGCATGGAAGGGAAGGAGCGCCGTTTGACTTTTTCAACCCAAAATTGGCTGGAATTGAGATCAGACGCCATGTCGCATTTGGAGAGCCCCTGATGTGCCTAAACAGTGGAAACCCCCCACAAATGACCCCATTTTGGAAACTATACCCCCCAAGGAACTTATCTCGATGTGTGATGAGAACTTTGAACCCCCAAGAGCTTCACAGAAGTTTATAAAGTACAGCCGTACAATTAAAAAATCATATTTTTTCCACAAAAATGATCTTTTCACCCCCATTTTTTATTTTCCTGTTTGACAGCTTACTAGCGACCATGTAGCGACGCACCAGCGATCCTTACCAGGTTGTATCATTGTCGGGATCGCCGGAGCTTCGGTATGTGTAGCGGTACCCTAAGTCTCCCTACGCCAGCTTGGCACTCTCCATATGGAGAAACTTTACCACTTTGTTGCCCTGTCAGACTCCTTCCATTCAGCCAAAACAGTATTCCTGCTTGCTACTAATGAGAGGCAAACACCCCAAAACAGTTTGGCTTCTTAAGTCAAGGGAAAAAGCCTTGGTTGATATTGACTTTTAGGATTGCTACTTACGGTAGGTTAAACTAGTGTTCCAGTCCTGTTCTAGAAATGTGATAACATAAATTTGGTGCCAGCATACGGGCTATTTGTGGTCATGGTCACTCTGGAAGTAAATGCTTAATAGTTAGAACATGTTTTACAATATCACAATCTCTCTCTTTAGTTATCCTAGCCAAATGTGGATTTCTATTTTATGCAGATATAAAAGGAATACCGTATTTAATCCCTCTCCTTTCTCTTTTGTGTGTATTTAGGGATTTTATCCTCATTCCAAATTTACTTCTGTGTCTCCTCTAATAGGTCTTCTGGATAATTTCCTTAAAAAAACATTTGCTCTATAATTTTGCTTTGTTGTATTAAATTCATTTCATATGTACAATTTTTCTTGATACTTTATATGTTTAAATTATCCTTAAGGGATATTTTTAATCCAAGGTCCAAAATGGCAACTGTCAAATTCAGTAAAACTAGTCACATCAGTAGGTTTAAGTAACTTTTTTTTGCTTTTAGTTTATCTCCATACTTACTTATCTTAAACTACCAAATTTTTTTTCTAAAAATGAAAACTAGAAAATCAATATTGTAGAATTTTTAAATAATTAAATAACTTAATTGCATTTTATTGCATGACACAAATATTTAATCATCTACCAACTAGCAAAACTTCTGGCTCTCACAGACCTGTTAGTTTTTCTTTAAGAAGCCCTCCTACTCTGCACTCATTACCTGTATTAATTGCATGTGTTTGAACTAATTACCTGTATCAATCAAACTCCAACCTCTCCACCATGGACAAGACCAAAGCACTGTCTATGGACACCGGGGGCATTATTTTAGACCTGGACAAGGCTGGGATGAGCTACAGGACAATATGGAAGCAGCCTGGAGAGAAGCAACAACTGTTGGCACAATTATTAGAAAATGGAAGAAACATAAGATGACTGTCACTCTTCATCCGTCTGGCGCTCCATGCATGATCTCGACTCGTGGGGCAAGGATTATTCTGGGAAAGATAAGGTATCATCCCTGAACTACATGGGAGGACCTGGTCAAGGATGAGAGCTGGGACCACAGTCTCAAACATTACCGTAAATAGCACACTACACCGTCATGGATGAAAATCCGACCAGTTTTAAGTTTGCCAATGCCCATCTGGATGATCCAGAGCAGGCATGGGAGAAGTTTATATGGTTAGATGAGAACAAAATAGAACTTTTTGCTATCAACTTCACTTTTCGTGTTTGGAGGAAGAAGAAGGATGAGTACAACAACAAGAACAGCATTACAACTGCAAAACATGGTGGGGGAAACATCCTACTTTTCGGGAGCTTTTCTGCAAAGGGGACAGGATGACAGCACAGTATTGAAGGGAGGATGTATGGGGTTGTGTATAGGGAGATTTTGGCCAACAACCTCCTTTCCTCAGTAAGAGCATTGAAGATAAGTCGTGGCTGGGTCTTCCAGCATTACAAATCATATACCATAGCAGAGAAAAAGCAGGACAAAGGCACAGCTGTATGACCTTGGGTTAATGAAGCTGCACACATAAGGGAACACGGGTGCCACTTCCAAGGAAAATAGTCTGTATATCCATAGAGAAGAAAGTGGATAGGCACATTCCGTCCCATGCAAAGTAATGCTTTATTGTGGCATCGTTTCGCGCTTACATTGCGCTCAACAGGTCATTTGATGACCTGTTGAAGCACAATGTAAGTGCGAAACGATTGTCATCTGTACTTGCTCCATGGTTTTATCTGCCTGCTGTTGGTAACTTGATGCCACAATAAAGGATTATTTTGCACCGGACGGAATGTGCCTTTCTTCTCTATGGACTTCCAGCATTACAATGATGCTAAACACACAGCCAGGACAACTAAGGAGGGGCTCCATAAGAACCATTTCAAAGGGAGCTGAGACTCATTGTTGCCAAGCAACAGCCCTTAAACCTTTGTATGGAGGAGTGGGCCAAAATTCTTGCGGCAGTGTGTGCAAACTTTGTCAAGAACTACTTGAAACATTTGACCTCTGTATTTGGAAACAAAGGTTTCCGCACCAAATATTAAGTTCTGTTTTTCTAATGTATCAAATACTTATTTGATGCAATAAAATGCAAATTAGATTGCAGATTGTAAGCTCTTACCGGCAGGGTTGCCACTATCTTTGCATTAATTATTGTATTATCGCTAACTTTATTATGACTGCCGTATATGAACTCTTGAATTTTAAAGTGCTGCAGAATATGCTGTCACTATATAAATTAATATTATTATTATTATTATTATTATTAATCATTTATTATGTAAAAGTCATTCAATGTGATTTTTGGGATTTTTTTTTAAAGATTCTGTCTTTCACAGTTGAATTGTACATACGATAAAAATTACAGACCTATGTGAGAAAACTTCGACTGTGTATCAAATACTTATTTTCCCCACTGTAAATATTGACCAATTAGTCTTACATGTTTATAGTTTCTAAATGGCAATACAGAATATAATGTCTTGAAGGACTAATTAAAGGGAATCCATCTGTAGTATCTACCCTCCTATGCAGTCTATATGCGCATGTAGGTAATAGGAAGCTGAATAAAATGATAACTTGATATCAAAGGTCTGATATCTTATTCCAGGAAAATCCATGTTGTTCTTATATGTAAATGACCTCTTCCAGGCTGTGGGGAGGATGTTGCCTGGAAGATAACTCTGCCTCCAGAGATTATTTGAAATAGAAGGGGGAGTAACCAGCGTAAGGCATGTAACTAATGCAGAACAAGATAAATGAACTTTGTCTTCTTGCAAACACATTTTTTGCAGCTTTCTGAGCTCTGCTCAATTGTATCAATATTGCAATATTGCAATCTGGTTTGGCTTTTATCCTAAGTCATGTAACAAGGCTCGTTAAAGGGTCGACATTGACTTTTAGGATTGCTACTTCCAATAGGTGGCACTAGAGTTCTAGTCCTGTTCCTCTCTAAAGAGACAATTTGCATATTACCCAGAGGAGCATTGCGTCTTGAAGTCACCTCATCTCGGCATGCTTAGCATGTCATTCTCCGCAAGGAGAAACGATACTTCTTGGATATCTGCCTGTGAGATGGACGCTGAAGTTGAGCGGAACCTGCAGATGTGTCAGTTATAACCACGCACATTATCTTTTCAGAAAAACCCTTTGATATTTACAAAACATTTTAGAAAAATTAGATCCAAAGTCACAGAAATGCCTCTAAGAATTTTCCTCGCTGAGGTCCTAAAGCAAAGGACTCATTTAATTTTGCACTTTCTAGTTTTATCCACATTCAGTATAATCTATAGAGCTGTTCACATCTTTCTATTTCTGTAGACTGAGTTGTCCGCATAAAAGATGTCCGATTTTGATCTCAGTCATGGATTAAATTCGCCACTGCAAGTCTACGGGTCCATGAAAAAATTAGATTGCACTTGGATGCCATCTGTGTGCTGTTCATTTTTCACTTACTGTTTGATAGGAGAAGCTTTAGAAATCGCAATCATTTCTTTTTCATACAAGAAAAGCCAATGAAACTCTGATGATAAAAACTGACACTCAGATCAAATTCTGCTGAATATCTGATCCAAAACACTGATGAAACTCGGACCAATTTTTTTGCAGGAGAGAAATCAATGGCATCAGAATGAATCGAAAGCCAAACTGGGGATTCTACAGCAATAACACACTTGGCTCCCGACCAGAAGATCATTGACCCAGTTCTTTCCAGATATAATGACAAAGAATGTTGGAATATGGAGGACATTACGTTTCCTCTGAAAAGATACATAAGAAAACGTGGACTTTTGCTCCCTTTCACTCACACAACATTTTTCAGCTTTGTTAGATGGTTGTAAAAACTCCATTAATTTCAAGTGTTTTTTCATGACTATGATCTTTAATTCTATGATTTGATTCTCTCGGCTGAGGAGAAGATGGAGAAAAAAAATATCTCCATCTTCTCCATTCTGTCAGTCCAGGGAATTTCAGGGAATTTCAGTGACTGATAGATAGTAGAATGTAGGGAAACTTTTTTTTTTTCATCAGTGAAGAAAACTGATGAAAATCTGATGGAAATCACTGATGAAACTCAGTCCATTTTGCTTCTACATAAAAAAATGACGTCTGAATTAGGCCTTATCTGAAGTCTCCATTCCTGGCAAATTCCCAAGCATTGAGAAATGTCTATTTGCTTCTTCCCAATAATGGCCATTTACTAGCAGTGAGAAAGTGTGTAAATATGCACTAAACCTTTCCAATAGAAATTACATAGTAAAGTGCATTTCTCATTGGTTGCTATGGTTTTAGGTAATGGTGTTAATTAGTACTCTATGTTCATTGGGTGATGCACTTGACCTCCTAAGCCAGCAGTCTCCCCCGATTGTGTAGGCATCACTAATAGGCTGTAGGCCTACATTATCCATTACAAGATGAAATGATAACTAGGCTGGAGCCCTTTTGCAGACTCCTGCTAATATATACACAGACTATGTGTTAGCCTAAACAAACGCATAGACAACACCATAACCCCTTAGTGACAGAGCCAATTTGCAGCTTAATGACCAGGCCAATTTTTACAATTCTCACCACTGTCAATTTATGAGGTTATAACTCTGGAACGCTTTAACGAATCCCGCTGATTCTAAGAATGTTTTTTCATGACATATTTTACTTAATGATAGTAGTAAAATTGCTTTGATATAACTTGCATTTATTTATGAAAAATGTGGAAATATGGTGAACATTTTTAAACTTTTGCAATTTTCAAACTTTTTATTTTTATGCCCTTAAATCAGACAGATATGTCACAAAATATACTTAATAAATAACATTTCCCACATGTCTGCTTTACATCAGCACAACTTTGGCACCCAAATTTTTTTCTGTTAGGAAGCTATAAGGGTTAAAAGTTGACCAGCAACTTCTAATTTTTACAACAAAATTTACAAAACCATTTTTTTAGGGACCATCTCACATTTAAAGTCACTTTGAGAGGTCAATATGACAGAAAATACCCAAAAGTGACACCATTCTAAAAACTGCACCCCTCAAAGTGCTCAAAACCACATTCAAGAACATTATTAACCCTTTGCGTGCTTCACAGGAACTGTGGAAGTAAAAAATTAACATTTTACTTTTTTTTACAAACATTTTATTTCAGAACCAATTTTTTTTTATTTTCACAAGAAAAAGAGAAAATGAACCACAAAATTTGTTGTGCAATTTCTCCTGAATATGCCAATGCCCCATATGTGGGGGTAAACCACTGTTTGGGCGCACGGCAGGGCTTGGAACGGAAGGAGCGCGGTTTGACTTTTTCAATGCAGAATTGGCTGGAATTGACATCGGATGCCATGTTGCGTTTGGAGAGCCCCTGATGTGCCTAAACAGTGGAAGCCCCCAACAAGTGACACCATTTTGGTAACTACACCCCTTAAGGAACTTATCTAGATGTGTGGTGAGAACTTTTTATCTCCAAGTGCTTCACAGAATTTTATAACGTAGAGCCGTGAAAATAAAAAGTCATATTTTTTCCACAAAAATGATTTTTTCGCTCCAAATTTTTTATTTTCACAAGGGTAACAGGAGAAATTTGATCCCCAAAGTTGTTATGCAATTTGTCCTGAGTACGTTAATACCCCATATGTGGGGGTAAACCAATGTTTGGGCGCACGGCAGAGCTCAAAAGGGAAGGAGCGCCGTTTGACTTTTTCAATGCAGAATTGGCTGGGATTGAGATTGGACGCCATGTTGCGTTTGGAGAGCCCCTGATGTGCCTAAACAGTGAAAACCCCTCACAAGTAACACCATTTTTGAAACTAGACCCCTTCAGTAGCTTATCTAGATGTATGGTGAGCACTTTGAACCCCAAAGTACTTCACAGAAGTTTATAACACAGAGCCGTAATAATAAAAAATATTTTTTTTCCTCAAAAATGATTTTTTAGCCTGCTATTTTTTTTATTTTCACAAGGGTAACAGGAGAAATTGGACCACAAAAATTGTTGTGCAATTTTTTCTGAGTACGCTGATACCCTTAATGTTGGGGTAAACCACTGTTTGGGCACACGTCGGGGTTTGGAAGGGAGGGATCACCATTTGACTTTTTGAATGCAAAATTGGCTGGAATCAATGGTGGCACCATGTCTCGTTTGGAGACCTCCTGATGTGTCTAAATAGTGGAAACCCTTCAATTCTAGCTCCAACCCTAACCCCAACACACCCCTAACCCTAATCCCAACCCTATCCCTAATCCTAATCCCTAATCCTAACCCTAATCCCAACCCTAACCCTAACCCTAATTCCAACCCTAACCCTAATTCCAACCCTAACCCTAATTCCAACCCTAACCCTTAATCCAACCCTAACCCTAATTCCAACCCTATCCCTAATTCTAACCCTAATGGAAAAATGAAAATAAATATATATTCTTTATTTCATTATTTTTCCCTTCCTATGGGGGTGATAAAAGGGGGTTTATTTACTATTTTTTTTATATTTTGATCACTATCTATCACAGTGACCAAAATGAACCAATAGGAAAAATTGTTGTCTGGTACTATCGTTGCCAGGTACTGGCTGGCAGATCTCTGCTGGCGCACTGCTCATGCGTCCGCCATTTTCTTCCCAGAAGAAGATGGCAGCGCCCCTAGAGGGGAAGCACTCGGACCCGAGGACCACCGGGAGGTACGGGGGGGTTGGGGACCCTATTTCTCTCACCTCTGATGTGATTGCACATCAGAGCAGAGAGAAATCATATGGCACATCAGACTTTTTTTTTCTTGCGGTCGCCGTTATACAGTTAATAACGGCAATCGCAAAAGTGGAGTCAGTAAAAACCGACCCAAATCATGTTCTCTGGGGTCTCGGCTACCCACGGCAGCCGAGACCCCAGAGAAACTCCTACTCTCGGGGGTGCTATACACTTTTTCCACAGCGCCATTAATTAACAGTGGTACCCTTAACTATCGCCATTAAAAGGCGTATCGGCGGTCGTTAATTGGTTAAGGGGTGACAAAAAGCTTCCCAAACAGCTAAAATAAGGGGTAGACACCAGGAAAAGTAGCATCAATTGACCCACAGTAAAAATTTGCAAATGGCAGAGCAGCACTCAGCCATGGGCCATGCATGAGACATCAGGCTCTGGCCCAGCATCTACAGCTTGGAATGGAAGTTTTAATGAGGGCCTGATGATTAAGGGGGCAGTGTAAACTTTCTTAGCTGGGAAATCTTACATCAAATGCAGCATCTCCAATTTTTCTTTTATTCCAGCCACACTCAGATGGTGCAAACATTAGTTTAATAGACTACTATTGATAGAAAAATGTAAGGAAAGTAACACAGGTAATTGACTCAAAGTAAGTGCTGGCCTGCCTGTCTGGGAGACCTACTTATAAGGGAAACCCACCAGATGGAGACCCAACTTGGAGTCTCCACATTTCAAAAAATAATTGTCATGCACCACTAAAGTGGCCCTAATTTCCACAGACTAGAAATATGATAATAGGCCTCTGGCACACCTTCCACCACAAGCAACCCACCAGATGGAGAGCCAACTTGGAGTCTTCACATTTCAAAAAATTGTTTGTAACTTTGGCAGCAGTAGCAACAGCAGGCACAGAAGACACCACAAAGATGACACAGACTGCAGTAATGCAAGATCAATACACGACACCATCGCCTAGTCTGCCCAATCTGTGACTGAGATGCAAAAGTCATCTGAGATCCATTACTTGTTCATTTTGATGAACTTTAGGCAGTCTACACTTTTGAGGGGACAGCCGGATGAACTTATCCATCAGGACACCACCAGCAGAATGCTGGCTGCCAGGCATTACAAAACCTCCAAGGCATGATAGGCGAGCTTGGGCCACTCTTCCATTTTAGAAGACCATGTAAAAGGGTCCAAACCCTTCTGATGGTATTGATATTGAGTTCCAGATACTTCTGCTCCATCCTCTCCAGTTGTTCACAATGTGACAGACTAGTACTCTGCTCTGTTGGTGCATGGGCTGGTCTAAAAAATGTGTTAAACGACTCACAGAAATTCCTTATGCCAATTACTCTAGTGCTGCTGCTAATTTTTGGGTGACAGTGCCTTGACGTTTCTGGGGTTGGATCTTTAAAAACTGGGATGCACACTGTTTGCCTCACTGCTATCTTGGGGAAAACCACTCTTAAGATTGTTTCCAAGTGTATTTCGATACTCCAGCATGTGCTCTTCCCTTTCCTGGGGGGAAGCATCTGGCTAAATTTAATCTTGTACTGTGGATCTAACAAAGTGGCAACCCAGTAGTCAGCATTATTTCTAACCCTATGAATGCAGGCATCGTGTTGAAGATAGTGCAGCAGGAAGGTTCTCCTGTGTCAGGCCCTTCCATGAGGTCCAATTCCATGCTGTGTTGGTGGTCGGGTAGCACTCAAGGTTGATTTCTAGATGAGGAAGAAGCAGCAGATGTGTGACGTCCGTCCGCGGTCTGGACTTCAGTGGGGACAGCACCCCGAGAAACCCCGAGACCCTTAACCCCTATACAGGGATCTGGAATTGTAGCAAGGCCCAGGGGGTGGCTGTCTAGTGGAGCAGTGCATCAGAGCAGGCCGGTCGCCAAATAGGGAAGAAGGCAGGGAACCAAAAACGTAGTCAGAAACCGGGGAAGCAGCGGCAAAGGTACAAAAATGGCAGGCAGTAGTAGAGTCGAATATCCAGGCCAAGGTCACAAACCGGGAGAGTAGCAGAGGTACAAAATCGTCAGGCAGTAGAGGGGTCAGGAATCCAGGCCGAGGTCAGTGTCGAAAAGCGGAGAGAGGCGGAGGTACAAAAACTGCAGGCAGTAGAGAGGTCAGAAATCCAGGCTGAGATCAGAGTCAAACAATAGCAAATCACACAGTAGCACATAGGGGAACCAAGAATATATCTGGCGGCTTGCAAGACTAGTCCCAAGGTATTTGAGGGATCAGGTCATCCCTCACAGGCTCCCGGACTGATGATGTCATCAGGACCGCCCCCAGGACCAGGCCAGATGGTGATGCACCAACCCCTTCATGACTGACAGAGGAGCGGAGCCTTCGTCCACCAGATGCCTGCGCAGGAGCCCCTTCTCTGTCGCCGTCATCACTCGGGGGTGAACCACGGCGCCTCCCAGTGGCCGAGGCAGGAGCAGCAGGCCCCAAATCTAACGGCGATGTGATAGTCTGGTGCCTCCTAGTGGCCGAGGCTGGGACTGCAGGCCCCGAGTCTGACGGCGATGTGACAAGATGTAGTTGGTAGGACGGCTGGGGGTTGTCGAAGCCCGCTAATCTGCATTTTAGCGTAGTGAGATTCCAACACTAACGCATGTGCCGGTTCATGCATATAGTTATCAAATTATTGCAAATTTTGCCTCTACTGAGTTTTTTTAATGCAAATTTGACAGATAATGTGTTTTGAAACAGAAGAGTACAGCCAACAGCACACAGACTTGTAGAATGCACGCTCCAAAGATCCCTGGACCAAACAGGATCAACAGCATAAAGAACATGAAGGAGGAGCAGCATCCGTTCCAGGTGAAAAATTCTAACTTTATTCCGCCATCAATAGATACAACGTTTCGACCAGAACCTGGTCTTTATCAAGTATAACAAATAACAAATGGAGCGACCATATATGGTGTGGATAAACCAATCACCATCAAGTAAATGCCCCTCAGTCAAAGATACATATATAGCCCTTCATATAAAACATCAGATATGTGAAATGATCAATGCCTTATACAAAACACAATGTGCAATCATACATTTCCAAAAAATAACATCAACAGAAGACAAAAAATATTTATAAACAAAACCCAAGAGACAATTGCCCAATCGCTAAATAGCATAATAGTTGTTATGGTGATAAATCACCAATCACTATCCCCATAACATGGCCCTCTTCCTCAGACCAATAAAAGCGCTCTATAGCGTTAGCGCCAAAAGTCTAGCCAATTACTGCAATCCATACAGATAGAATGAAACGGAATAGCTGCCATGAATACCCATATAATGGCTAACAGATAGCTTACACTGGCGCCACGTAGCCGCAGGAAAGGTCGAGACCGGGCGAAATCTTGCGATGCATCCATGTCAGGAACACCGCGCAAGCGCGGTGTCACAGACAGGACGGCAACAGCAAGAGCCCACCCTGCTCCACCCACCAACAGTCGCGCATGCGCACAGGCCCCTATCCAGTCCGTGAGCCATTGCTATGGCTCAAACACATCAGCCAAGCTGAGGGCGCCAATCAGAGAAGGGGGACGTTACATGACAGGTCACATGGCCCGCCATGTAAACAAATTACGCCAAAATACTAAGTCAAAAGCTAAATATAACCAACTCCATGGCAATATATTAGCAGCAATCGCATTATATATAACAACAATATAAAAACAAATATCATAAATGAAATGCTTGACAATCTTTATTACATAGCAATAACAACAGTATTAGCATATAAGGAAGGACAGAGGGTACAGGGATTGGACAGCAGAACCACATTACAAATACAAAATAGTGCCTTCAGGACTGTTCAGTCCCTATGTCCTTCAATCGTTCCCCAAACACCACCTAAAGCACAAAAAACATACAAAAGTTAAAACAATAAAAAAAATTTCCACTATATACACTTGACAATAGAGGAGGATATCAACATAATTAGAGGTCTCTATGAATTTAACGAGTACATATATGCAAATTATAATCCACATTCAAACCCCTCGGTTGTAATGTATCTAAGGTAGATATCCACCTTAACTCCTTCTTCTTCAAAAGTTTAACCCTATCCCCACCACGCCTCATCATTGGGACTCCATCAATCACTCTAAACCGCAATTGGTTGACTGAATGTTTGCAATCAAAAAAGTGCTTAGGTACAGGTAGATCTAAAAGTTTAGTTCTAATGGTACTTTTGTGTTTGCTAATCCTCGCCCTGACCTCCATGGACGTCTCACCCACATACATGAGCCCACAGGGACAGGTAATCAAATAGATGACAAAACTTGAAGAACATGTGTATCTCTCTTTTATAAAGAACCTTTTGCCTGACCATGTGTGATTAAAACTATCCCCCTCTGTGCCCTCTGTCCTTCCTTATATGCTAATACTGTTGTTATTGCTATGTAATTAAGATTGCCAAGCATTCATAGAATCATAGAATCATAGAATCGTAGAGTTGGAAGGGACATCCTGGGCCTTCTGGTCCAACCCCCTGCTCAAAGCAGGATTCGCTAAATCATCCCAGTCAGATGTCTGTCCTGCCTCTGTTTGAAGACTTCCATTGAAGGAGAACTCACCACTTCTCGTGGTATCTTGTTCCACTCATTGATCACTCTGTCAAAAAAAATTTTCTAATATCTAATCTGTGTCTCCTCCCATTCAGCTTCATCCCATTGCTTCTAGTCTTTCCTTGTGCAAATGAGAATAAAGTTAATCCTTCTACAATGTGACAGCCCTTTAGATATTTGTAGACAGCTATTAAGTCTCCTCTCAGTCTTCTCTTTTGCAAACTAAACATTCCCAAATCCTGCAACCTTTCCTCATAAGACAGGGTTGGCAGACCGGTCACCATTCTGGTCGCTCTTTTCTGAACTTGCTCCAGTTTGTTGATGTCTTTTTTAAAATGTGGTGCCCAAAACTGGACACAATATTCCAGATGAGGTCTGACCAAAGAGGAGTAGAGGGAAATAATGACTTCACGTGATCTAGACTGTATGCTTCTGTTAATACATCCTAGAATTGCATTTGCCTTTTTTGCTGCTGCATCACACTGTTGACTCATATTCAGTCTGTGATCTATTAGTATACCCAAGTCTTTTTCACATGTGCTGTCACTTAGCCCTATTGCTCCCATTCTGTATATGCTTTTTTCATTTTTATTGCCCAGATGTAGTACTTTGCATTTCTCCCTGTTAAAAACCATTCTGTTAGTTGCTGCCCACTTCTCCAGTTTATTTAAATCTTTTTGAATCATCTCTCTCTTCTCTAGTATTAGCTATCCCTTCTAGCTTTGTGTCAACAGCAAATTTAATCAGTTTACCCTCAATTCCTTCATCTAAATCGTTGATAAAGATGTTGAACAATACAGGGCCCAGGACAGAGCCCTGTGATACCCCACTTGAGACATTCTTCCAACTGGATGTGCAGCCATTTACGACCACTCTCTGGGTCCAATCACTAAGCCAGTTATGAATCCACCTAACAGTTGCCTTGTCCATTCCATACTTAGTCATTTTTTCAATAAGGATTGTATGAGAGACTTTGTCAAATGCTTTGCTGAAGTCAAGATATACTATATCTACAGCATTTCCTTGATCCACCCAATCAGTGATACCGTCATAGAAGGAAATTAAGTTAGTCTGACATGACTTATTAGTTACAAACCCATGCTGACTCTGTTTAATCACTTCATTCTTATACAGGTATTGACATACATGTTGTTTAATAATTTGTTCAAAGATCTTTTTCATTTATGATATTTGTTTTTATATTGTTGCTATATATAATGTGATTGCTGCTAATATATTGCCATGGATTTGGTTATATTTAGCTTTTGATTCAGCATTTTGGCGTAATCTGTGGGCGGTTTGTCAGGGATGTAGGTCTGTTTACATGGCGGGCCATGTGACCTGTCATGTAACGTCCTCCTTCTCTGATTGGCGCCCTCAGCTTGGCTGATGTGTTTGAGCCATAGCAATGGCTCATGGACTGGATAGGGGCCTGTGTGCATGCGCGACTGTTGGTGGGCGGAGTGGGGCGGGTTCTTGCTGTTGCCGTCCTGTCTGTGACACCGCGCTTGCGCGGTGTTCCTGACATGGATGCATCGCAAGATTTCGTCCGGTCTCGGCCTTTCTTGCGGCTACGTGGCGCCAGTGTAAGCTATCTGTTAGCCATTATATGGGTATTCATGGCAGCTATTCCGTTTCATTCTATCTGTATGGATTGCAGTAATTGGCTAGATTTTTGGCGCTAACGCTATACAGCACTTTTATTGGTCTGAGGAAGAGGGCCATGTTATGGGGATAGTGATTGGTGATTTATCACCATAACAACTATTGTCTCTTGGGTTTTGTTTATAAATATTTTTTGTCGTCTGTTGATGTGATTTTTTGGAAATGTATGATTGCACATTGTGTTTTGTATAATGCATTAATCATTTCACATATCTGATGTTTTATATGAAGAGCTATATATGTATCTTTGACTGAGGGGCGTTTACTTGATAGTGATTGGTTCGTCCACACCATGTATGGTCGCTCCATTTGTTATTTGTTGTACTTGATAAAGACCAGGTTCTGGTCGAAACGTTGTATCTATTGATGGCGGAATAAAGTTAGAATTTTTCACCTGGAACGAATGCTGCTCCTCCTTCATGTTCTTTAGATAATATGTGTTGTGTCATCCTTTGCAGTCTCAAAAAAAGCCCAAGCTAGGCATCCGTTGCCACCTGTTAGGGACGGCGGAACACACTAATAAATAAATAATAATTAGTGCGTTCGCCGCCCGGGGTCCACCGTGCAGTAGATGTTACACTGCTGCTAGATAATGGCAGACGCACAATATGGCGGTATTTCACACACGGGTTGAACGTCACCCGGTGTGCACAGAGTGTACTCTGTTACCTCCACAGAGACGCTTGGACATAAACGTAAGTACTGAGCTTGTTGGACTCACAGGTCTCAGAGAACTGCACGCACGGTATATGGTCACAGGAGCTGAACCCAAAGCAGAGGGTCAGGGTCCGTCTAGACCTACCGTGTGTGCGGCGTCGCTACCGCGGACACACACAGATGCTGCTAATTGCAGCGCGGCGACTGACTTAGCCGCTGTACGACAGTGTCCAGATGAGACGCACTGTCGGATGCTAGTTAGGTAAAGTTATGCACTGTGGCCTGTATCATGCCACTGACTGGCGCTGACTCTAATACTAAGTCCCTATCCACACACGTAATATCAGAGGGAGGGGAGTCTTAATAAGTAATTCGCAGGCACATGCATCCGTCATCATTTACACAGGTAGCAAGTAGAGTCTATACTAGCGCATGGCCGAGCGGCCATGCGGACCTTTTATAGCCGTGTGCTTCCGAGACCTTCCAGATCTTTGAGATGGACCAATCAGATCAGAAGAAGGACCTGAGCACGTGACTCCCAATCACCAATGGGAAATCGGCTCGTGAGCATGCCCAGTAGCGCGACAAGAGGACTTAGCCACTGGGGTGGCTTGCTGCAGGACAGTTTGTGCTGCTGTTGCTGACCCAGAGGTGGCAGCAACAATCAGTCCTACAGAGCTGGCCTGAGCAGAACGTCTGGGATGCCTAGATTGCTGTGCAGGCTCCTGAGCGGTCAGTGGAGAATGGGAGGCCGCTAGATGCAAGGCTCTGGATTCCTGCTGTGCAGCTGCAGGAACCTGATGCCTAACACCACCTCTGCGAGCTGCACACTTATGACCGATGCTGGCCACTGGCAGAGTTGAGGCTGGGGATACAGTGCTTGTCATGGTTGCGTCACTTCGTGTCTGTGTGGGAAGCCGCAGCATAACTGTCATGATCCAGGACGGGATTTCGCTTTGACCCGTCCTGGTTAGACTAGGGGTTAATTGTGCTGCCTCTCTCTGGCAGCAGGAGGCTATTTAGTGCTCACTGGACCTGGGTCCGGTCTCAGTTATACTCCTGCCCTCGGCTGAGTTAAGTGACCTCTTGTATATGTGTGCCTTGTGCCTGATATCTTGCTTGCTTGTTCGGTTGTGATCTGGTTCTGTCCCTGTTACGAGTTCTGCCTGACCCTCTTGTACTGCGCTACCTCTCGTGTATGACTCTCTGCTTGTGACCCGACTTCTCTCTGCTTGTCCCCTTGGTACCACGTCGTCCTCTTGTGTTTGACCTTTGGCTCTGTCTGACTACCCGTCTGTTTGTCCCTCCTGTACCTCGTTTGCCCGTACTGCTGTGACCTCTGTTTTGCCTGACTATGAGTTGTTGTATGGTGTCCTGTCCTATCTGAATACAGGACGCTAAGCCCCACCCCCTTGCAGTCACATGACCATAGGTCCCGTGCAGAGTATTCATTTTCAGTGTCCGCAGGTCCTATGCCTCTTTACTTTCCAGCGCTGACTGGACCCTGACACTATTAGCCTGAAGCACGCATGGTCACCTCTGCTGCCCTGCTCCACAGGTATCTTTTAGCACTGCTTCTGTTCTCAGGACACACGCACTGGGTCTATGAGCAAGTGCAGTGCGGTGTCTCTGACATTATAACTGACCCATACCATTATTTTTTCTCTGCTCCCATTCACCTGTGTATGTGATGGATCCTATGCACGCTCTTTCTGAACAGGTTAAGCATCTGACGCAGATGTCTCAGAAACTCTTTGGAGAACAAAGAGTCCTGGCTCAGTCTCAGCAGCTGATCGCCGACACTGTGCAGGGGGTTCTTTCATTGGGGGCTCGGGATGTTACATTAATTTCCCCTGAGTCTCCAGTGAAGTTACCAGATACCTTTTCTGGAGATAAAAATGACTTCAGAGTTTTCAAGGAGGGCTGTAAGCTTTTTTTTTCCTTAAGACCACACTCTTCTGGGAATGAAAGTCAGAGAGTGGGGGTCATTATGTCTCTGTTAAGGGGAGCCCCACAAGCTTGGGCTTTCTCCCTTCCTACCTCGGCCCCTGAGCGTATGACTGTGGATGCATTTTTTGAGGCCCTGGGGCATATTTATGATGAGCCTGATCGGGTGCTTATGGCTGAGGACAGGCTGATGAATGTTTGCCAGGGGAAACACTCAGCCGAGTGGTTTTGCTCAGAGTTCAGACGCTGGGCTGCTGAGGTCTGCTAGAACGACGCCGCTCTCCGGGGGTTGTTCCGTAGAGGCCTGTCTGAGCATCTGAAAGACACCTTGGCTCTCCACCCCCCACCTGATGCCCTGGAGGAAGCTATGACACAGGCCGTCCGAATGGATCGCAGGTTACGGGCAAGGGGAGTGATACAAACCGAGACATCATTATTCTCCCAAGGAAGGGGAGCCAGTTCTTCATTGAAAATCACGGAGATGGGAACCATCAACCTTAAGGAGGAAGAAAGACAACGGCACGTGAGAAAATGCTGTGTTCACAGTGGCGAGTCTGGACATTAGAAAAAGGATTGCCCCTCCCGGCCACTAACCAACAAGCGACTGAGCCCGGGTGATTATCGTGGTGGTCACCCAGGCTCTCAGGTACCCTTTTCTGCATTTTCTAAAATGTCATTTCAAGTGGAACTTTGTTGTGGGGGTGTCTCCACATCCACTTCTGCCTTCGTGGATTGCGGTTCATCATTGAACTTTATTGAGTCTGACTTGGTGGCCAGGTGTAAGTTAGGGACAGTTAGGTTGGAAACTCCGATTCACCTTGTTGCTATTGACAAAACACCACTGGTTAAGAATGACATTGTGTTTTGTACTGAAGAGTTTCTCCTTAAAGTGAGTTCCTTACACCAGGAACGTATTTCATGTTTTGTAATGAACAACCTGCCTGCGGGACTGGTGTTGGGGTTCCCCTGGTTACAGCTGCATAATCCTGTTATTAATTGGGAATCTCGGGATATTGTTAAATGGGGTCCCTATTGCTCTGAGAAATGTCTTGTTTCTGTGTCTGTGTCGTCCGTGGGTCTAGAAGGCATTCCGGAGTGCCTGATAGATTATACTGACGTTTTCTCCGAAAAAGAGGCTGAGGTTTTACCACCACACCGCCCATTTGATTGTGCCATTGACCTGGTTCCAGGTGCTAAATTGCCCAAAGCCCGCCTGTATAATCTCTCGGGTCCGGAACGGGCTGCGATGAAGGAATATATTTCCAAGAGCCTCCGTAAGGGACATATTCGTCCTTCTGTTTCTCCTGTGGCGGCAGGGTTCTTTTTTGTAAAAAAAAAAGACGGTGGTTTGCGCCCATGCCTCGATTTTCGTGAGTTAAATAAAATAACTGTGAGGAATACTTATCCCCTTCCACTTATTCCTGATTTATACAATCAGTTGTCCGGAGCTAAGTGGTTTTCGAAATTAGATCTACAGGGAGCGTATAACCTTATCCGAGTCCGGGACGGAGATGAATGGAAGACCGCTTTTCTCACTACTGAAGGGTTGTTTGAAAATTTGGTCATGCCCTTCGGCCTGACCAACGCTCCAGCGGTCTTCCAAAATTTCATAAATCATGTGTTCTCCGATTTGATTGGACGTTTTATGGTGGTGTATTTGGATGACATTTTAATCTACTCGCCTGATAAACAGACTCACATTGGTCATGTCCGGGCAGTTCTCCAAAGGCTCAGGGAGAACTGTCTGTTTGCTAAACTTGAAAAATGTTTATTTTTTGTTCAGGAACTGTCCTTTCTGGGGTTCATCGTGTCTGCTGAAGGGTATCGCATGGATCCTAATAAGGTGCAGGCCATTCTCGAGTGGGTTCAACCGTGTGATTTGAAGGGTCTGCAATAGTGATGGGCGAGTCCTAAATTACTCGGAATCGCTTGACTCTAGCGAGTCCGAGCCCGGGACTCGCTACTCGTTGCGAGTCTAGCGAGTCCAATGTTAATGAATGGGGAAGCGAGTCTTAGCGAGTAATGTGCGATTTACAAATCGCAGATGTGTCTCGGAAAGCGCTTGCATTGGCGATTTGTAAACCCCACTCGCAACAGTTTGTTGCTGCTGTGTCCGAGTCCAAACTCGCATTTGTTTGTCTTATTTAGCGCCGATGAGGCGAGGGAAGCGATTTTCTCTAGCACACACCATGCTTTGAGCAAACAGGAAATAATCCGAGTCGAGTTGACATACGCACACACACACAGAGCAATACAGAGCAATCATGGCCCGTGTCACTGTCAACACGCTGCAGTTGATTGATCTGGTGGAGGCTCGGCCCCTGCTTTGGCTCCCCACTGACCCTGCCTATGGGCATAACATCCAGCGGACTACAGCCTGGAGGGAGATCGCGCAAGTGATGTTCCCTGCACTGCTACGGCCACGACCTCATCCCTTTGCAACCTCTTTTTTGGGAAATTGTGGTTTTTGTGACATTGTTGACAAATGCACAGTCACCGAGATGGAGTTAGGTGGTGCTGTAGGTGTCACTTGCTGGCGGGGTAAGTGTGTGTGCTGACACCTAGCAGTGAAGCTGCACACTAGTCTCTGCACTGTGCACTGCACTGTAAGGCTTGATCCTCCCTGCCTGCCTGCCTACAGTCTACACAGTACTCCTCTGTCCTCCTGGTAGCTCTCAGAAGAGCTGTTTGGGTTTAATATAAGGAATCTTGAAGTTTCCCTACACTAACTGACAATCCCTATGATCTGCTCAAGCATCTACCTCACCCTGCTCTATCTCAGATCTCTCAGGAATGTAGAGGAAATGGCGGTGGAAATGGCTTATATACAGCCTCGCCTCTCATACATGACATAGGCATCACGATGGACAGAAGCCAATCATAGTCCTGCCACAACCAACATTACTGAATATGATTGGCTAACATGCTTGTCCATCTAAAAAAGTTTTCTGACCTAACACGCTAGGCTGTCTCGGAAGCTTTGTAGGAACATAACAGATTCTATATTTGCGAGTCCCGAATCCAGTATACAGGACTCGGGATTCGTAGACTCGCTCAGACTCGCTCACAATCGCTGTGTGTTGACATAGGCTGTCTTGGAAACTTGTAGGAACATAACAGATTCTGTATAAACGAGTCCCGAATCCAGTATACAGGACTTGGAATCGTAGACTCGCTCAGACTCGCTCAGACTCGCTCAGACTCGCTGTTGACAGCGATGTGATATAGCGAGTCTAGCGAGTGAGAAAAAAAAACTCTGACAAAACTAGGATTGCCATTGACTTGCATTGGACTCGTTACTGTGCGAGTAATCACTGGGAGACTCGCCGAGTAACGAGTCCAGCGAGTCCCTTACTATTCGCCGAGTAACGAGTCCTAGCGAGTAGACTCGCCCATCCCTAGTCTGCAACGTTTCCTAGGGTTCGCTAATTATTATCGGAAATTTATAAGGGGGTTCTCACAGGTGGTTAAACCCCTCACAGACATGACTCAAAAGGGGGCCGATATCAAGAATTGGTCAACCGCAGCGGTAGCGGCATTTCAGTTTTTGAAAAAATGTTTCATGTCGGCCCCGGTTCTTATCCAACCGGACCCCTCTGAACCATTTATTGTTGAGGTAGACGCCTCAGAGGTGGGGGTGGGGGCGGTATTGTCCCAGGGACCCGCCACTTTGACCAATTTAAGACCTTGCGCCTTTTTCTCAAAGAAGTTCTCCCCTGCGGAGAGAAACTATGATGTGGGGAATTGGGAACTTCTGGCCGTAAAATTGGCTTTTGCAGAATGGAGGCATTTTTTGGAGGGGGCTGTTCATCCTATAACGGTAATCACGGACCACAAAAATCTAGCTTACATTGAGTCAGCTAAAAGGTTGACTCCCAGACAGGCTAGATGGTCACTTTTTTTTTCCCGATTCAACTTCTCGATAACTTTTCGACCAGGATCCAAGAATATCAGAGCGGATGCGTTGTCACGCAGTCTTGATCCGGTGTCCCCCCCGGAACCTCCATCCTCCATTCTTCAGTCTGGGGTGGTGGTGGCAGAGGTTTCTAATGTGTTGGAACGGGAGATTCGAGAAGCCCAGGCTCTTGCACCTTCAGCTAAGCCGGTGGATAAACTTTTTGTGCCAGCTCAGTTTCGTCTCAAGGTCCTCCAGGAGTTCCATGACTCTGTTCTGGGTGGACATCCAGGGATCTCAGCGACCCGGAAGGCCATTGCTAGAATATTCTGGTGGTCTTCTTTAGCCTCTGATGTTGGGGAGTATGTGTCTGCATGTGAGGTTTGTGCCCGTGCGAAAACTCCCCATAACCGGCCGGCCGGGGAATTGGTACCACTGCCAATTCCTGAGAGACCATGGACTCATCTGTCCATGGATTTCATCACCAACCTTCCCCCTTCCAAGGGTAATACCGTGGTCTGGGTCGTAGTGGACAGGTTTAGTAAGCAGGCACATTTTGTACCTTTGGCAGCTCTACCTAATGCGGAAACATTGTCCAGATTGTTTGTGGAGCATGTGGTGCGGTTGCATGGGGTACCCCTGAATGTGGTGTCTGATAGGGGAGTGCAATTTGTGTCCAGATTTTGGAGAGCTTTTTGTAGGAGGTTGGGTATTGGTCTGTCCTTTTCATCCGCCTACCATCCAGAGACTAATGGGCAGACTGAGCGGACCAATCAGTCTCTGGAGCAAATTCTGCGTTCTTTGACCTCAGCTCGACAGGATGATTGGTGTTCTGTGTTACCATTGGCTGAGTTTGCATTTAACAACCGCACTAACCAGTCTACGGGTACATCTCCTTTTTTTTGCAATTATGGGTTTCATCCTCATTTTGGAGAATTTTCCCGCTTGAATTCTGGGTGTCCTGGGGCGGACGAGACGATCCAGCGGTTGGGGGAGGTATGGCGGGAGGTCCAGAATAACATTACGATGGCCCAGGACAAATTTAAATTTTTTGCGGACAAGAAACGATCCGTGGGTCCAGTGTTTCAGGTCGGAGATAAGGTATGGTTATCCACCAAAAATATAAGGCTCAAGGTCCCCTCTGCGAAGCTTGGACCCAAGTTTATAGGTCCCTATGTAATTACCGAAGCAGTTAACCCGGTGGCTTTTCGGTTGAGTCTCCCGCCATCTCTAAGGATCCCTAATGTTTTCCATAAGGCCCTTTTGAAACCTGTGAGGTCCAGTGGGGAGGGATCATCATCTTCCCCGACACCGGTTCTGGTAGATGGGCAGGCTGAGTACGAGGTGGATCGAATTGTCGACTCCAGGTTGGTCCGTCGCTCCCTTCAGTATCTGATACATTGGAAGGGCTACGGTCCTGAGGAACGCTCGTGGGTTCCTGCTCGATCAGTTCATGCGGATCGGTTGATCCGAGCCTTTCAAGGCAAGTACCCTGAGAGACCTGGGGGTCCGGTGGCCCCCCATTGAGAAGAGGGTACTGTCATGATCCAGGACGGGATTTCGCTTTGACCCGTCCTGGTTAGACTAGGGGTTAATTGTGCTGCCTCTCTCTGGCAGCAGGAGGCTATTTAGTGCTCACTGGACCTGGGTCTGGTGTCAGTTATACTCCTGCCCTCGGCTGAGTTAAGTGACCTCTTGTATACGTGTGCCTTGTGCCTGATATCTTGCTTGCTTGTTCGGTTGTGATCTGGTTCTGTCCCTGTTACGAGTTCTGCCTGACCCTCTTGTACTGCGCTACCTCTCGTGTATGACTCTCTGCTTGTGACCCGACTTCTCTCTGCTTGTCCCCTTGGTACCACGTCGTCCTCTTGTGTATGACCTTTGGCTCTGTCTGACTACCCGTCTGTTTGTCCCTCCTGTACCTCGTTTGCCCGTACTGCTGTGACCTCTGTTTTGCCTGACTCTGAGTTGTTGTATGGTGTCCTGTCCTATCTGAATACAGGACGCTAAGCCCCGCCCCCTTGCAGTCACATGACCATAGGTCCCGTGCAGAGTATTCATTTTCAGTGTCCGCAGGTCCTATGCCTCTTTACTTTCCAGCGCTGACTGGACCCTAACACTATTAGCCTGAAGCACGCATGGTCACCTCTGCTGCCCTGCTCCACAGGTATCTTTTAGCACTGCTTCTGTTCTCAGGACACACGCACTGGCTCTATGAGCAAGTGCAGTGCGGTGTCTCTGACAATAACCTCCTCATCTTCCTCCTCCTCCACCTCCTCTGCAGAGCTACTCAGCTGCATACCTCTGGGTTCACACCAAGTGGGAACTACAACCTCATCGTCATCCTCTTTGTTCTCACACTTCTCACCCTGAGAGTCACGCTTCTCCTCTTCCTGCCCTGACACCACAGTACAGTCCGTGTGCACCTCTAGTATCTGAGTTTCATCAGGTTAGCCTCCACCCTTGGTGGTTAACATCTGGTGACGGGGGTCTGGATTCTGCTCAGACCCTACTATGCCCAGCCCTGGATCTAACATGAAAAAATTTGGGGCATTGGTGCAGATGCTTTCCTCCTCTGGGTTCTGTGATTCTTCGGAGCAGACTTCTGATGCCCATGGAACACAATGTGTGAACAGCTCTTCTGAGAGGTCCATCTGAGGTTCCCCACAGTCAGTTTGGCATTTGAAAATTTTTGACGAGGGAGAAACAAGGGTGTTTGGGGTACAACCTCTGAGGATTGTACTGTGTGTGATGATAAGGTGGAGGAAGAGGAGGAGAGGCCACTTGATGCTGCGCTTGCCATCAATTGGAGCACATGCTTTTTCTGAGCCTCATCTACAAGGCGTACCACTGTGGGGCTGCTAAGGAAAGAGATTCAAATAGGCCAGCCAGTAACAGATGTTGTCAGTGGTCTTTGGATAGGGCAAGATGGTGTTTGTTCAGTCGAGCTTTCATTCACATATCACCTAACCAACATACATGTCGAACACCAAGCCTATTCCTCCTTCCACCTCGCTTTTTCTCACTCATGTTGTAAGCAGCCTTCCTCTCTTGTGGCCTGTTATTTCACAACCTTAGGCCCACAGCTGTCAGTCACCTGTCAATAAATGAGCAATCACTATTTCTTTTCTCAGATAATGTGCCTGAACAACAGGGAGCTTTATGAGGACGGATCTGTGTGAAGACAAATCACAGGCCAGAGAAGACAATGCAATTGACACACCCATGAGTGGTGCAGTCACCCACAGCACTGGCTTTGGTACTGACTGCATTTGGATGACCAAGCTTAAATCCAGATTATAACGTTTGCCTTTATGTTATGAGTTTTGAAAATAAAGACTTTTCTGTTGGATCAACCTGGGTCTTTACTGCACTGCGCAAACACTGCTGCATTACATATGGTGGAGAATGTTGGCAGTGTGAATTGAGACATAACCCAAAGGAAAACTGTGTGTTGGTTATTAAGATTGCAAAATTACAAATCAGGCCCGTAGACAATATGGAGGAGCTACTAAAGCAGTTGCAGCACCAACAGCAGAAGTAATTGCAATAGCCGTACCAGCAGCAGATGAATAACCTGATTCTGCAACAGATTGCGGCCCTGTGAGAGACACCACCACCGCTGACCCCAGTTCATCCTGAGGCCCGGGACAAAGTCAGGTCAGCGTTTAGGAAGATGAATCCGGAGGACGATATGGAAGCTTTCCTCACTGTGCTTGAATGCACAGGTGAACTGGAGAGCTTGCCAATTTCCCAGTGTACTGAAGTTGTGTCCCCATTAAATGCTTATTTTCCCCACTGTACATACACTCAGAACCAATATATATATATTTACAATCAAACCAGTGGAGCCTGAGTAAACAGTGGAGAGTTCATCCTCAATAGAAAGCACGAAAGGGATTACAGAAGGAATCAGTAGTTCCTTTGCTTTGTAGTGAAGCTCCAAAAGCATCACTGAGGGACTCCTGAATCCTGCTCCCAAGTCTACTCCAGGTTACTGCATCTCAGTGTTTGCAGTTGCCAGCCGCCTGTCACTGCATGAAGACCAGTGAGTGGTTTGGGTGGCTGCACGAGCCCTGATGCTCTCAGAGGGCTCATGTCAATGGCAATAAGCCCTACGGGCCCTTAAGCATACCTCCCAACTTTTGACGAGCAGAAAAAGTAGCAAATTATGCGGTGCGCACAGCCTGCCACAGCAAATGTGGCAGAAAGGAAGCGGCAGACAGCGGTGAGCAGCAATGGACCCCGGACAGGTGAATATCACAGGTGCCGGGTCCTGAACAGTAGAGGTGAGTATAGCATTTTTTTTGCAGGAGCATATGGGAGAATAATATATGGAGCATCTTATGGGGGCAGCATATGGGGGCATATTCTATGGAGTAGCATATGGGGGCATATTCTATTGAGCAGCATATGGGGGCATATTCTATGGAGCAGCATATGGTGGCATATTCTACGGGGCAGCATATGGGGGCATATTCTATTGAGCAGCATATGGGGGCATATTCTATGGAGCAGCATATGGGGGCATAATCTATGGAGCAGCATATGGGGGCATATTCTATGGAGCAGCATATGGGGGCAGCATATGGGGACATATTCTATGGGGCAGCTAATGGGGGCATAATCTATGGCACAGCATATGAGGGCATAATGTATGGAGCAGCATATGGGGGCATAATCTATGGAGCAGCATATGAGGGCATAATCTATGGAGCATTTTATGGGGGCAGCATATGGGGGCATAATCTATGAAGCAGCATATGGGGGCATAGTCTATGGAGCAGCATATGAGGGCATAATCTATGGAGCATCATATGGGGCATAATCTATGGAGCATTTTATGGGGGCATAATCTATGGAGCATCTTATGGGGGCATAATCTATGGAGCATTTTATGTGGCATAATCTATGGAGCATCTTATTGGGCATAATCTATGGAGCATGTTATGGAGCATCTTATGGTGGAATAATCTATGGAGCATCTTATGGGGCCATAACCTTTATGGAGCATCTTATGGGGGCATTATTAACCTTTGTGCAGCATTATATGGGGTGTATTTTGTATGGAGCATCATATGGGGCCCATCATGAACTGTATGGAGCATTATATGGGGCTCCTGATTCAATATGGATATTCAAAAACATTTAATCTACTGATGTCTCAATTAATTTTACTTTTATTGGTATTTATTTTTATTTTTGAAATTTACCAGTAGCTGCTGCATTTTCCACCCTAGGCTTATACATGGGTCAATAAGTTTTCCCAGTTTTTTGTGGCAAAATTAGGGGGTCGGCTTATACTCTGGTCGGCTTATACACAAGTATATACTGTACTCACAAATTGCACCTTTACAAAATCCAGCTGCTGCAGCATCTCAACGGAGATGACCGAGATCGGTGTGCTGAATTTGCGCAATGGGCAAAACAAAATTTGGAACAGGACCCTCAGTTTACGCAGAACATTATGCTCAGTGATGAGGTAAACTTTTTTATGAATGGTGAAATTAACAAACAAAACCACCGCTATTGGTCTGACACTAACCCACAGTGGATAGATCCCTTCAAGACTGTTGGAACACAAATATTGATGGTATGGTGTGGTATATGGGGTACAAAGATAGTGGGGCCATTCTTCATCAATGGAAACCTCAATGCCACTGGATATCTGAAATTGCTACATGATGATGTGTTGCCCTCTTTATGCACTGAATATGGCACGTTCCCTGAGTTTTTCCAGCAAGATGGTGCACCACGACATTATGGGTGTCAGGTCCGAGCATTCCTACATGAAGAGTTTCCTGGAAAGTGGATTGGTCGTCATGTGCCAGTTGAATGGCCACCAAGGTCTCCCGATCTGACCCCCTTAGACTTTTACCTTTGGAGTTATCTGAAGGCAATTGTCTGTGCTGTGAAGATGCAAGATGTGCAGCATCTGAAACAATGGCTACTGGAAACCTGTGCTAGCATTTCTTCTCTAGTGTTGCTATCAGTGTGTCAAGAGTGGGAGAAGAGGGTTGCATTGACAATCCAACAAAATGGACAGCACTTAGAACACATTTTATAAGTGGTTACAAACTTGTTAATAACTCAAGAAAGAATAAAGTTACGTTAAAACCAAGCACACCATTGTTTTTCTTGTGAAATTTTCAATAAGTTTGATGTGTCACATGACCCTCTTCCCATTGGAAAAAATAAAGTTGTATCCAAAATGGCCAAATTCAAAATGGCCGCCATGGTGACCACCCATCTTGAAAAGTTTCCCCCCTCCCATATACTAATGTGCCACAAACAGGAAGTTGATATCACCAACCATTCCCATTTTATGTAGGTGTATCCATATACATGGAGCACCCTGTATATCTATAGATCTATCTATCTATCTATCTATCTATCTATCTGTGTGTGTAAACATTATTCTTCAATGGAGTATGCAAAATAAGAGGTTGGACACATAAATGACATCACAAATCTTTTTTTGTTAAATAATAGATCTTTATTTAGCTTACAAAAATGCATACAAATCTGCATGAAAAAAACGAATCAAATCTGCGTGGATTTTTTTCTGTATTTTCTGCCAAGAGATGCAGATTCTGTGCAGAAAATTCCACAGGCAAATCTGCAACGTGTGCACATACCCGAATACTCACCTTTACGCCTAATCCACTGAAATCTATGTCAGCTGTAAAAGACAGAAAATAATAAACAACCATAATACTAACCTTTTTACTGCTGATCACAGCTGATGACTCACGCAGTCATCTGACAGCACGGGAAATGCAGCTCTCTGACAGGCGGTAACTAACTTACCTCCGATCAGAGCCGCTGGTGTTTCTCGAGCTGTCACACAAATGACAATGTGGGAAACAGTTGATGTTTGGGGCGCAGAACTTAAGCAATAACATGGACTTTCTGGAGAAGTCCATGTTTGGGTTCTGTTCACGGACACTAGGTGTTCAGTACGGACCCCGAACCGTACTATTCGGGTTTGCCCATCTCCAGTCTCTAGAAGCACAGTTGGCACAGATTTCATGAAATCACATCCACTTTGTTTGGACAGTTAAACACGGCAGAATGTCTGTGCACAAAAGCAAGCAACAGAAAACATGCAGTACTTACGCTACATGTGAACATGGTCTAAATATCCAAGCAATGTGGATATGACTCCATTAAATCTCCGCCCCTGGTGCACCTAAAGACACTGCTGAACTCTGAGGTTTTGGTACTTTTTTTCTCTCTCAGCTTCTATGTGGAGCCTGAAAAAGCCTATAGGAAAATAAAAAGAATGCAGCTGCGTTTTTACGCGCAGAATCAAAGCTTTTCTGTAGTATTAAAAAAGCATTAAAAAAGTGGCTTCACATCTACACCAAAAACGCATCAAACATGGGGGAACACGCATAAAAGAAATACAGCAAACACACAATAATCAGAGAAGAATGTTATTGCGTCGTGTGGTGCAGACATTTGCAAAAAAAACCGCAGTGGCAAAAATGCAGTATTTGCACTAGTTGGGCTCACATATATTGGCCAATCAATGCGGTACGAATATTTTTTTTACTGTATTTTTCATAGGAATTTTGCAGGTTAATATTTTTTAATGCCTTAACGACCTGGGGTATTTCAGTTTTTGAATTTCTGCATTTTGCTCCCTTTCTTCCCACAGCCATAATTCATTTTTTTGGTCAATAAGGACATGTGAGGGCTTGTTTTTTGCGGAACAAATTGTACTTTTCAACTACACCATTGGTTTTAACATATCGTGTAGTGGAAAATGGGAAAAAAAATTCCAAGTGTTGTGAAATTGCTTAAAAAGTGCAATTCCACAGTTGTTTTTTTGATTTTTTTACCATGTTCACTAAATGCTAAAACTGACCAGTCGTTACGAGTTCATAGACACCAAACATGTCTAGGTTCTTTTTTTATTTAAGTGGTGAAAAAAAAATCCAAAATTTGTAAAAAAAAAGGGTGCCATTTTCTGAGACCTGTCGCGTCTCCATTTTTCGTGACCTGGGGCTGGGTAAGGGCTTATTTTTTGTATGGCAAGCTTAAGTTTTTAATGATACCATTTTAGTATACATACAGTCTTTTTATCGTACCATATTGCATTTTATTGCAATGTAGCGGCGACCAAAAAAACGCACTTCTGGCTTTTCTAATTTGTTCTTGTTGCGCCGTTTAATGATCGGTTTAATTCTTTTTTTAAGTAGATAGAATTGACGATTCTGAACGCGGCAATACCAAATATGTGTATATTTGATTTTTTTATTGTTTTATTTTGAATGGTGCGAAAGGAGGGTGATTTGAACTTTTATTTTTTATATTTTTAAAAACATTTTTCTTTACATTTTGCATGCTTCAATAGTCTCCATGGGAGACTGGAAGCTGCAGTACTTTCATCGCCTCTGCTACACAAAGGTGATGATCAAATCCCCTGTGTATAGCAGAAATGCTCACTTGCTATGAGCACCGACCACGGGGTGTCACTCATAGCAATCTGGACTACACAAGCTTTTATTACATGGTATTGTAATTTTTAATGATGGACTAAATAAAGGATTTTTTTAATTTTCCTATATCGTGTGCTGGAACTACAAAAGTTTTTTTCACTAAGAATTTTCTCCCAGATGGGGATGGATTTATTCTGTGCACCGAGATCATGGAAAGGAGGACTGGGCAGGCTGGATCAGGTGAGCTGAAGATCAATTCTATATTGCCCAATCTGGCAATGAGGTCTGCTTCAGACCTCTGGTTGTCATTAGAGATGAGTAGTGTTAAGCGATACCTTCTGATATCGGGAAATATCGGATCGGATGGGATCGGACCGATACCCCAAAAATATCGGATATCGCCGATTCCGATACCGGAAACCAATGCAAATCAATGGGACACAAATATTGGAATGAAAATAAACCCTTACTTTCCTTGTAGGTTAAATTCTACATGAAGGAAAACAACTAAGAATAATGTAGAATGTATTGGGGGAGGTGGAGGAGACATTAAAGGCATAGAGGTTTAGCCCAATCAAATGGAATAGCAGGAATTAATTTTTTTTTAAGACGTTCGGAGTTACAAAGATATTGACTATGTTAAGCTTTTTTATATTTTGTCAGATATTTATGTTTCACTACTTCCATGCTCTTCACCTTCTTTTTTACTTCTCCCACACTTTCTCCTTCATCATCCTCAGCAGCAGCATCTTTTTCATCAACTTCTTCTTCACCTTATTCATCTTCTTCTTCTTCACCGTCTTCCTATTATTCTTTTTTTTACATTCTTCATATTCTTCTTATTTAACTATTATTCTTCTTCATATTCTACTTCTTCATCTTCTTCATATTCTTCTTCATCATATTCTTATTTGTGACAGCCAGGCATTCCTGTAGTTGTTATCTATAAAAGTTTGAAGATTACAACTTCCGTTCTGCCTGTCACAAAAGATTTACATCAGGATTTGTCCGTGTTCATTTTTGCCTGCAGCATCAGGTATTTTCCAGGGGAACCACGAGGAGGAATGGACTCACCCCCATACACTGCTTAGTCTTCCTCTGCATTTAATTTAGATAATATCATTTGCTCTGATTTTTAGTCTTATGCTTAATGTTCTTCTGCTTTTTGTTCTGCAGCTTCTTGTTCTTCTGCTTCTTGTCGTCTGTCTCTTGTTCTTCTGTATCTTGGTGGTTGTCTTCTTGTTCTTTGTCCTCTTGGTCATCTTCTTCAGGGTCATTTTCTTGGTCTTCTTCGGGGTGGTCTTCAGGGTCGTCGTTTTTGGGGTCGTCATCTTCTTCAGGGTGTTCTTCAGGGTCGTCGTCTTTAGGGTCGTTGTCAGGGAGATCCAGAGTGATTACCAGAAACCATTTCAAAAAGCTTGAACTTGGAAATGTAGCAGAAAGTACAAGAAGGCTGAGGAACTTCTGAGAACCAGCTGATGGTACAGGAACCTGGATGGGTAGCCGAAGGTACAAGAGCCAATGGAACTACCAAAGACCAGCTGATGGTACTGGAACCCAGTTACTAAGCAGGAGGTACCTGTGCCAGAAAGCACTACCAAGGACAAGCAGACATTGGTGGAACTCGGATACCGAGAAAGAGGCACCTAAGCCAATGTCTCTGCGTGGAACCAGCTGACGTTACTGGAACCCAGGGGGACATATTCAAGATTGACTTCCAAAGAACCAGCTAATGGTACTGGAACTCAGATAGGCAGCAGAAGGTACACATGAAAAAAAAAGTTGCAAGGCCGCAAGCCGGCCGGAGTTACCGAAACCCACAGTCCTACAGGGGGAGCTTGTCCTAATGGCACTACAGAACCAGACTTCATTGCCAGATCCCGCAGCCCACATAGGAAGCACCTAAACTGAAGGCACCATAAAGTCGGCTAACCCAACCGCAACACAACAGAACAACGTATTAGAGGCAAAGTGACGTTAACACTACTCGGAAACAGCTGGCGTGCTGGAACCAGGCTGGGCAGGAGGGAGTACCCGGGCCAAAGACACTTCTGAGCAGCAATTGGCGATGTTGGAGCCCAGGTTAAATACTAGAAACAGAGTGGAGGCAGAGGCCTAATTGGAGCAAGTTTAATATCTGTAGTAGTGTGAGTGTGGTCGGAGCAGGAGAAATTGCCGGGCACACAGCAGGGGATCAGCTGACGTTACTGAACCCTAATAACACAGGAGCAAGTGATGACTGTGCAGATGGCACTTCTGAGCAGCAACTGGCGGTGTTGGAGCCCAGGGATTACAGTTCAGGTGGTAGAAACATGAACACAACAGGAGACGTGGATACTATTGCCAACCAATTATTTAATCTGGAAGAGGACTGGCAAATTCCTGCGAGATCCAGGCCTTGTTCATTTTCAGAAAAGTAAGCCTGTCAACATTATTGGAGGATTGTCGCATGCGACGGTCTGTTGGTACACCACCTGCGGCACTAAAGACGCATTCCGATAATACACTAGCAGCAATGCAAGCCAGCACCTCCAATGCATACTGGCTAAGCTCTGGCCATGTATCCAGCTTAGAGACCCAAAACTTGAAGGAGGAAGAGCCGTGTGGGAGAACACTGAAAGGGCAAGACATGTAGTCTGTCACCATCTGACGGAAACGTTGCCTCCTGCTGACTGGAGCCATCTGTGATGGTGTAGACATTTGTGGCGGGGACACAAAACTTTTCCACATTTGGGCCATACTGGTCTTGCCATGTGCTGAGGCGCTGCTTCTGCTCCCTCTTTGTGCAGAGCTTCCTCCACTGCCTTGACGCACTGAGCTGCTTTGTAAAGCACTAGCAGCACTGCTCTCTGGTGGAATGGAGAACATGATGGAATGCGCCAGTGTGTCTTGGTACTCACGCATTATAGGCTCCCGGTTGAACGGTGTTAGGAGGCTTTGTAAGTTGTCCCGGTAGCGAGGATCTAGGAGGGTGTGTACACCCAATAATCAGCAGGGTTGAGAATGTGGGCGATGCGGCGGTCGTTTCTCAGGCACTGCAGCATGAAATCAACCATGTGCTGCAGACTGCCAACTGGCCAAGAAACGATGTCCCCTGCTTGAGGCTTCATCTCTGGCTGCTCTGCATCACCCCACCCTCGCTCTACATACTGACTACTAGAGCATTGTGTACCTCCCTCCTCTGGAGAGATGTCTTCCTCCTCCATTGACTCCTCCTCATCCTCATCAAAAAATGTCCCCTGCCTAGGCCTTTGTGAGGAACCACTTTGCGCAGACTGTCCAGAAGCAGATGGCATTTGTGACTCCTCATCCTCCACCTCTTCCACAACCTCCTCCCTTAGTGCTTGCAGTGTTTTTTCAAGCAGGCAGCTAAGGGGGATAGTCATGCTGACTAGTGCATCATCTGCACTCGCCATCCGCGTGAAATCATCGAAGGCACGCAAAACGTGGCAGATGTCCTTCATAGAGGCCCACTCAGTGGTGGTGAAGTATGAACGGCGCGCAGTGCGACTTGTTTGCGCCTGATGCAGCTGGTACTCCATTACAGCTGCCTGCTACTCACACAACCTCTCCAACATATGTAGCGTTGAATTCCACCTGGTGGGTAGGTCACATATGATGCAATGTTCCGGAAGACGGAATCGGCGCTGCAGAGCTGCAATGCGCGATCTTGCCATACTGGAACGCCGCAAGTGAGCACACGCTATGCAGACTTTGTGCAGCAGTGCATCAAGATCCGGATAGTCCTCAAAAAATTCTGCACGACCAAGTTGAGCACATGTGCCAGACATGGGATGTGAGTGAGGTTGCCTAGGCCCAGAGCTGCCACCGGATTTCGGCCATTGTCACACACTACCATGCCTGGCTGGAGATTCGCTGGCACAAACCACACGTCGCTCTCCTGCTTGATGGCATTCCAGAGCTCCTGCGCTGTGTGGCTTCGATTCCCCAAAGAAATTAATTTCAATACGGCCTGTTGATGTTTGGACACGGCTGTGCTCATATCGGTCGTAACAGGTAAGCATTCACGGGTCCATGTGGAGGTAGACTGTGACGGCTCCTGCAACACTGATTCAGAGGAACTGGAGTATGAGGAGGAGTCAATGTGTACAGACTGGATTCCTGCAATCCTTGGAGTTGGCAGAACACATACAGCGCCACTCTCAAGATCTGTACCTGGCTCCACAACATTTACCCAATGGGCAGTGAGGGAAAGATATCATCCCTGTCCATGGTTACTGGTCCACGCACTGGTGGTCAGGTGGACCTTGCTACTGACGGTGTTGAGTAACGCATGTTTAATTTTTCCCTCCACATGCTTTTGCAGGGCAGGGACGGCTTGCCTGCTGAAATAAAAGCGGCTGGGCACATTGTATTGTGGGACTGCCAATGCCATGAAGTTACAGAAGGTGTCAGTCTCCACCAGCCTGAATGAGAGCATTTCAAGGGACAGTAGTTTTGCAATGCCAGCATTCAGAGCCTGTGCTCGGGGGTGGTTTGCCGAGTATGGGCGCCTTTTATCCCATGCCTGTGCTACCGATGGCTGTAGACTGGCCTGGGAGTGTGAGGATGACAGGGAACGTGGTGCTGTGGGTGGAATGACACTGTGTCTCTGTACAACAGTGCCAGAGGTTCTTCCATGGCGATCCTGTGAGGAAGCCGAACCAGCTGTGTGTGAGCTGGAGGAAGTGGCTACAACACGAGCTGAAGATGTGGTAGGTGGCGCTGTAGGTTGGCCTAGGTCTTCAGTGTGTCTTTGTAACTCCACCACGTGCTTGGTCCGCACATGTTTCCACATATTTGTGGTATTGAGGTTGCTGACACTTTTCCCTCTTTTCACTTTCTGATTACACAGCTTGCATTTGACAAAGCAAATGTCATCTGCAACTGTGTCAAAAAAGGACCAGGCACTGCAAGTCTTGGGAGCGCCCGTTTTGGGTTTTGGAAGAGGCATGCTCCTAATGGGTCCCGAAGTGGAGGCTACAAGCAAACGAGTCTGCCCCCTCCCTCTCCCTCCTTTTTTTGCCGTTCGGGGAATCTCTTCCTCAGAGCTGCTCCCACCACCTTCCTGTACCTCACGCCATGATGGGTCAAGGACCTCATCATTTACACTACCCTCTTCAAACGACTGCTTCTCCTGGGTAGTCTCGACAGCACAGTGCGCACCAGAAAGTGGCACCTGAGTCTCATCATCAGATGCATACTGAGATGCGCAGACCATAGGCACTGGCCCACCCGCCTCTTCAGATTCAGAGAGACAAAGCTGTTGCACATCACTGCATACTACCTCTTCTTCAAATTTTTGAATGCTGCTTGGCTGGCCCCCTCTTTCCAAGCCAACAGATTCAGAGAACAGATGTAGAGATGGCTCCTGTCCAGGGCTCTCTGACTGCTTGGGCAATTTGGCAGGTGGTGAAGAGACAGATGGGTGCTCTTCAGTGCTCTGGACCTGAGAGGATCTGGAACTAATTGAAGTCGATGCGTTAGCTGCCATCCATCCGACAACGGCTTCAATTTGTTCGTCCCGCAGCAGTGGGGTACAATGAGCTCCTACAAAGCTGCGAATAAAGGACTGTTCCCTGGTAAAACTGGGGGATGCTGAGTCACTGGTGCCCGCAGCAGGCACAGAATCCCCACATCCTCTCCCTGCAGAAACTCCACACCCACGACCACGTGCCTTACTCCCTGCCTTCTTCATCTTGGTAGACTGATAAAGATAGGCAGAAAAGTACTAAGGACTTAGTGTGCTTATTCCTGAACAGCTGCTAACAGGTATAAGAAACACAAATTTTAGAAAGTGTGGATTAGACTTTAATATGAGGTAATGTGGCCGACACAACTGTAAGGTGGAGTGTTTGGTGAACTTTATTTTTTTTTTTCTCACAAAAAGACACTGGATGTGCCCAAAGATGTAAAACCGATAGTATCACAAACTTTTTGTAGCTATTACAATGCAGGAAGATAACCTACAATGCAATAGATGAGGCTCCAGAAAATAGGCTAATACTAATCTAGCTGGGGCTGCAGGGCCCAAGCCAGCAGAAAGGCTCCTCTATCTACTCCTATATAGTGTTTGCAAATATTCTAGTTGGACACGGATGGAACCACACTAATAGGAGAAATCTGGAAAAATGAGCAGCACTAATGCAAAAAAGGACAATGTATGAGGCAGTGACGCTCGCTGAGCGGACTACAACCGGAGGTGGCTGCAGAACAGACTACAGCGTGAGCTGCACTCACACACAGATACCTCGCAGACAGCCGTGAACAGCGCTGCAAGGCAAAAGAAAGCTTCTCACACAGCGGTTGCTAAAGTAGCCTGGGTAAAGCACAATAAAGCAAATCGCTAGCTCAAACTGTCTCTCTGAGTCAGAACAGCAGCATCCTGTCCCTAACTGAATTCACAGCAGAGTGAACCCAAAATGGCGACGGTGGCTTTTATAGTGCATCATGGCATCATTTCAGCAGCCAGTCACAGCCATGCCATTGGTTAACATGCCTAACATGCATAATAGGATGTGCCCACAATTCTTAGGATTCCTCATTGGCTGAATAAAATCAAACTGGCTCATTGCATTATGGAAACTTCCGATTCCGGTATTCGATATGCAAAAAGTATCGGAACTCAGTATCGGAATTCCGATACCGCGAATATCGGCCGATACCCGATATTGCAGTATCGGAATGCTCAACACTAGAGATGAGCGAATACCTCAATATTCGGCTCGGGTCACGTTCACCGAATAAGCACATATTCGCTGATTAATTAGGTGAATATTTGCTGAATTCCATTACAGTCAATGGGAAGCAAAAACAAAAGAATTCACAACACCTAAGAACGACTCCAAATGCTGCCATAACACACCCAATCCAGCAGATGGACACTCAACAAGGAGTGTTCACATTTAAAGAAATGAGGGCCTTAAAACAGAGAAGTGGCATCAATTTCACCACAGTAGAAACAATCTAATAGGGACCGACAGGTCTTTCACTATACCCAATCCAGCTGATTGACACCCAACCAGGAGTGTTCACATTTCCAAAAATTATTGGCAGACACCACCAAAGTGGCATCAATTTCACCACAGTAGAAATAGTAGAATAGGGACCAACAGTTCTTTCACAGCACCCAAACCAGCAGATGGACACCAAACTTGGAGTTTTCACATTTTTAAAAATGAGGGCCTGACACCACCGGAGTGGAATAACTTTGACGAGAATAGAAATAGTGTAATTGGGCCCTACACGTCTTCCACTACAGCTAACACAGCAGATGTAGACCAACCATGACTGTTCACATTTCCACAAATTTGTGTTAACATCAGCAGCAGCCACCACAGAAGCGACACTAAAGATATCACAGAGTGCAGTTATGTGACATTAATGCATCACACTAAAAAATGAAATATCACCTAGTCTGAACAGTCTGCGCTTGGGGTGCAAAAGGTCTTGGAGATCCATGGCTTGTTCATCTTAATGAAAGTTAGTCGGTCAACACTTTCAGGGGACAGCCGTATGCGCTTATCCGTCAGGACACCACCAGTAGCGCTGATGACATGTTCAGACAGAATGCTGGCTGCCGGGCACGATAAAACCTCCAAGGCATGTAAGGTGAGCTTAGGCCACGCCTCCATATTGGAAGACCAAAATGTGAAAAGGTCCAAACCCTGCCTGATGGTATTGATATTTAGTTCTAGATACTCCTGCACCATTCTTTCCATTTGTTCACCACGTGTAAGACTTGGACTCTGTTGTGCTGGTGCACAAGTTGATCTAAAAAAGGTGTCAAAGGACTCACAGTAATTGCTTCTTCCACTTCCACCACCACTGCTGCTGCTAATGTTTGGGCATTGACGAATTGACGGGCCAGAGGTTGGAAGTCTACAGATGCGATGCAAACTGTGTGCTTCACTTGCTGTCTAGGGAAAAAGCTCAATTAAGGTTATATACAATTGTGTTTCGATACCCCAGCATTCGCAGGTCCCTTTCTAGGGCAGGAATCATCTGACAATATTTTGTTTTATAACGTGGATCTGATAAAGTGGCAACCCAGTAGTCAGCATTATTCCTAATCATAACTATATGGGGATCATGTTGCAGATAGTGCAGCCAGAAGGCACTCATATGTTGGGCTCTAACATGAGGTCCAAGACCATGCTGTGTTGGTGGCTGTGTAACAATGAAGTTTGTTTCCTCCATACCCTCCCGCCAACAATGAACAACAGAGAGGGGAGGATTATCCTCTTCATCCGACAGTTGCTCGCTCATCACCTCTTCCTCCTCCATTTGGTCATTGGATCTTGCACCTTCGAACAGTTTGCTTGTTATCATCACCAGCCCCCCTCGATCACAGTTCTCCACCTTCCCTTGCCACCCGCCTGTGTGATGACAGTCTTGAACTTCGAGACAATGTTATCTATTCCACAGCCTCCTCTGCTTCCTCCTCTTCTTCTGAGACCATCATCTCCTCCCGCAGGCTATTAAAAGTTTGCTCCAGCATATAAATGACCGTAATAGTGATGCTGATGACGGCGGCATCAGCGCTAACCAACTTAGCAGCCATTTCGAAACTGTGCAGAAGGGTGCAAAGGTCCTTAATCTGTGCCCACTCTAAACGTGATATGCACCACCTCCGTACTGCGTAGGCCCAGGCTATCGACATGACATACCGTGTCAGGGCTCGTTGCTGCTGCCACAGTCTCTGCAACATGTGCAGAGAAAATGCTGCACCACCAGGTTGAGGATGTGAGCCATGCAAGGCATGTGTATTAGCTTGCCTCGCCAGTATCTGTCTGTACATCAGTCTCTACAACACCAAAAACACATCAAATCCATAATAATGACTATAAAATATAAAAGCATTTTGTCAATTGATATTTTCCTATGGTAAAAATGGGGCTACATGTGGAAACGCGACATGAAATTTGCAGTGTTGCATTGAACATTGCATCTAAAGGCTCATGCACACAACCAATTTTCTTGTGTGAGTGCTATCCATGGTTTTCACAAATAGCAGTCATACCGATGATATTCTATGGGGCTGATTTTTTTTCTCAGAAGGAGAGGTCCGCAGAAAAAATTGGACACGTCTGATTTTGATCTGACTTTCGGATCAAAATCGGCAATGCACGTCTATGGGCTCGTAAAAAAATCAACCTTACTCAAATGACGTATGAGAGCAGTCCAATTGTCATGGACTGACAGAATGGAGAAGGTGGAGAAACTTTTGAAAAAAAATTTCTCTTCACGTCCGAGAAAAACTAATACCACTCTGAGCAAAGTTTGCGTAAACTCATCCTAATGCGAAGATCAGCCTACTGTGACAATATAGGACATCTTGGCCACTTATTGCGTGGACCTTCTCCCTACAGACTGTAATGAAACATCTTTCTTGTGACTTATCTATGATATATCCGTTTTTCCATAGCCAAAATAACCATGCAACAGCAAAACGCAGACAAGTTGTACTGATGTTTTTGCTATTGCTGTGTGGTCCCTGGCTAATACTACATTTAGCTACATAAGAACATGACAAAAGGCAGAAAAACAAAAGCAATGAAAACACTATAAGGAGGTGGCAGGGAACCTCACGTGACTCCTCTCTTCGGGACACAATTCGTAACGTCCCTTGGATACCCGATGTGTACGTTAGTTACCAGCAGATCGCTGGTCTCCCGCCTGTCACACACAGCGATGCGTGCTGGTGAGATCGCTGTTTTTCTCACAAAACTTGTGACTCAGCAGCGATCTCGCTAGCAAGATTGCTATGTGTGACCGGGCCTTAACAGGATGGACTAGGATTGTCCCAAAAGATATGGCCGGGATTGCCAGGCAGTGGAAGCTGCTAGAAGGAAAGGGAAAGATGCTGCTGCCCAGTAAAGTTGTGTTGTTTGAAAAGACTTTTGACTCTGAGATATTTTGTGAAACTGGAGTGATGGCACCTGAGGCGAACTGGTCAGTGACTAAGTGTTTTCGCTGCACACACAGCAGAAAGGACTTGTTTCATCTGTGAGGCATCAGAGTGTGGGAACAGTAAAACCAGTTGCCACGACTACCACCCTTGTCGCCTTACAGAATTGACATAGTCGGCAGGATGCTGATACCTTATTTGTACAGAGCGGAGAAACCCTAGAAATGGCAGCTGTGAGAAAGTTAAAGATGGCGGCTGATAGTGACTTAAAGATGGCACCAAAAACTGACAGTCAGTGGCGCAAAAATTGAAAGCAGTGCCGCCCTTCGTAGGCATCCTGAGAGGAAGAGGGGACGAAGATGGAAGAAGCAATGGCCTGAGCCGAGGTTACACCCCATTGTGACTGGTGCCCACCCAAAATGGGCGCGGTTGAAGAAGAGATCCCAACCTCTGCAGCAGAGTATGAAGAAACGGGTGGAGCAGCCGGGAATGACTCCATCCAGGCGTGGGTGGGACCCAGAAGGACCAGAGAGCATGTCTGAAGGAAAGGCGCCATTACCTGCTGTGATGCAAAGGAGGAGCATGTCCTTTCGCAGAGGGATAGGATGCCAGGGCTGGGAGTGGTCTGTGGCTCGGGCAGAGACGGGCCCGCATACTGGAAGCTGGCAGCTGAAGAAGCTGGAAGAATGGTTCCCCTTCGGTCAGTGGGGGAAGGAGATTGTTGAGGAGCCTGAACCGGAAGAGGTTGAAAAGAAGCTGGAGGCCGTTTGAAGAGGAGTCATTGCAGCTGTGGCTCCCCGTTCACGTGGCAGCCGTGGAGGATCGTCATCGCCGTTCGTGACGTCGGTGAGTGAGAGGCCTGTGCTGACCTCGAGTCCTACATCCACCTCGGTCCCATCACCTTTCTCTACCTCTGCTGCCTCCAGCGGCGTATACCTCGAAGTAGCCCGGGTGCCCAATACAGAGGAGGCTCGGTGGATTAGAGAGGTCATAGAGAAGAAAAAGAGGCGGGAATGCCGAATCTTGAGAGAGCTGCAACGCCTCGGCAGGGGAGCCATGTCAGGCCGGGTGAGCCACGGTCTCATCAAGTATTTCCATCCCACTCAGGGATGCGGGTTTATCTATGAGCCTGAGACCCGAGAGAATATATATGTAAATGCTGGGTCTATCCAATGTGACGGTCCCATACAGGAATGGGACCAGGTGACTTTCATTAAAGAACAGGGACCTCAGGGCCATATGCTGTGGCCATCAAGATAGGCTCTAGTCCAAAAGAGCGACGGGCGCATGCAGCCTGATACGATGTGCGGCCGGCAATGGTGGTTGCAGCCCCTGTGGCCAGCCAGGTGGCAGTAGACACAGTGCCTGTGATTGATTTACAGGAGCCGGAGGCTCCGGGCACCCTCAGTATGCCACTGTAGGAGGGGTATGATGAGGATACACCCGCTGACCCCCACACTCGAGGCCGAGGTGGCCATTATGGCTTTAGAAGGAGAGGCTCGAGACTCTGTGATGTTGCATACCCCCCAGGACCGAGACACATTTGCTAAAGTACTCCAGATCTTAGAGGCGACTCATGGGGACCCCACTGACGTAGGGGAGCTTACAACATGCCTGTTTAGCCATGTGCAAAGAGAGGGGGAGACGATTACACAATATATGAAGGCCCTACAAGAATTACACACCGCCATTGTCAGAAAAGATGGGATGAGGATATGGCCGACAGATGTCGTGCTGCGTGACTTGTTGGTGACCGGCCTACGGAGCGCCCTGACCAAACGGACTCTGAGAGAGCAGGTACGGATAGACCCTCTTATCACTTTTACTGATATAGGGAGAGAAGCCTGCTCACGTGAACAGGAGCAGGGGGGTGACAGTTTCGGTAGAGAAGGTCCAGAGTGCTGAAGTTGCAGTTCAATCGACAGTTGAACCCCAATGAGTCGAAGAGATGCGAAGAGAGCTGGTGAATATTCAAGGGGAACTGGCCCAAATGAAAGAGAAAGTTGAGACTAGCCAGTGTACCGACTGAAGCCAAGACGAGACAAATGCCCGTAATTAAGGGCCCCAAGGGTCCATTGACCAAGGTCTTTCGCATGCTATAACTGTGGAGAGATAGGACATTTGGCTAGGGAGTCTCCGCAACGGGCTGGGCCTCGTCCCCCGCCGCCCATTAAACTAAAGGGATCCGAGGTTGGGGTACGTCGCCCCGAGCCAGAATGCAAAGGAAGGGGTAGGGAAAATATCATGAATCTAGTTTCTACATTTCTGCTGGTATGTACTGAATTCGATGGTTGGGCCATGTGTTGTCTGGTAGATACCGGGTCGCAAGTAACCACGATTCCAAGCATATTTCCGTCGACACTTCCCAGAAGCCCTCAGGCCCGAGTGGGGCCCGTTAGCAAAGTTGACAGCTGTGAATCACCTGCCCATCCCAGTCGCAGAAGTAGTATGGATGCAGGTCTCCCTGTGTGGAAAGGATCTTGGACGGAGGGGTATCGTATTGACCCAGGGAGAGGCTGACCACTGTCACACTGTAACATTAGGGATGAATATCGTGAAAAAGTTTGGAAAGCTGCTGAGTGATGAGTCTTCGCACTTGTCTTTAAGTGAGTGGAGTTCACACAACCCCCAGCAGTGGGTGTTTCAACAGTTGATTCGTATAGACCAGGTGCAGGAAGTCTCCAGTCAAGGGGAAATGCTGGGGAAAGTGGTGGTGCTGGCATCTGCGCAACTCACCCTACCACTGGGACAGACTGTGTTAACTCTACCCGTCCGAGCTCATGCCCCGCTGGAGGGGGTGCAAGTCCAATTGGAACCTCCGGAAGTACAACAACAACTGCGGGACTCTTGGTAGTCCAGACATTGGCTGTGGTATGAGAGGAAACGGTACTGGTGCGTTGTATGAACCTTACTGGTCAGGAGATTGTCGTCCCACACAGAGGCAAAATAGCTCAGGTAGTGGGCATGCCTGAAGAAGTCATACCACCCCAGGACATACAGCTAGCACGGCCGAACCACAATACGTCCAAGAGGGTCGGCGCGTCTTAGAACAGTTGTGTGCTGAACTGTCAGAACTCACGACTACCCAAGTGTATCAAGTGGAGGCGTTACTGGGGCGATACCGATCCATTTTTTTCGAGCCACGAAGAAGACTTCGGCTGCACCACGGCTATTACTCATGAAATTCCCACGGGGGATACAGCACCCATTCGAGAATGCTATCGGCAGATCCCCCTCAGTTGTACCAAGAAGTAAGGGAAATGCACAGTCAGATGTTGCAGGTGGGTGTCATTACAGAAAGCCAGAATCCGTGGTCGGCCCTCATTGCACTAGTGCGGAAAAAGGACGGGACCCTGAGGTTCTGCGTGGACTACCGTAAGCTTAACGCCTTACTGTATGTGATTCATACCTTCTTCCCTGGATTGAGGAGTCTCTGTCTGCAGTAGGGAAAGCCAAGTACTTCTCCACGCTGGATCTCGCCAGTGGTTACTGGCAAGTGCCCATGTCAGAAAAGGAGTGGAGAAATATTGCCTTTACACTTCCCATGGGCCTCTTTGAATTCAACAAAATGCTGTTCGGCTTGGCCAATGCCCCGTTACGTTCCAACGGTTGATGTAGGAAAGTCTGGGTGACTTGAACTTTTATGCCAACCTTATCTCCTTGGATGACATCATCGTGTACGCTGCCTCATTTGAAGACCATCTACGGAGAATAGAGCAGGTGCTGAGTCATTTACAGAAGTATGGGCTGAAAGTGAAACCCAAGAAAATGCCACTTCTTCCGGACTCAGATCGAGTACCTGGTTGATATTATTTCCGGTGAGGGAGTGAGGTCATCACAGGAATATGTTGTGGTGATCAGAGATTGGCCGACTCCAGAGAATGTGAAGGATGTACGTGCATTCCTGGGACTAACAGGATACTATCGTCGCTTCGTGAAGAACTTTAGTCAGGTAGTGCAACCGTTAATTGATGTCCTGAAGGGAGTACCCCTGAGTGCCAAGGATCGATCTATTCACAGTGAAGAAAGGCAGGACAAGGCGTTCTGTGAGCTAAAAAAAGGCGCTGATTGAGGCCCCGGTACTGGCTTATAGGGACTTCTCTATACTGTTCATTCTTCACACTGACGGCAGCTTGCATGGACTTGGAGCTGTGTTGTCGCAGGTGCAGGACGGGAGAGAGAGGGTGATCGCCTATGCTAGTCGGTCCCTTCACGATTCAGAAAACAACCCGGACAATTACAGCTCCTTCAAGCTGGAGTTGCTGGCGTTGGTGTGGGCTGTGACAGAAAGATTTGCAGAAAACCTGCCTGGCTCGGAGGTGCTAGTACGTACCAATAATAATCCGTTGGCGCACCTGGAGAGCGCTAAGCTAGGTGCCTTGGAACAATGCTGGGTGGGCCGGATGGCAAAGTTCCAGTACCGAATCGCATAAAGGAGGGGAGGAGAGAACACGCACACTGACGGCCTGTCTAGAGCAAGGCATGCACCACCGGGGAAGAGTAGATATGAATTGCTTGAAGGAGAAGAGGTTCCCCAATTTCGAAAGACCGCTGGGACGGTGGCAGCCACCCTAGACCAAATACAGACCCCCCATCATGAAGGAGTATTGGGAAGATCTCGGGATGAATGGGTCCAATTGCAGCAGGAGGACCGTGAACTTGCTCTGTTCAGGCACTGGGTGACCGTGGAGAAACTGCCTAGTTCAGAGCAGAGAAGTGCTTTGACTCCAGAGGCATTGAAGATCCTCCAGCAGTGGCAGCATCTGCAGATGAGAAACGGACTGTTATACTGGAAGGTGCAACTTCGGGGAGAACTGGGGGCTTCCTGGCAGGTGGTGATACCAGAGACAGTACTGCCTACTCTGGCGGCCGAAGCTCATGAGAAAGGGGCTCACTTTGGCCCTGAAAAAAGTTTCAGTGGCTTCAATAGTTCGTTTACCACCCACGGCTGAGAGCAGCAGTCGAGGAAGCTTGTGGGCACTGCCTGGCCAAGTCCCCAGAACAAAGAGCTCCTGCGCAGATGATAATAACTTCCGCTCTCCTGGAACTATTGACCGTCAACTACTTAATGATTGGGCCCGCTCATCAAGGGTATGGCCACTGCCTAGTGATGGTAGATCATTTCACAAAATTTGCGGTGGTGAAGCCCACTCGAGATCAGACGGCTGAGACTGTTGCGTATGCTATCTGCAAAGCTTCATTCAGGTGTATGGATGCCCACAGCGGATCCATTCGGATCAGGGAGCATGTTTCTTGGGCAGAGTGATGGATGAGTTGTAGCGGATCTACCAGTTTGACAGGTCACATACCACACCATATCATCCTCAGGGAAACAGGGCCTGTGAATGACTTAACTGTATCCTGATTCAGATGCTAAGAACTCTTGAAGATGATAGAAAAGCTAGGTGGCCAAAATACGTCTCTAAACTTCTGGGGATGTATAATAATCAAGTTCATCAAACCATCGGTCACACGCCTTACTCCTTGTTGTTCGGCCGAGCAGAGAAGGAAGTCACAGAGCTGGAACTGGATTCAGGGGAGGAGTACCCACGTACGGGGGTGTCCACCTGGGTTCGAGAACACCGTCACCATCTACAGACCTTACATCGTCTAGTGCTGACACGGCTCTGGGAGCGTGAGCACGTTGAGAAACTTCCTCTCCGGGGGACAGATCTTAAGGTGGGTGATCGAGTATTAGTGCGGGACATGCGTCCCCATGACAAGCTGAAAAATATATGGGAGAGTAGGCCTTATAGGGTGAAGCGTCAGGTTGGTGTGGAAGGACCTATATATGAAGTTTTTCCAGAAGGAGAGGAAAATGCTCCCACTAGGGTGGTCCATAGGAAAATGCTCCAGCCATGCCTCTCAGAAGATCCCATATGGAGGGAAGAGACTCCCAAAGTTTCTGAAGAGGTGCCTTCTGTGGCTGTGGAGGACGAAGAAGAGGAAAATCTTGAGCAACCATCTGATACGTCTGCAGATCAGGGTCCCGAGACACCTGAAGTAAGCGTTACGGTGGATGAAGATTCGGCTTTGCCCCCACCGGATGACTCCACTATTCCTTCCAATCCACGTCGCTCTGAACGAACAACAGCTGGAGAGCCCCTCATTCGGTACAAACAAGACCAATTCATTTGGCGGCAAACCGCTGAACCTGTAGATAAACTCTCCAGTTGTGCTCCAGATACCTCGCCCATGGAATGGCGAGTGAAAAGAGAGGGGGGGTGTAAGAAGATGAGACAAGATGGAGTCAGCATTGTGCAGTGCCCTTTAAGGCCAGAACTATTGGAACTGTCACCACTGTTGGCGGTTGAGTTTTCCTCTGAGAGGGAGAGACCTTTCTGCCAGACAGCAGGGGGCACGGTGTACAAAAGGAGACCTGAGCACAGGAACGGGGCAGCCTTGGCAGAAAGGTGACAGGAGACAGTTGACTCCCTCTCCGCTGCTTCTACTGACAACACCTCTGTTTCCAGACCTCCGTGTGCTGACCTTGAGACTTCTCGTGACGCTATTCAGTTACCGTCTGTACCCGCACCATTGAATACCCCTGCTTTACCCAAGATACCGGAAAAACTGTTTAGAGACTACTCCGAAAGATAACGGGATGTTACGGCTTGTATACGTGCTTGCAACCCGTGCCTGACACCATTTCCAAGACATTCACACAAAGGACTGTTTCTGCGTTCCAGCGTACCCAAGACAAACAGGACTGAATCCATCGACACTGTTGGGTGGCAGTGTTACTCATTTCTTCGTAGCAGGGCCAGAGACTTTGTACATTGTTTGAGACGCCGCTGGGAGATATTACAGCCTTCTCCATGCCAGAACTGCAACCGATAAGTGTCTGGTTTATTATGCACGTTCTTTTGCCATTTCCTTTTCCTCCCTGCGTGGAGTATTATTTGTTATTGATTGTTCAGTAAACTCTTATTAACCCCTTCTCTGTCTCCAGTTACTCACTGCATCCAACAAACGGTTTGTCACTTACAGTTTCATCTGTGAGGCGTCAGGGTGTGGGAACACTAAAGCCAGTTGCCACGACTACCACCCTGGCCACCTTACAACACCACTAAATTTTGCTGTCATTCCTAAAAAATTGTGGGAAATTTGCTAAGGTACGGTATATTTGCATAAATTCTGGCTTAATGTAACACTGAAAATCATTTATTTTTTGTTTTTACTTACTTTTTCGCCTGTGGTGCAGTATATTGTTATGAGTACTACTATTATGCATATATCACCAAGAGGGCAACTGATTATTTTTCTAGAGTTCTGTTACCAAAACTAAAATGGTCATTATATATTAGGCAAGTGTTGGACTTGTAATTTATATTTTTGAAAATACAATGCCGCACAGGTAGGATGTTACATTAATGTTTAAAAGCAGAACACTGAATATCAAGACAAATCATATTTCCTTTAAAGATTGGATTTGACAATGCAATTATTGTAGATTTGGTGGAAAGGGTTGTCCAGCCTTAGGCTACAAGTCTTCAGTCAGTCTATGTGCACACATTGCTCATTGTGAGGATTCTCCAGTGATGCTGCTGCAAATGGCATGCCCGTGACTGCATGTATGTGATTTGCATACATACGGTCACATCCCGACTAGTCAGGCATGGCCTCACTCATTCCAAGTGTATTGAGCAAGGCCAGACACAGTCTAGTCAGAATGCGGCCCGAAGTCTGTAAATCACATACTTGTGGTCATATGACTGCCTGCTCCCGGCACCAGTGTGGCACCCCTGAGAGTTCAGTCGCCACAGAGGTCCTGCACCTCATCCAGAGGTGTGGTATTCCACTCTCAGGTAAGGAGGGAGCACCACTCATAAATCACACACTTGCATCCAACACCAGACCTTTCAGAGCTCAGGAGGCGCTAGGTAGAGGGTGTGGGTGGAGAAAGCAGGGGGAGAGCTGAAGGAAGTGACAGTGAGAGAGTGATTCAGCAGTTGGTGCTGGGGACTTGAGCAGTGAGGAGATCAGCCCTAGACCAGCAGACAGAGGAAGGAGGGAAAGGAAAGTCAGAAGAACAGAAAGATAAGCTTCAGTGGAAGAGAGAAAGAAGGGGTCCTAAGGGCAGGGGTAGTGAGAGTTCCACCTGTGGGGCTCGCATCCACACCAACTGTAGTCGGGTGGAGGGACCAGGCCACAGTTAGGGGACTGGCCCCAGACTAGGGGAGAAACTAAGGACTCAGCTAGCTAAGCGGAGGTTGCAGTATCTGCATGTGCTGCAGCCACATCCAACACATTCGCTGAAAAGGCAGCCGGATAGGATACAGGGACCTAGAACATGTCGCCCAACAAGATCCGAGTCTGCTGGCTTGGGACACTGTGTGAAGGTGCAGGGCAGGAGAGGAGGGAGCCAGCGCAGTGAGACGGCCAGGAAATGAACATCTGAAGGGGGTTCTGACACGGTGTATCCCAAATTACCTGAGAGCTGGCTGGACCACAGACCCTGAGGACACAGCACTTCGGCAGGGGTTTGTAACATCAGAACTATGAGTAAAACCTGTGAAGACTGCACACTGCTGTGTCCTCCTGTTTATTTACTGCGTCACCTCAGCCCTGCACTACAACCATCATCATCATCATCATATCACACTACAACTGCCCTGGGGTTTAGCTCTACCTGTGGAGAGCTGTAACAACTCTGCTGCATTACCATCAGCCTCAGCAGTCCCCTTAAGAAGCGTTGGCTAACATCTAATTGCTGAATACCACAGGTGGTGTCACGAACTATCTTTCATAAACCTTATCATCCCCTTTTCATCACTTTCATTGGATGCCCAGGGCCAAGGACCGGGTCAATGCTGCCGTGACACATCCCTTTAAGAACCGGCCTGTTACCGAGTACCCCACGGCCCTGGCGGGCGTACCACCAGCAGCGGAGAATCCTCACAGCACACAGTGCGCGAGCTGGGAGGATTCACAAGTCTGCAATCACATACACTGACTGCATGCTTGTAGCCTAAGACCGGACAGCCCCTTTAAGTCTGGTTTAGACAAATGTAGGTAAATTTATTTGCTCTTCATTGTAAAAAACTGACGCTATTCCATCCGCATGCTATACGTAATTCTGTTTATTGCATCAGTATGACAGCTATTTTTATTAGGGATGTTCATATCAAATTGCAAGACCCTGATTCAGCGGCCACATCAGTAGTCTATGACCATAGAAATCAGAAGATACACTGGGCATGTGGGAGACGGTTACCACCAGTGCTCCCATCCAGCTGCCACTGACTACTAATGTGGAAATTGGACTAGGGGCTTGTAAATTTATTAGCTCATCTCTAATTTTTACATATCAACAATTACAGTTTAGTATTAAGGTAATAATTGCAATAGAGCTGATAAAAGCAGGAGCCTTACTGGGTCTGTTTTTTTCACACCTATTGAGTTTACTTGGAGAAACTGATTTCTTTTTTTAATTCACTTCTTTGACCTGTGCAGTATCTCTTTGACATATGGACAACATAAAGACCAGAAAAATGTTCCTCTGAAGAATATTTGCTCCCATCACCTTGCTTAGCTCAGTACTGCATGTGTGCATCCAACCTTATTCTATTTAAAGAATTCATATTTAGAAATACTGTAAATTAGTTCTTTTCTTTTGGGAAGCTTTCATCTGATCTTTGACAGATCTGCACAGCTGCTGATGACTTACAGTGCAAGACATAAAACACTTGTCTGATAAATAGAAGAAATGTGCGATGCAGATATTATAAAACACTGATTCTCTCCATATGCTGCACATGTATCATCCAGGACTGTAGAAAGTTGTATCCTCTGCAGAACTAGTCATCCTGGGGGTTAAACTTTTAGATTCTCAAGTGCAGACACAGGTTGGAAGCAGGACTGAGCACAGGAAGACCAGGAGCCTGGAAGGAGCTGTCCCCCTCTTCTACACTGCCTGCTATCCTCAGCCCTCTGGACAGATATAGCTGGAGCCCTCTATTTTGGGAGGGGTGGGAGATGGGGTTGGACCAACCTGGAGAGTCCTGTCGTTGGGGAGGGTCTTTGATTTTTGGAAACTGAACACTATTTGCTAGCAGAGGAAGGCTGGAGAATGCCTGGGGACCCAGCAGAGGGGTCTTAGTCCAGCCCTCTGACGGTGGGACTTTAGGAGGAGAGAGAGAGGTTTGCATTTTGATTAAAGCCCTCATACCTTCTTCAGTCTGCAGGCAGGGGACTGGGGAGGAACACATCTCAGCTGGGCAAAGGAGAAGAAAAGCCACCCCAAGCCCCCCTCCCCCTGTCAGACTTTTGGGCTTCCTTCTCCTTATGGCTGTGTAGTGATCACCTCCTGGACTTTTGGAAGGAGTTGGTGCTGTAGATTGAATCCTGAGATTCTTTATCATCTGGGGGGCTCCCAGTATTTGGAGTTGGAGATGGAGAGGTGGAACACAAGGTGGAAAACGAAAAGGAGGTTGTGGGATTCATCCCTTAGCTCTCTAATACTCATCACTTTGACTTTCCTTTTCCAAGCTGCAGAGGTCAGAGGAGGTAAGAGAAAAAAAAATAAGGGGACAGATGGGCCCTTCTTCTTATCCCCATCAGAAGCCAGGAACTATAACAGACCTGGACAGAAAGGTCTAAGCCTTATGAGGACAATCGTCTACTACAGGAGTCCATGGCACCATGCCTGAGGGCTTTCTCATTGATGCTGTGCTGAGGGCTCCTTGTAGTGTACTCTTCATTCATTTGATAGGAAGGTGCGGGCACCTCCACCATTTCTGCACAGAGAGCAGGATGGGGGTTGTAATTCAGGGACACAGGTGACAGGTCGGAGAAGCCATGAACTTTTCATCATTGTGCACTGTGTAGCAATGGTTGTCTCTGAGGATGCTGGATGGTCCTTCTATAGCTTATCCTGTTCTGGGAGGTGGGAGATAAAGGTGATGGTGGTCCGTTAGGTGTCTATGGACAGGGATAGAAGGGTGGATTTTTTGTTCCTCTCTGCAACGATCCCTCTGTGCTAGGAATTCCTCCCCCCCAGGGGATGTCACATTTAGACACGTCTATGAGAGGGGTGGGACCAGAGTCAAAGACCCCAACCACCTTCACATTGCAGACCCAGGCTGGGAGATTACTCCTGGATGGAAAGAATCCTTCTATAGAATCAGTCACTCCTCCAGAGGGGATCTTCCCCATAGAACCCCTGGGCACCTGGATATCCTCTAGGCTCTTACTCATTGTGCTACAACTTTAGTGAATGCATTTATCTCAGTACCTTTTTTAAGTTTAATGAAATCATTCTCCTTAAGTTTAATAGTATTTGAGCAGGAGTCTGAAAGTCACATGTAATCTGTGAGTCTCCAGGTGTTGTGGAACTACAAATGCCATGGTGCCCTCTTGGCTGTATTGGATCTGCTGTAGAATTGCTAGTAAAGGGGTTGAACTCATGTAGTTCTAGTATAACATACAATGCATATGATAGTCACAACAGCTGTGAATAAAAGTTTTGCACAATCCAATCAATAGGGCAGGGAATTAAAATAGGGACAAATACACAAATGCTGCTGCTGTGATATTACACGCAAGCATTATTGTAGATGTGGCTTGAAAAAGGTCCACATTCCCTTGGGACCGAAATGTCGCCGGATGGGCAATTAAATTGCACTTGAATTAATTCCAACATGGTGTGCTGCTTTCATATTTTTGGACATTATATATTATATATAATATATATAATATGTAGGTAGATGTGGCTTGTCTTAAAACCACTGCTATCGTTTGCAGAGAAATCTTTACTTGTATGGTGACATGTACAACCCTATTGTAGGAGTGGAATTTTTAGGTACCTCTTGCTGTTAAATATTTTGCAAAATGCAAAGGAATCCTGAATAAAACTTTCCTGGTCCGATAGGGGTGAAAGTCAATCTGTAGATCAGGTAATGCTTCTTCTATAGTGAGCTATTTACCTTGACCAAAGTTATCACTTATTAAATGTAAAGGTGTAATGCAACTTATAGGCAGGAGGACTTGTTGCATTAAGTGCTGAGATTCTTTAGAAGTAATGGTATGTGCGACAAGAGACCCACAGTAGATGATATAATGGGTGCACTGTGTTCCTGTATGGTAGCTGTGGCAATGTTTGTCTTGTATGAAAGCTGGTGGAAACAGTGCTGTAGTGTGCAGGCTGTAGTGTGCAGGCTGTCTGTGTATTCTGCCCTCTTCTGGGCTCTCACATTCATCAAGCTCCAGCAAAGGTGAACTGAGGATTCTTTATTCTGAAGAAAGGAAATAAAATCCTCTCATATGATTCTGAGCAGGATAGATTAGCAGTGTGACAAGGTCCCTGCCCTGTTTCCTCACAGTATGAATATCCCCATCCATTGCCTATATTAACTAGGCGGGGATTTTGCTCATACTTTCGCTATTCTAAATGAATCAGTTTCTTCTTTGGGTCATTTGAGAATAAGTTTTCATCCATTGAGCAGTAACTTGAGTTTGTCATTTGAGAGAACTCATGATATCACGATCTGATAGCCGGAGGTGGTTATCAAGAGTGGCGTTGGATCTAACACATTCAACACTGCTACATCTGTAGTGGTATTTATTCACAGCTTGCTATACATATAAAGTATGGGCATTATGGATTCATATCAAACCAAGTGTAAATTGCCGGAGAAATAAATGTTTGAAAACAAACTCTTATCTTGCAAGAGTTCTTTCAATATTTACAGTTAGATTTATACACAGATGAGACTCCCACACATCCTTTAAGAAGTTGTAGGTATCTCTAAGGGTGTGTGCACACGCTGCGGATTCTGCTGCGGTGTACAGTACCATTATTCGCTATGGGAAATGGAAACCGCAGTGCAGATGCTGCGGAATTTTCCACGCAGATTTTCTGCGGTTTCTAAACCGCAGAAAGAATTGACATGTCAATTCTTTCTGCGGATTCCGCAGCGGTCTACCATCTCCTCCATTGTGGAGATGATAAACCGCAGGGAAAAACTGCAGGATAATCCGCAGATAAACCGCAGGTCTTTTGACCTGTGGATTTATCTGCGGATTTTGAAAATCCGCGTGGATCAATCCGCAGCAGATTCCGCAGCGTGTGCACACACCCTTACGATCAGGACTTTAAGAAGTCGTAGGTGTCTTTTACGATTAGGACTTTTAGAAGTCGTAGGTATCTCTTACAATCAGGACTTTAAGAAGTCGTAGGTATCTCCTACGATCAGGACTTTTAGAAGTGGTAGGTGTCTCTTACGATCAGGACTTTTAGAAGTGGTAGGTGTCTTTTACGATTAGGACTTTTAGAAGTCGTAGGTGTCTTTTACGATTAGGACTTTTAGAAGTCGTAGGTATCTCTTACAATCAGGACTTTAAGAAGTCGTAGGTGTCTCTTACGATCAGGACTTTAAGAAGTCGTAGGTGTCTCTTACGATCAGGACTTTAAGAAGTCGTAGGTATCTCTTACGATCAGGACTTTAAGAAGTCGTAGGTGTCTCTTACGATCAGGACTTTAAGAAGTCATAGATATCGCTAACGATCAGGTTTTCCTAGACACAGACAGTGTAATGCATGATTTCCTTTGTTGCTTTTAGTTCAGTGGTTTGCAGAGCAGATAATTGTATGTTACCAATTAGTAAGACAGAGAAGATTGTAAAGAGCCCGGAATATAGACTTGTGTTCCCTGTCATTAAAACCGTTTCCTACAGAAAACTACCACTTGCCCATAGATTTCAGCAACAAAAAAGGAGTCTGAAGACATCAAATTGCATTTGTTCTGTAAGTCAGGATCAATACTTCTATCCGCCATTCTATAGTAAAAATTTGCTCTTGAAGTCAGATCTGGAGTCTGGTTAATAAGTGGGTTAACTCTCTAATCCCAAACAGGCCTAAACCCATAGGATACAGGCCCTAAATGTATGTCAGATGTAGACCTCGCCTGTTTGGAAACAATGTTACTAGAACTTATCTTTTCTTTTCTCTTAAAACACATACAAAAAGCAATTAAAAGTAAATTGTAACATTGTAACACCTTATAGCCACAGCTTCCCATACTGCTGGCTGTGTGTAACACTATCCTGTGTATGTTATAAAGGGTTACTTATAGTAAGGCCCCTTAGGAGCCCAGACATGTGGAGACAAGAAGTTAATAACACTAAAAATGAGACATAGCTAGAAAGAAGAAAGTAAAAAATGCTGTTTTGATTAGTATAATACAGATGTAGCAGAGCTTGATTTCCCAGTTCACTCTTTCAGTCTGCTGCTATGTATAAAGCACAAATTCTTTTGGTATTTTTATGTGTTATATTCTTCTGACGTACGAAGGACAAATGAGAACTGATTCATCCTTTTAACGATATGTATCGTGCCACCATATTCTGTGGAGCTATACCTTGACGGCGGCCCTTGTACAAAAAGTCGATTTTTCCATAGATGAAGTGTGACGAGGTGCTTTCGCTCTATTGGATAAGTATTTACAACGAGTAGACTTGTTACACAGGAATCTGGTTGTTTATACATCTAAAAAGGTTCCACATTCTGCAGCCATTGTTTCTGAATCGCTCTATGCCTTCCAGATCTGAAATCAAAGTTTATTGAAACTATGATTTAAAAGTATGCGTCTAGTTGTTGAGTAATTAACAATGAGGGGCTTAAAGCTACTTTTGTACTTTTGCCAGTGATTTATTCTCAGTAGCAGCGGGAAAAAAAAAGATAAAATAAATAAAATAAAATAGCAGAGAAATGTTAAAAATGTATCCATGTAAGGAAAAAAAAAAGAGAGCACAAATGACACTTTGTTTGGAGGTATGAATCAAGAAAGGCAGAAGCAGAAATGATTCAATAAACTTGAGTGGGATGGGGAAAGGTTGGTCGAAGCAGAGCAGGGATTGAGTCGAGTCCCAGGGATCAGCAGGTGAAATGGTTGGAGGAGCAGACACTCAGGGTTTGCTTAAAAAAACAGCAGGAACAGGGCCTGGCTTTCTCCTCAGCTTGTCTCCCCTTTCATGGCCGAGGGGCGGTGTTTAAGGCTTTTTGCACCTCTGACTTGTAGCTGACACTGAAATATGAGTGCTATGTGGATTTTTAGAATGTCCCTTTGAGCTGAATTCTCTGTGAGATCCATTGATTCACTGCTAGAGATAAAGCATTCCTCACTTGTCCTACAAGGTCCTTACTTCTACGCTGTTGGCCCAAAAAATAAGACTCTTTTTAAGTAGCATGTGTGATTTAGGGTCCTTACACCATGATGAGAAATATTTGACTGCCTTGTAGCCCTCGCCAGACATTTCTCCCCAGTTGTAGATGATTACTTTGCAGTGTGTTTAACATGCGGCCAGCTGGCCCACAGACTGAGACCCCCATTGACGACGTTTGCTCCCTTTCGTCCTGACTGATTTCACACTACAAATGGGCCATTGCCAAAGATAGAGCCTTCAGATGGAGCACATGTCGGGTGTGAGTCAAGAAACGCTCATTCATCCTGGGACTTTTCTTCCAGCTAGTAGTAATTGGTTCTTCTCTTTTGGCTCGACCCGTTACGATGGGGAGAATGGTGTCCATCATCCTAATACTCTTGTAGAGTTACACGAGAAAGTATATCATGGGAAACACCGTAGCACGCCAAACCCTATCTCAGTGATGTCACGTAAAGGAGTCCGAGAGGCTTTGGCAGCCTCAATAAAGCAGCCGGAAGAGCCAGATCGGACCCCTGGGGTAAAAGCTACGACTCTCCTCTCCTCAACACAGTAGAGTATTAGATGAGCGGACACTGATTTTATAATGTAGAGAAATACCTGTTTTAACGACAGACTCAATATGTTTGATGTGATGACTTTGATTCGATGCCAGTGGCCTCTTAACGATGTAGTACTTGAGATGTTGTACTTGAACTCTACTTACTATATAACGAGCCTCTTTAAAGATAATTTGTAGGACAAGCAGAACAAAAAACGGCAGAGATGGTAGAAATTTGGCATTTATCATAACACCATTTCATATATAGACTTTTGTAATATTTTTTAGTTGGAAATTAACATTATAGGAGCTATGAAATAATTGTATATCAGCAGCCCTTTATGACCAGTTGTATGTACGCCTGTTCACGCATGTTCCCATGCAGTTATTTTTTACCTACATTCTGGGATCTAAGGGGTAACGTTTCTCCTTGTGGAGACTGACAAGTCATGCCTGGCATATCAGAGTGAGGAGACTTCTACCCCGCCAGGCATGCTCCTCTGGGAAATTAAATATGCAAATTGCCTCTTCAGAGAGCAAGAGGACTAGATCTCTATCGCCACCTATTGGCGGTATCTATCCTAAAGGTCAATGTCGACGCGTTGCTGCCTACAATCTAAAACTGTGAGCTGTGGAAGAGAGATAAAGCAAACATGTGAGGTCTAAAGGTCCCGTTACATTTAGCGATGCACCAGCGTTCCCGACAACGATACGACCAGGTCAGGATCGCTGGTGCATCGCTAAATGGTCGCTAATGAGCTGCCGAACAGGCAGATCTCACCAGCGATGCAGCAGCGGTCGGCAGTCGTTACTTACCTGTCACAAGCAGCTCTGATGACGTCCATGCGTCGCTCGTCGGCGCCAGCTGGAAGCCGGCGATGAGAAATGGACCAGCACGATCTTGCACGATCAGCGATCTCCAGCGGGGGGGGCCGGGTCACAGGTAAGTGTCACATGTAGCGAGATCACTAGCGATGTCGCTGTTGTGTCACAAAATCGGTGATGCTTTAGCGATATCGCTAGCGATCTCGCTCTGTGTGAAGGGGGCTTAAGTCTGTCCTGAGTGAAGAAGGAAACTCACGACTGCTAACACAAGGGAGGTAGAAAAGTCTCATTTTTTTATAGGAAATTTAGGACAACACTTTAGTTATCCAATTCAGGAAACACACGGAGCGAGAATGTTGGATTGTTCTAGATTCACCATTATCAAATGAGACCTTCACCTATGCTGAAAATTATCCAATATTTTCTCTAAAAAATAAGTATATCTTATTTATTTCCTTTGATCTATGCGGGAGATTTGTAGCCATTGTTTTCCCACAGGCTGCGTGGAGCGTAAGCGCAGGACATTCATCGATAATGCCCACCAGAATGACTGGAAATCCAGCAAAATTGCAATTGCTATCTAACAGCACCAACATTGTAATCATTACTTTGGAAATTCAATTAATGCACATATTGATTTGAGAATGTAAAGGGCTAATAACTGATTCAAACTGAAAGTGCTATCTATATTTTTCTTGAAACTACTATATCTGTAGGCTGTATTCACACAGTGCAGTCATGCTGTGGCTGTTAACCGTACCTAGCTAGTGTCTCTTCAGTTTTTCCACTGTTTTCTTGCACAATCACTTAAAGGAGACTTAAATAATGGTATTTACCTGCATATATAGGGTTAATCTGCAGGTTAATGCCATCCTGCGAATGCACTGAGAGCCCCACTGCCAGGAGTAAATGAACGTTATTCCTCCAGACAGGCTGATTCTTTCAGTAGTAGGGATGGTGCCGACATGATTTCAGTCATTGTTCAGTGTATAGTGAGAGGTGATTGTAACAGCGCTCCTGGCAATGACTGACAGGAGCTCAGCATTAGTTCTGGCTGTCAGTCAGTGCCTGGGGCGCCGTTACATTCGCCCCGGGCGAGTCTCTCGCATCAATACCCGGTGGTTTGGACCGGAGTGTGCGGCTGCATAGAAATACATGCAGCCGCACACTCCGGTCTTGAGTGCCGGCGGCAGTGCCGGGTATTGATGCAAGAGACTGACCTGAGTTTCTCACATCACGCTCGCAAGTGTGAACCTGGCCAAAGAGTGAACCTGCCTGGTGGAATAAAGTTATTTTCCTCCTGGCAGCGGGGCTCTCAGTATGGGGGGCCGCTCGGTGTCACAACGCTATTAACCTGCAGATTAACGCCATATCGGCCGGTTAATGAGGTTATTTACTGACAGGTCCCCATTAATCTTTCAGTGAGAGCTGTCTCTCCAGCCAAACAATGTAGCCTTTATGGTCAGCCGTGCAGTCTCACAAGGTAAAACAGCTGAAAAAATAAAGAGGTACAGTATTCTAAAAATTGGGAGTTATTTCCTCTCCATGGATATGGGATAACTTCTCGATCGCTGGGGAGGTGACTGATGGAACCCCCACCAATCTCGAGAACCAGAGCTCTAAACAGTCCCATGTAAATGGAGCGTTGGTCAGTCATGCACAGGGTCACTCCATTCATTCTTCTGGGAGTAGCCAAAGACCAGCGAAGTGCAGCGCTTGGCTACCTCCGTCCGTCCCATTAGAAATGAATGGAGCAGATGTGCGCATGATTTACTACCGTACTACTGTTCCATTCACACAAGGCCCTTCAAAGCCCTGCTTCTTGAAATCTTTGGGTTTCCCAGCAGTTGGACCCCCAGTGATTCAGAAGTTATCACCCCTTTAATTGATTGTGCAGGGAAAGACCCAAAATGATGCCTTAGGTCAAACCATAGCTCCTGAGTGTGTCTTAGGGCTCATGCAAACAAGCGCATGAAACCGGAGTGTGCCGACTTGGGCGCGACAGTATAAAATATTGGTCAGATTTTCATCCAGAAAATTAGGATCATTTTTTTCTCGCCTTCTATGTTTTTTACATCAGCAGCTATTAATCATTTCCAAGACCACTTACAGCTCCCTATTCTACAGAATTGCAATGTACCCATAAAAATCAGATGCAGTACTGTCGCTCCATACGGCATCCGATCATTTTTTTTCACCCATAGACTTCAATGAGCGAGTCTCATCCGATTTTCGGAGAAATACTGTGCATGCCGCAATTTTGTCACACGTAGATTCAGTCAGTGGACAAAATAGTTCATCCGCAGTGCCCCATTGAATAACATTGGTCTGATTGCTGTTCATTTTTTAACAGGCAGCACTTGGACCTGAAGCACTTGGATGTCATCTGAGTGCAGTCCGATTTTCACCAACTGACAGAACTGAGAAGATGGAGATGTTTTTTTTCTCCATCTCCTCATCTGAGAAAATTGGATCACGCTGTGCTGTGATCAAACTCTGATCAGACTCTGAGATCGTCTGATCAGAGGATGAGTAGCATAACCTCTCTGATTCTGTCAGATGAGGAAGATATGGCAATGTGACCCCAGCCTTGTAATCAGGCCAGGTTGTCATATGCAGAAACATTGTTTTTTTTGGCACATAAGTTTTTATGAAATCATAAAAAATACCAGAAAAAAAGCAGCCTTAATGCTACGTGGGAACATGGCCTTACTTTGGTTTGCACCGTTGATGATAGCATGCTGCCTATTCTGGGTGGTGAGGTTATAACAATAACATCTGGATTGGAGATTGTTGGATCTGGTTTCCGCCCTGTACTTTGTAATATGAGAAGTTTGTATCAATTAGGGGTTAAACAAACCATCAAAGACAATTCCCATTATCCACAGGTTGTTGATTTATTACGATACATCGGTAAATTCTTAATCTGCTTTGAATTGCAGAAAATGTGAATCTGATGGAGACAATTATTAACCATAGTAAATGTCAAATGGGACTTTCATGTATCACGGAGACCTTTTCAGTCTTACTTCTTCCTTGGTTCATTCTTCCCCTTGAGAAAACTGTACCCCAGACAGCGAAACGCGCGTCGGGGCTCCATATTTCAACGGGGGTCACTCCTTCCGTTACTTAATTGGTAAGCCTAAAAATGTCATTACTTTACTGATGTGACTTTTGTAAGTACTAATACTTTGTGATTAGGATTCCCTGCAGATTGTTTATTGCATTATGCCATCATTATAATGCTTTTATAATGGAAGGGTGACCCTCACCCATTGTGTTACCATCTTGTACCTTTAATATATTTGTTTGTGATTGTCTTGTCCTTTTAACGTTTTTGATATTGAATAAAACCTTGATACATTTTTTATAATAGGCACTCGTAGCTTATTTCTCCTTCTTGATATTTAGTTTTTTCATTCATTGGCATTGGCATGGGATTCATGAGATTCTCAGAGTTATGACAGCTGAGGTTCCTATAAGACAATAATTCTAATGTTTCTTGTAGGATCACATGTCTTGACTTTGATGACTCCATGACTATGAATGAGTTTATATATTGTGGTGTAGTGACCACTATGTCAGCTAGGGGGCGCTGTGTGGGTGTCCCAGGACGGGTGTACAGGCACATTCAGTGTGGTAACAGGAGCAGGGTCCTGAATGACCATTATGGGTCTCAAGGTGGGTGGCCTTGGGATGCAGGCTCCAGGGTGTATTGATCAGCAGCGGTACTGCTGATATTTCTGTTACAGTGCGTCAGGGAAGCCTGTATGTGTCTGTGTGCAATAGAACCTTTAGTGAGGTCATAGCCAGGTGGCCACCTGGCTATGACCTCACTAAAGGTTCTATTGCACACAGACACATACAGGCTTCCCTGACGCACTGTAACAGAAATATCAGCAGTACCTCTGCTGATCAATACACCCTGGAGCCTGCATCCCAAGGCCACCCACCTTGAGACCCATAATGGTCATTCAGGACCCTGCTCCTGTTACCACACTGAATGTGCCTGTACACCCGTCCTGGGACACCCACACAGCGCCCCCTAGCTGACATAGTGGTCACTACACCACAATATCAAACTTGCCGTGTCTGCTGCCTTGACGCTCACAATCCAGAGGACCAACATTTCTAGTTTGGTCCTTTTTTTAATGAATTTTCTCTCCTATCATGCAGATAATTAGCATTAGGTAAATGTATTTAAATATAGGGAATGGGAACCTGGTTAGGGAAATATACTCTATATTTCTTAATTATAACAATATATAAAGTGAATGGATCCAAAAACACAAAGACAGAGGAAATATGTCACCATGTTTTTGCTGAGATCAGGATGTAAAGGCAGAGACCCTGATTCCAGTGATGTGTCACTTGCTGGGCTGCTTGCTGCTGTTTTGATAACATCACTATTTTCTCAGCCTCTGATCTTCCAGTTCTCTGAATGCTGAGCTCTGTATAACCGCGCCCACCTCACTGATTGGCAGCTTTCTGTGCACACCATGCAAAAGGCAGCCAATCAGAGCTCATGATTGTAGAGGACAAAATGACAGCAGGTTTACTAGTCCTCTAGTATCCTACTGATAAAACAGTGATTTTTATCAAAACTAAAGTAAACAGACCAGTAAGGGAAACATTCCTGGAATCAGTGTCTCTGTCTCTAGATTATGCTGATCTCAGACTAGGCAGTAAAAACCGTTAAGTGTTTCTTTTTTTCCTAGAAGGTCTCATTGGGAAATATAGTTTTGCTAAGTCAGTGTTGGTGTAACACTTCTTGAAAGGAGTTTTCTGAGAAGTGACTTTTATGAGTTGATTAGTCACGTTATAGAAAACCTCTCTCCTTTCAGTAGAGAAGCGGTCACCCTTGTACTGGTAGGCTTCCATATTTCTATTTATTGCATGAATGGGAAGCCCTATCCAAATGAGCAAGTTGATTAGATGTGAGTCAAATTTGTAAGAATTCACAAAACCGGGAAAGTTCTAACAATTTGAAATTTGATGTACGTGGCTCATCAGTCAGAGCAGGCTCACACGGCCTTAGGCGTGGCAAGGCAGGTTTCCTCTTAATGCCTTGCAGCTATCAGATCACATGGTATAACACAGCCAATCACAGCAAAATCCATTTTAGAGTGAATCTGGATAGTGAACGGACGTCACAGCTCAGAACGTAGCCATAAAGATAAGAAGAGAACACAATACTAAGCATAAAGCACTGAATAAATTCTACAGATAGTGTGACAAAGGAGTTAAGAAAAGTTAACCTAGAGCACAAGTGAAGAACAGTTATGATCCGTTTACCCATGACCAGATGTGTTCAGGCCACTTGGACTTTACTGAGGCTGTATTTGCATTAAAGAGCATGATAGAGGTTAGATACTGTCCTAGGAAACTTCAGAGTGTTTACACGTCTTTTCAGGACAATTGGGATACTTGTTATTGTTATCGAGCTTATATACAGTATGTTGTCACAGTTTGTTTCATCAGATACTGTAGATGTGGCCTTACGGTTGCGGCATTGTGTATCCATTAGTGTGATCTAGGGGATGGCGGTGCACTCATGAGTTCTGAAAATGACCAGGTTTTTCTCATGATAGGTAAATTACATATGCAGCCAGACAGGCATTAACTTGTGATATGTGTGTATGGCATGCTTATGTTGTGAAAAGAAACATTGACCAGATGTGCCTCTGTGCAATATGGTCCACCTCCATGAAAATCCATTTTTATGGATTGTGGTGTAGTGATCACTGTGTCCACTAGGGGGCGCTATGTGGGTGTCCCAGGACAGGCGTATAAGCATTTTCAGTGTCCTGATAGGAGTAGGATGCTGAATGATCGTAATGTATCTCAAGGTGGGTGGCCTTGAGATGAAGACTTGTGTATGTGTTGATCAGCAGTGATACTGCTGAGGTTCCGTGTCAATGTCTTAGGGAAATCTTCAGGTAGCTGGAGAGACGGGTGTGACCAGCTACCTACTAATCCACCCAGGGGTGTGTCTGAAAATGCTGGTCGTAAAAGACTATATGAGTGTGAAGGACCTGTAATGAGGTCATAGCTATGCGACCCGGTTGGCGTGGCTACGGACCATATAAGGTGGCCAGGGTAGGTCACATGGAATGAATGCTTGGACCTGGTTGGTCCATTGTGGAAGATGGGGCTTCCTGCCTGACAGCACGTGAATGCTGTGAGTAATGGCTGCCAGCGTCTGACAGTTCCCAGGGAGAGGGAATGAACATCTGCTGTGAGCTGAAGCAGCCGTGAGGTAACCCTGATGAGGTGAGATATCTGTGAGGCTGAAGAGCCTGAGTACTGGACGTTGCGTAACCTGTGTGACCACAGGCTTAACAGAGGGAAGCTCTGTCATGAACGCTATGCTGATTATATGAACTTTATTTTGCTGCAGTGGGTTTATGATGCCTGAATAAACCGCACGGATTGTTATTGTTTTATGGAAAACTGGTGCTGGATGTGATTATTTGGCTGCCAAGCGAGTGTCCCCAACCTTGAATGACAGCGCTACCTTACAATTGGTGGAGAATGCTATGGGCAGTGTTGTAGCCTTGTTGCTAGGAGCATTGGAAGAGGACTGCAAAATTTAGTTGCTAAGTGCAGGGGTTTCCAAAAGTACATGGTGCAGTGCTGGCAACGCTGAGCCAGGAGGGCTGACGGTCTTGAAAGCCGTGTGATATACTGACCGGGGTCAGTGGAAAAGACTTATAGGACACCTCTGCGGTAGAGGGGTCCGAGAACCTGCGCGGCCGACAGGTGACGGTTGTGAAAACCGTGTGATGTGCTGACTGAGGTCAGAGAAAGAGACTGTGGGTTGTGATAGGGTGCCTCTGTGGATATGAGGTACCCGGGGACCTGTGTGGCCGACACAGGTAACGGACAGGTGTTCGTGTTGTACTGACTGGGGTCAGTGAGAAAGACTGTGTACCTGGAGACTTCAGTGAGCAAGGTCCTGGAGGGTCAGTGTTGGGAGATACTAGGAGAAGAATCGGATCCCTGGAGCACGTGGTATGACCTTGGACCTGGTGAGGCGTAAGTGTTGGACAGTCTCAGGCGGAGACGGATGTCCTGAAGAACACCCGCTGAGCCCCTGGACCTGGTGAGGTCGGTGTGTTGGGAAACCCTGGGAGGAGGGTCGGCTCCCAGAATAACACCCGGTGCGCCCTGTGTGTTGGATGGTCTCAGGAGGAGACAGACGTCCTGAATAGCACACAGACAGGACACGTGAGTTTTGTGTTGCATGTGTGTTTTTTTTCTTTTCCCTTTCAAGTCAGCCTGCGGTGGCTCAGTGGGGGGTCAAGAAGGTGACAAGCAGCTTGCTGTAACTCGGCGGGGTTACAAAAGTGACAAGCAGCTTGCTGTAACTCGGTGGGGTTACAAAGGTGACAAGTGGCTTCCTGTAACTCAGCGGGGTTGCGAAGGTGACATCAGCAGCTGTGTGTGAACGGCAGCTGGAGGTGTCGGAAATCGGTGACAGCAGGAGCTGTGGTGGTGCCAGCAAGGACTTGTGTGGTATCGTAAAAGAGACATAAACTGTGTTGTATGAACTGTGGTCTAAGGAGACCTGTAGAACGGACATGGAAAAATCCCGAAAGGGGGCGGTGGCCCAAATCGGGGTGGTAGCCCAAAAGGGGGTGGAGTCCCAGAGGAGGGCGGTGATCCAAATTGGGATGGTAGCTCAAAAGGGGTGGAGTCCCAGTGGGGGGCGGTGACCCAAACCGGGGTGGTAGCCCAAAAGGGGGTGGAGTCCCAGAGGGGGGCGGTGACCCAAATCGGGGTGGTTCACAGGAAATGGCAGCACTGGTTGCCTCAGTGGGTATGTCTGGGGAACCTCAGTGTGTGTGTGTGTATGACTTTTGAAGAATCGGGGAAGTCTTTCTGGATAATTACGGGCCGCAGGTGTGTACCGTGATGTTGCACTGAGAAGAAGTCTCTGGATGGTTGGACTCAACGAGTCAGGTGACTCTGACAGGAACTCCTCTCGTTTTCTCTCTGACCGAGAGAAAGGTCAGGATACGCTGTAAACACGGGGTCACGGTGGACTATGCAGTAGACAGAGTAATGTTTGAGGGGACGAAAGGTTGTGAGTGCCAAGGGGCCGGGATACCACGTGACTTAGTGTATGCCTTGGAGAGGGGCCGGGACTTTGTTTTGTTTGATGACGTATGGTCGGACGATGAAGACATTTCGACTGTGGGGCCAGCAGACACTGAGACGGTGACGCCTCCTAAAGTGGACAGGTCAGAGGTAGAACTGACTGGAAGAATAGGTACATCTGCCCAACTTACGGACCTAACGTCTCGTGACATGACAGATGGTGACCTGACTGACGAGACAACTGGGGTAAAAACACGGTTAGACGGTAATGAGACGGTTCACTCGGCTGACGAGACTGACCCAGTGGTACCCTTTGACAATATAATTAAAGAGGTAGTGGTGCGACACGTGCTGACCAAAAGAGAACAAGATCATGAGATACAGTTAATAAAAGAAACAGTGGAAGAACATCTCAAACGAGAAAGAGTCCTGAAACAAATGGCTGAGCACAGGGTGGAGGGGCTCGAGAAAGAAGTCTTGGAGCTCAGAGGTCACCTGTCCACCTGGCAAAGTGTGAACAAGACCCTTAGGGAAGAGATGGATGAACTCAGAGGAGTAGTAAAAGGTCTTCTGCGGGAGAAGAGCTTGGACGAAGACTTACTGTCGTCGAACACGAGTGATAACAAGACAGAACTGCCAGTACCCATCTTGGCAAAGGGTCATGAAGAGAAAAAAACTCATGAAGTTTGTGAGCTAAGAACTGAAGAAGAAAGTCACCCGGTCGGGTCAACTGTAGTGAGAGAAGTGTCCGTGGTAAAGCCAGAGCCTTATGTCCAGGAAGAGAACAAGACCACGACCTTCAAATCTGTGATCGAGGTACCAGAAGATATGCAAGAAGCCTGTGCTGAGGAAGGTGTGCATGAGGCTTTCAAAGAGGCGGTCAAGGCGTGAAAGGTGCACTGGGCACCTGAGACTCGGCATTTGGTGATGATATCAGCCAGAGAAGATACAGCAAACCAGGTAGCTGTCCTGAAAGAGATACATTTGCAATGTCTCCACGTCAAACAGTTGGTTAGGCGGAGTAATATGAAAGCTGCTCGACGCCTAGAGTTAGCAAGGGAGGCTATGGATCGGCTGGGTTTGCGGAAAGATGTAATTCCGGTACCCAAAAGTGCAAAGCCCAGCACAGTCCCATACAGCCCGGCACAGTCTTCACACAGGCCAGCACAGTCCTGCTCAGCCCGGCTCAGTCTTTGCACAGGCCAGCACAGTCCCGCACAGCCCGGTACAGTCTTCACACAGGCCAGCACAGTCCGCACAGCCCAGTACAGTTTTTGCACAGACCAGCACAGTCCCGCACAGCCTGGCACAGTCTTCGCATAGGCCAGCACAGTCCCGCACAGCCTGGCACAGTTCGCACAGGCAAGCACAGTCCCGCACAACCTGGCACAGTCTTCGCACAGGCCAGCACAGTCCCGCACAGCCCGGCACAGTCCCGCACAGGCCAGCACAGTTCCGCACAGCCCGGCACAGTCCCCGCCCAGCCCAACACACACACACAGCCCAAGGAAAAGACCCTCATCAATGTAAAGTAGGGTATTAATCGCCTGGATGAGACAACCTTTACAGAGTTCTAGAATACACAAATTAACTATTTTAAGATTACTGAGCTGAAGAAACCTATAAGTGGGGAAAATAGTGTACAAAAGGGTGACACTCTATGAAGGGAGAGTGGGTAAGTGGCTAACGGCTAACTCTCACCTGGTGTAATTGTGACAGAAACAACTCCAGTGTAGGCATGAAGAAAAGCAGCTACTGCCCCTAGGCTGGTGGACAGGACCTCCATAAAATATTGGATCTAGTGGGATAAAACATGTGACATTTGTTTTTTTTTCACTTGATAAAGAAGCCGGTACAGCATTGAAACGCATTGTGAATTAAAAAAAGGCACTATCATCATTGATAATAATAATGCTAATGAATTGGTTTGCTCTATCAGCGCATCCCTCTAACATGCTGGATCCAACTGGATCCAAGATTGCCAAGCTGCCATGAAGACACTAATTGACCAGGCAATGCTCTCTGTGAAAAATTTTATGAATATTAGCTCTTCTCCAAGAGAAAGAAAGAAAGATGTTTGTCTAGTGTTGACCACTCAGAGTAGCTACCATAAAAGTTAATCTCCAGCTCTTTAATGAATCTTGAAATATGATACTTAAGTTTCCTAGAGAGCATTTTCTGGCCTATAAATCTCTCTACATCAGCTTTCTGATCTCCACAAAAAGAAATACTACTCCCTAGGCCATCAAATATAAATAAAGTGCATGGACGCAAAAAAGTCATAGGACATGACCCACGTACAACCTTAATTCTCAAGTTATTAAATTGTTTTAGCTAGACAGAATGAAAATGAGCAAGTTTGAAATTGAATAGCTTTTTTCCTATCTGATGACATTCTACTGTAATGAGAGCTTTTGTCTTACATAGTGTACAGACTGTTTCAATAGAGCTTGGCCACTAGTGCCTGTCCAGACAATGTCCAAGATTGCGCAGTAGCTACATTCTAGTAGAGGAGCTGACCTCATTGATTTATATTCAGCAGTTAGCTGTTCACTTTCTTCCCCCTCCCTCTCAGCTCCTGACAAGCTACTGTTATAAATCTTGCAGAATCCGCAACCTCCAATATTTGCAGCTTTCAGAACAAGTCTCCTAATCAGGGCTTTTTCCAGAGCGAGCTGTGTGCTTGTTCATATGCTGTTATTTCTATGTGTAAATATTTTGATAACATTGTAGACTCAGAACAAGCCAATGAGGGCTGAATGCATTAGAATGCATTTATAGTTCTATTAATGCTACAGTAATATCTCTCATCAGAACTGTTTCCCAAGGGGAAAATCCTCTATGCCAGAAACCAGGAAGTAAGGATACTGCTACTTATTGAGGTATAAGGCCAGGTGACCAGAGGGTCACAACTTGGCTTCTCCGAGCATCTCCATGGAGCCAAGTGTCCGGTGGGTCCCATTCCTGGCTCTCCCAAACATATCCATGAGGCTCAGGTGACCAGTAGGTCCAAATCCTGACTAACCCAAATGTATCTATGGGTTCAGTGATGGTCAATGTAGCAGATCTGTATTCTTTCTGTGTCTCTTGTGGTGGAGCCATGATATCTTGGCTGTTGTCTTGTAAAGAGTAACTGTTTTTTTGGATCTCTGGATATCTTGGCTGTCTGGATGTCTATGTTACACAGGCACATATCCTCTTTATATAGTTATCAACTGTCCTTCTGTCCTTCAAGCCCCCATCTAGAGGGAAAGAAAAGGATGTGATGAGGTTAACTCACATTATTTGATTATTTATAGCTTATCCTTCAATGTTTGCAAGTCAGCAAGCCACAGGACCCACACAATGGTCATTGAACATGTTAAGCAAACCTCCATTGTACAATGACCTTTTATCACTGTCTTGCAAAGACAGCAGACAATAAATTGTTGGAGTGGGTATAAGAGGCAAACAATAGCCATTAATTCATTTACAAATATCAATTTAGCCTACAAAAAGATTATACATTTCAGACTTTTGAACAACAAGAAAGAAACACCTAAATTCAAAAGTCAACATATAGATTACAGTCTATTCCTCCTGGCTTACTGAAAATAGATGTCTGGTTAATTAAGATAAAATACTGTGTGGTCACAAATGACCAATGTTTTAATCCTTACCGAACCTTGTTCACATCCAGACTATGAAGTTGAGCGTAAGTGTAGGAAAATCTGACTGCCTACATAGATCCAGATATCCAATGATTGGGAACCATTCATTGTTGGTAGATTGTAGTATCACAGGAAAGCCTACAAAATCAATTGGGACAAATTATATTGTTTAAAACTAAGAACAATTTAAAAACCGTCATTATCGGTTTGCAAGATGTTTATGTCACAGACAATCTCCTAGACTGGATACAAGAATATCTATCATTATGCATGAGGCTAGGTCATCATGGATTTTCAGAGTCTGGATTTGAATGAGAATATTTAAATTTACAGACAAAGAAAATGGTATAGAACTGAAACACTCAAAGTTGTGAATCCTGTAAATTTGCACTGATTTCACTAATGTAAATGAGGGAGAAAGAGCATACAAACCATGTTTATTACAACATCAGGACACTTCTGAAAAACTAATAAAATAGCCAAATGCCTCCACAGCCAGAACATGTGAACTTGGCTGTAAAGAGTTCTTGACTTAAATCCTAAAATAGTTATTTCTAAAAGTTGCTATATTCCACAAAAGCACCTGAGCAGGGAGTCCTGTAGCTAGACAATATCTGGCAGTGCGGTGCGATTTCACAGACTCCGACAATAAGACCCCCTGTCCCCGGTAAAATAGTTGCTGCAGCATCTTGTAATCATAGATGTTTTCTGGACATTGTTAAGGAAAGTAGCTTCTTCATTGCGCATATAAATCACAGATAAAGACCTAAGCAATAAGACATCCACATGGGAGCATTTTTATGCTTCCAATTAATGTGCGTATTTCTTCTCCATCTGTCAAGTGCAATTTATTATGACATGTGGCATGTTAGAGCAAGGGATTGTGTCTTGAAAGTATCCACCTTATTTCTTCCCCAGGCATAGCAATTGGGAATAAAATAAGAGGATCCGGTCTATCTATGCTTCATATTGGCAGATATTTATAGAACATATAATTGGACTAGGTGAAAATTTTTCTAGAAATACAAAAATGTTTAATTTTGTATCTAGTATTAACGTAGTAACAATTCCTTTAACCGCGTTCCTTTTTACATTTTCCTCCACTCGAGAGCTTGTTTCTTGTGGAACCAGCTGTTTTTTTCTAATGGAATCACAAATGTAATAAGCATTTTTTTTTGCTAACTCCATAATTATTTATTTATATTTGTATTTATAATTATTATTTTATTTTTTGTGCTTCCTTTTTATGGCGCTTGCTGTGCAGTAAAACTTACAGGTCAATATGATTTTAGTGAAACCAAATATTTACGTATTTGTTCTGCTTAAATACTTTTAAAAAATATATATATTTTTTTTTATTTCTGTTGCCATATTCTGAATCCCATAACTTTTTTTTTTGTTTTTCTGTCAATGGAGCTGAGGAAAGACTTGTTGATTTTTTTTACTTTGGCATTGGCATTGCCCACTGGTACTCTGTGATTGTTTTGTATGGTGAGACAATGCGGTTACGGATAGCATCCCACAATCTGTCTGACCACGTAGATGAAAAAGTCACTATAAGACTAGGATCACACATGCGAGAAACTCGGCCGTGTCTTGCATGTTAATACCCGGCACTCGGGAGCAGAGCGTGCAGTTCCCTCTATTGCCATGCGGCTGCACGCTCCGATCCGAGTACCGGCGGCAGTGCCGGGTATTAAGATGTCAGACTCGGCCGTATTTCTCGCATGTGTGATCCCGGCCTTAATGGCATCAATTACATACATAGATATCAGCTGTCAATAGCCAGTATCAACCATGTAGAGGGTAGGCTCAGTTCCTCAGCATACCCTAGGAGCCGACATCCATTGCAAATATGCAGAGGGTATAAGATAGGGATAGTAGGTGGTTCATATGCTTCATTTTACAGTTGTTACGGCTTTTGTTTAGTATATACGGGAACAAATACCATAGAGGTGACACAATGTATTGGCCATGGGATCCTTGGTGGCCAGTACATGGTCAATTTTACCCTTTTATTAGTGGTTGGTCATAACCCTGGTTTATTAATATAGTGTTATAACGGCTCTGTTTTGAAGAAATAGTGATTCCAATATGAGATCAATACAACCAGTAGTAAAAAAAGATCCCATTTAGGCAACATTACCTGACCACTGCTCCAACTACAGCAGGAAAAAAACAGGGATCCTGTGGAAACTGCACCAAGCAGTTCAGCAAGTGATACATGATTGGAATCAGTATTTCTGCCCCTACATCATGCTGCAGTCCTATAACACAGGTTTTCACGGCTCCTAAGAGCATTTGGCCGCACATCACAGCATATGTCCTGCCAATTCCTCCATAATGCCCCTAGATAACAGCCGTTTGGCCTCTCCTCTTTTCATATACCAGTGATAGCACTTTTGATAAATCGGTAGCGCTCTGTTATTTAAATGTTCTCTTCCCCTTGAAAAATATTCATTTTTTACATTTCTTATATTATGATGGAAAAACATCAGTAAGTTCAGCACTAACAGGAGAGAGGTGTTTGGCTGTAACTTTAGACTGAAGCGCTTTTATGGGTAGCAGAACAACAACAAAAAAAAGGTAATGAGGAATTCAGCTGTAGGAATCACACACGGTTTACAGCTTTAGTTATATATTTTGGGACAGTTTACAAAACTTAAAAAGAAAAAAGACAAAACAATCTTCTGTACATGCTCCATTTGATACAGTACAAAGGCTTTGGCAGAGGATAAAGAGATGCATTCTGCTTCTTGAACTCCTGTGGCTTGTCCAGCATATCACATTCCTCCCAGCGGGAACCTGCAGTGTCTTTCCTTACAGCAAAGAGGACTAAAGACAAGGATGCGGTAAAGCAGAAGGTCTCTTATTATGGCAAACAAATAAAAGTAGCACAAGTGTAAGGTTTTAGTAATATACTTTACAACAGTAATGTCAGCTTACACTTGCAGTGTAATCGGGGCTATACTCCATATAGCTGCAACTTTTTCAGAACTGCTGCACTTTCATAGGGCATGAATCAGATTATGCTAATCACTGACAGCCCACCCCTGAGGATCCTTCCAGGGAGGAAGGAGCTAGACACCGGACACCCATCCCTGTTTTATATAAACCTTCCATCAATAAATTTGCATGTGTATAGAATCATACAAGAGAGGGAAAATGATGAAACTGCCCAAGTATTTAATATAGCTTGATTTAATTTATGGCTGTCAAATTTCAGACTCCACTTTTCTTATTGCGAGAGGCCAATGACATACAGGAGCTGACATACTTGGACTGAAGAAATTGCAAATCATTGCTTATTCACATTTCACGTAAATTAAGTCCTTAGAGGATAACTATCATGTGCAATTTTCTTTTATATAGTAGGGGCTGCTATGGGCTGCCGATTAGTAGGAGTCTGGGCTCTGAGATCCCTACTGAGCGTTCAAAGTGCTGCTGTTATAACGGTGCACAAGACTTACTATCGATCTTGTGTATTGCTCTGTCTGTGCAGCTCATACCGGAGCAGTGATGAGCGAGTATACTCGTTGCTCGGGTTTTCCTGAGCCTGCTCAGGTGTCCTCCGAGTACTTTGGCGTGCTCGGAGATTTAGTTTTCCTCTCTCAGCTGCATGATTTGTGGCTGCTAGACAGCTTGAATACATGTGTTGAATGCCTGCTTCTTAGGGAATTCCCACAAGTATTCAGCCTGTCTACAAGTCACAAATCATGCAGCTGAGATGACGAAATCTAAATCTTCGAGCACCCCAAAATACTCGGAGATCACCAGCGCATGCTCGGAAAAATCCGAGCAACGAGTATACTCGCTCATCACTATATAGGAGCCTCATACTTCACCGCAGTGTTTCAACTCATTAGTGGAGATCGTAGAACCCAGATTGCCACCAAGCAGCAGATTACAGACCCTTTTAAAGGTAATGTCAACAACAGTATTGGTATGCTCCCTGATTCCAAAAACCAGCTTTAGAAAGGACGTGTTGGAGCACCATCGCTTTTTGACTCACATCAGTCTCACTCGGAAAACATAGCTTAGCCATAGTCCAAGTCAACCGAGAGCACCTAATTTGGGTGAAATCTACATAAAGAGCTAGAACACTCTGACATTCTACAGTCACGGACAAATGTTTTGAGACAGAGACAAATTTTGGTTCTCGCAAAGTTTTGTGCTTCAGTGTTTTTAGATTTTTTAGGCGGATGTTTTTATGGTTACTGAGGTACAATTTTTTAAAAACGTTTTTAAGCATTTATTGACAAATACATTAAGTTTATGCAAAGACTTATTTAAAATGTTGATCCTTATTTATCAAGATTTCTGACACTCGCCCTGGCTACTGGATATCAGTTTTGGGCAAAATGCTGACTGATGACCGCCCATTCTTGTCTAATCAGAGCTTGGAGTTTTTCACAATTTCCGTGTTTTTGTTTATCCACCCACTTTTTGAGGATTCACAAAAGGTTCTCAATGGGATTGAGATCGGGGGGGGGGGGGGGGAGGGGAGTCCATGGACCTAAAATTTAAATATTTTGTTTCCCTAGCCACTTAGTTATTACTTTTGCTTTGTTCCTGGCACACATTTTCTCTTTTTGGTTGTATATGTTCGCTTGTGCCTTATGTGGACCTTACCAATTTAATAAGTTTTGGTTAGTCGAAACTTACTGTATTTTTCATTTTCTGTGACATGTCTCCATAATGCAGTAAAAAACTTTGTTCATCACCAAATTGCTTATAATAATAATAATAATAAATTTTATTTTTATAGCGCCGAAATATTCCACAGCACTTTACATTTCAGAGGGGATTTGTACAGACAATAGACATTACAGCATAACAATAATCACATACAGTAGATTATAACAAATACCAAGAGGAAAGAGGGCCCTGCTCGCAAGCTTACAGTCTATGAGTAAAGAGGTAGACACGAAAGGTGGGTGGTAACAGTTGCCCTGATTGTATGGCCCAGCCATAATGTTAAGTGTGTAACAGTTCAGAAGCAGAGGGCTAATGGATGCATAAAGCATGTGGGAACATGATGCGGGGAACCTGGTTATGGTAAAACTTTTGGCTGTGCCACACAGGGATAGATTAGGTTAATGTGTTGAGGCGATAGGCCAGTCTGAATAAATGCGTTTTCAGGGCACGCTTAAAATTGTGGGGATTGGGGACTAATCGTATTGACATGGGAAGTGCATTCCAAAGAATTGGCACGGCACGTGTAAAGTCTTGGAGACGGGAGTGGGAGGTTCTGACTATTGAGGATGCTAACCTCAGGTCATCAGCAGAACGGAGGGCGCGGGTAGGGTGGTATACTGAAACAAGGGAGGAGATGTAGGGCGGTGCTGAGCCATGGAGGGCTTTGTGGGTGAGGGTAATAAGTTTATACTGAATTCTGGAGTGGATGGGTAGCCAGTGTAATGACTGGCACAAGGTAGAGGCATCGGTGTAACGATTGGTGAGGAATATGATCCTGGCTGCAGCATTCAAGACAGATTGGAGAGGGGAGAGTTTGGTAAGAGGGAGACCGATTAGAAGAGAGTTACAATAGTCGAGACGAGAATGAATAAGAGAAACAGTAAGAGTTTTTGCAGAGTCAAAAGTAAGAAAAGGTCGAATTCTAGAAATGTTTTTGAGGTGCAGATGACAAGAGCGAGCCAGTGATCGAATGTGGGGGGCAAAGGAAAGCTCGGAATCAAGTATGACCCCAAGACAGCGGGCTTGTTGCTGGGGAGTAATAGTGGAACCACCCACAGAAATAGCAATGTCGGGTATAGGTACATTAGTAGAGGGAGGAAACACCAGGAGTTCAGTCTTTGACAGGTTCAGTTTCAGATATAGTGAGGACATGATATTAGACACAGCGTTTAGACAATCGCCGGTGTTTTCTAGAAAGGCTGGCGTGATGTCAGGAGAAGCTCTTATTCATTCTCGTCTGGACTACTGCAACTCTCTTCTGATCGGTCTCCCTCTTACCAAACTTTCTCCTCTCCAATCCATCTTGAATGCGGCAGCCAGGGTCATATTTCTGTCCAGCCGCTTCACCGATGCCTCCATCTTGTGCCAGTCATTATACTGGCTACCTATTCGCTACAGGGTCCAGTATAAACTCATCTCTCTCACCCACAAAGCTCTCCACTGTTCTGCACCGCCTTATATCTCCTCTCTCGTCTCTGTCTATCGCCCTACACGTGCCCTCCGTTCTACAAATGACCTAAGACTAACATCCCCCGTAATCCGAACCTCGCACCTCCGTCTCCAAGACTTCTCTCGTGCTGCTCCAACTCTCTGGAATGCACTTCCCCAGACGATCAGACTGATACCTAGCCCTGACCTATTCAAGCGCGCTTTGAAAACCCATCTCTTCAAACAGGCCTACCACATCAACTACTCAGCAAGCTAACTTTGCCCTGTTCCCTCCTTCCAAATATTATTCTGAATCTGCACCCTACTATTCATCTGTCTCCACACCCTTCATGCACATGATAACTGCATTTGATACTTGTCTATTGCACTTAAACACACGGGCTGATGACTGGATCATGCAGTTTTATATGAAAATCCCTATTATAATTGCCAGACCTGAATTAACAAGCATTTCTCACCTACTGTGTCCCCCCATTTCATTGTAGATTGTAAGCTTGCGAGCAGGGACCTCACTCCTAATGTCACTGTTTGAATTGTCTTAACTTGTATTGAATTTATTGTCTGTACATGTCCCCGCTTAATTGTAAAGTGCTGCGGAATATGTTGGCGCTATATAAATAAAAATTATTATTATTATTATAGAAGAAGCATATAATTGGGTGTCATCAGCATAGAGATGGTACTGGAAACCAAATCTACTGATTGTTTGACCAATAGGGGCAGTGTACAAGGAGAAGAGGAGGGGGCCTAGAACCGATCCTTGGGGGACCCCAACAGTAAGGGGAAGGTGAGAGGAGGAGGAACCGGCAAAAGATACAGTAAAGGAGCGGTCAGAGAGATAGGAGGTGAACCAGGAGAGAACGGTGTCCTTGAGGCCAATGGAACAGAGCATAGTGAGGAGGAGCTGATGATCCACAGTGTCGAATGCTGCAGAGAGATCCAAGAGAATTAGCATGGAGTAATGACCATTTGATTTAGCTGTTAGCAGATCATTAGAGACTTTAGTGAGGGCAGTTTCAGTGGAGTGTAAAGAGCAGAAACCGGATTGGAGAGGGTCGAGAACCGAGTTTTCTGAGAGATAGCGGGTAAGACGGGAGTGGACCAGACGTTCCAGGAGTTTAGAGATGAAGGGAAGATTAGAGACAGGTCTATAGTTAGCGGCACAGTTTTGGTCGAGGGATGGTTTTTTAAGTAGTGGATGTGTGATGGCATGCTTAAATGAGGAGGGAAAAATACCAGAAGAGAGAGGTTAAATATTTTAGTTAGGTGAGGGGTGACAGCAGGGGAAAGGGACTGGAGGAGATGTGACGGAAATGGGTCACTGGTGCAAGTAGTTGGGCGAGAAGATGCAAGGAGCCTGCTTACTTCTTCTTCTGTGACTGGTTCAAAATCAGAGAGTGAGCTAGATGCAGTGGGGGAGGGAGGACAGTGCATGTTATGAGGTGATTGGGAGATAATTTCCTGTCGAATCTGGTCAATTTTTTCTTTTAAGTAATTGGCCAGATCGTCAGCTCGGAGCTCCGTGGTTGGGGCCTGTACTCTGGATCATTGAGAAATGTTGCTCTTGGGATGAAAGTTTAGCTACCATTGTTTATTCATGGCAATATTCTTAGGAAAATATCCATGGATGAAAAACAACCCAACACATGAATGGTCTCAGGATGTGTTAGTGTTGGTGTGATACATGACTCATAGTAGTGTTCACCTTTCCTTCTCCGAACAATCACTATTCGAGATGTCCCAAACACTCTGAAGTTGGCTTCTTCAGAGAAAATAATTTTACGCAATCCTCCGCAATCCAAATCTTGTATTATCTGCAGAATATCACTATGTCCTTAATGTTTTGTGGTTTTCTTGCGACCGTCCATGACACCAGGGAAGCCTCCAAAAGCCTTTACCTCACTGTGCATGCAGATGCAGTGACACCTTTCTGCTGCCATGGTAGAGCACACTCTACACTGGGGTTGAACCAATCCTAATCCTCTTTAGGAGACACTATTGGTATTTCCTGGATTTTCTTCTGTGTCCTGAAGTCTTCTGCACAGCATTTGAACCTCTCTCTCTCTCTATAGTTCTTGATGAACCGATAAAGCTTAAAAGTAGCAATGTCCTTACCTGTAAAGCCTTTTTGATACAAATCAATGATGAATGCAAATTTTTCCTTAGAGCTAACCTTGTTTAGAAGAAGTCAGCGATTTTAAGTGCTATCCCCTTTTTAAATCAACAAGTCTGCTCTTATAATTCAATCAGCATGAAAGTGCCATTAGTTGAGCACTTTCTCCTGAGCAAAAGAGAAAATTGCTGAAGTGATGTAAGTAGGTCACTTTGTGACAGGGTTGATAATCAGTGGAAATATTTTTTGTGATTATATTAATTTTCATGGCAAATAATAGTTTTTCATTTTTTTTGCAATTCATCTGTTCATGTTTCATCACAATCTAGAGTTAATGCAAATTGCTACTGTAAAAGCTGAAACAGCAAACTTTGTAAAAAAAAAAAAAAAAAATTATTTGTGTCAGACTCAAAACTTTTAACCATGACTGCAGTATTTGGTGGATGTCTAAAGAATGGTAACAGTACAATATAAAAATCAGAGGAGACTTTTCAGTCTGATGACAAAGACCCAAATGTTAACAACCTGGAAAGATAAAGTGGCTTGGGGGATGCACCCCTTCACACACGAAGCATGGACAATGGTGTCTTTTAAATCCCTCAAAAGGATTGTTAGACTATATGTTAAACCACATCCATTTCTCAGCAGATGTGTCACTATACTAACCTGCAAAACACCTCTCTCCTCTTTAGGGGCAGATTATGGCAGAATATATTAGCGATAAAAGAAACCGCAATGACCAATGTAAATATATAAAAATATATGATTATAAAGTAACAGATATGGGGAGACATAGCAGAGCAGGGCTGGTCCCAAAAGGAACGAGAGCCTAGTGATGCCAAAAACAGGTCAGAGACTTTCCAAAGCTTGTATAGGAAAAGGATCAGAGAGAAATAGTGTCAAGTGTCTAAAAAATAATGGCATTGCACCTGTTTAAATCACATAAAGCAGCCTCAAGATGGCAATGTGTCTGGACTTTGTAGGATCTCTGAGTGTATACCTGACTTGCGTTTGGTAGTGCTAGGCACTTGTATCTTTTGGGACCAGGCCTGTTCTGTTTTGTTTTCCACCATATAAATTTTTACTCATACCTGTCATTTAATAAAGGTATAGTTCCTATAAATATTTGTAGGGCATTGTCATCTCTTATTTCTTCTTTTGAATTTGTGCCTAACTCAATTTCGAAAGTCAATATTGGCAAGTCCTCTTACTTGTGGTCCCACTTGGGTCCTAGATGTACGACTTCATAACCAACCATATGTCAGCAGGTTTTTGCTGACGGCAGTATGAGGTTGGGGCTGAGACATTGATTTTTTTAGTTGTGCCACTTATTCGGCTGTGTGTTGTTGTTTCAATATAACAAGTGTTTTATCAGCAGGATATTATCACTGCCTGGACTAGTTGACTTGTGCCTCCTGGTCCAATCAAGCCCCCACCACTGATTAGCAGCTCATTGTCAATATATAATGTACACAAAGCTGTGGTGTGGGTGGGGTTAGCATTCTTGATCTCTGCTATGGATACAGCAGAGAAAAAAACCAAACCTGATTATACAACTGCTGCACCCAGTAAACTAAGTGATACAGCCCTGGAATGAGGGTCTTGTTTCCTACGATATTCTGCTTTCAAATTAGGTAGCAAAAACCTGGTGACAGATTTAATCTTAAAGTAATCTAAGAAAGCGTGATGATAAACCATTGTGCAACTTTAATGGTGACTAGAGTGTAATTATTATTAGTGTCGTAACTAAAAAAAATGAAAGACTTGACATTTTTTTAAATGGAACCTATCATTAGGTTTTCTGGTTCAAAGCTACCACCACCCTGTTATGTGTCACTTAGTTAGAATCTTAACAGACTATTTTTTGCACCGCTCCAGCGGTCCACTGTGCTGCTATCGGCCAACTAGCCAGTCGCCTGTGATTCATGGAGTGAAAATGTTTATTAATTGTAGGCAAAGGGACTGGTTTAGAAGGGTTGAAGCCGGCGCCAATGTAGGTCCGCACCAGTCACATTGGACATGCGTATTTCATTTGTGATATGCAAAGATCATTTTCCCTGCAGCAGCCACTTTAGGAGAAATAGGGTGATACATGGTGGTGTTTAAGACGAGTGCCATGTATAAGGGCCCCGTCACACATAGCGACGCACCAGCAATCCCAACAACGATATGAACTTCTCCGGATCGCTGGTGTGTCGCTACATGATCGCTGGTGAGCTGCCAAACAGGCAGCTTCACCAGCGATCAGGACAGCGACACGCGGGTAACAAGCTACGCATGTCGCTTAGTTACCCACTGTGTACCTTAGTTACCAGCGCGCTGGTGCAGGGAGCTGGAAACCAAGGTACACATCGGGTTTCTAAGCGCCGCGGCGCTTAGAAACCCGATGTTTACCTTGGTTACCAGCTCCAGCTCGCTGATTGCTGGTCTCCCGCCTGTCACACGCAGTGATGCATGCTGGCCAGCGGGAGACCAGGGATCAAAAAAATGTCCTGGCCATTCGAGGACGATCAGCGATACCCGGCAGGGGGGCCGGTCACTGATAAGTGTCACACACAGCGATGTTGCTGGCAAGATCGCTGTGTGTGACGGGGGCTTTAGGCTCAAGTCTGCGAATGCCATAAAGCAACTCTTTATTCTGGTTCCTTTTGGGACTTACATATGGACAGATTGTTTTCAGCTTGCAAACTAATATAAAAGAACAACTTTTATTTACAATTCATTTCATGATTTCGGTGAAAATTTGCTTTACATTGTTAATTTTATGGTAGACAGTAAATGATTTTTTTGCGTGTTTCATGCGTGTGACAAGTCACTTTGATGTGGCTAAAGCTTTCTCTTGATATTTTTTCTAAAGCTGACTTACAGCTGTTAATCCCATTTCCCTTCCTTAAAGCTCTTTCTAATCCCCTTTAAGGAGCAGTGAAATGCCCTCTGGATGTGAAAGAACTCCCCTGTGAGGTTTTGAAGGCCAAGGATGGGATTTAACTGTCAGATCCTCCTTGAAGGATGGTGGCAGAGCTATGCGTTATAGAGACATATGCATGTACATATTATATTTAATGTTACTCATGGTCTTTCATATGCAAGGCTCAGATCTCCAGTTTCATCAGATTTGCTTTTTTGCACACATTTCAATGAGAATCGGAAGTGCTGTCCCTGAAATTATTACACAGTGTGAACGTCCAGTATACTCACTTATAGGGGTTTGTCCACCATGGCACTTAACATCCCTAACTTTATGTCCTGCATGTCAGGAAAGGATCAGAACTTCTGTAGTAGCATGAGAAGAGTACTTCTATAAGAAAAGTAAGAAGGAACTCTGCTGTCAGCTGTCAGAAGGGGAAGGAGACTGATTCTGTCCAGAGTGAGCCACAGCAGTACAAATTAGAAGCAGCATCAATTGTCACATAGGGTAGCAAAAATTATGAAAACTATGTTTTATGCTAATAAAATGCTAATTCACAACATTCATTATGTTATGTGTTTCATGGGATAACCCCTTCAAATAAACAATGGGCCTGGTTCCTGATTCTTGAAGTTGTTTTAGCCAGAATGCCAACTGAAAAACACTTTCAAATATGGCAAAACTTTTATACTTGCACCAAGATTTTGAGACTTTTGACATCTTTACACCAGTCCTATCATGCTTTGCCAAAATGTGCAGTGCTAGGGTGGGAGAGGAAGTGGCTAAGGCCACCCTTCTGATCTCACAATTTATTGCACTTTAATGGTGCAAAGTACCCAAGAAATGCACTCTAGTCCCTGACTGAAGTAGTATTTCTGGTGGACTCGCATGCCAGTTGTAAGATGTATCTAATGTATTACATATGCAAATTCCTTCTCCAGAGAGGAAGAGGACTTCAACTCTAGTGCCACCTATTGGAAGCAGTAAGCCTAAAAGTCTAGATCGAGCCTTGCCATATGATTTAGGATAAAAAAACAAAACAAAACAGGATCTCAATTTCCAGACATGGTGTTTTAGGGTATTGCTCCTCATCAGTGCAAAGCATGAGATCTGATTTGGCTGTATGAGTGGCTTGTGACTGGGATATAACAAGTAACGTTTCTCCGTGTAGGGAGTGACATACCTAGCCTAGCATGCCAATGTAAGGAAGCTTATAAGCCATGCAATGTTCCTCTGGGAAATTAAATAAGCAAATTGCCTCCAGAGAGGAGGACTTGAGACTCTAGTGCCACCTATTGAGAGTAGCAATCCTACAAGTCAATATCAACTCTTTAACAAGACTTGCCACATGACTTAGGATAAAAGCTAAATCAAAGTCTCAATTTATAAAATTGTGTGCTCCTCTTAGTAATATAGGCACGCCTTGCTCCAGTGGTCCCATTCATTAACACTGGTGTACACAGGGGCAGACATATCATTGGTGCAACCTGTGCAGCCACACAGGGGCCCAAGAGGTGAGGGGGCCCATTTATACCTTCAAAGCACGTGCAATTTTGCATTTTTAGGAGATCTTGGGCTGCAAAGGGCCCATGTAATGTTCTTGTAGAGGGGCCTTTTTCTGTCTGTGTCCGCCAGTGGGTGTACAAAATGAGTCGGTTCCTTTATGGAATGCCTAGAGGACCCCTGAAGATCAGGCTGTTATTGGTCCCTATACAGCTCAATAAAGATCATCTGTCGACCACTTTGAAATTGATGGTTTTTAGAAATAAGTTGACGTCTATGTTGTTATCTTTTTGAGAGTTTTTACAGCATTTGTACAGAGCTGACACATTACAGTTTGACCTAAGGCTAAAAATCTCAGAGCAGAACAGCACTTTTGGTCGGAGTCCAAACTAATAAAATGCACATAAGGAATCTGCAGCAAGAAGTATTGGAGTTTACTGCGTAGTAAAATCTAATTAAGTAATTTGGCGTCTGCTTCTTCTTTCTCGGATTAAAGTAAACAACCTGGCCTTACTGGAATGCATATTTCTAGTGCCATTTTTTGGCCAGATGTTATATTAGATGGGTCTTCCTGTGGAAAATCTCCAAAGTGTTTAGGCTTGCTTAAAAAAATTCAAGTAGCGATGATCCCGCTTATGTCTCCCCTCTGGATGAACTTTCGGCTTTGTCTCAAAAAAAAACTTAATAAAAACTGACAGGTTTTGAGTGGGTCTGCAAACAATGATGGCAAAAGGGGGGCTAATTAAACAATGAAAAGAGTTGTTCTACTAATTTAACCTGGGTTCACATTACGTTGTAGCAGTCCGTTAGATGGGCTGTGTTACACCGTGGTATAACGCGGTGTAACGCAGTCCGTTATCGCTGCCATTCAGCCCCAATGTCAGGCGCATCTTAATGCATGCCATAAAGCGGCACGCGTTCGCGATGTGCCGTCATTCAGGGCTGCAGCATCTGAGGCTCCGTTACCGCTAGCGCAGATGAATCATCAGCGCTAGCAGTATAGCATAATGCATATCGCGTTATGCTATAGCGTTAACACGGCGCGTCAACACTATGCGTTGAATGGGCTGTGTTAACGCAATATGAATCTAGTCTTAGAAAAGGAATTGCTATGGACTTGATGTGTTTAGTTTTTTTTTCTGTTAAACACTTCAGGCTATGAAATGCGCCAAGCATTTAAGGGAAGTAACATATACGGTACATCCTTCTAGTGTTCGCTGAGGAAGAAGCTCGATACTTTGCCTTTTCTTGGGAAGACTGAAAAGATGTTGGAGAGACGTCCAGGCATCATTTTTGAGTGTTTTGGGTTTAAACACCGCTGACATTTAAGTCTAGAAAATATTAGTAAAAAGATTACAAAAATTTGATGAAAAAGCAGTAGAAACAAATAAACTGAAAACCCTTTGAAAAAGCTTTTAGGAAATGACCAATAAAATGCCCAAAAATATACTTCCAGTTAACAAAACTCCAGAAAAAATTAACTATTCCTAAAGTGTCTTGTGCTCGAAAAATGGACAGTTTTGACGGTCGCTAAAAGAAGTAATGTGAACATACCCTTAGATTGCATCAATGTGTAATTCCATGATCAGTTCTTTTAAATTTAAATAAGTATTGTAAGTCCAATTCCGCAATAGCCCTACACCTTATGTTATGTGTGTATTATCGAGAGGTCACAGCTGAAATGGTTACTACATTGTAGTGATGACAAGTTTGCCACGTAAAAAAAAACTGATTTTTTCATATACATTTGGGAGTGTTGGGAGTGTTTGGAGATTTTGGAAATGCTGGATGTTTGCTGATGAATGCCATTAGAGAACTCCTAAATTGGATCATCTGTGTAGTAACAATAGCTGCAGTATCAGCCAGAATCTATGACCATGGCATGAATTCTGTCACGGATTTCATCTCATTCTAAGTTTCTTTTATTTGGAAAATTCCTATAGTCCAATTACAGATGTGGGGTTGTAGGAAGTCATTAGCTAAAGGCAGCGTTCAGACCGTATTAAAACTTGAGCCAGTCACGTCAACAAATTGCAGGCGTGACCGGCTCCATGTGCTTGTCCGCTATGTGGTCATGTGCAGGAGCAGCCTACGGTTTACATGCACAAGTCTGGTCCTCAGGCCTCGATCACACTGGTGTATAACATGGCCGAGTGCCATGTGATGTGATATTGGACAGCACTCGGCCAAGTGTTATATTATGGGGCAGAGCAGATCTGCCATTATTTACTCATGCCGATCCAGCATGAGAGAACGACCACAGCATGCTGCAGGTGCATCCGATATTCTGATCATGTGCAACCATACTAGTCTATAGGTGTTATTAAAACATCAGACTGCACTCAGAAGTTTTCTGAGCACAATCCGATGTCCGTTCACAGAGACAAGTTTAACCAAGTGTAATTAGTAGTGATGAGCAAGTGTGCTCGTTACTCGAGTTTTTCGAGCATGCTCGGATGTTCTCCGAGTATCTTGGGCGTGCTCGTAGATTACCGTATGTTTGTGTCTCCGCAGCTGTGTGGTTTGCGGCTGCTAGACAGCCTGAATACATGTGGGGATTCCCTAGCAATCACGTGATCCCTTTATGTGTTCAGGTTGTCTAACAGCCGCAAATCATGCAGCTGCGGAGACACAAACATACTCTCCGGGCATGCCAAAATACTCGGAGAACACCTGAGCATGCTCGGAAAACTCGAGTAACGAGCACACTCGCTCATCACTAGTAATTAGCATAATCAACCCGATTCTCTCACGTGAGAGACAATATAAAGATAAAAGAAACCACAAAAGCGCACCCATAGGGCTTTACCAGATATAATAAGTAAAAATTGAATTGTTCAGGGTATTCACCCTCAGAGGTTGTGTAACGCCACAACTACTAAATACGCTCAATCCCATATAATGAAGCTGCAGCAGGATGGTGTAGACAGACAGCGTCTGCTTCCATTACTCAAAGAGGAGATCCCAAAAGGAAAAAAAAGCAAAAAACACCTGGTTCCCGCGCTGCTATACTTCAACTCTCAAATGGAGGAAATCCAGTCGATTCTAGGAGTAGGTTGCGATATCAATGCTTTATTTCATGGTACATACAAAGACATTCTTTGTCTTTGTATTTACCATGAAATAAAGCATTGATATTGGAACCTACTCCTAGAATCGATTGGATTTCCTCCATTTGAGGGTTGAAGTGTAGCAGCGCGGGAACCAGGTGGTTTTTTTTTTTTCTGTTTTGGGATCTCCTCTTTGAGTGAGAGACAATATGGCAATGTGAGCGAATCCCAAATCATGTTTTTTTTCCTCACAGATCATTGGTTCATATGAAGAATTGGTCATGTGCACTGGCACATTGGCTATAACGGGTGCAGGTTCATGGTGCACACGAACAGCACGCGTCTGTATAATACGCTCATCTGAACAAGCCCCTCGGCCTCATGCAGACATTCATTTCTTTCTCATACATGAAAAGTAACCAGACCATTTTTTTTGTCAGTGTTTTGGATCAGGGTTTACTCAGATGCCAACCTTGTGCTGTCTGTGATTATCACAGACCCATAGCCTTGTACAGTATATACAGACTCACACATTAAGTGTTTTGTGGTATGAGTACAGAATGTGGTGCACGAAAGTGCAGCAGGTTCCCTGACCGGAACGTGATACATTTCTGTGGCAGAAGTTTGAGGGACAGTCACAGACTTCTGCTGAGGAAAAGCATGTTAAGTCTTCGTGTGAACATGGTCCACTGCAACTGTATAGATGACGATGCCATGTGTCTAAGGCTGTGTGCACACGCTGCGGATTTTGCTGCGGTTCCGCAGCGGTTTTGGCTGCTGCGGACCCGCAGCAGTTTTTGCTGCGGTGTACAGTACCATGATTCCCTATGGGAATCAAAAACCGCAGTGCAGACGGTGCGGAATTTTCCGCGCGGATTATCTGCGGTTTTCAATCCGCAGAAAGAATTGACATGTCAATTCTTTCTGCGGATTCTCCTGCGGTTTGCCATCTCCTCCATTGAGGAGATGAAAAACCGCAGGGCAAAACCGCAGAGCAATCCGCAGGTAAAACCGCAGGTCTTTTGACCTGCGGTTTCACCTGCGGATTTTACAAAATCCGCGCGGATGAATCCGCACATAATCCGCAGCGTGTGCACACAGCCTAAGCGTTCTTTATAACTGAGATAAAGCAAGACTAGATCCTACTAACTCCTCTGGTATACTTCTTCCCTTTCTTCTGGATTATATCTTGTCCAATAGAGGTGACCAGCCGGCACATGACTGATTTGAGAGATTAGTTAATGTTATTTTATGACTTGATAAATATTAGCAGTTGTCTGTTGATAAGGTAAAGTAATTATGTTTCTTTTTTGCTTTTCAGCTGGACCAGTGGATGTACTCAGAGCATTAGATTTTCACAGTACACCAGAAGGTGTGTCAAGAACAGCAGGGTTCTGCGCAAACAGGAAGGCAACCAAAGGAGACACAGCATACAGAGTTCAAAAACATGCCCAGCTTAGTGCCCCGATGACCCAAATATTTAGAGGTAAGGAACAAAAATACTGTACCATGCCATGCACTTATCTGGTCATTGTTTGACACTTATCACATTTCATTCAAGGTGATCAAAGCCTATGGGGACTGGCCGACCCTTCTCTGTCCGAAGGTGGATGGGAAAGGAGGAAAGTTTTCTTCTGCCTATTATGGACAATCAGTGGTCGGCTTCAGTATTATACTAGACCTAGTTAACTCTTATAGAGGTTGTTTCACAAAGATAATCTCTTATCATAAGCCATCATGGATACTGCAGGGGACATTAATCATCACATGTTGCTATTAAAAAAATTGTTTCTCCTTGTAGTGCTGAGAGGTGCCACAATGACCAAGGACTGATGGCTTTTCATATGGGTTTGTGCTCAGAGAAGCATTAGCGGACCTATGGAAGTTTGGGTTCGTCGGTCTGATCCAATGTTCAATTCGGGTATTAGAACTGCACCAAGCTTGAATGCTTGAATTTCTCTCCCTCTCTCTCTCCCAGTCCACCTCGCTCTCCTTCTGTCTCTCCCCCTATCATCTTCTATCTTTTCTTCACTCTATCCCTGTCTCTCTCCCCCTCTCTCCATCTCTCTCCCTCTGTCCATGTCCCCATCTCTCTTTCCCCTCTCTCAAATTCAAATTCAAATGAGCTTTATTGGCAGGACTAAGTATATATTAGCATTGCCAAAGCAAAAGGTAAAAATAGGGGAATGGGGGGGTAGGGGGACATATAGGAGTCCATGACATATCAGGCTCTTAGTCGGGGGATAGGGACATGTCCAGGGTGGGGTATAGGAGTCCATGACATATCAGTCTCCTTTTAGTTGGGTGGATAGGGATGTGTCCAGGGTTGGGTATAGAAGTCCATGACATATCAGCCTTCTCTTAGTTAGGGGAATAGGGTCTTGTCCAGGGTTGGGTATAGAAGTCCATGACATATCAGTCTCCTCTTAGTCTGTGGTAGGCACTGACATATTCCGCTGCTATGGCCGCTACACTTTCCTCTTCCCACAGTATTATCGTCAGTTTCTCTTCCTCCTCCATGGAGGTGAAGTTTGGGAGGAGATCAGACTGTCTCTTGAAGTGAGTGTCCCTCACTGCGGAATATTTGGGGCACCTCAGCAGGAAGTGGGCCTCATACTCCACGGCCTCATGGGGGCACTGCTGGCAGAGTCTGCTCTCTCGGGACTTGTAGTTCTGTCGGTGCCACCCAGTTTCGATGAGTAGGCTGTGTGCGCTCAATCTGTACCAGCTCAGGATCTGTCACTCTTTGGGGTTTTCTAGTTTCTCTAGATATGGGGCCAGTTTGTACTTCCTCTGTAGGTTCTGGTATATCGTCAGTTTCTGGGATTTGTTTATGTCATTCCTCCAGATGCTGAGATATTCCTCTTTGACTTTGTGTACCTTCTTCTGGATTTCGCCTTTTCGCCTTCTTCTGGATTTTGGCCTTCTCTCTCCCTCCTTCCCTCTCTTTCTCTCTCTCTCCCTCTGTCTCTCTTTCCCGCTTTCTCTTCCTCTCTCACCTTCTCTCTTCTCTCTCCATCCGTCTGTGCTCCCCCCCTCTCTCATTCCCCTCTCTCTCCCTCTCCCTCTCTCTATCCCTCTCTCTACATCTCTCTCTCCCTTTCTCCCCCTCTATCTTCTTCTGTCTCTCCCACTCTCTCTACGTCTCTCTTCTTCTCTCTATCCCTCTCTCTCTCCCTCCTCATCTCACTCCCTCTTTCTGAGTCCCCCTGTCTCTTTCCCCTCTCTCTCCCTCCTTCCCTCTCTTTTTTCCTTACCCTCTGTTCCTCTTCCCCTCTCTCTATGCATCTCTCTATGTCTCTATGTCCCCCTCTTCTCTTGCTCTCTGTCTCTCCCCATCTCTCTCCCTCTGTCCGAGTACCCCTCTCTTTTTCCTCTCTCTCCCTCCTTCCCTCTCTTTCTCTCCCTCTCTCCCTCTCCCTCTCTATCCCTCTCTTTCACGATCTCTCTCCCTCTCTCCCTCTCTCTCTATCTTCTCTCTCCATCTCTCTACTTCTCTCTCTCCCCCCATCTCTCTCCCTCTGTCCGTGCCCCCTCTCTCATTCCCCTCTCTCTCCCTTCTTCCCTCTCTCCCTCTGTCCCTCTCTCCCTCTCTCTTCTCCATGTTTGGTATGTCAGAGTGAGGAGTCTCAGGCTGTGTGCACACGCTGCGGATTAGGTGTGGATTCATCCGCGCGGATTTTGTACAATCCGCAGATGAAACCGCAGGTCAAAAAAATTGCGGTTTTTACCTGCGGATTGCTCTGCGGTTTTGCCCTGCGGTTTTTCATCTCCTCAAATGGAGGAGATGGCAAACCGCAGGAGAATCCGCAGAAAGAATTGACATGTCAATTCTTTCTGCGGATTGAAAACCGCAGATAATCCGCGCGGAAAATTCCGCACCGTCTGCACTGCGGTTTTTGATTCCCATAGGGAATCATGGTACTGTACACCGCAGCAGAAACTGCTGCGGGTCCGCAGCGGCCAAAACCGCTGCGGAACCGCAGCAAAATCCGCAGCGTGTGCACACAGCCTTATAGGACATACAATGCTCCTCTCTGAAATTAAATATGCAAATTGCCTCTTCAGAGAGGAAGAGGCCTAGATCTCTTGTGCCACCTGTTGGAAGCAGCGATCCTAAAAGTCAATACCAACTTATCTTAAGTCATACGGCAAGGCTTGTAAAAGAGTCGATATTAACTTTTAGGGTTGCTACTTCCACTAGAGTTCAAGTCCGCTTTAATTGCGTGTTTACCTTTTTCTGATTTATCTAAATATAATCATGTATTTTGCAAACTTTAGGGCGTGCGCTGGCTATATCTAATGTGGGTCTGAGCTTTTGGAGTAATTTGTGGTTTGCTACCTATTTCCTAGATCATCATTATAAATTATTGTGGTACCCATCCTTTTCCTTCTTTTTTATATACTCTCTATGAGTCCTGACTGCATGGTGATGATCTCATACACCACCATGTGTAAAATCACTATTTTGGAAGAAAACAACACTGGAGCTTTTTAAAAACTCTTTATTTTTTAGCCAAAGTCAGAAGTGGATTAAAAATTGGCAGATAAAAAAAAACCTGGCCCTTTGCTTTACCTTTTCTTCTTGATGGCTCCTCTGTTGGCCTTTTTATGGGAAAATGCTGTGCGCAAAACTGTCCATCAAGCAGTTTTTTTTATATAAAACATGTTTTTTACACAATATATGAAAAATATTGAATTAGTGGAGAGAAAGCAGTGAAGCTTACCATGGTGCCTGCACAACTTAATCTCCGTCTTTTGCTATAATATTAAGAAAATGCTAAAGGTTTCCTGTCTCCGCTATTTAGATTAGCAAAAAACTTGACCTTTAAATATCGGATTTTACAGCTTTCTAATGAGAAAGAAAGTGTTACATGATTTGTTTAATCAATGGGGTGTCCCTGTATGAAAGATAATGTTTTATTTTCTATTTAGCAGACGATGTTTGATTTACCATTCTTATTTTGGCATAAAGTTAACATTAGTTGATATATTGACTGTAAATGTAGCCTATTTGCAAAAAAATGTAAATAGGAAGTAGTTATATAAGCCCTGTTCACACACTGCAGAGTGTTAGAGGAAATAATGCCTCTGGTTTCCACTCATTGCCTGGTTTTCTGTATAAATCTAGTATGAAATGTGTTTTTAGCATGTTTAACTGAATTGTGGTAATTGGTTTATTTTAGGTCAGTTTATAGACATGTTTAGATTTGCTATCTAAACTATGGCTATTGTGTGTGATGTAGCAGCCGCAGAGCTCACTTGTTGAAAAAATATAACTAAAGGGTTTTCCCCAAAAATACAGAGTATCCCCTATCCGTTTAATGAGGGATAACTTGCTGATAGCGGGGATCTGACATCTGCTATCTTATCAATTAAAATCTCACATATAAGTTGGTAAAATAAGCCCTGCATATGCATTGCCATGTACACAAACCCTTAGCTTCTTTAGGATGTAATCTTCATTTCATTTGTTATCCAAATATCTTGCTGATGAGCTATCCCTTCACCATGCTTTATACTGCAACCCTGATTGTTAAGGAAGCACTCCCATCAACATTTTTATCCTCTTAATATATTGTAATCATGATATTATATGGCACTGTTGCTCATTTTGTTCTTCTACTCAGTTAATTCTTGTCTTTTCCATTAGGTTAATTACATTGCGTGATGAAGAAATGACCAGCTGAATCCTTCTAAGCTCTATATGGAATTTCTCTTCCCTGCATGAGTCATCATTAGAACTACAATTCTAAATCACGACAAGCACTGTGGCAGCCCTGACCCAGGTGATCTTCTCCTCCCTACTTTTCAGTGATGTGGCATTGTAGTTCTAATGATGTTCTAAAGACGGCTCATGCAGGCAAAAGAGATTTCCTGTTTCTACGTAAAGCTTAGAAGGACTCAGCTAGTCAGTTTCCAATCAAGTGAAAGCCTTAGACCTACTCAAAAAGAGAAAAATGAACTGGCAAGAATGGCAAAATGAGCAATTGTAAGTACAGAGTGACGTGTAATCTATATCATCTATGTAACAGATGTAACATCTAAACTCGCCTCCAGTTCCGGCGTCGTTCCAGCGGTGATGGCACTTGGGTTCCTGGGTCTCATGCAAGCCCAATCATCGTCGGCTTCACCCTCTCCACCTTTGGATGTATCGAACATCAACAGGAAGTTAGGGCTGTGTCCACCTATTGTAGGCCTAAAATCACCAAAATGGTGCATGTCATAGTCCACGTTTGCTCTACCGTCACCATTACAGTCTATGGCCCAGCTGACGCATTTGTGCAAATCTCGTATGCCCCGACGAGACCCACAAATGCAATGCGGAAGCACCCAAAGAGTTTTCATTTTAGCTGGGTCAAACATGAGGGATGAGAAGGGGTTGTCCTAGTAGTGGACATCCCCTTCAAGACAATAAAAACCTTGATGGGAGTACTTCTTTAAGATTGGCATTGGAGTATAATGAAATGCCCACCATAAAGCTCACCATGGGGTCATTGTATAGACAAATAGATTAACTCACCATTGTAAGGTATCCACTGTCACATTAATTTCGGAGATCCAGCAAGCTGCTCGGCCAGGGCAGGTAGATCCAATATGGAGACAGAAGAATCGATGTCTCCGATAAAATTTTTGCAGCTTTATTACACTTCCATTAAAAATAGGTCACAGACAAGGCAGCGTTCTGGTGTTGACGCGTTTCGACCTAAACAGTTTTGATCGTAACGTTGTCTTCATATTGGTTATTATACAGACAGTTGGCACTACAATGACAGAACGATTATCCACTGCAAGGAATTAAACCACAAGTGAGAAAAGATTATCAAGTATCTGTCACACGTACTGTATGAGGGGCCAAATGAGACGTCTTGAGATCGAATGGAATGGTTTCTCTGTTCTTATCCTTTGTTAAGGCAAGCTGTAACATAGAAGAGATATGTAAATATTAGTACAAGAGAATGTTTATTAAGAAAATAAACCGAGGAGCCAAAGAAGCAACATATGGTTTCCCTTGTGATGTGATGATATATCCAAACAGAAATCAGATTTCTTTTCCTTCATTACTATTCATTAGGAGGGAGAAGGTCTTTCAAGATCTGCTTTACAATGCAGCTGGAGCTACATTTACATTCACAGTAACTCCCTAATGTTAGATGTTAGATAATGGACTTCTGACCTCTGACTACTCCAAAAGCCAAAGAGGCAAGTGCAAATAGAATGCTGGGTACAGGCAAAGCTTCATGTAAAAGCAGCTTGATGATTAAGCAATAATTCACAACTAGTGTTGAGCGATACCTTCTGATATCGGGAAATATCGGATGGGATGGGATCGGATGGGATCGGACCGATACCCCAAAAATATCGGATATCGCCGATTCCGATACAGGAAACCAATGCAAGTCAATGGGACACAAATATCAGAATGAAAATAAACCCTTTCTTTCCTTGTAGGTTAATTCTACATGAAGGAAAACAACTAAGAATAATGTAGAATGTATTGGGGGAGGTGGAGGAGACATTAAAGGCATAGAGGTTTAGCCCAATCAAATGGAATAGCAGGAATTATTTTTTTTTTTAAGATGTTCGGAGTTACAAAGATATTGACTATGTTAAGCTTTTTTATATTTTGTCAGATATTTATGTTTCACTACTTCCATGCTCTTCATCTTCTTTTTTACTTCTCCCACACTTTCTCCTTCATCATCCTCTTCAGGGTCATCTTCTTGGTCTTCTTCGGGGTGGTCTTCAGGGTCGTCGTCTCCAGGGTCGTCGTTTTCGGGGTCGTCATCTTCTTCGGGGTGGTCTTCAGGGTCGTCATCTTTAGGGTCGTCGTCAGGGAGATCCAGAGTGATTATCAAAATCATTTCAAAAAGCTTGAACTTGGAAATGTAGCAGAAGGTATAAGAAGGCTGAGGAACTGCTGAGAACCAGCTGACAGTACTGGAACCTGGATGGGTAGCCGAAGGTACAAGAGCCAATGGAACTACCGAGGACCAGCTGATGGCACTGGAAACTGGTTACTAAGCAGGAGGTACCTGTGCCAGGAAGCACTACCAAGGACCAGCAGACGCTAGTGGAACTCGGATACCGAGAAGGAGGCACCTAAGCCAAAGGCTCTGTCTGGAATCAGCTGATGTTACTGGAACCCAGGGCGACATATTCAAGATTGACTTCCAAAGAACCAGCTAATGGTACTGGAACTCAGATAGTCAGCAGAAGGTACACATGAAAAAAAAAGTTGCAAGGCCGCGAGCCGGCCGGAGTTACCGAAACCCACAGTCCTACAGGGGGAGCTTGTCCTATTGGCACTACGGAACCAGCCTTCATTGCCAGATCCCGCAGCCCACATAGGAAGCACCTAAACTGCAGGCACTATAGAGTCGGCTAACCCGACCGCAACACGACAGTACAACGTATTGGAGGCAAAGTGACGTTGACACTACCCGGAAACAGCTGGTGTGCTGAAACCAGGCTGGGCAGGAGGAAGTACCGGTGCCAAAGACACTTCTGAGCAGCAACTGGCGATGTGGGAGACCAGGGATTACAGTAGAAACAGAGTGTAGCCAGAGGCCTAATTGGAGCAAGTTTAATATCTGTAGTAGTGTGAACGTGGTCGGAGCAGGAGAAATTGCTGGACACACAGCAGGGGATCAGCTGATGTTACTGAACCCCAATAACACTGGAGCATGTGTTAACTGTGCAGACGGCACTTCTGAGGAGCAACTGGTGGTGTTGGAGCCCAGGGTAAATAATAGAAACAGAGTGGAGGCAGAGGCCTAATTGGAGCAAGTTTAATATCTGTAGTAGTGTGAATGCGGACAGAGCAGGAGAAATTGCCAGACACAGAGCAGGGGATCAGCTGACGTTACTGAACCCCAATAACACTGGAACCTGTGTTGACTGTGCAGACGGCACTTCTGAGCAGCAACTGGAGCCCAGGGATTACATTTCAGGTGGTAGAAACATGAACACAACAGGAGACCTTGATACTGTTGCCAACCAATTATTTAATCTGGAAGAGGACTGGCAAATTCCTGCGAGATCCAGGCCTTGTTCATTTTCAGAAAAGTAAGCCAGTCAAAGTTATCGGTGGATAGTCGCATGCGACGGTCTGTTAGTACACCACCTGCGGCACTAAAGACGCGTTCTGATAATACACTAGCAGCAGGGCAAGCCAGCACCTCCAATGCATACTGGCTAAGCTCTGGCCATATATCCAGCTTAGAGACCCAAAACTTGAAGGGGGAAGAGCTGTGTGGGAGAACACTGAGAGGGCAAGACATGTAGTCTGTCACCATCTGACGGAAACGTTGCCTCCTGCTGACTGGAGCCATCTGTGATGATGTAGACATTTGTGGTGGGGACACAAAACTTTGCCACATTTGGGCCATACTGGTCTTGCCTTGTGCTGAGGCGCTGCTTATGCTCCCTCTTTGTGCAGAGCTTCCTCCACTGCCTCGACGCACTGAGCTGCTTTGTAAAGCACTAGCAGCACTGCTCTCGGGTGGAATGGAGAACATGATGGAATGCACCAGTGTGTCTTGGTACTCACGCATTTTACGCTCCCGGTTCAACGGTGTTATGAGGCTTTGTAAGTTGTCCCGGTAGCGAGGATCTAGGAGGGTGTACACCCAATAATCAGCCGTGTTGAGAATGTGAGCGATGCGGCGGTCGTTTCTCAGGCACTGCAGCATGAAATCAACCATGTGCTGCAGACTGCCAACTGGCCAAGAAACGATGTCCCCTGCTTGAGACTTCATCTCTGCCTGCTCTGCATCACCCCACCCTTGTTCTACATACTGACTACTAGAGCATTGTGTACCTCCCTCCTCTGGACAGATGTCTTTCTCCTCCATTGACTCCACCTCATCCTCCTCACAAAGTGTCCCCTGCCTAGGCCTTTGTGAGGAACCACGTTGCGCAGACTGTCCAGAAGCAGATGGTATTTGTGACTCCTAATCCTCCACCTCTTCCACAACCTCCTCTCTTAGTGCTTGCAGTGTTTTTTCAAGCAGGCAGATAATGGGGATAGTCATGCTGACTAGTTCATCATCTGCACTCGCCATCCGCGTGGAATCATCGATGGCACACAGAACGTGGCAGATGTCCTTCATAGAGGCCCACTCAGTGGTGGTGAAGTGTGAACGGCGCGTAGTGCGACTTGTTTGCGCCTGATGCAGCTGGTACTCCATTACTGCTGCCTGCTGCTCACACAACCTCTCCAACATATGTAACGTTGAATTCCACCTGGTGGGTAGGTCACATGTGATGCGATGTTCCGGAAGGCGGAATCGGTGCTGCAAAGCTGCAATGCGCGATCTTGCCATGCTGGAACGCCGCAAGTGAGCACACTCTATGCAGACCTTGTGCAGCAGTGCATCAAGATCTGGATAGTCCCTCAAAAAACTCTGCATGACCAAGTTGAGCACATGTGCCAGACATGGGATGTGAGTGAGATTGCCTAGGCCCAGAGCTGCCACCAGATTTCAGCCATTGTCACACACTACCATGCCTGGCTGGAGAATTCGCTGGCACAAACCATATGTCGCTCTCCTGCTTGATGGCATTCCAGAGCTCCTGCGCTGTGTGGCTTCGATTCCCCAAAGAAACTAATTTCAATACGGCCTATTGACGTTTGGCCACCGCTGTGCTCATATCGGTCGTAACAGGTAAGCGTTCAAGAGTCCATGTGGAGGTAGACTGTGACGGCTCCTGCTGCGCTGATTCAGAGGATCTGGAGTATGAGGAGGAGTCAATGTGTACAGACTGGATTCCTGCAATCTTTGGAGTTGGCAGAACACGTACAGTGCCACTCTCAAGATCTGTACCCGGCTCCACAACATTTACCCAATGGGCAGTGTGGGAAAGATATCATCCCTGTCCATGATTACTGGTCCACGCATAGGTGGTCAGGTGGACCTTGCTACTGACAGCGTTTAGTAGCGCATGTTTAATTTTTCCCTCCACATGCTTTTGCAGGGCAGGGACGGCTTGCCTGCTGAAATAAAAGCAGCTGGGCACGTTGTATTGTGGGACTGCCAATGCCATGAAGTTACGGAAGGTGTCAGTCTCCACCAGCCTGAATGAGAGCATTTCAAGGGACAGTAGTTTTGCAATGCCAGCATTCAGAGCCTGTGCTCGGGGGTGGTTTGCCGAGTATGGGCGCCTTTACTTCCATGCCTGTGCTACCGATGGCTGTAGACTGGCCTGGGAGTGTGAGGATGACAGGGAACGTGGTGCTGTGGGTGGAATGACACTGTGTCTCTGTACAACAGTGCCAGAGGTTCTTCCATGGCGATCCTGTGAGGAAGCCGAACCAGCTGTGTGTGAGCTGGAGGAAGAGGCTACAACACGAGCTGAAGATGTGGTAGGTGGCGCTGTAGGTTGGCCTAGGTCTTCAGTGTGTCTTTGTAACTCCACCATGTGCTTGGTCCGCACATGTTTCCACATATTTGTGGTATTGAGGATGCTGACACTTTTCCCTCTTTTCACTTTCTGATTACACAGCTTGCATTTGACAAAGCAAATGTCATCTGCAACTGTGTCAAAAAAGGACCAGGCACTGCAAGTTTGGGAGCGCCCATTTTGGGTTTTGGAAGAGGCATGCTCCTAATGGGTGCCGAAGTTGAGGCTACAGGCAACCGAGTCTGCCCACTCCCTCTCCCTCCTTTTTTGGCCGTTCGGGGAATCTCTTCCTCAGAGCTGCTCCCACCACCTTCCTGTACCTCACGCCATGATGGGTCAAGGACCTCATCATCTACACTACACTCTTCAAACGACTGCTTCTCCTGGGTAGTCTCGACAGCACAGTACGCACCAGAAAGTGGCACCTGAGTCTCATCAGACGACCCCACGAAAACAGTGGATGCAGCCTCTCTAGTTCCGGATCCAGCACGAAGGTACCCGCTGCCTCATCAATCCCCTTACACACAAACAATAACATCAACAGATGAAAAAATGTTTTGCTCATTCATTGGCTGATTGATGACCTGTTTGCAGCTGCAGATAATCAAGAAAGTTCACTGATCAGCTCATGTAAAAAGGCCATCAGGGTAACCTATTCCTTGCAGATCAACTAAAAAGCATGTGCTGTTCAGAAAACTGCAACACTGGGCCATTCAAGTGAATAGGGATACATTAAAGTCCACCAAGCAAAGTGTGGGAGGGAGAACAGATGCAACCCTATTTATTCTGAAGTTCACTGAGGATTCTGACCTCATAAATCATGAAGTGATATGTAATCACTATTCAAAATGGGAAAAAGTAAAAAAAACGCATTATTCCATCAGAGAAATTTTTCATATTTGTACAAAGTAACAGTCAACATAAGTTTTAATCTGCAAATGTTTTATGCAGATGTGAATAAAATGCTGCAAAGTAAGAATAAATAAAATAGAAGAGTTAAAAGTTTATTTTTCGCGAATTAGCAAAAATCCAAAGTGAATAAACAAAATACTTTAGAAATGTTACTCACTGCATTATTTGATATGACCACCCTATATCTTCATTACAGTATCAATTCCTCTACGTAAAGATTATAGTAAGGTGTATGAGTAACCAATTACACCAATCAGGTGATAATGATCATAATTTCTAAATTAAACACATAGGTTGAAACACAGTCATCAACTAAAATAGAAGCACCTGTATGAGGCATAAAACTGGGTGAGGAAAAGCCAGACTCTACTACAAAGGTGCAATTGTGTAGAGAGTTCCATGCCAAAGGTCATACACCATGGCAATACTAAGCACAGCAAAAAGGCAAAAGGTAGTTATAGTGCATCAGCAAGGTCCATCCCAGGCAAAGATTTTGTAGAGGTTCCAAGAAATGTTCAAGCTCTTTTGAAGAAGCACAAAAAAATGGGCAACTTTTAGGAGACAAATTGGCTGGCCAAGGAAAGGTTTGTGCAGTAGAGGAAAGAGACATGATGCTTAATCTGTTTCTAAATCAGAAGTTGCTCAGCAGTTTCATCAACTCAGAACTGGCAGCAACCAGTGGAAACCAACTATATCTACTGTTCAAAGAGGTGTGTCCACAAGTCATCTTCATGGAAGAATTACAGCCCAAAAGTGTTACCTTTGACAAGGAAGCAATTCAAGTGATTCAACTATGCATTAACACAGAGGAACTGGGGTATAGATAAAAAGTAGAAGTTGCTCTGGACACACAAGTCAAAATTTGAAATATTTGACTGTATGGGCAGTTTGTTTCCCAGATGGCCGGACAATGGTACAATATTGAGTAGAGTCTGCAGGCAACAGTGAAGCATGGTGGAGGTTTGTTGCAAGTTTGGGACTGCATATCACCTTAGAGTTGGAGATTTGGTCAGGATTAATGATGTCCATAGTACTGAAAAATACAGGTAGATACTTATCTATCAAGCAATACCACCAGAGAGGCATCTGATTGTCTCCAAATATATTCTGCAGCATAAATATATACATATGATGGATGACAACTAATAAGGACGCCAATATAAGCTGGATGACAACTAATAAAGCAGCCTTTGAAGCTCTTGTTGGGGTAGTAGCTCTGCTCTCCTTAGACTTTGAATTGGCATTTTTGCCTCAGGTGAACATGGATGCTTCCTATAATTATACGATTATCATTAAGGACACAATGAAAGGTGAAGGCAACACAAACCTACAGAACTATAACATAACATTACTGAATGCAACCACCTGCCTAAGGACACATATACACCAATGTTTTATTCATCTAATTTACAATGAAATGTTCTTTAGTATCCCACATTCCATATAACATTTGCCATCTGTGCACTGTCAGCAGATATTAGAAGAAATGGAAAAAAAGTGGCGCTGAAAGCTTTTATTAATTGTGACAAAGCTATGTGAGTAATGAAAAGCTAATGACTTATCACATTTTAGATCAGCGCATACTCTAGACTGAGGCATGCTAGTGCACATCTGCCGGCATGATGCATCTGTTTTCTTGGGGGCTTCTGCAGCTGGAATCCAGTGATGAGAACGGGCTTCCTCCAGTCATGCTGCTAATGTGTTGCTGGCTATGATCTCTTTTACATTTTTAATAAATAAACAAGACTTTACAAGTGTCGTCTTCATATATCTCTTAGCAAGCCAAGACGTGCAAGACCCTGAAAACGAGTGTGAATTCCACAAAGATTTCCACTGACTTACTCTCTGCATGAAATGCCTGCGGCAGGAAGCCCTGTAGTGGGTGCCAGTTAAACCTTGGGATTGCAGATGTAGGAGGGTGGAAGAAGTAAAAGCTCCAAAATTGTCTTGATAAATATATAAGTTTTTTTTTTAAATACTTTATACTTTCATTTACTCTATTAGGAAATTGTGAGTTAATCGGGTGGAGTGTTCCGTCCAGGATCCTCATCTCATGGACCTAGTGGAGAACCGTCACAAAGAGTCTTTCATGCTGCCCAAACCACGAGCCGACACAGAGACTCCCTCATTGCAGGCATCTAGGTTTTACGTTGGAATTCTGCAGCATTTCTGAGAAAACATAGTTCAACTTTAAGGACCCGAGAATTTTTTATTTTGCATTTTTGTCCCCCCCCCCCCTCCATTATTTTTCATTTTTCCTCTGATATGGCCGTATCAGGGTTTGTTTGTTTGTTTTTTAGGACAAATTTTGGTTTTGAATTAAAATATTGGGTGGTCCCTGGTGGCTTTTCCAAGCCCAGCTTTGCTTGATTGACAGTTCTCTCCCTACATAAAAAGAGAGAGGTACCTCTCATTCTAGCTGAGCCCAACACGGAGAAGTCAATGGGTCAAGATTAGTCTTCCTGTTACTGGCTTCTTTTTATAGAGAAAGTGTGTACAGAAAATAACTTATTATTTTAATCAGGTTTTCATTGGTGATGAGCGAGTATACTCGTTGCTCAGGTGGCGTGCTCGGAGATTTAGTTTTCGTCGCCTCATCTGCATGATTTGTGGCTGCTGGACAGCCTGAGTACATGTGGGAATTCCCTAACAAACAGGCATTCCCCACATGTATTCAGCCTGTCCAGCATCCATTCTGCGCCGACAGAAACTAAATCTCCAAGCACGCCAAAATACTCAGAGGTCACCCGAGCATGCTCAGGAAAACCCAAGAGCGAGTATACTCGCTCATCACTCGTTTTCATGCTAAATGTATTTTTCAGTCTATTTATATTGAAAAACTGTCCATATCAGTATATATACAACTCTCTTACTAGATTTCCCGTCCAGTACAAAAGACTTTTCAGCAGGCTCGTTATCATTACAGACATCATTATAGCGAAAGCTGTCATCTTTATATGCATCATTCATAATAGAGGATGGTCTAGCTTACCTCCTGCAACTCTCTTCACTCATGTATAGATCACCTAGATATTAATTTAAAGAAGTTAATGAGTCGGCGCAGGTTTATTGCGGCTTATGTCCATATGGATGCTGTGCAGAACAGTGAGTAGGAGCCTAGTGTTAAACCTAATGGGAAAATTGCAAGTTTTCTGAATTATTTTTTAAATGGATGTTATTAATATATATATATTTTTTTTTCTTTAGATACATTTACCATAAAAACTGTTTTAGGTAATAAGTCATTTTCTGATAAGACAATACCATAAATCTATGTTGTCTCAGAGTTTTCAGAATAAAACATATATTTGCAATGAGGCATCCTGTGCTGGATTCACACTGTCTGTGGTTCGGGCAGTATGAACCACCTGTCAGGTTCCTTTTAATACATTTTGTGATTTAATTACGCATTACGTAAAATGTTTGTGACTATCGCTTGTTAATACAATTTTTTTTTTCTTTTGCGATGTCAGCTTGTGTCATCCAGTTAAAAAATCCTTTTCTGTTCACCTATGTCGGGTTCTTAAAAGAAGGAGTGGCCACCCGTGTGGCTTAGGCTACAGGACCACTAGACATTACCGCTTTCTTAGGGGCTTCAATGGCAAATTTGTCAATGTTATTCCATATTCAGACAAGATTTGAGATTTTTTTTTTAGGCAGATTTCCCACAAATTGATACAACTGCGAAACATCAGAATAAAGTTGATGCCTACTGAGAACGACTGGTGATTATAAGAACATTTATGGCGGCCGTATAGATCACTTCTTATAAGACACTGACAAACCATTGATGAGAAATCTAATGATGTAGATTCAATTAGAGGATTGTCTCTAGTGATGAGCGGACGTGCTCTGGCGCTAACCGAGTGTCTTCGGCATGCTTGAATAATATGTTTAAGTTTACGCTAGTGATGAGCGAGTATACTTGTTGCTCGGGTGTCCCCGAGTATTTGCTCGGAGATTTAGTTTGTGTCAACGCAGCTGCATTATTTGCGGCTGCTAGACAGCCTGAATACATGTGGGGATTCTCTAACAAACAGGCAATCCCCACATGTATTTAGGCTGTCCAGCAGCTGCAAATTATGCAGCACGCCTAAGGGTATCGTTACACTTAGCGATGCACCAGTGATCCCGACAACGATATGGATCACTGGTGCATCGCTAAGTGGTCGCTAGTGAGCTGCCACACAGGCAGATCTCACCAGCGACATAGCAGGGGTTGGGGGTCGCTACTTACCTGTCAGACGAGGCGATCCTGACGTCCTTCCGCCCGCGTCCACGCGTCACTCGTCGGCGCCACAGGAAGCCCAGCAGGAAGCGCCCAACGAGAAATAGTCCAGGACGTTCTCGCGCGATCAGCGATGAGCAGCGGGGGAGCGGTCGGAGGTAAGTATCAGACACAAAATCGGTGACGTTACAGCGATATCGCTATGTGTAACGGGGGCTTAAGATACTCTGCTAGCACCCGAGCATGTTCGGATAACACCTTATCGCTTCACGTCCGCTCATCACTAATTGTCTCCTCTTCATCTAGGTATCTTTAATGTGTCTGACAAGTAGTGGCTATCACCGGAGCATAATCGTTCCATCACCGTTTCAGTTCCATTTCTATTAAATATATTAAGTGGTTCTCCTGTTTACTAAATTGGAAACTATTAGAAGAATTTTACAACTTGTTAGGACAGGATCATCTGTAAGACACCAAAGAAATGTCCATTCAAGGATGATGGACATCAATAACAGTCGCACAGTGGAAAATATGCAGGAGTTTCCAGTCAAATTTGCTGAAGGCTGAGAGGCTTTGGGAATTACATAAAGAAAGGGGCGAGACTCTCTCATCTTTTAATCAGCGTAAAAGTGTCTGCACCCTGTCAGACTGTGGAGGAAGCGGATCAAGGAGCAAAGCTGTATTTATGGGTTTTTCTGTGGTTTAGGGGAAATGTGTTATGTTTGTTAGCTCATATCATATGCAAACTGTTCTTGGAAGAAGTGGACTTATGGATCTGACTCCCTCATATACAAAGATGTGGGCTATGAACCTCAATGGAGTCTTTATACTGTATTTATTATGCTTTGCTTATATCGCGCCATCATATTCCACAGTGCTTTACACACATCATCATTGCCTTCTTAAATCAGGCTCACAATTAGAGTTGAGCGAATATGTTCGGAATCCGTCGCCGAATCTGAATTTGCCACATTGGTTTTATGTTTTGTTGATCGGTTCCGAACATATTCATTCATTTCTACTCCCATTGACTCCAATGATGTTCCACTGTGTTCGGCAAACATTGCATAAACAGTTTTCACCGCCGATCATAATCGGGACGGAATTTTGAAAAATTCGCTCAACTCTACTCACTATCTAGTCCCCATCAGTAGGTCTTTGGAATGTGGGAGAAAATCAGAGAACCCGGAGGAAACCAACGCAAACATGGAGAGAACATACAGACTCCTGGCAGATGCTGTCCTTGGTGGAATTGTGAACCCAGGACTCCAGCGCTGCAGTGCTAACCACTGAGCCACCATGCTGCTATATATATACATTTTAGATTTGCCAGCCATTGCTGATCTCTACTTATTTCCTAGAAATTGATCCATATTATTGAGGTTCTTTTATTTTGCAATATTCGAATACATGTATATGTGACAGTTACCTGAAAATCTTTTCCTATCGGTTTCGTTCCTGGCAATCTATAGTCGTAACTCCAAAAGCACCTTGTAAAGATTAGAGATGAAACATGAATAATGCAATCTGTTTACTCAGTCTGTCGACTACTACGGTTCATTTATAATAGGTCTAACCGAAGAGTCTTGGAAAAAAGGGGCAAAAATTAGTGATTGGGTTTTTCTTTATTTTCCGCTTCTCTCCTCCTTGCGGGTGGGGGCTAGAGTGGATTTAATTAAAGGGAGGAGAGAATGAAAAAAGGATGATCATTGTTTAATTGTATTATCTTTTTTGTGTTTGTTTGTTTACTGTTTGTATTTGAATATTTAAATAAGCATCATTAAATTTGATAAATATAGACTACCTTGCTTCATTTATAGCATAGTAGCTCTACTATCGGGTCCATTGAGCCTGCACCAGGGGTGGACATAGATAGAAGAGAGCTCATGTGCAAGAATAGTATATGGGTCCTTTGTAGTCCAATAGCGGATCATAATGCACCCATGTATGTGACAGAAGCCGTTTGCTGCTTTGGAGGTGGAAGCGGGCCCCCTTACCTGATGGGTCCCTCTCCTTTGCCTTGACCCATTGCACTCATATGCAGTGCTGTGATTTAGTATTCAACTTGCATTTAAGTAAAATTCCAGATGGAAACTAATGGAGGAACTGACCCCATTGTTTGCATTAAGCATCACTTTTGCCATCAGTGGTGATCCATTGAGTCAGATGCAGCATATATCTACAACCCAAGGTGGGCCATAGCAGAAGACAGGACTGCTAATCAATGACATTTCATCCAGTTGAAATGTATGTATCTGATAATATGGATGTAAAAAAGGACTGTCGTATCTCATAGTATAACCCAGGTCCCAACTATGCATAGTGAACTTTGCTAATTGTGTGACTCTTTTTTTTAGGGGGAGTATTCCCAAAGGATTTCTCAATCCTGCTGACAGTAAAGCCCAAGAAGGGCCTGCAGACATTCATCCTATCTATATACAGTCAAAAAGGTGTGCAGCAATTGGGAGTGGAGGTCGGCAGGTCCCCTGTCTTCCTTTATGAAGATCAGCATGGAAAACCTGCACCAGAGGACTACCCCATTTTTAGCACTGTTAATGTTGCAGATGGAAAGTGAGTATTGCTTGAAAAACCTTTAACTTTGGTGAATGGTTCTAATGTCCTGCTAAACTATAGTAATATGGATAGATTATTTAAAGGGAATGTGTCACAGGGTTTTTTGCTACCCCATCTGAAAGCAGCATGATGTAGGGGTAGAGACTGATTCCAGCAATAGATCACTTACTTTATTGCTGCAGTTTTAATTAAAAAACTGTTTTATCTGCTGCAGAGCTAGCCGTTCTCTGAATGCTGAGCTCTATATAACCTCACCTACACAACCGATTGGTAGCTTACTGTGCATAGGCAGAAAGCTGCCAATCAGTGGTAGGGTTGGACTACATAACAGCAGGTTCACCATTCCTCTAGTCATAATGTGAAGCAGAGATTTTATAGAATCTACACTATGCAGACTATTAAGTAATACATCACTGGAATCAGGGTCCCTGCCCCTACATCATATTGATCTCAGATTAGGTAGCTAAAACCTGGTGATTTCGTAAAAGCATCACAAATACTTGATTGAACTGGATATTGTATAGATGTATGCCATTCTGTAATATTGGATTCTTATCAGCATTGCTGCCTTTCCAGTAACACATCCTAGACTGCAGGCTGTCGTAAAACAGCATGTGGCCGATTAAATATTTGCAGGACCCTGGTGGGAAATTTCAAATTCCTAAGGATCATAAATGTGAAGTATTGGATGACCTTGCCGGCTAAATACTGCAGTTTCTGTTCCACCACCAAATCGGGAAATTGCTAATTGACCACTTGTTCAGCACACCAGTGGATCCATGCTTTTCTATTGGGGAATTTCTACTACGGCACGTCGGCCCTGAAGGCCTGATATTGTAACCCTGCGGAGTTTACGGCTTGTCTGGTAACACACAAGGTTTCCTTTCAGCTCGGTAACAGGAGCGGCTGTTTTCCGCAGCCTGCATCGGCTGTTTTACTGGCAGAATACAAAGAGCTCTAAACGTCTTCTTTTGGCAGGTTGACATGGCACCGAGAAGGAATTCACACTGCCTGCTACCCCACAAATTTGCCATTGGATTTTCATGAGGTTTTCCTGGGACAAATTTTTTTTTTAAATCTCATTATGACTAAATCCCTAAAAAACATTAATGAACTAATGACATTAATTTTGGCTAGGGGGATAATCACTTTTTTATATTATTATCACCGCTGTCTGGTTACATTGATGAAAATGTGTCCTGTAATGTTAGGAAAGGTCAGTTAGATATGAACATGTGCAGTAGGAAGCTTCGCTGTTGTGACCTTCAGATAACCTACAGCAAAAAAACAAAAGACCGCCGCTCTTCAGGGGGCATATATTAAAAAAGAAATCTTTTTTTTATTCCAATGACTCACAATCAGCAATGTTGCTACTCTGCATGAGTCTCTATCAGCTTGATGAAGACTTGTAGATATAGTCAAAATGTCCTTTATTTCTACTATACATCCACTTGAGTGCTGTGGTTTCTTTTTTTTGCATTTTTTTGGGGGGCTTGACCCCTCATATATTTACAATGGACTGATGATTACCCAGATATCTTTAGGAGCCGATCTGCAGTGCTTATGAGTTTTACTTGCTTGTTAGAGATAACCTATTCTCCGTACTGTCAAGCTATCCTCGGGACACAGCAGCTGCGCATCCTACTGCACATGCTCACAAGCCCCTGACCTGTCCTAACACTCTAGGACATTCTGTCTGCACAAAAAAATATGTGGGCATCTTGTATGCTCTATAGTGATTAACTCTCTACAAAGATCAAGTTCCTTATGCAAATTAAAGGTACTGAAGAATTGTTTACATTTTCATAATGACATCTTCTTTCTGTCTTTATTTTTTATGCCCATGCAGACGACTTAGGCCTGTTTCACACTTCAGTTTTTTTGTGTCAGTTAAAATCCGCCAAAATGGCGGAAAGCAGATCCGTTGCCAACTGATGTGAACGGATGCCACCAGACCATTTTTTTTTACGGATCCGATGAATGAAGAATTTTAAAGGAACCGCAGCCCGACGAGGAGAGAGAGAGGTGGAGAGAGAGAGTGAGAGATTTTTTTTTTCTTTTTCCAGGCGCCAGAACAGACTTTAGGGTTAAATTTCAGGCTGAGTGAAGTGTTTCGGGCATGCGCAGTGTGAAGTGCGGATCCTGCCGCCCGAAAAAACGTTACATGCTCCGTTCGGGCATGTCGGCGGACGGCCAAATTTTGGCGGATCCGCAAAAAAAAAACCGGATCCAACGGATGGCCGTCCGTCAAGATCCGCCGGTAATGCAACTCAATGGGGAAAAAAACGGATCCGCCAAACAAAATAGCGGATCCGTTTTTTTTTTGCAAAACGGCGGATCTTGACTGATGGACAAAAGCTGAAGTGTGAAACAGGCCTTAGGAGGGTTATCTTTAAGATGGGAAAATCTCTTTAATGTGAATCCTGTCTCACCAAACTAAATATGAATCTGCCATGCACCTCCTGTTTTGTGTGGTATAATGCTTTACTCTTTCTTGTAGGTGGCACCGGATTGCAATCAGTGTTGAAAAGAATACAGTCACAATGATTGTGGACTGCAAAAAAAAGATCACTAAGGCCCTTCCAAGAAGCGACAGACCAGTTCTGGACACCACTGGCATCGCTGTGTTCGGGACCCGCATCCTAGATGAGGAGGTGTTTGAGGTAAGAGAAGCAGTGGTCATAAGCCGGGTGTATTCTGCTCATTTGTGATAATGTGCGCAGATCGTGCGCTGGCCATGCGCTAGTAGGATTTTGGCGTGCGCTGCGCACTTTTGAAGGTGCGTGCCGAAATGCAACATGCTGCATTCGGCGCGCACGGGTGCACCTTCAAAAGTGCGCAGCGCACGCCAAAATCCTACTAGCGCACGGCCAGCGCACGATCTGCGCACCCTATGCTAAAGATAGGGTGCGCAGATCGCAAGCGTCCATGTGCGATAGTAGGCGGCGATGACCGGATGAGACGGGTAGGGAGCCGGCAGGGGGCGGGGCTTAGCGGCGCCGTGCGCTGCGTCGAATAAACGCTAGTGTAAAACTAGCCTAAGGGCTCACGCAGGCATCAGGTTTTCTTGTACAATTGCTATGTGTGTTTTTCCCAGTTAGCACCCGTACCTATGATAGTCTATGGCAGGCTCGGACTCTCCCATAGGGCCCCCAACCCCACTGTGAGGGCAGTACTTGGCATAATTCACTTGATTCACTCTGTACAGAAAAAAAACAGCATCTCATCATTCATGAACCAAACTACCCAGTTTATTATTATATAGAGATATAGGTCAATTTGTGAATGAGGCTAGTGTAATATTTGTATGCAGATGAAAAGTGGGCCCCCAAAGCCAATGTTACTGGTGGGCCCTTAGCACCCCAGTCCGACACTGGTCTATGGGATAGTTCACACGTCTGATTTGTACCTTGGTCCGAGTGATCCACACAAAAGTACGGAGACGTGTGCGATTTTGGTCTCAGTTTCAGATCAAGCTCGCCAATTCAGGTCTATGTGTCCGTGAAAAAAAAACCCAGAGATTTCTGGGATGCCATCATGGACTGCTAGACAGGAGAAGATAGAGAAACTTATTTGCTTGTTTGTTCCTCATCCATGAAAAAATGATGAAACTCTGATCAAACTCTGATGGTAAAATCTGACACTCTGACCAAACTTGGATAAAAATATTGATGAACCATGGGACCATTTTTTGGTACGAGAAAAATTATTAATGTCTGAAGGAGCTTTTTCTCATACAAGGAAATACGTCTGTGGATTTATTTTATTAGTTTCATCAGAGTTTGGTCAGTGTCAGTTTTTTTTTCAGAATTTGGTCTGAGTTTCGTCAGTTTTTTTCGGATGAGAGCAAACATGAAAAAGTTTCTCCATCTTCTCCTCTCTAGCAGTCCATGACAAACTGACAGCAGATGAATGGCATCCGAGTGCAGTCCGATCTTTTCATGAACCCATAGATGTGCATTGCTGATTTTGATCCGACTCTCGAATCAATGCTGGATATGTGTCCACAACTTTCCACGAGAAATCACAGACATGTGAGTGGCCCCATTCATTATTATACAGTGGGGAAAAAAAGTATTTAGTCAGTCAGCAATAGTGCAAGTTCCACCACTTAAAAAGATGAGAGGCGTCTGTAATTTACATCATAGGTAGACCTCAACTATGGGAGACAAACTGAGAAAAAAAAATCCAGAAAATCACATTGTCTGTTTTTTTTTCATTTTATTTGCATATTATGGTGGAAAATAAGTATTTGGTCAGAAACAAGCAATCAAGATTTCTGGCTCTCACAGACCTGTAACTTCTTCTTTAAGAGTCTCCTCTTTCCTCCACTCATTACCTGTAGTAATGGCACCTGTTTAAATTTTGTTATCAGTATAAAAAGACACCAGTGCACACCCTCAAACAGTCTGACTCCAAACTCCACTATGGTGAAGACCAAAGAGCTGTCAAAGGACACCAGAAACAAAATTGTAGCCCTGCACCAGGCTGGGAAGACTGAATCTGCAATAGCCAACCAGCTTGGAGTGAAGAAATCAACTGTGGGAGCAATAATTAGAAAATGGAAGACATACAAGACCACTGATAATCTCCCTCGATCTGGTGCTCCACGCAAAATCCCACCCCGTGAGGTCAGAATGATCACAAGAACGGTGAGCAAAAATCCCAGAACCACGCGGGGGGACCTAGTGAATCAACTGCAGAGAGCTGGGACCAATGTAACAAGGCCTACCATAAGTAACACACTACGCCACCATGGACTCAGATCCTGCAGTGCCAGACGTGTCCCACTGCTTAAGCCTGTACATGTCCGGGCCCGTCTGAAGTTTGCTAGAGAGCATTTGGATGATGCAGAGGAGTTTTGGGAGAATGTCCTATGGTCTGATGAAACCAAACTGGAACTGTTTGGTAGAAACACAACTTGTCGTGTTTGGAGGAAAAAGAATACTGAGTTGCATCCATCAAACACCATACCTACTGTAAAGCATGGTGGTGGAAACATCATGCTTTGGGGCTGTTTCTCTGCAAAGGGGCCAGGACGACTGATCCGGGTACATGAAAGAATGAATGGGGCCATGTATCGTGAGATTTTGAGTGCAAACCTCCTCCCATCAGCAAGGGCATTGAAGATGAAACGTGGCTGGGTCTTTCAACATGACAATGATCCAAAGCACACCGCCAGGGCAACGAAGGAGTGGCTTCGTAAGAAGCATTTCAAGGTCCTGGAGTGGCCTAGCCAGTCTCCAGATCTCAACCCTATAGAAAACCTTTGGAGGGAGTTGAAAGTCCGTGTTGCCAAGTGAAAAGCCAAAAACATCACTGCTCTAGAGGAGATCTGCATGGAGGAATGGGCCAACATACCAACAACAGTGTGTGGCAACCTTGTGAAGACTTACAGAAAACGTTTGACCTCTGTCATTGCCAACAAAGGATATATCACAAAGTATTGAGATGAAATTTTGTTTCTGACCAAATACTTATTTTCCACCATAATATGCAAATAAAATGAAAAAAAAACAGACAATGTGATTTTCTGGATTTTTTTTTCTCAGTTTGTCTCCCATAGTTGAGGTCTACCTATGATGTAAATTACAGACGCCTCTCATCTTTTTAAGTGGTGGAACTTGCACTATTGCTGACTGACTAAATACTTTTTTTCCCCACTGTAGGTACGAGTGCTATCCATGAAAAATATGGAAAGCAGTCGTACAAGAAAAATGGGGCCTTAGACTTAGACTGACTTTACTCCATCAGGGGAGTTTTCTTTGGGTTTTTATGAATATGAAATTCATTAACTCAGGTCCTTACATACAATCCAATAGAATAGATGATAGGAAGCTGCTTGCAGCTTTTAAGGTCACAGTAGACCCTCATATTTATTGGAGACCTTTAACGCTGCAAAAATTGCATTAATGGTATGAATACTGCGGTAAGCTGTTGAGACATAAAGAACAAGACATCACCACTGTGTTTTCCTATTTTCTGGGGACTGTGGCATCTTTCTCATCTCCTAGTGTTGTGCTATGTGTAATAGTACCGGACAATTATTACTTTCTCTTGATATTTCTGTTTCCTCCATATGTAATTTGCCATTTGAAAATCTGTTTTGAATTTTTATTTGTATTTCTGCATAGTAGCTTAAAGAGGTTGTCCACTACTTTATCATTGAAGACCTATCCTTAAGATAGGTCATCAATGTCTGATCGGTCAGGATCCCACACTCCCGCCAATCAGTTGTATTCGGTGGCAGCAGCTGCCGCCAACCAGAGACAGTCAATTGCAAAGCTGCTCTGTCTTTTCCGGCTACTGCACATCTGCCTCCTATTCAAATCAATAGGTGATGTTGGACCTTGACGAATCAGACATTGATGACCGGTCCTGAGGATATGTCATCAATGATAAAGTAGTGGACAAATAAAAGCACCCAACACCGACACAATTGCACAAAAATCTTAAAGTGCATGTTCATGGACCATATTTGCGTTCCCCCAAATGTATGAGGTTTACCTTCACTGATCTATTAGATCTTTGACAGATTAGATCTCATCTAAATTATAGTATTCTTTTTGGCCATGGTTTGCCTTTGTCGTTGTGCTAGTGTCACGGAGTGACTTGTCCTCTGTGCCGCGACCCGCAGGATGGCACTCAAACAGGACAAACAAGGGGAACACCCGGGAAACAGTTACAGCGGTGGGCCTTGCAATAGGGAATGGGGACGTGGAGACCTCCTGCACTCCCCTGAGGCAGTGTCCCTGAACACTCCTAATGTTCCTTATACAGGCTCCTCACCTGTCGCCGAGCAGGATACCTCAATCCCTAACTCGCCCTGCACCTATCCCTTACCAGTGAACTGGATGGTGCAGACACTAGTCCCACCGCTGTACTAATACACACAAGGAAAATACAACAAACCAGGGAAAACACACAACTTAGCTTTGCTCTGCTGCAATTGCTCCCAGCAGCAGAGTACAACACCCGGATCCAGCTTCCACCTGAATAGCTGCTAATTCCAAGCTCTGGCTGAGCTGCAAGGAACTCCTCTCAATAGCTCCTTTGTCCACTAAGGTTGGTTGGGAATGAACAATATCACCAACCGTGATTGAGAACACCTGATACTCCTTTATAGGTAGCCAGGGTAATCACACCTGCTTGGTAATTTACATGTAATAACCCCAGCGGCCACCGGGGGCAAAGCCAGAACTAAAGCAACTACAGTGTAATAACCCCAGCGGCCACCGGGGGCAAAACCAGAACTAAAGCAACTACAGTGTAATAACCCCAGCGGCCACCGGGGGCAAAAGTAACCTTAACCCCTTTCTGTCATGTGACGTACTATCCCGTCCATGTGCCCTGGGACTTAATTCCCAGGGACGGGATAGTATGTCACAGCTATCAGTAGTGCCCACGTGGTGAGCACCGCTGATCGCGGCCGGGTGTCAGCTAATTATCACAGCTGACACCCGGCACAATGTGTCAGGGGCGGTCACGGACCGCCCCCGACACGTTAACCCTTTGCACACCGCGATCAAACACGATCGCGGTGTACCAGGGGTTAAAGGGACGCATCGGCAGGGAGGGGGCTCCCTCCGTGCTTCCCTGAGCCCCCCACAGCAGCACAATGTGCAGCGCTGCTGCGGGGGGCTCCATCCCTGCAGGTCCCCGAATCCAAGATGGCGACAGGGACCTTTGGGGGCCTGTAGGGAGCTGACTTCCTCACTGCCTGCAAAGCGCAGGCATGAGGAAAGCCTGTGCAGTGCCTGTGACAGATCGCTGATCTGTCACAGTGATCTGTGATGTGACAGATCAGCGATGTTACAATGTCCTGTGTTACAATGTCATAAAGTTAAAAAAAAGGTGTAAAAATAATGTTTTTTAAAAATCGCTAAATAAATTTAAAAAAAAATATTCCCTAATAAATTCATTTTTTGGAAATAAAAAAAACAAAACAATAAAAGTACACATATTTGGTATTGCCGCGTCCGTAATGACCCGCCCTATAAAACGGTCCCACTAGTTAACCCCTTTAATGAACCCCTTAAAAAATAAAAATAAGAAACTAAGCAAAAAATAATTATTTATTATCATACCGCCAAACAAAAAGTGCAATAACGCGCGATCAAAAAGACGCATATAAATATCCATGGTACCGCTGAAAACTTCATCTTGTCCCGCAAAAAACGAGCCACCAAACAGCATCATCAGCAAAAAATAAAAAGTTATAGCTCGCAGAATAAAGCGATGCAAAAATAATTATTTTTTATATAAAATTGTTTTCATTGCATAAAAGCGCCAAAACATAAAAAAAGACATAAATGAGGTATCGCTGTAACCGTACTGACCCGAAGAATGAAAGGGCTTCATCAATTTTACCGCAGGCAGAACAGTGAAAACGCACCCCCCCCAAAAGAAATTCATGAAACGCTGGTTTTTGTTCATTCTGCGTCCCAAAAATCGGAATAAAAAGCGATCAAAAGATTTCACGTGCCCGAAAATTATACCAATAAAGACGTCAACTCGTCACGCAAAAAATAAGACCTCACATAACTCGGTGGGTCAAAATATGGAAAAATTATAGCTCTCAATATGTGGTGATGCAAAAACTATTTTTACAATAAAAAGCATCTTTTAGCTTGTGACAGCCGCCAAAAATAAAAACCCGCAATAAATAGTAAATCAAACCCCCCGTTATCACCCCCTTAGCTGTGGAAAAATAATAAAATTAAAAGAAAATGTATTTATTTCCATTTTCCCATTAGGGTTAGGGCTACGGTTAGGGCTTGGGCTCGGGTTAGGGTTAGGGTTAGGGCTAGAGTTAGGGCTGAGATTAGGGTTAGGGGAGTGTCGGGGTTAGGGTTGGAGTTATAATTGGGGGGTTTCCACTGTTTGGACACATCAGGTGCTCTCCAAATGCAACATGGCGTCGGATCTCAATTCCAGCCAATTCTGCGTTGAAAAAGTCAAATGGTGCGCCTTCCCTACCAAGCTCTGCTATGCGCCCAAACAGTGTTTTACCCCCACATATGGGGTATCAGCCTACTCAGGATGAATTGCAAAACACCTTTTGGGGTCCAATTTCTCCTGTTACCCTTAGGAAAATAAAAAATTGGGGGCAAAAATATCATGTTTGTGGAAAAAATACGATTTTTTTATTTTCATGCCCGGGCGTTATAAACTTCTGTGAAGCCCTTGGGGGTTCAAAGTGCTCACCACATATCTAGATAAGTTCCTTAGGGGGTCTAGTTTCCAAAATGGTGTCATTTGTGGGGGGTTTCCACTGTTTAGGTACATTAGGGGCTCTCCAAATGCAACATGACACCCGCAGAGCATTCCACCAAAGTCTGCATTCCAAAATGTTACTACTTCCCTTCCGAGCCCCGACGTGTGTCCATACAGTAGTTTTGTCCCACATATGGGGTATCAGCGTACTCAGGACAAATTGGACAACAACTTTTGGGGTCCAATTTCTCCTGGTACCCTTGGGAAAATAAAAAAAATGGGGACTAAAAGATCATGTTTGTTGAAAAAATACGATTTTTTTATTTTCACGCCAGGCCGTTATAAACTACTGTGAAGCATTGGGGGGTTCAAAGTGCTCACCACACATCTAGATAAGTTCCTTGGAGGGGTCTAGTTTCCAAAATGGTGTCATTTGTTGGGGATTTTCACTGATTTGGTACATCAGGGGCTTTCCAAACGCGATATGGTGTCCGATCTCAATTCCAGCCAAAAACGTCAAATGGCGCTGCTTCCCTTCTGAGCTCTGCCATGCGCCCAAATAGTCGTTTACACCCACATATGGGGTATCAGCGTACTCAGAACAAATTGCACAATAGCTTTTAGGGTCCTGTTACCCTTGGAAAAATAAAAATTGGGGGTGAAAAGATCATTTTTGTGGAAAAAATATGATTTTTTAATTGTACCGCTGTACGTTATAAACTTCTATGAAGCCCTTGTGGGTTCCAAGTTCTCACCACACATCTAGATAAGTTCCTTGGGGGGTCTAGTTTCCAAAATGGGGTCACTTGTGGGGGGTTTCCACTGTTTAGGTACATCAGGGGCTCTCCAAACGTGACATGACGTCCGATCTGAATTCCAGCCAATTTTGCATTGAAAAAGTCAAACGGCACTCCTTCCCTGCTGAGGTCTGCCATGCGCCGAAACAGTGGTTCCCCCCCACATATGGGGTATCAGCATACTCAGGACAAACTGCACAATAACTTTTGCAGTCCAATTTCTCCTGTTTCCCTTGGTAAAATAAAAAAAATTGAACCTGAAGTATTTTTTTGTGAAAAAAAGTTAAATGTTCATTTTTTTTTTTTAAATATTCAAAAAATTCCTGTGACGCACCTGAAAGGTTAATAAACTTCTTGAATGTGGTTTTGAGCACCGTAAGGGGTGCAGTTTTTAGAAGGGTGTCATTTTTGGTATTTTTTATCATATAGACCCCTCAAAGTGACTTCAAATGTGATGTGGTCCGTAAAAATAAAATGGTGTTGCAAAAATGAGAAATCGCTGATGAAATTTTAACCCTTATAACTTCCTATCAAAAAAAAATTTTGGTTCCAAAATTGTGCTGATGTAAAGTAAATATGTGGGAAAGGTTACTTATTAAGTTTTTTGTGTGCCGCATCTCTGTGATTTAAGGGCATAAAAATTCAAAGTTGGAAAATTGCAAAATTTTAAAAATTTTCGGCAAATTTCCATTTTTTTCACAAATAAATGCAAGTTATTTGAATGAAATTTTACCAGTAACATGAAGTACAATATGTCTCGAGAAAACATTGTCAGAATCACCGGGATCCATGGAAGCGTTCCAGTGTTATTACCTCATAAAGGGACAGTGGTCAGAATTGTAAAAATTGGCCCGGTCATGAACGTGCAAACCACCCTTGGGGGTTAAGGGGTTAAGCCAAAGGCTTAAAGGAAAAAAAAAGGTTATCTGTGTTAAATCTGTCACAATCCAACATGGATCGTGACAGCTAGGCTCTACAAAAAAGTAGACAGAAGGGATTGTGCCAAATTTGTAACTTTTTTGACACCATAAAAGATTTGCATAGGCAATAATAATTTTCCACCATAGACTCCTTTCCTCTATTTTATCTGGTTTCCTCATTATTTATCATTTCTGTATTTCTCACCTGTTTGGGGGCTGGGTGCTCACTTTATGGAAATGTGATAGAATTTTTTTTTTAAATTGAATTTTATTTTTCCAAAAGATTAGTTTCACCAGCAAATATGTCATATAACCATGGTAAAATCTGTGCAGTTTCTCTTCGCAGTTTCTGTCCGTGCAACACACTACCAAATGTGAACCCGGTCTTAAAGTTCTTTATTTTAAGTGTGGCCTGAAAATGGTATGAACAAGGCCTAATGATTCAGCTTACGAATTGTGGTCTAAGTGATCGGAGTAAATCCTAAAAACATCTGAAAAGCATTACATTGTAGAGCAAGATGAAGCCAGACCCCTCCGGAAATGTATTGTTATGTATGAACAATAGAAGTATTTATTGCCTGTACATTCCCGTGTAGCTCTGGGCAAATAGTTTACCAAACGTCTTTGTGCGATGTACAGCTCTCATGGGTTTCTTGCTTCTTATGCACATGTACACGCATATCCATGCAAAGACATACCGTGCTCATCCCACCTGTTGGATCGTGAGATATCGAGCAGTGAGGGCAGGGTTCTTCTTCATAGATGACAATGTTTTAGCTTCCTCACCTGCTCCAGGTGACACACAGTCGTACTGTATCCTGGGGACCGCCACCTTGATGACACCCTGCAAAAAAAAACTATACATCTATAAGTGAATAGAGGTAAAGACTAAGGGCCCGATTCATTAAGAGAGTCAATGTGCACTTCAGTCTTAATATGGAGGATTACCCAGCAGCTGGTCTACTAGTCCTCTAGTGATAATCTCCTGCTGATAAATATGTATTTATTTATTTTACTCATTTATATAGCGCCATTAATTCCACAGCGCTTTACAGACATTATTGGCACTGTCCCCAATGGGGCTCACAATCTAAATTCCCTATCAGTATGTCTTTGTAATATGGGAGGAAACCCACGCAAACACAGGGAGAACATACAAACTCCTTGCAGATGTCGTCCTTGGTGGGATTTGAACCCGGAACCCCAGGGCTCCACTGGGCCACCGTAAAAATGCAATTTTATCAAACCTACAGCAAGCATCCTAGTAAGTGACACATCGCTAGAATCGGGGTCTGTAGCTCTATAACATGCTGCTTTCAGATTAGGTAGCAAACACCTAATGACAGATTACTTTTACTTGAAATCTACTTTTGTGCACTTGCATATAGGTTAATATTGGTCAGTGCGCTGTCCATTTCACACGGACTGAAATCACAATTAACTGAACGAACCCTAGTAAAAACTACTGGATAATAAGAATAACTAGAGACCATGCACACACATCAGCGATGTTCTCGTGTGAGAAACGTGCTCGGCGTTTCATCACTGTTTTTGATCAGTTTCATCATATTTTCATCAAAGTTTGGTCAGAGGATCATCACTTGTTCTCTAATGAGGAAAAAAAAGTGTCTCCTCGTTCTCACTTCTATCAGTCCATGAAAAATGAGAAAAAAAAAAAAATAGACAGCACTCGGATGTTATCTGAGCGCTGTCTACTTTTTCCATGGGCCTATAGATTTTCATTGCCGAATTTGATCTGATACTTAGGTCAACATTGAACGTGTCTCAGTGATTTTGCATGCCCCACTCAGCCCGCAAAACATCATGGACATGAGAACAGTTCCATCACAGGTACGAGGGCTATCTGTGAAAAACGGACGTGTGAATGAGCCCTTGGTGTTAGTAATAGCACACGTCGGAGCTCTTTACTGCAAAAATATGTAAGATGCATGCAATGGTCCACGTTTATCAAAATCCAAGTATGAAGACGAGAATGATGGCGCTCACCGTCCAAATAAATTTCAAGGCTTTATTCATGAAAATACAGGCATCAAAAAGGGAGAAATGTGCAGGGTACGGACTACGGCCGTTTCGCGCTGCCGCGCTTCAACGGGTCCTGGTCAAAATGTCGTCATTTGCACCAAGTCTTCAGTGGACTAACGTCAACTCTGCCCCTCCCTATCTGTTAAATGTTTCACTTTAAGGACAAATTTAGTGCAAATTCCACCAGCACGACTGCTTAAGCACGGCAGTACACTTCCCAATGTTAGAGCATAAGACCAACGGATCAAAAGTTGCTAAAGATGCGACTTTTTTGTGCCCCCTCTAATGTTACAAACTAATGGCAGAAGACAAAAGTGTCATGTGACTCGCATTTATGTCGAATTTTGTGCAATTGCTTTGTGATCGTTTGGAACGCATCGTTTCCACACTTCTTTTTCATCTTTTTTTTTAACCGTTACGATCAGTCTAGAATCTGTTACCTTTTTAGCTACTTTTATTTAGAAGTGCAATAATAAATATGTAATTTTTCACACCAATAGGTTAAGCGTGTTTTTTTTCTCCACTTTTTTTTTAAAGTTTTGGCGCAGGCACTGTAAATGGCGCAAAACATTTCTACGCTTGGCTTATGCATTTCCTCGTAAACGTTCTTAAACCGTCTGCGGCTTCAGAGAGATATTAACAATGACATATCTCCAAATGTGATTTTTTTTTTTACTTAAAAGATCAAGCCGTGTCAGAGAACCAGATTTAGGTGTTAACTGATCGCTTTCAAAGTTAAGACTCCTCTTCAGTCCCCTTTCAGCTATCAAGTAACATTCCTTTCTCTGTTTACTTTGCCTCTTTGTAACCGATATGATATGAAATGAAACTTTGGGCAGCAGCCAGTTATCCATACAGCAGTGTGCCGGCTTTGGACAGCGCTGAAAGATGCCTGTCAACTCCCTTCCTCGAAGTGAGAACAAGACCTGGGCTGTTCATGCGTCTGGGAATTACTTGCAGTGTCACAATCCTGGAAGATGTCTGTGATGTTAGAGTAGTTTATACTCTTTGATTAATTCTCCTTTTTTCATGCTGATTTCCTGATTTAATTTCCATTGCAATGACAAGTATCAACACTACAATATATAACTATTCATACAAACATTCAAAAAAAACACAATAATCACAATAACGGTGGCTAGAGACTTAATAGTATTCGTCTCCCCATTAGCACTCAATTTACAAGACGTAGATTACTACATAATCCAACCTACACATGAATACTGAGTATCACACACAAGAATATAGAGTTTATATTGTTTTATTATACAAACTAAAAAAAAAAATACATGAACCATACAATTAATCATGCATGTTTGAGAATTCAGAAAAGAAGATAAATCAAGTATAAAGAAAGGAGGTGGTGAGTCAGGTCTAGCCACAGGTATAAGAACAATGTCAAATGGGAAAATACAATAGGTATAGGGTCTTAAATTGACCCCATTCAATTAGGCTAGTCCATTTAAGCAAAGTTAGATAGATTCAATGCTTACCCATAGTGTAATCAAAAGACCACAAATGCTACTATGACCGCCCCGACGCGCGTTTCGCACTGATGCTTTCTAAAGCGCCCATATTAAATTATATCACCTAAATTCTGTCATTGATCAAAATGCTGAATGAAAGACTTTTATTTTTCCTGTTCTATTAAACACAATATATTAAAGAGAATCTGTCATCATGATTTTACTACTTCATCTGAAAGTAGCCTGAGGCCTCCTTCACATGTCCATGTTTGCAGTATGTGTGGCATCCATTTTTTTTCACCTATGACACTCGTACCTATTATAATCTATGCCGTTGTGCACATATCTGTGTTTTTACACTGACCGCATGTCTGTGTAACCCACACAGAGGTCAGTTTTTATCAGCGGCACAATACAAGTCTATGGGACTGTTTACAACACATACAGCACACATGGATGGCCTCTGTGTACCACCTGTTTGCCACCTGTGTGTTGTAGTGTTTAACATTGCGAACAATAGGAGAAGCTTTGTAATTTCATTCTTTCTTTAATCTATACCTGAAAAACACAGATTAAACACTAATGGCACACTGATGACAAATTGATCCAAAACATTGCTGGCACCGATACTGTTTTTTCTGATACTGATGTTATACAGATGTGTAAATGAGCTCTAAGGTGGGGACAGAGACCCGAATTCCAGTGATCTATCACTTAATGGGCTGCTTGCTGCAGGTTTGATAAAATCACTATTCTCTCTATTGCAAATATACTGGTTCTCTGAATGCTGAGCTCTGTATAATCCCACCCACACTACTGAATGACAGCTTTCTGTGTACACTGTGCATAGGTAGAATGGATATGGAGGACTACATGGCAGCAGGTTTACTAATACTCTAGTTATAATCTTCTGCTAATAAAACAATGATTTTATAATAACTACAGCAAACAGCTCAGTAAGTAAAATTTTGTTGGAATCAGGGTCTCTGTCAATACATTAGGCCGCTCTCAGATTAGTTGGTGAACTACTGGGGAAAATCCTGGTGGACTCACTACAACTCTAGTGCTCCATTTGAAGGGAACCTATCAGGGCTTTAGGGTTACGATTTATGGGTACAATAGGAGAAGACAAGATCAAACAAGTCTTACTGACCACAAACAGATAACCCATCTTTGTGAAAATATGTGTATATACTCAAGTATAAGTCGACCCGAGTATAAGCCGAGGCACCTAATTTTACCACAAAAAATGGAAAAACTTATTGTCTCGAGTATAAGCTGGATATGCATTGTCCCCTCATCCCTATCCTGGTATGCTTGGCTCCTCAACCCTATCCTGACATGCATGGCTGCTTATTCCTAACTTGGTATGCATGATTCCTCATCCCTATCCTTTTATGCATGATTCCTCATCCCTATCCTTGTATGCATGGCTCCTCATCCGTATCCTTGTCTGCATGGCTCCTTATCCCTATCCTGGTATGCATGACCACCTCATCCCTATTCTTGTATGCATGGCTCTTCATACCTATCATGCATGGCTCCTCATCCCTATCATGGCATGCATGGCTTGTCATCCCTATCATGGCATGCATGGCTCCTCATCTCTATCATGGTCTGCATGGCTCCTCATCCCTATCCTATCCTTGTATGCATGGCTTCTCATTCCTATCTTTGTATGCATGGCCCCCATCAAAAAACATAAAAAAAGCCATCCTACTTACACTCCTGCGCTCCTTCGTAGCGTCTTGTTCCGGTGCCAGCAGCTGCTTTATGCTTGAAATCAGCGCATGGCCAAGATGTCATGCGCCAAGCCCTGCTCACAAGCAGAGCACAGTTGCTGTAATACTCACCACTCCCCACGCCAGAATTATGTGTGTGGAGGGCAGTGAGTATTCATTGCTATTAAATAGCGCGCACAGTGTCAGCCACCGGGTGGTCACGTGTGCCCACTACTTAAGAGAAATGAATATTCAGGTGAATATTCATCTTAATTAACGGGGACACATGACCTCCCAGCAGCTTCAGGAGTCAGCTACTGAGGCTGACACTGAGCGCGCTATTACAGAGAAATTAATATTCACTGCCAGCACAGTGAATATTCATTTCTCTTTGGAAGAGGGCACATGAGTTAGCCACAGCGGCCAGCTCTTGCTTCCGGTGACCCACTGCTCTGCTTCTGCCGCTCCCCCTGCATCTACCCTCACTTGAGTATAGGCCGAGGGGGCCGTTTTCAGCACAAAAAAAGCTGAAAAACTCAGCTTATACTCGTGTTTATATGGTAAGATAAAATCATCATATAAATGAGGCTGCAAGTGCGCTAAGGACGGACCGATTCCTGACTAAGGCCGGGATCACACATGCGAGTAATACGGCTGAGTCTCGCATGTTAATACCTGGCAGCAGGAGCGGAGCGGCCGCACGCTCTGATCCGAGTGCCGGCGGCAGTGGTGGGTGTTAACATGCGTATTCCTCGCTTGTGTGATTCCGGCTTAATACAATATTCCCTTCCTAGTAGGACTATGATGGACTTGATTGACTTCTCTTGTGAAACCCTATGTCAGTGGGGTCAATGAAGGTTATGAGCGTGACATAAGGCAAGGAATAATACAGAGAATCAGCGCACACTCTCTGGGATATTGACCCGTACTTGGCGCACTTGCAGTCTCATTTACATAAAGATTTAAAATGGACTTTTTCTGACATGAAATATTCGTTTCGCATCCAGGAAGGTTTGAATTTGTATTTTACTACTCAACCCATCAATGTATTTGGTTCTGTGACCATAGAGCTCCTTACAGGTTCCCTTTAAGGGGCCTAATCGTTGTGGGTGTTTAATATTTATAGCTAACGGTTTCGTTATCAAATAACCATAAATGGAGGGTTAAAGGGCTTGTTCTTTCAGGGCAACCCCTTTCTATTAGACAGTACCCATCCCTGGTTGTCTGCCGTAAATAGGAGAGAAAACGGCAGCATATTTTTCCGGAGTGGATACTAATCGTTAATTCTCCTTTCTAATTATTAACAGTTTTGATATAATGCCGGGGTCTCTCCCATTGACACTATTATTATTTTTTCTGGCCCTTTCTCATGACTGCATTTGTGGAAATGAAACCAAGGCGCTTTCTGCTCTCCGAATGTGGAGTCCCCGGGCTCAGAAGAAATCAGTAGAGTTGTTTCCGCCAATGGTCTGAGCCTTGAAAGTGCAGCAAGAAAGACTGATGGCTCTATTCAACGGCACACATAAATCACAGAGGAAGCTGGCAACTCCAACTGAGCGGCTAGCTCTATTTTAACTTTCCTAAGAAGCAGGTTGAATGCCTTTTTAAATAAAAAAAAAAAATTAGCGTCCAGCCTCCCAATTCTTCATTCGATTGTGATTTCCCCATGAGTCTCATCCCCCAAAGGCATAACCTAAAACTCCTAGACACTGATAGAAAATCCATATTAGGGACTTTAATATGTCATTCTGAAGGGAAAATGCTGCAGAAAATTGTCAGCAAAAGACAGTATCAGCAAAGTAGATTAGATTTGTACAGCTCTCATCTGGGGGTTTCAAAAAATTTCCAGAGAGAAAGTGGCATATTTCAAAGTGAGAAGTAGGAAGTGATTATAGCGGTGTTTTTTATTTTACATGCTGCGGTATTTTACAGTTGGCTGTACACGCCCAGTGAGACCTTATTTAATCATTATTTCGAATTTCCATAGCACCCCCAGCATGTCTCGCTCTTGGCAGCCTGCAGCCATATATACATTTTCTCTGGAGAGATTGTGGGATTAAATGGCAGCCATGAAGCCTTCATAGCAGTCCATGCCACTTCTATGTGGAGGATCTCTGCTTGCTGTCATTATGTGAGCAGGTTGCGGGATGCAGTGAGGCAGCAGAGGCAGAGCAAGGGTTAAAGGATTTAATTAACAGAGGAATACTCCACGCAGGGAGATAAAGCAATTTAAATGATGGAACAGGTGATTAAGCGCGGGATATATGATGGGGGAAAATAGCAGTAACTATAACAACAGAAGTTCTTTTGGTTGACTTATCGTGTTCTTGGGTCGCGGTTGCTGCTGAACCGAAGATGGCGCCCACAACGGCGGGCGCGATACTGATCTGATGAAGTCCTATGGATAACGAGGATCAGTCTTCTGGCGGCAGCAGTTGGCTTCCGGTACCTTCCGCAGAGCCTTTAGTCCATCTACTGATGCAGCCAAGAGGGTATAGGTCTTGACACTCTCCGAGTTTAACGTAGACCGGTGGATGTATACGGGGGAATTAGGACACAGCTTACGGTCCCACACTGAGTCTCTCTGAGGTGATGTGTGCGCGGTGCTCACGAGCATTTGGCACCTCGCATCAGGGTGACCAACGGCGTCCTGCACGTCTCTCCTGGCGGATGCTGCTAGTCACCGTGGGGATCTGCGAGCTCGGGTCTGCTCTGTGACCGGGCTAGAAGGCCAGAGCACCCCGACAGTTCCGGACCCGGTACAGAACAGGTAACCGTGGTCCGGTCCTTCTTCTTACAATTACATAAAAACATTTTTGTCCTGGTCATAGCCGGCAAACACAGTTGTTAGGCTAATCAAGTAAGCAACTCATGTGACTTTTTGGTGCCGTATTCCCCAGCCTAATAGTTGACCTCGCAGTCAGACGTCCTGAAGAAGGTTTGGACTGACACACATGAGGACAGGTAAATCTCCAAGGGGGTCCATGTGCCGGAGTGGGCCCCGCACATCAGCATTGCTTGGGACAGTATATTTGATGCATTGTAGCAGACAAAAGCAGCTTATTATACCTTTTCTTAGCAAATTATCAGTTTATTCTTATTTGGAAACATTGGCGGAGCTGACATAAAAAAACAGAAGCAAATAGCACAGGTAGTATCCTCCGTCTCTGGGCCTCTCTTTTTTAACATCACCACAGGGGCTCCTTCCAACAAATCATCTTGCAGCTTCTTCCTGTTGCTGAAAGGGATTGGCCACTTTTTATTTTTAATTAAATTCATGTATTTGGGGCTATAAATCATTTTTGCAATTGGGTGTCGTTAAGATTTTTGCACGGTTTTCCTCCTATAATCTCTGTATTAGAACTCGCTCACACAAGTGTATTACACAGCCCAGTGCTATCTGATGGTTTATGGGACAACACACAGGCCAATGTTACACTAAGGGGCAGTGCAGAACTGTGATTTGTTTCTCATGCTGATTCAGCATGAGAAAACAGTTTCAGCATGCTGCAAGTGGCAGTGAGACTTGGCTCACATGCACCCATAGGCGCGTGAAACATTGTTCTACGCTCGGATGTCATGAATCGATGGCCGTGTGACCACAGCCTTATACTGTCCATGGTTGGCTGCAGAATGAGGTAACAGGGTCGGCCACATTGTCCTTATTTTATCAGATGTGGTGAAGACATCATTTTGTGGTTCTCACTATTACATACTGTAAGTATGACAGGTTCTCCTCCTACTCTCGTTACTGCAGATTTCCTCACAGACTACACAGATCTCCAGTCCATACAATGGCTGCTGGTGGAGGAACATGTGACCAGACCTGTCCATCAGTCTCCTCCAATAGAAAACCTCACATGAGAAAACTGCTTTTCGATTGGAGGAGACTGATGGACAGGTCTGGTCACATGTTCCTCCACCAGCAGCCATTGTATGGCCTGGAGATCTGTGCAGTCTGTGAGAAAGCTGCATTAACAAGACCAGGAGGAGAACCTGTCATACCTATGTAATAGGAAGTGACTCTAAATAATGTCCGCAACTCATATGATAAAATAAAGATAATGTCACCAACCCTGTTACCTCATTGTGCAGCCAACAACAGACAGTGTAATACAGCGGCTATAGGAGGAAAACGGTGCAACATTTTTAATGGAACACAATTGCAAAATTGATATTTAGCCCCAATTGCATGCAATCGAATAAGAAAAAAAATTGTCTCCAAATGTGGACAATCCCATTAAGAACAATGAAGACGCAAGCTATATTTATGGGAGGGCAATGGGATTAAATGGTCATCTTAGCATGAAAGGCCAGAAAGGCCAGAAACTTGTCAGAAAATCAATCAATCTGCGTTCAGTTGACTCCAACAAACCAAGTAATCATGGTGTCTTGACTATGAAGGAAGCTGCATAGACATCTGCGCGATTCCTTATTACAATCTGGTATCCAAAATGCCTCCAGCCGGGTGTTTATTACGGAGATTTATTAGGACCTGAAATGGCTGATTGGAGCGTGGCTCCGGAATCCACCAGATGGAACTCATTTTATACGTATATTATGTAGGAGGCCACCGCAATTTGTTGTACAAACAATACAAGTAGTCTTCAAAGACTAATTTAAATGATTATTAAGCAGACTTTCATCCTATCCGACAATAATGAACACTCCTCACTCTCAAGGAATTACACAGTGAGAAACTGATGTCATTAATGCAAGTTTAAAGGTCGGCGGCGCAGATTTATTGGTCAACTCTAATTTTACTAGAAGAGGTTGACCCTAAAAAGCTGATCAGTGTCCTGCTGATAGGACCACCAGCGATCAACTCTGATCTGTCAAGATACTCAGCTTCAAGTGTTTCAGTTTTGGACAGCGCCACAACAGGATGAATGAAGTATAAGATATTTCTCAATGCTTGGATCTATCATATTAATTAAATTATACTGTATTTGAAAGGGTTATCCCCAAGATAAAAAAGTTATTCTCTATACTTAGGATATGTAGTAACTTGCTGATAACTTGGGTTCTGACTAGTGATGGGCGAGTAGCATCTTTGCTCAGGTCTCTCTGAGCATGCTCAGGTGTCCTCCGAGTATTTTGGCGTGCTCGGAGATTTAGTTTTGTCGTCTCAGCTGCATGATTTGCGACTTGTAGACAGTCTGAATACATGTGGGAATTTCCTAATAAACAGGCATTTCACACATGTATTCAGGCTGTCTAGCAGTCACAAATCATGCAGCTGAAGCGACGAAAACTAAATCTCCGAGCATGCCAAAATACTCGGAGACCACCCGAGCATGCTCAGGAAAACCCAAGCAACGAGTACACTTGCTTATCACTATTTCTGACTTATGGAGCTCCAGAAACTGGGATCTCTAAAGGCCCATCTGGAATGGAGTAGAGATGTGCATGCTTGACCTTCACTTAGTTCATAGTCTATGGAATTAGAGCCCGACGCTTAGCTCTTTCCAGCAGTCCTATTAGCAATGAATTAAGCAGAGACTGGCTTCCAGGTACCAGTTCTGCTTTTTGCATCACTGGGGATCAATAAGTCACCCCCTGTGCTATGTATAGAGTGTAAATTATGGAACATTCACACTGCAAGATAAGCGTGAGTGAGTGTTGCTAGAAAACTTGCTTTACGATATCTTATTGTGTACACAGGTTGTTGATCACCTGATGAATGGGTGAAACCTTTGTTCATCCGGTGAAAAGACACTTCTCCCATTTTCTCCTTTGACCACTCGCTCCAAGGAAAAAATTGGACATGTGCATAGTCCCTTAGAATATCATGGGGGCTAGTGCTATCTGTGAAAACAACAGATAGAAAAGGAACGTGGAAATCGGTCAATTATACCTGATTATAGCAGGCTTAGTTTCAGTTTCTGATACCAAATCTTCCAAAAATTTCCAAAAATATGGGCAGCATGGTGGCTCAGGCCTTCCAGTGCTAGGGTACTGGGTTCAAATCCCACCAAGGACAACATCTGCAAGGAGCTAGTATGTTCTCCTTCCATTTGCGTGAGTTTTCTCCAACACTCCAAAGACATACTGATAGGAAATCTAGATTTTGAGCCCCAATGGGGACAGTTCTGAAAATATCTGTAAAGAGCAGTGAAATTAATGGTGCTATATAAGGGAATAAAATAAACAAAATAAATTAAATAACTATCAAGAGGTGTGTGCCTCCGAATAAATTTGGGGCATTGTACTCCAGCATAACTCAGTTGAAAACTGGCACATGAAACCCTAGAATTTGTAGATCTCCTTCACTGTTTGCAAATCTCGGTTATGCATGACTTCATAGGAATGCATTAGCAGCCTATTTGGAAGACTTCTCACCGGTGCACAGAATGCGCCCCTGTGCTTGTCCTGATTGCTATCGGGGCTCCCACAACGCACTGCTCTCTAGGAAACTGAGAATACAACAATGTACAGTGTGTGATAGGGGAATGTAGTTACTATGTTGTGACAATTTGACGTTTTTCTTGAATTATTGTAGGAATTATAGTTTTAGGATTTAATATTTATGATATTGACTAAGAATATTAAGCTGCAAATGTCCAAACAATGGTGATAGAGGATCATTCTAGCTTCATAATAAATGTGAAATGTTAAAGGTGCATGCTCCTGAGATGTGAGGGTTCCTAAGAGTTGCAATCAGCAATACCGTATGAAGGCTGGCTTGAAGGTTCGGAGGAAGTGTTGGGTGTCATTTGCCCACCACTCTCATATTGATGACCTAACCTTTGCACGGCTCATCATTGCAGTGTAATAGGAAAAATTCTTTAATTTACAGCATCAAGTAGAACCTGTAGGATTTAATAAAATCACATGATGCTCTGACAAACTGACATTGTTACATGTGATCTTATAATTCCGGATTGAGACACTACACACTTGTGTCTCACTGACTGTTACTATAGGGACCATTAAAGAGGTTGTCCGAGCATACAGTATTGGATAGGTCATTAATAGCAGATCCGTGGGGTTCCAACACCCATAACTCCCCACTAATAATCTATTCTTTGCTCCGATACAGGCTGTATGTAAATACTTTGAATGGAGCCACCGAGCGCAGCTCCGATCAAAGTGTAGCGACTGCTACTGGCTGTTTCTGGCTACTGCAGCGCAGATCCTATTAATTTTTAGAAAAGCTTTGCTGCATTAACCAACAACAGCCTGCAGTGGCCACTACAGTTGGATTGGATCCACGCTCAAAATTTCCAGGCGTTCAGTGTGTTTACATCAAACCAACTTTGGAGCAAAGAACAGCTGATCTGTCGGGGCACCAGGTGTCTGACTACCATCGATGTGGTATTGATCACCTATCAAACAGATAGGTCATCAATACCATATGCTCTGACAACCCTTAGGTCACACGAAAGATATTTAGATATCAGAATAACATAATGTCTGCTATTATATTCCTCAGGTCTCTAGCATATACTGTATTCTGGCGCTGCATCATATTTTCCATCCAGCATTTAACTAAAACACCGCTTGAAAACTGAGGTAGAACCTGGTCCCATTATTTGCTATGGGATTGTTTCCATCTGTCTGTGGCGTCAGATCTTGTGCCGGACAGGTGCAGGCGCTGATCCGGGAGCCAGATCACATTGTTTCATCTAGCTTTCAAATCCAGGTCTGGACCAGCACTTGGGAATAAATGGTGAAAAATCCTGATGACACCAGTAATTAGTGATGAGCGAGTGTGCTCGTTACTCGAGTTTTCCGAGCATGCTCAGGTGATCTCTGAGCATCTTGGGCGTGCTCGAAAATTATGTCTGAGTCCCCGCAGCTGCATGATTTGCGGCTGCTAGACAGCCTGAATACATGCAGGGATTACCTGTTTGTTAGGGAATCCCCACATGTATTCAGGCTGTCTAGCAGCCGCAAATCATGCAGCTGCGGGGACTCAGACATAATTTACGAGCACTCCCAAGATACTCGGAGAACACCAGGGCATGCTCGGAAAACTCGAGTAACGAGCACACTCGCTCATCACTACACCTAATGCATCAATTATTTTGAGATGTATAAAAGTAGGTAGGGGTTAACTTTGTCTTTCCTGATAGAGATTGTGTAGTTTCCTGGCAGTGAAGGTGTTAATTTGATCACGTCTAGTGTATTTATTTGACTGTCTCCGATCTGGCACAGACGGGTACTCAAGCTCCGAGCTGGAGAAAGAAAGGAGAAGTAATGAGTTTCCCAGAGATGAAATTTACAGGCCTCAGACGAGTATTTTTCCTGTATTTCTGTCCTGTAACATTCCTTCCTGATGAGGTTTAATCCACTCAGTGCAGCCGGGCAGAAGTAAGAGGAGAACGCTTTGCACATGTTGAATTTATAGAAGTCATCTGCAGTAGGTCTACAGCGTACCTGCCGCGTCCTGGCCGCCACTGGAAAGTGATCAGAAGTTGATAAAATGGTGATTTCCAGTAATTCAGTCAATGAGTAGGTGTCAGAACGTATATGAACTTTTTTAGTAAATTAAATATTTTTTGAGAGTCTTTTATCTCTTTTGGTTTAAAAAATGAAAAAAAAAAATTAGAAACTTTTGTGAATTTAATGTAAATTGGTAATGGAAATTTCCATACACACCGAAAACCATAATGCACAAAGTTCCTATATACACTTGTGGCTAATGCAGGGTCCATGCTAAATCTAAGCTTTAAATAGGGTATATTATTTAACCCTAAATTCCCTAAAACATCAAAGTAAACAACAGTTTGGCACCACAATTAGTGGTTCAGATCCCCGCTATTTTTTAATACTTTTGATGTGAATGATTTTGAAAATGTATTTCTTACAATGGCTGAAAAGCTATACTGTCCAATTGCTTTGCTATAGTTGCATTCAGTCTAAGCAATCAAGTGGGAGCTTAAATGAAATTTGTCGCCAGTGTTTTGCTATGAAATCTGAGAGCGGAGTCCCTGTTTCCAGTGATTTGTCACTTAGAGGGTTGTTATTCTTTTCCAAAACAATCAGTGTTTTATCAGCAGGATATTATCACTACAGGACAGGCTTCCCTTATGTCTCCTGATCCAACACTGCCCCCATCACTGATTATCAGTTTTCTGTCAATGCATAGAGTGATCTGCTGGGGCAGCATGGTAGCTCAGTGGATAGCACTGCAGCCTTGCAGCACTGGAGTCCTGGATTCGAATCCCACCAAAGACAACATCTGCAAGGAGTTTGTATGTTCTCCCCGTGTTTGCGTGGGTTTCCTCCGGGTATTCCGGTTTCCTCCCACACTCCAAAGACATAGTGATAGGGAATATAGATTGTGAGCCACATCGGGGAGAGTGATGAAAATGTGTGCAAACTGTAAAGCCCTGTGGAATATGTTAGCGCTATATAAAAATAAAGATTATTATTATCTGCTAATCAGTGGTGTGGGCGGGGTTATAAAGGGGTCAACATTCTGAGCTCTGCTAGATCTGCAGCAGGACAAACTGTGATTATATCACACCTACTGCACCCACTAAACTAATCAGGGTATCTGTCCATATATTATTCTGCTGTCAAATTACATGGTAAAAATCTGCTGACAGATTCACTTTAAAGAGGTATTTCAACCAGTGGATAGGTGGTAAATGCTAGATCAGTGGAGTTTTGATTGCTGAAATCCCCATAAATTCCAACTACTTCCTCAGATTCTCCAAACTGAAGGTAGGAGGAGTTTACATTATCCAGTGCTCAGACATGGTACTTACTACTCCAAGCAAAGTCTATGACACTGACGAAGACATCTTGGCACAGGGAGATAAATAGTTAAATGAGGGTTAAACAGTTCAATGGCAAGCAATAGGCAAAGTTAATGAGCAATAAACAAGATAACGGCAGTTCTTTAAATGACTTATCCTATCAGAGGCTTCCCAGTCCACAACTGAAGCATTGATGGCAGTGGCGCCAACAGCGGCTGGCACGGCGCTGTTCCAGAGGGGTCCTGCAAACAATGATCTGTCTTCTGGCGTCAGCGGTCGGTCTTCGGCACCTTCCGCTGAGCCCCTAGTCCCTAAGTTGGTGCGGCCAAAGTAAACAGGGTTGCAGCACTGACAGACTCCAATATGGACTGGCAAGAGTCAACTGGCAAGGTAGGCCTCAAAGGTATGTCCAGTGCACTGTACTCACAGTCACGGAGCGCACGTGTCTCTCTCTGAGCAGCTGCCGTCACCTGAATGGCTGCTCTGCACGGCTCTGCTCAGTTTGTGCTGCTCTGCGCCTCCACCGATACCAGTAAATCTCTAATGCAGTATGTCTCTCACACAGCTGTCCCAGATCTGTGCTCTGCGGCCAGGAGCTTTTCCCAACCAACTCTCGCTCGGAGTGCTCTGACCAACACGGGTGCTGCTGCGTGTCTATCAGTCTTGGGGAACACACCTCAGGATCCTGCACCCGGCCCCCACTCCTCCAGAGCATGGCTCCGCGCTGCCTCTCTCGCTGCTGAGCGCGCCTCACACCTGCCTCTGCTCTCACTGCCAGCGGGGAACTGACTCTTTTATTGCACGCTTTCTCCTCACTGCCTGGTTTAGCCATACCCCCTCTTCCTGGGTCATGGGGCCTGTCCTGTCCCCTATTCTTTCCCCCAGGCAACATGGGACGCAGCCTCAGCCGTTCCGGACCCAGTATAATGCAGGCACATGCAGCCCGGTCTTCCTCCTTACGCCACCAATCATGATCCTATCCATTTAGCATTTATATCACCTATCCAGTAAAGAGGTAATGAATGTTCTAGGATAGAGTACATATTAAATATACAGTATCTCTTTGATAATTTTTGGACAATGTACCAAAATTGATAGAAAATAGTTATAGTATATCAGACAAAGGACTTTCTGGACTCGATAGTAGCAAACCTTCAGGTTGTGGGAAGTATTAATTTAATGTTATTCACATAGATTTGTATGAGGTTTTAGTCTGGTATCATTAACTGACACAAATTCGAAATCTTGAAAATTGGTCAAAAACGAGACCCTTGTGTCCTTATGCTGTTACTTTTCGATGTTGTTAGTGTTACAGATTCTGTTATACTCTAAAGTTTATTAAAAAGATAGTCAAAAGTAGAAGTATTCCAAAGCTGAAAACTTTATATTGTCCATGTAATATTGTTGGAAATTGGTCTCTGATATTTGCCATTTTGCTCCAAATTGCCTATTTGAAAAGTCTCCGTAACAAGAAAATTAAAGTGGAGTGATTGTGTTCTGGTGTCACAAAATCCTCTCATTCATAGCTCTTATACCATACAGTACACTGTGCAGAATGAATCCTCTGTGCTGTCAAACCCATGTATTCTCCCTGTGTAAGATTTCGACAAGGGCACATTCCTCTGTGAGTGTGTTCTCCGTGAGCCTCGTAAAAATGTCTAATGAGATATATTCCTGCCAGCAGGTTACCAAGTGTCTTTCACATTGCAATAAAACTACTCTCACAAAAGAAAAAAAAAGACAACCCTTTTTACCTTTAGTAATAGAAATATTCTTTGCAAAGCACTTTTAGAAGAAGTTCTGTTACTTGTAGAAGTATTGTCACTTTAAAAAGAGCTGACGATAAGCCAGACCTGGTAGGGTCATAAATCATAAGTAGAAGAAAAGTGGATTCTAAAGAAAAATCAAAATGTACCATCTTTCCGATGAATTGATGGATGAATGGCATGAACCTTTGGCTAGTTACTGAAATATGTCTATGGAGAAGGCTTACATTCAGACCACAGATGGGACAGAAGATAGGGCCAATCTGTGATGGTCCAACTAGTAATAGCCCCATAGGGTATGTCTGCATGTTATACATGTCCATGGTTAGACTGCTGAGTATAATGGATCAAGAAGATGTGATTTGGTCATTATAGCACTTTGGTCCCATCAACATAACGTGATCTGAAGCTGAACTCAAGCATTTTCATGTAGACCATTTAGGGTGTTCAGTGGACAAGAGCAAATAACTTGGAAACCATAAAACATCTGTAATCTGGAGTCTAATTATATTATTTTCAGCTATCATTCACTAGGTCTCTTCTCTGGGTCAGTAAATTCTGGTAGCTAAGCTAAGATTATTCTGCAGAAACATGGAAAAGATGAGAAATGGACAAAGTAAGGAGGAACCGGAGCTCACCAAACTCCCCTTGAGTCCTCATCAAATCAGTTTTATGGTCCAATATAAGTCTCTGCTCATTTTTTAAATTATAACACATCACAAAAAATTGACAACAAATGCTGAGCTATAAGACTGGAGATAATTAAACAAAGATGAGTCCCTTTCTGGTGATGAGTTTATTATGTTTCCCTGCTTTGAGAACTTGTGTTCAAGATTAACCCAGCTCCTCGTCCTTATTTGTTTGTTATTTATTAGACTTAATGTCATTCAGACAACAATGGTCTTCTTAGAATGCTGCAGTCCACTCTCCTTCCATGGTCATATTTTATTACCTACAGACCAGGGGCTGTGCAATATCACAGAGGCCCAAGAGGTAAAAGGCCCACTTCCACCTCCTAAGCATGTTGAGCTGTGCATTATGATGAGCTATTGGACTGCCAAGAGCCCACATTTTGTTCTTACACAGGGGACCTCTTCTGTCTGTGTGCATTCTTGCTTCTGATAGGTCAATGTGTTAGATGCACCTTGGATAGCCTTCTAGGCATTGCTTAGTGAAGCACCCAAACATCTTGCCACTAAAGATCATGCAGACCAAGGGAACTTTCAGACTGCTTCTCCTCTAGCCCCACATTTTGCCATCCAGTCTCCAGCCCACCACTGGTGGGCAAACCACTTTGGTCCACCACTTCATCTCCCGATGACCAAATCTATGCAGGTTTTCAGTACGCCATAGATTCCCAAGTGAATATGCTGCAGGCCTACCTATCCTGTAGGCCAAACTGCAGTTCTATCTTGGACCGCACGTGGACCATCGCATCTCTTTCTGACTGCTACATATCTTATTTTAGTGTTTCCTGTCTACTCCTTGTAAATGTCTTCTGCTGCTAATGTTCCATTCCGCATGAGGCCCTTTCTGGACCTATACTGACATCTATACCCCCTTTGTAGCCGAATAGCTGAGAAGACTGTCATAGCCATGGGCAGAGATGATCTAGATCAGTGATGGCAAACCTTTCTGAGACCGATGCTCAAACTGCAACCTAAAACCCAATTATTTATGACGAAGTGCCAACAGGGCAAGTGGAGCGCCCTGCAGGGCCGATGGTTACATGGTGCTCTTTTAAAGGGGAAGTGTGTCACGGTGGTAATAGTGACCCGGTCCGTGGTCCAGTGTAGATGGAAGTTCAATGAGGGGGAAGATGGTAGGATAATCATAGGGAAAGGGGAAATCGTGACGCCACCCGTGGTATTCGGCAAGAGTAGCCGACTCTGCAATTCAGATTGTCTGCGACGGTGTTAGGGCAGCAGAGATGGTGAAGCTCTCCACGGGCAGAGCTGTGTCCCAGGGCAGTTAAGCCGGTGATGGTGAATGTGGTGTAAAGCAGGTGAGATGTAATAACATGAAGGACACAGTTGGGTGCAGTTTCTTGGTTTTTACTCACAATTCTTGTGCACACGATGACCCGCTTGGCACTGTGTCCTCCGGGGGAGTGGTCCAGCAAACTCTCAGGTGAATTGGTGACACCTTTTTAGGACTCCTTTATGTTCTCCTTTCTCGCCTGCCCTGCGCCTTCATAAGCAGTGCCCCCAATCCAGCAGCCTCGGACCTTGCCGAGCGACGTGGGTCAGGCCCCGGGGTCCTTTATCTCTACGGCTGCCTTTTTGAGGAATGCTTGTGGATTTGGTTGTCGCACTACAGTCACTACAGCCTCCGGCTTACTAGTTGAGCCTTGTTCGATATTCTCCACTAGACTTAGGGGCCGGCTAACTGTCACTGATTGGATGTCCTCAAACACTCCACTTCCTAAGCACCTCCCCTTCTACCTACCTTCCCCACTAACTCCCCAACACCCTTTCCTAGCCAGCCTGGGATGAGGCCATCCTCCCGAAGGGTACACCCAGATGCCCTGACTAAACTAGTGTGTTGGGTGCGAGTATTAGGAGTCCTGGGTGGTGCTCCCTCCTTACCTGAGGGTGGGATACCACACCTCTGGATGAGGTGCAGTACCTCTGTGGCGACTGGACCCTCAGGGGTGCCACACAAGCGCTGCAAAGGAGGAGAGTCAGCCACTGCCAACTCTCTTCCCTGTACAGCACTTGCCGTCCCTAAACCCTGATGATCAATTCTATTATGTAAACAATTCATTGATTTTAAACTTACCTTTGCAGTCTTCTCTTCTGTTCAGCAGGGGGGCTTCAAGCTCATGCGTGCTTATCACACACTGAAACTGAGCCACTCACACTGCCCTTTCCAGACATAGCAGTTGGATTGATCTTTAGGGAAAAAAATACAGAATATTAGATAGATAGAGAGATTTTAGCATGGAATCCAAGCAGATTCACAGTATGAATATCTCTAATCTCTAGCCACAGTCACACAAATGTGATATCACTTACTGTATCTGGCTGCTGCTGACTTCTGAATCCTGGTGTGGAGATGGCTGGCTTGGGAAGCTGGCTGGCTTGTGGATAGCACCTGGCAAGAATGGCAGGCTAGGAGGCTTCACCGTGAACTGAAAAAGTATAAATATTTACTGCGGCTCCACATTTGTCAAAAAATATATATAAAAAAAAAAATAAATAAAAAAAATAATCGCTGGCAGTCCAGGTGCTGAGATTGCAAACAACCGCCAAACTAGTAACAGGTACACACTTTATCTTTTAATTACTGTGCTCACCACCCGCCCAGTTAGAATGGTCCCACAGCCAGTAGTTATGTTCCCATCCCGATCCCCTTCTTGTAGTAATATGACCCATCATTGTCCCCCTCTTTTAATAATGTGCCCCATCCTGCTCCCCTTCATGTAGAAATGTCCCATCATGATCCCCTTCATGTAGAAATGGCCCATTCCACCACCTCTATCATTTCCTCCTCCCCACCACCCCATTATTGCTCTTTCGACCACCACCATCATTTCCCTTTCCACCACCCCGTCATTGCCTTTTCCCCCACCACCCCATCATTGCCCTCTCCGTCACTCCCATTATTGCCTTCTCCCACCTCCCCATCATTGCCTTCTCCATCACTCCCATCATTGCCCTCTCCCCCATCACCCCATTATTTAATTCTCCATCACTCCCTTCATTGCCCTCTCCTCCTTGACCCCCATCATTGCCTTCTCCATCACTCCCATCATTGCTCTCTCCCCCATCACCCCCATCATTGGCCTCTTCCCCATCATTGCCTTCATCATCACTCCCATCATTGCTCTCTCCCCCATCACTCCCATCATTGCTCTCTCCACATCACTCCCATCATTTCCCTCTCCCCCATCACTCCCATCATTGCCCTCTCCCCCATCACCCCAATCATTGCCTTCTCCATCACCCCTATAATTACACACACACATACAGTACACCTCTCCACGTGCTCGCCGGCAGCTTCCACTCACTGGCACAGTGGCGACGAAGCTGAATGATGATGTCATCCAGCCACGCCGCTGACTGCCATGTGAGGCAGGAAGCCACAGCTCCGGAGAGAGGACACTTGCAGATGAGGCGATGCCGCGTGCCAGGAGAGAGGGCTCTGCATGCCCTCTCTGGCACGCGTGCCCTAGGTTCGCCATCACTGATCTAGATTATTATACTTATACATAGTGGTGGCCATTTATCTACTAGATATAGTTGTTTGTATGTCCTGTCTAGTATTGTCCAAAGCTTCCATAAATTGTTATGTCACAAGCAGCACTATAAATTGGTTTTGGCTTAATTTGGGAAATAAACACCAGCCTTTGCTGCATCTTATGTGCAGTTTTTATTGCATAACCATTGAAATGATATGATTATGTATGGTATTAAATGTGATAAATTGAAGCTTCTTAGCTGCGGTGAGTCGATACACTACGATCCCTAACAAACACAAACTGCAAACACTTCTGCTAACAATGTAAATGGTTTGTATGGATTGGAGATATATCACTGAAATTACTTCATTATCATTTACATTCTCCTATAATCAGTTTCGATCAATTTTACTGTCTTGCATGCTCGTTAACATTTGCATTGGGCTAATATTACAAAGACGTGTAGACTCAGCCATGTGACAAATGATCTTGGTATTTAATATTTAAGGAATTACTATTTTTTTCTTTTAATTAGTTATCATCCAGGAATTGCAAAGTTATTAATTTTTGTATTATACTTCAATAAGTTGTTTTGCTTCCTTCTCTTACAAACTGCTTCAGTGCTATGTCAATGCCCAATTCATGGTGGGTCTGTGTTCAAGACTTTCCCTTTCTGATTCTCTTTGCTTCCCACTCCAGGACAGGTAAAGTCCCATACACAGACAGAATAGAATGCATGGATCCTACTGAGCAGCAGTTGAAAGCAGATTCTAAAGTGGCATAAACTGGCCAGTGAAAAAACACTGAAGCATAGTGTTTGGGAGAGAAGAGAGCAAACTAATGATAATGATTCAGATGGAGTCACAGTGTGTTCTGTCGTACATCATTTCCGCCGTATCTATCTAAGGGTGCTTTCACATTGCGTTTTGGCACCTGTACTGTGGCCACATCAGGGCTTACATTCGAACCTCCCCCTCAAAACAGTATTCAGACATATGCGCTGACAGAACCATAGACTGGTTGCTGAAAGTTAAAGTGCTGCATGTTAGATCGTACATTCGCTCTGACAGCACCATAATGAGTCCCGTTTTGCAGAGGGTTCGGACAAAAGCCACTGAATGAGTGCCAAAATGCAATGTGAAAGCACCCTAAGGTGGCTGCCTTAAATAGGTGGATACGGCTGAATATTGTGTCCAGGAGAGCACACAGTCCGCATCAATATAGTCAATGGCCCCATTAGAGCATACACCTGAATCCCGTTTTCCAAGACTTTAGACATACGCCCGACAGAGCCATTGACATGAGGATAAAATGCAGTGTGAATGTAGCCTAAAGCCCATGTCAGTAGTTGCCCAAACAAAATCAGCTCCCGAACTCCTCGATAAGCTGCAGGTAGGACTCAGGGCTGAATTCTCTGTTAGCCTCAGAAGGCCTCTGCCTTTATCACATCTTCTCCTCAGGGTAAGTCTGGAGTATAGTTTATGAGATGTAAGTACATGGCGCAGATGTCCATCTCTTACTTATATATTCATACAATGTGGTCCCAAAGAGTTAATCCTCAGCTCCAGCACCGCCATAGTTGTGTGATATGAATACTTACTTGTACGTGCCGTAATGCCGGCTCTGTGCGATATCGGTATTACTAATAAGGCCTGAAGAGCTGATTAATCTGGGTATTACAATGGCACAGGCATCATTTTTCTTCTGATATTTGCTATTTGAGGTGTTGTCCGTGCACAGTGTGAGCTTCTTATTGAAGTCCTGCAGGCTGTAGGGGTGTTCTGCGTCACTGTCCTACTGCTGCACTACGTACTCCACTGTCTTGTGATCTCTGCTGAGGCTTCTCCAGCTTCAAAAGTCTCTGATGTCGGCACAGTGGTTTGACTGTGGTGGGGGGCCGGATTGGGGGTGGTCCACTGCTTACCACGACCAGACGCGGCAAAGACGAGACGGAGGCAGAAGTCAGTTTTAACAGATCCGGGTTTATTGGCCGTCCTCCTGACGACCTTAGCCATGCACCGCAGTTCCTTTTCAGCTCTCTGTTTCCAGGCCCGGGTACCTTTCACCTTCCCTTTAGTCGTGATGACGTCCCTCGCGGATCTTTCGCTGGGGCTGTCCTAGACCAATCTACCGCCAGTGCTTCACCTGCCCGAGGTCATCATCCAGTCGATACTCCCGGGGCCTCGTCTGTCCTGCGGTACGTCGTGTCAGGGCCACCCCCCTGACTGTCTTCTCTTGTTAGTCCCCTGGTCGAGCTCTTTACCATTCTCTGTCTTATGTCCTGAGTCCTCCTCTGTTGAGCTCCTCCCGGCACTAGCCTAGCCTCTGGAACCCCCAACCAGTCCTTTTTATCCCCTCTCTCACTGGGAATTCCCCTCCTGGGTTCCTATCTCCCCGCCGCCCATGACTAAGCAGTTTCTATAGCGGTAAGCTGATGTTAAGTCCTGAACTACACTCCCCCTGCCATCTTGTGGTCAAATTTCGGTACTGCACTCCCTTTTCTGTCTTTCCCCGCTGTTACCTTTCTGTCATTGCCAATCTCCGTCTGTAGTGGACAAATCGTCCCCTCCTACTTCCTGTCAAGTCTGTCCGTCAAGTCACCTTCCCCACATGACGGGCCTCGTGTGCGATCTTGGCATATACAGTATGTGCTGCATGCTGCATGAAAGCCTCAATGTAACTACATTGTTATCAGGGCTGAATACACAAAGTTATCATGTGTAAAAATGCCTCCTGTGTATCATCATTTCTTTGGGAAAAAGGCACAAAATGATCGCAACCATGCCATCTATGCATGAAAATTAAAGAGAATCTGTCAGCAGGTTTTTTACTATGTAATCTGAGAGCATCATAATATGGGGTCATTGACACTGATTCCAGTGATGTATTACTTACTGGGCTGCTTTTTGTTTCATTAAATCAGGAGGAGATTATCAGTAGAGGACTAGGTGTCCCGTGTTATGTAGTCCCCCCTGTTCTGTGTACACAGAACGCTTCCAATCAGAGTTGGGGGAGTTTACAGAGATCTGCAGCAGAGAAAACAGGGATTTTATAAAGATTGCTGCGGGCGGCCCAGTAAGTGACACATCCCTGGAATCAGGGTTTCTTCCCCTACATTATGATGCTTGCAAATAACATGACAAAAATCTGGTGAAAAATAACCTTTAACAGCTCCTTATCACCAATGTAGAATCTGTAGTTGATCTCCAATACCATGTGCCATTTATATTACTAGCATATTTTTATGTGGTAGGGGGCCCAGGGGCCATCATTGGGACTTCAGCATCCTTCAGCACCCCTAGCCTGAAAATCTCTTCTACACTGCAGACTAAGGCTAATTTCACACTAGCGTATGGGACGAGCTGCGGAGGGATGCGGACTTCCTCCATGAAGCTCCGCCCACTGCCGCACCTCCTCCATTCATCTCCACCTCCATCGGCATGCGGTCTGCGTACCCTATCTTTAGCATTGGGTACACATGCTGCAGCAAAATCCAACATGTTGCGTTTGGCGCAGGTCGCCACACCGTCAAAACGATGCATGCGGAGGCCTCTGCTTACATTGACACGGCCTGTGTACCCAATGCTAAAGATAGGGTACGCAGGCCGCATGCCGACAGAGGTAGAGCTGAATGGAGGAGGCGTGGCAGTGGGCGAAGCTTCACATTGGAAGTCCGTATCCCTTTGCAGCTCCTCCATACGCTAGTGTGAAACTAGCCTAAGAAAGAAATTCTCCAAATGTAAAAAAAAATCTTGATGAACATATCACAAATATACAAATCACAAAAAAACACAAATAAGTGATACTTTGTTAACCATGATTGGCAATATAGCATGATAACAGATGGTTGAAATTCAAAAATACAAAGGGGTGAGGTCGCCTGGCCATAGTATGCCGATGAGTGTTATAATAATACAAGCAAAAAGCATAAGTTAATAGACCAGGATTTATTGTAAATCAATTGATCAATGGTGTAACAAAGCACAATACTTAAAAGTCTCCTCACATTGGCATGTCAGGCCTGGCATGTCACTCTCCACAAGGAGAAACCTTACCCCTTGGCTTTCTATATCAACTGACCTTTAGATGCTATGTATTGTAAAAAGCGAGATACCAATTGGTTGGCACAGTTGTCACGGTTTTTTATAGATTCACATCATGAGTCGGTAGTTGACAGTATCGGCAGCAATTTGTATGGTTAATGGCGACTTAAAGATATTTTCTAAAAGCGAACAAAGAATTGGTGGAGCAAAAACCTCTCTAGAATAATGTTTTCAGCATGCTTTAACCCTTCAAGGTCTACATGTGCGAGTTTTCCCCCCTCATCTCCAATAAAAGACAAATTACTTTTCAAGAAGTGGGAAAATGCCGGGTCTCACATGGGCCAGGACATCACTGGAACTTTTAAGCCCCCGTTACACACAGTGAGATCGCTAGCGATATTGCTATAACGTCACCGATTTTGTGACGTAGCAGCGATATTGCTAGCAATATCGCTATGTGTGATACTTACCTCCGACCGCTCCCCCGCTGGTTATCGCTGATCTCGCGAGAACGTCCTGGGCCGTTTCTTGTCGTCAGCTTCCTGCTGGGCTTCCTGCTGTGGAGACGAGCAACGCGTGGAGCCGGGCGGGAGGACATCAGGATCGCCGTGTCTGACAGGTAAGTAGCGACCCCCGACCCCTGTGATGTCACTGGTGAGATTTGCCTGTGTGGCAGCTCACTAGCGACCACTTAGCGATGAACCAGCGATCCATATAGTTGTCGGGATCGCTGGTGCATCGCTAAGTGTAACGGTACCCTTAGTGTGCGCAATTAACCTTATCTAGATTACCTAATTTAAAGGGGACTGACTAACCACACATATCCTTTAAAATCATTTGGAAGGGTCTTTTGTTTCTTTGCATGTTCCCTTCTGCCTGGGCTTATCATAAGTTTATCCTGACAATGTTAATGAATTTTACTTTTAAACACTTTTTAATGTTCCTAATAAAAAGTATAATATAATATAATCTAGAATAATTCATTATTTTAAAATAAAAAAGTGCAGTATAATATATTCCAGAATAATTATTTCATGACAAAAATGTTTTTTTAATGTAAACTGTGATAGAAAAACCCCAGGAAATAATTCAAGGGTGTGATAAGTAGTTATGAGGTCCCATTACAAAGCTTTGAATAATTTAAAGAGTTATTCCAATCTTTTTACAGGAGCTCCCCATCCTCCTGACTTCCTGATTGATGGGGAGCAGGAAGTTTGCTGTGCCGATGGCCTGAATTTTGCTCTCCTGAAGGTGCTTCACCTTTGGAGCATCAGAAACATAGTGGGGCTTAGGGCTCATTCAGACATACGATTTTTCCAAGTAGGAGAAAAAAAAAACGGACTGATCAGATTTGGATCAGAGTGTGGTACAAGTGTCATCCGATTTTCTCATACACGTAGAAATTTTTTTTAAATTCTTCTCCATTCTGAAAATCCTAGAAATCTGGAACGCACCTGAACGTCATCCGTGTGCAGTCCAATTTCTTCACAGACCCCTGATTTGCGGGGTCGATTTTGATCTGATTCTTGGATCAAAATCGACCATGTCTTCACGATTTTCTGCTGATCTCTCAGTTCACAATAGATCATGAACAAGTGAAAGGCCCCTAGACCATCACAGGTACGAGTTCTAGCCATGAACATCACGGATAGCACTTGGACGCAAAAATCGGATGTTTGAGTGAGCCCTAAAGCTGGGGAGGATCACAGCGATTACAAACTCACAATAAAAGAGCTTGTGAGTAGGGATGAGTGGGCCCATGGAAGTTCGGGTTCTGGAACTGTACCTGAACTTGAACCTGAACCCCACTGAAATCAATGGGGAACCAGAGTTCAGAGCTGGAAAATCTCTGTCCTCTCAAATTATAAAACGGTTTGCCGGGAGAAGTCCATGTTCGGAGCTCAGCACCAGGCATTAGGTACCAGTACGAGCCCCAAGCTTTACAGTTCGGGTTCAGTCATCTCAACTTGTGAACAATATGACCAGTCTTCTTGGCAATGAGCAGCAAACAGGATGAAAAAACAAAGAAAAATCTGGGGAGAATGAGGCAAAATTTTAATCTATATACAGTATATACAACTAAAAATCTGTATTAGCCCGCTCTATATAAATCCACAGTTCTCGCCCGATTTGGGTGAAATTTGGCATGCCCCCTCTCCACCCACAGGAGCAGAATACTGTGCACATTACATCTCACTAGCATCCCCCGTCATGAGATTGGGGCCCCCCGAAGTTAGGCCCTATACATACTGTATAATGGAGAAATGTGAAGGTGAATGTAAAAGTGTTGAGGGGAAAACAACAGTTGTGACTGACAAATTAATAAAATGCCAAAATAATCAAAATTTAAAGTGGAAAAAAAAATACTGTGGCACTATGAAAATGTCAATTTCAGGGGCCACTGAGAATTTTACTTTAGCTACCACAACCATCAATTTAACTTATTTTCCGCAAGCGAAGCCGCAGGTATTCTACTAGTAATAAATAAATTGCAAAGTTGTTTGTTTTAATGAGCTTTTTCCAAAAGTACCCATCTTAAAAACCTTCAATTTTCTTTAAAGGGGTATTTCCATCGCCAAGATCCTATCCCAATGTGTAGTACGTGTAATAATAATAATATTAGCAAATACTTCCAATTAGAACTGTAGTATAGTTCTTCTGATTCGTTGTCTCTTTCCTCATGTGCAGGCATTGCAGGACCTTAGGTAACCATGGTTATGACCACTAGCAACTAGATGTCACTATATCAGGAGCCATAACCACGGATACCTAAGGTCCTGCAATGTCTGCACATGAGGAAAGAGATAGGACGAATCAGAAAAACTATACAACGTTTCTAATTGGAGGTATTTGCTAATATTATTATTATACCTACTAGATATTGGAATAGGATCTTGGAGATGGGAATAACCCTTTAGCTTAGTGGATATCACTAACAGCACCAATGCTCACATTAGCTCTCGATATTTAGTATACAGAGCCACAGCCTATGTAGGTGCTATACAAATAAAAAAAGTAGGAAACAAGTTTAATATAATAATTTGACCACTAGATGGCACAGTTGAGCTTGCATATGTAAATTACCGTTGAGTTGTATGGCGGTAATATAGCTTGAGCCATTCATCATGGTTTTCAAGGCAACCAAACTAATGAGGCTGTATTTAGAACAATGAAAGTGTGTCTAGTATCCCCTCATTGTCTGTTATGCTTCCTCTATGTCTTGTAAGTGCTCATATGTGTCTTTTTAATAGTGGATTTCACTAGGGGAAGTGAATGCAAGTGTCCAGAGTCAATAGAAGTAAAATTAAGGCTGTCATTTATCACCGCTATAAAATATGACATGCCAAAATTTTTTCCCAAGTTTTTCCATTATTTTGTTTCCTTAGGGCGACATCCAGCAGCTACTGATTGTCGATGACCCCAAAGCTGCGTATGACTACTGTGAACATTACATGACGGACTGTGACACCCCAGCCCCCAATATGCCGCAAGCTCAGGATCCAAGCGTTGATGAGGTAAGAGTTGCACCCTCTTCGCCCTCGGATTTTGACATTGACATGCCGGCCATTTTCTACCTAAAGTGACAAGCGCTATGGAAGATAAATTAATGGAATGGCCCGCATCTCAATGCTTGTGTTTGGGGATCAAAAAGCATCAGCTGCTTTTATATCGTTATTCTCGGTGCATAAAGATGGTGATTATGGAAAAAGGAGCAGAAAGGAAAGAGATTCTGTGTGTCATTCTACAAATGAGGAATTGTATATTGAAGCAAAAATCTGATTAATTGCCATGAGCGACGGTATTTTTTTCTGTTAGTTCAGCTTATCTAACCACAATAAAAGGGATCCTTTGCACTATGATCACTCTATCACATGAGGAGCTTATTCCAGGAACAGCACTAGACTCATTCTGGTATTGCATTTAAACCTCATTTAAATAAATTGGCCTGAGCTGCAATACCTGATCTCGCCTAATGACTAGAGTGGTGCTGTTTCTTGAAAAAGAGGCCTTTTTTTCTAATGTTATGTAGCCTCTTAATTCATTTCAACTCTTTGACTTTAGAACAAAAAGATAATACAAATAATATATTCAATTCCTTATTACTTTTAATTGCATAGATTCTTAGAATTATTTCTAGCATTATTTTGCATTAACCATATTTTCCATTACTTCCTGTTTCTTTGTAGTTAAAGGGGTTTTTCAAGATCCGTTTCAAAACGTAAAAATGTCCAAAACGTTTGTAATATTGTTAGGATTGACAAGTAGTTCAGCTTTGACCACGTATATAGTCAGAAAATCGTTTTAACCAGGTAAACACAGCGCTCACCGTTGCTTCCTTACATCCTGGTAATGGGCGTTCCATTATCTTCACAAATTACAATTGCCATCAGTCTTTTGCTTATCTTAGGAGAAACTGCAACTTTCTGTTGCTACAACCTGAAAAAAAAGATAAATTCATAGTCTCTAAAGAACTATTAAATTTTAATGAAAATAGAACATTAAAATGTACATAACTTTGATAGAGTAACTCAATGGGGGACTAGCTAATACACATAATTATATCCAATTTCCTTAGTGCTACATAGCATATAGTAAAAATACCAAAATTAGATATAAACCTCATCAGCTTGTTTATGCTGATGGTATAAGTTGCTTTAAATGATAGGCAATAATAAGGAGATGACTAACATCTTTATGCAGACTAATGTGGTGTGTGGTCCTGCTGCCCCGACGTACGTTTCATCCATTGCTGCATCAGGGACCGTACACACGATGCATTTTACCTATGAGATAGCCGGTTAAGTGTAGACACTCAGATGATTTTGATATTTTTAATATATGCTATGTGGCACTAAGGAAATTGGATATAATTATGTGTATTATGTGGTCCTCCATTGCATTACGCTTTTGAATTGACATGCATTTTAGTTGTCTATTTACAAATAAATTTAAGAATTTTTTTTTCTTTTTTTTCAGGTGGTATACATAGTTCAGATGTGTCTTTAGTGATTATTCATTAAGTATACATGCTCTATATGCTGGTAGCCATTAACTTTCTGTTGCTGTCTGAGATTGCAGCTCCAATACAGCCATTGCTTCCCTTGATCACATACATGCCTGCTGTTTGACAATTCTGTCCGCCTTTGGAATTTTGCATCATCACATACTGCCCATCCATCTCTGCTACAGCCCATATATAATACTGTATATATACACACGCACGCACACACGTAGCAAAAGCACAGTCTTCAGATGTAGTTGCCAAAAAAATCCAACAATTACGCAACACAAACATTTCATTCTGGGTGAAGCGCTGCAAAAATTTAAGGCAAGTGTGGAAAAAGTTCTGCAAAGGAAGAATGCTTTAAACAACAGCATTCATTTTTCTATGTACACCTTACGTAAAGTCAAAAATTTTATTGGTTTATAGTCAGGTGTATGAGTGTTAACATATTACACCAAACAGGTGATAATGATCGTCAGTTTCAAATTCAAATTGGAACACAGTCATTAACTGAAACAGAAACAGCTGTGTACGAGGCTTAAAACTGGGTGAGGAACAGCCAAAATATACTACCGGGAAGAGGTTGTGGAGACAGTTTTATGTCACAGACCACACTCCATGGAAAGACTGAGCACGGCAACAAGACACAAGGTAGTTATACTGCATCAGCAAGGTCCCTCACAGGCAAAGATTTCACACCAGACAGGAGTTTCAAGATATTCTGTTTAAGCTCTCTTGAAGAAGCATAAATAAATGGGCAACTTTGAGGACCATAGTGGTTGGCCAAGGAAACTTAACGGGAATGTGTCAGCAGTTTTTTTTCTATTTAATATGAGATCAGCATGATTTAGGGGAAGAGAGCCTGATTCCTGTGATATGTCACTTGCTCAGCAGCTTACTGTAGTTCCAGTACGATCAGTGATTTACCTGTTGTTGATTATCACTAGGGGACTAGGTGTGAGGTGCAAACTAGAAGAGCTATTCTGTGTAACTCCGCCCAAATCTGTGATTGGCAGCTTGATTAGAATGCACACAGGAAGCTTCCAATCAGGGGTGGGGTAGGGGTTACACAGGGCTCAGCATTTCAAAATCTGTTACATTTACAGCAGGGAAAACAGGGATTTTATTGAATCTGTACCAAGCAGTCCATTAAGTGATACATTGGTGGAGTCGGGCTCTCTGTTCCTACATCATGCAGCACTCAGATGCCATAGCAAAAACCTGATGACAGATTACCTTCCACTAACAGATGAAATAGGCATCATGCTTATTTCCCCTCGAAATTGGAATATGACCAGTGGTGCCATCAGCCCAAAACTGGCAGCAACCAGTGGGACTCAGCTACACCCATCTAATGTTCGGAGAAGTGTGGAAAGAAGTGGTCTTCACGGAAGAACTGCACTCAAAAAGTCATACCGGCTTATCTTTGACATGGAACTAAAGCCAAGCAACTCAATTATTCTTGGAAAATATAGGAACGGGATTGTACAAAAATATCAGTGGGTTCTCTGGACTGATGAATCATAATGTGCAATATTTGGCTGTATCAGAAGGCAGATTGTTCTCAGAAGGGCTGGAGAGCAGTAGAATAATGAATGTCAGCAGGCAACAATGAAGCATGGTGAAGTTTCTTTGGAGAATTTCAACAAACCAAGTTGGTGATATGGTCAGGATTAACGGCGTCTTCAGTGCTGAGAAATTCAGGCAGACATTTATCCATCATGCAATACCATCAGGCAGGCATCTGATTGGCTCCATATTTATTCTGCAGCAGGACAATGTCGTTAATGTGGAGTTCTGGAAGTGATCATATTACCCCAATAGAGATGTGATCTCAACATCATCAGGTCTGTCTGTGATTATATGAAGAGACAGAAGAGTCTGTGCAAGCCAACATCCACAGAAGATCTGTGGTTAGTTCTCCAAGGTGTTTGAAATAACCTCTCTGCTAAGTTCCTTCAAAAACTGTGTGCAAGTGTACCTAGAATAATTGATGCTATTTTGACCGCAAAGGATGACAACATCGAAAAATTATTTTAATTAGATTTTTTCTTTAGTTCATTTTCCCATAATTTTGATGCTTGATATTTTTTTTAAAAGCATGCTTACATTGCAGAATTATTTTTGAATATGCCTTAAACTTCCCACAGAGCTCTCTGTGTACATTTTAGTCTTAAGTTCAGCTGAAACCGCAGATAACGCCAGGATCAGCCAACTGTCCAATGTGCACATTGGCCTACTAACTCTCATTTTATGTCTTTGACTGAGAGAAGGACCAACCCTGCTGGATGCCTAATAGACGATTCTTTTCTTCAGCTCCAAGATACGCTGTTGCTTGAAGGGTTTGGAGGAGGACAGAGGAGTCTATCATTGGCTCTATCAGAGAGCACAAGAATGCTTAGGCATGCAGAATGTTCCTATATATGGGAGGGGATGGCGGGAATTATTATTATTTATTTATATAGCGCCATTAATTCTATGGTGCTGTACATGAGAAGGGGTTACATGCAAAGTTATAGATATCGATAACAGTAAACAAGTTTCCACAACAAATTTACAATGACAGACTGGTACAGAGGGGAGAGGACTTACATTCTACGGGATAGCGGGGAAAAGACAGAAGAGGGGGGTGCAGCTCTGGTGGTGATGAGGCGGCAGCTCAGGCGGTGGTGAGGCGGCAGAATGGTAATGGGAATGATAGTTGGCGGCCGAATGATTGTTCAGCCTACATCTATCTAATGTGTATAGGGGCCCTAAGTTCTTACTAGCCTCTTTTTGAACATAGAGTCAACTAGGATGGACAGAGCAGGAGGACTTATTGTGCTGGCGATGTCACAATACAACTTTCTTATCAGCCCTTCTACGTACAGCCCAATCCTGCAGTACATCACTACTCTCAACCTCTCTATGTACAGCCCATTTTGCAGTACACTACTCTTATCACCCCCACTATATACAGTCTCATTCTGCTGTACATCATAACTTTCAGCTTCTCTATTTACAGCCTCCTCTTGCAGTGCATAGCTCCCTCAGCCCCTCTATAAACAACCCCATACTGCAGTACAGTACACTTCTCAATTCCTGTATAGCCCATATGTTACTGTAGCACATTGCTCCTCTTAGCCCCTCTATATACAGCACCCTGCTTTACATTGCTTCCCTCCAGATACAGCCTCCTCCAGCAGTACACTGCTCCTCTCATTCCTCTCTACAGCAAAGCTTCTGCAGTAGTACATAGCTATTCTAAGCCTTTCTATACACAGCCTCTTATAGCACATTGCTCCTTTCGGACCATTTATATGCTGCAAACATCCAGCGTCACATCACTTTTCAGCCCTATCTATGTACAACTTCTTTCAGTTCATTGCTCCACAGCCCCTCTATATACAGCCTCATCTTGTAGTACAGCTCTCCTCCCAGCCCTTCTACATACAGCTCCTTCAATTAGTGCGTTGCTTCTTGTAAGTCTTCTGCATTTGGTACCATCTTGCAGTATATCAGTCCTGTCAACCTCTTTATATAAGTTACTATCTTGCAGTATATCACTTCTCTCAGCATCCTATCTATACAGTCCTCCTCTGCAGGACATTGCTACTTTCAGCCCAGCAGTATACAGCCGTTCAACTGTGCATCCAGCCTCCTTCAGCAGGATACTACTCCACTCATCCCTCTCTATATACAGCCTCCTGCAGCACAAGGCTCCTCTCAAGCCTTATCCATTCAAGTTTCGGAAGCTCATTTCTCCCATCAGACCCCTTATGCAGTACATCGTCCCATCAGACCCTCTATTAACAGCCTCCTCCTGCAGCACATTGCTCTTCTCAGTTCCTCTATATACAACCTCCAGCAGCACATCACACCTCAGCTTTCTTTATATGCAGCCCCATTCTGCAGTGTATCACTCCTTGCAGCCCCCTCCTTCAGCACATCACTCCTCATCCCTCTTTATTTACGGCCTACTTCAGTACATCTCTCCTGAATACACAGCTTCATGCAAGGCCTGTCATCTTCTGTCAGGGTTAGGAGCGCAACTCCTAATGGACATACCTAATCAATTCTGCTTCCAATCTACCACACTCCGGTACCTCCAATAACTTTTTCTAATTCTTGAGAACCGGTTACAACAGTAAAGAACCAACGAGTCCAGTACTTATTAGTTAATTATGGGCTCTATACCAGGGTTCCCCAACTCCAGTCCTCAAGGCCCACCAACAGGTCATGTTTTCAGGATTTCCCTTGTGTTGTACAGGTGATGCAATTATCACCTGGGCAATACTAAGGAAATCCTGAAAACATGACCTGTTGGTGGGCCTTGAGGACTGGAGTTGGGGAACCCAGCTCTATACAATGAATACAGTGATTTTTCCCTATGGTACTTCATTTGATGTTTTTCCACTGGACAGTGATTATTTCCTGTTTTACTTAGTAAATCCGGTGGAGAGGTGGGAGAAATAGTAAGGCAATAGGAATCCAATGGCTCAATCTGCCGGGTCCATGTTGTCTTTGTGTCTGCACTTTGCCTTCCAAATTAGAACCATGTGTTTTTGCCATGGGAGAGATCTCTCTGGAGGCCCCGACTTCTGAAAATGTACAATCCATTGATACAAACATCCCTCAGAGCTACTGTGTAACACGATAACGCTGCTTCTTGTGGAAAATAGGAGCGCTGAGATCATCGTGGAAATATTCAGAGGCATTCAGGGAAAATATATATTCAAAAGAAATTCACCTCTAATGCGTTTTCCAGACAATGTCTCTATACTGCTGTAATTTGTGGTTTCAAATGGTTTTAACCCGTTCATTGCTTTCCGAGGGTCTCGCTGTGACTCAAAAACCCAGGATACAGTATAGAGTCTGATCATTGGACAATTTTTGGTAGCCACCAATTTATGCAAATCAAAATTTGACCCACATGTGTTACGACTTATTGTGTTTAATGTATTAGGAAATGCCCATAGACTCGTGAGAAAATACTATTTGGCTTTTTAGATGCTCTATAACACTTCTAAAGAACGGAGCTATATCATTACCATGCTATCTTTACCCATGGCGTATGTAGTCAATTAATTGCAGCACTTCTAATTAAGTCACTGTTTTATATCAGTCTTTGTCTTTTCGATGGGAACCATAAAAATTAATGTTAAAATAAGTTGGGCCAATGCTAGATTATAAAGGAACGGAGAAGAGAAAGGAAACTTAAAAACATAGGGCCTGATTTGCACCTTTTTTTGTCGAGTTTCTGGTGCTTTTTGCCTGTTTTTCATTTTTGCTTAATTTTTCTTTTAACGTTTGCTTTTTTAAAGTCTATTCTATATTTATGTATTTTTTATAAGTTCCCCATTGTGGACAGAGTTTTCACCTCATTCATCACTTGTGAAAAATTGCAAAGCAGGTTGTGAATGTGCTACTTACGCCCCTCCACACACTCACCTGGAGTGATTATTTTGCATAAAATAAAATCAAAAGCTGGGCCAAAGGAACTTTTAAAAAAAATTCTCAACTATAAAAATAGCAAAAATGCAATGGTATTTACCAGCCAAGGTCACAGAAACTAATGCACAACGAGAATGCAGCGCACCCCATTAATAAAGGTGCAGGTAACACAAGTGCAAAATATTGATGAAACAACCACTCACAACCTTCCAGTTCATAGAGGGGGTGATTGCCCACAGTATTAGAGTGCACACAGTTGATGCTTGGAATAGAGCGCAAGTCACCCAGCTAACAGCCTATTACAAGCCCTACTATTAGATCAGTCAGACTGCCCGACAGTCTATAAGTTGTAGTGCACGGAGTAGGTGCAGTGTGACAAACAGGCAGTAACCACAGGAAAGTTCTATGCAAAGTCTCTTTAATGCTCAGCGTACTCACAAACAGAAAACAAATGGTATCCTCCGGATCGCAGCCGGGAAACAAGACAGTCCGTGACCGAGACTGGTTGTTGTGGGTGACTGCACCACCATTTACGCTGAGGGAAGCGAGGCCTTTTGGGTCCGTGTAAGGCTACTTTCACATTATCGTTTTTTAGCGCAGCGCTTCATGCGCAATAAAAACGCATGCAAAAACCACATCAAGCGTTTTGCATGCGTTTGCGTTTTTTAGGCGAAAGCGGTTTAACCAGTTTCAAGTCATGTTAACTCTTAAAACGCATGTGTTTTTTAACGCAGGCGTGCGCATGTCCATGCGCATGCTTCGTTCCTATAGACTGTAATGCGTTATTTTGTCACATTCCGTGCGCAAGTGTGCGCGTGCGTTTTTTCGGTGGACCCAAAAATGCAACATGTTGCGTCTGGCGCGCCTGGGCGCACAGCTTAAAAAATGCATGCGCACGAAAACGCATATGAACACATGCAAACGCTAGGCCATGCGCCCCCCATGTTAAACTTAGGTGCGCATGACACATGCGCATGGACGCGCACGATGCACTACATAAAAAAAGGTAATGTGAAACGAGCCTTACTTCACACATCCTGAAGCTTTGCAGAGCCACCTCCTCTGCAATTTGCAAAACCAACACTGACACGTCCAAACCTTTGCTGCAGGATTTTAACAAGGAATCTGTGGCCATAGGCCACTTGTAAGACCTGACTGGGAGGAAGTGGATCGCCCCACTGCCATCCTGTAGTCCGCTCCAAAAATAAAAACCCATGGAGGGTTTTCTTAAATTTGCCTTGGGCAAATAGCTTGCCCAAAACCAAAACTTACTTTTGTTTTGCACTGCAATCACAGCCATGCCTGTGACTGCAATGCACTCCCGCGGCCTCAATACGCTTCTGTGCTCATCCTGCGGGACACATAGGGACTCTCGCATATGACACCTGTCACTGCCTCGCAAAGTGCATCATTGTTTTTATGCATGCCAATAAATTTCTGCGTACATTTTCTTACATTTTTGCAAAAACAGGAAATTCTTTGCACTAAGTATTTAAAAAAAGCAGGTTAAAGACAAAAATAAAAACAATTTTTAATTTTGCACAAAATTCATGAACCAAGTGCCCCATTTTAAAGAATTTTATAAAATAAAATTCAATGTAGCAATATAAAAAAAAGAAAAGTAACCCAAAAAAAAAATAATAAATGATGAATCAGGCCCCAAATGTTCCAAAAATATCAATATTAGGTAGGTTTATAGGAATAGATCACATCTGAGTAGTGGAACCTATTACCATCAAAGTCACAATAAAACTATACAGCAGCTTCGTCACGGCTACGACTACAGTCACTACTGATGGAATATGCTAAATAAACATAAAAGGCCACATTCCAAAATGTTCTGGAATTTTCGCCTACGTCCTAACATGGCGTATTAGTTTGGTTAGGACCTTATAAGGACCCTATAAGCATACATTTATAGACTGTGGTGAATATGTCACCGACACATGAGACGTCCCGGTACTGCCTGTGAAAATGTTTTATGTGTCGGATCATTCCAGCATTAGTCAAAGGACATGACGCTCTCAGCTATTTCTTGCCCGGAGTAAAGTGGTTCCAATCTAAATGTACAGTGAAGGGAACAGATATTTTAATAGGAGTCTTCAAACACTTGGAGAAGTTCAAGAAGTTTGACCCATTTGGCCGCTCATCTGAACATGTCTATGGGCAACTAAAACCGACCATTTTCCAAACAGTGGTTGTCAAAAATGTCATCATGGTGAAAAAAATTATAAAGTTGACCTTCACGCCCATATTTCTTCCCAATTTTAGTTATGATGGAAATCAAATGGTCAATTATTTCTAGTCATACGGTTATATTTGATGTATTTTTGGGAAATAATTTCATAGTAATTGCTATTAGTAGTGTACCGTTTCTTTTGAAATCTATTATGTAATTGTCTTTCATTTCAGATTAAAGGGAATCTGTCAACAGGCATTTTCTATGGAATCCGAGAGAAGCATGATGTAGGGTAGTGTTCCCTAACTCTAGTCCTCAAGAGCCGCCAACAAATCATGTTTTCAAATTTTCCTTAATATTGCACAGTCGATAATTCCATCACTGATGCCATACTAAGGAAATTCTGAAAACATGATCTGTTGGTGGCTCTTGACGACTGGAGCTGGGGGAGCCTGATTCCAGCGATGTGTCACTTACTGAGCTGCTTGGCTCACTTTTGATAAAATCCGTTTTATCTGCTGTAGATGTATCAGTGCTATGAATGCTCAGCTGTGTGTAACCCTGCCCACACCCCTGATTGGCATCTTCCTGTGTATACTGTCAACAAACAGCCAATCAATGGTGGGGGATGAGTTACAAAGATTAGCTGGACTACCTGGCACATGATACCTAGTCCTGCAGTGATAAATAATCACTTGCTGATATAACACTGATTGTATTGAAACTACAGCAAGATGATGAGCAAGCGACACATCCCTGGAATCAGGCTGTCTGCTCCTACATTATTCTGCTCTCAGATTAAATAGCAAGCTTTTTTTGATAGATTTCCTTTAAAGCTGCATTAATCATAACAGCTAAGTATATACAAATTCTGCTGTCTCCTTACTTTGTGTATATTTTCAGCATTGTATCCTATGGAGCTTATTTGCTTATAAGTAATCATAACTCTACAATTAATCGTGGGAAAGCCATTAGTGGTTTGTGCCAGTATATGCATTGATAATGCATTGATTAAAAACACCATCATTGTGCGTCTGATGAAGGGCCTGGTGCATGGCCACCTAAAACTAACGAGTTGTTCCCCTCTTTCGCTCAAGACCAGCACTGCTCAAGTGTATGGTGCTGCGTTACAATTCCTATAGATTACCAATCTCTGAATTGCAGCTAAAAATGGATAAGGGCTTCCTGAGCCCCCTTTTTCTCTAGGATCCCTCAGAGATTAAGCCTCCTCATCAGACACTGATGATATATCTAATCAATGTGCCATTAAAGCTTGTTGTGTGAAAAAAAAACTTTAATCTGCCTATGGCAATGCAAACAAATCTTAAAGTGGAATTAAACCTAATTAACATGTTTTAGATATTTTAGAGTTGATCATTACATTTGTATAATTTGCAATGCAATGGTGTCTTAAATTCCTATAAATAGTGCCATGGCCAATTAAAGGGAACCTGTCACCTGATTCGTTCTACATGAGAGATCTGTCAATCACTTCCAGTAGCGCCTGGAGAATGAGCCGGACTAGTCTTGCCTCCGGCTCGGGTCCCTGACTGGACCTTTAAAATATATTTTCTTTAGTGCAATGGTGCAGTCAGGCTCTGATTCTTGATGCTTATGTTTTGGGAAGCATGAATAATGTGACGGTTTCCCTATAATAAATACATTAGGTGCAAACCTGATGTTAGTAAAAAGCTTTGTAATCTTTCCATGTGAAACTATGGTATCAGTTGTTTAGTTCCACTTTAAATGGATATTTTAATAGGGAATCTGTCAGCAGGTTTTTGCCATTTAATTTGAGAGCAGCATGATTTAGGAACAGAGACCATATTCCAACAATGTGTCACTTGCTGCGCTTCTTGTTATTTCAATAAAATCAGTGATTTATCAGCAGGAGGTTATCACTGCACAACTAGTTTTCTTGTGCCATGTACTCCCCTTGCTCAGTGTAACCCCACCCCCACCACTAATTGGTAGCTTTTTGTCAATGTACATTGTACATTGACAGACCCCCGATGAACCCCATGCGAACGCGCGCTGGGGCGGTGAGTTCGGAGTTACACTGGGATCCACATGGCTAAGGATCAGTCCTGAACTAGCCACCACACCTTTGGCCTTTTAAAGGCGTACAGTATTAACACATTTATTCAATTTGGGTCCACTCCTCAGGAACCTGATTCTCCCGATCCTTTCACTATAATGTTTTGTGTTGACTCCCAGACTCGCTATACTTGAGTCCTTTACCAATCTACCTGTCGCTTTCTACTACTATTTATATTGGTGAAAAATATTTTACTAAATGTTGTTGTTTTATGTAGCAGTTATGACCCTTTTGTATTCATTGTAGACAGACTTTCTGACTTCATCTTTTTCAGTTTTCAATCAGTAGAGTGGGCAGGGTTATACAGAGCTCCGCAGTCAGAGACCTGCTAGATCTGTAGCAGAACACACAGGGGTTTTAAGAAAAACTGCAGTAAGAAGCCCAGTATTTTACATATAGCTGGAATCAGGATGTGTACCACTATATCATGCTGCTCTCAGATTGGGAAACAAAAACCTGCTGACAGATTTCCCTTTAATGCTGAAAAACCACTGAGTTTATGAATTTCCTGTGACATTTGCTTACAATGACTCCATTGCTTAGTAAAGCCATATTATGTGTTGCAATGTATTCTGCATTGAAAGTCACTGCCGAATGGGAAAGAGCATTGTACATATAATATCTGTAACCATGCTGGTAATCTGCTAACTAACAAAGCCTGGCCTAACAGATCTTCCTTTTGCAATATAGTATGCACCTGAAGAACTAATCGAATATGACTATGAGTATGGGGGAGCAGATTACAAGGAGCCTGACTTTGTTACAGAGACACCCATAATTGCTGAAGATTATGTAGTTCCGACTGAGGTATAGTACATATGTGTTGTGTGCACGGCGTGTGTCACTATCCTCTCATCACCTGCTCCAGTGTCATCTCAGTCCCTTTTCTCCAGCTGACCTATGGCCTCCTTGCTCTGGAAGTTGGGTGAAGTTAATGGCAGGTTCATTTTAGCAAAAAAAAAAAAAAAGGACACCCTCATTTGGGTAAATCCTTGTTACAGAAATCTATTACACACATACTGATATATTTGTGTTGTAGACTTACAGTTTTGGTGGCTTATATTCTGATATGATCAAGTGTAATTAATAAACCAGTCTTTGTAAGCAGTAATGATGGTTTCTGAAAGCAGTCCATAGGTTATTGTGTTATGCCACTGGTGGACAACCGGTTGACCAGTCTATTCGTTATCTTCACGAAAGCATTAAATTAGAAAATAAGCCATCAGTACCGGTACACAACCTGCCCTTCAAACTCTTCCTTACTCCAGTTCTTCATTCTTTCATTCATTGTCTCCATCCGGTCTTTCACCACATTTTTGCAGAAGAAGAAAGCCAGTTCCAAAACGAAGAAGAAGCCAGTTCCCCCTAAATCAAAGGGAAAACCCCAAAAGGTCACGCCCAAAAACTCATTTGCAGCTAAGAAGAAGAAGGGCAAGACCGTTTACCAGGCATCAACAAGAAAAAGAATAGGGGTAAAGGTAGCAAAGACATCAAGATCTTCAATAGCATCAGCCCCGAAGATCTGTGATCATGAGATATAAAATGCCCTAACCTCACTAGAAGTGGACAGAACCTCTGGCTAATACCATAACCTACACCTATTCTCCTACTTTTTGAACTGCTAACCTACAAGATATCAACATTAAATTAACAGATCCTTGTATTTTTCTCTCAGGCTAATGTGGTTGATTACATACCAGAACAATATGGAGAAGTAGACTATGGATTCCAGACAGATACCCCTTCTCATACAACTGGAGCCAATGAGGTAAAAAAAGAAATTATGAACATAGGTGGAAAGCACTTTTTCTACAGGTCTGTTACATGGATTGGTAATTTAACAGGATGATCAAATCTGCTAAGATTCGACTTCAGCGAAAGGCAAATTTCAGGATCCCTTAATCAGGAATATTCAATTTGCATCCAAGTTTTTCATGCAAATTGAAAGTCTCTTATTACGTAACCCCAGAACATAATGAACATAGTATGTAAAAAAATGAATATTTATCGTATCAATCGCTTGTCCTCCCACCCTTGCAAACCATTGTCTGGTCCTGCCTCCTTTCCTTTCTGTCTTGTATTATTGTGTGCGTCCACTTCGGCCTGCTTCACTCCACACCAGGGTTTCTGGCACTAGGTAGACCTTTGACGTCACTGTAGGCCATACCATCGTGGAGCAAGTTGTGAAGTCATAACATTACAACATGCGTTACGAGAGGCCTGGTCAGCACCTTGGAGAGCGCAAGTCGGGACATCACCACATGCGCCACAATGACATGATGCGCGTTGACATCATAGGCCTATTCGGCATCGGAAACAGTGTAAAGTGAAACAGTCCAAAAAGGATGAGTCCGACGGAAGGAGTCAGAAGGAGTCGGAAGGAGAGATGCGATGGACCAGGTTGCAGGGAGAATTGCACAAAATTCATTTTACTGTAGAATGCCAATTTTCGTGAACTTCATGATGAATTCAACTCTACTCGATTACATTTGCTCTTCTCTAGTAATATATTACGTCCGATTATCATTTTACAAATGTTACTATTGTGCTATGAAGACAAATCTGACAGTATTCTGCACCTTGGCTTTGGACTAGCATCGGTAACACAACACTACAACAATACGTTAGGTGTGATGAGCACTGTTGACATAAGATATGACATGTTTTATACCTTAATGACAGTGATTTTACCTTGAGGATTAACACAGTGAAGATCAGGTTTGACAGTAATGAAATGATCCTTGATCTACCTACTTTGCTCTCTGTTAGGTGGTAATGCAGTGTAGTCATCAGTTCTGTTTAGGAACATATCAGCAATGATTCAGATTGCTGTATCAGGTTGCTCGCAGCGCACACGCAAGGAGTAATGCTTATAATGTACTTTTCCACAGCAAACCGAGAAGGTTCATATTAATGAAAACTGATGTTGGGCAAAAAGGATTCAATAACGTATAGCGACCAATTTATTCATTCTACCATTTAGAAACCCAACAGATGACAATTTGCCACGGATTCGGCATCAGTTTTTATTATCAGCGGAGGTTCTTTGTTACCATCTCTTTGCAATTTGTTGATTGAGGTCTATTAAAACTGGCTGATACCATTAGGCAAACTTATCATCTAGAACCCCTGCTTTTTAAAACAGGATCTCAAAGGTTATATTTTGGTTTAGTTCAAGGTCAACTTTAATATATTTTCATACATTTAGTACCATAATTCTATGTATTAGTTTTTTTTTTAATACCTGTCACTAAAAAATAGTGTAACTTACCCAGAGGGACACCTTAAATAGTATGACTACTTTAAAAATGATGGGCAAAAAAAGAGTAAGAAAGGAGAATGTATATTAATTTATTAATGTATATTAATAGTAATAGACTAATATATATTACATGATATAAAAAATAATATTAATGTATAATAATTTATAAGTCTTCATTCATCAAAGTGAATTCTAGTGCAAAGCACTTTGAAAAATTGCAAAATTTTCACACAACGTTGAGTTGCACAAAAATTTTGAGACTTTTGCCATTTTCATACTATTTTTGCCCAGGTAAGATGCAGGAGTGATGCCACAGCTTGTCTAATTTGTGATAAGTTGTGACATACCTTATGCCAAAACTCTGACTCCATTTTCTGACTGGAGTAAAATTTGTGGCGCGTCCCACATCAATTGTCTTAATTAAGCAAGAGCGCCTAATTCCAACACTCCCACTCATCCAGACTGGTTTTGGAGAATCAGGGCCATAATGTTTTGTAGAAATGAGCAAATTTGTTCGGATTCGGGTCCGAATATGATTGGAATCGAATATTGTTTTTGCAATATTTGTCGAACACAGCCGAACATCATTAGAGTCAATAGGAGTAGAAATTACCGAATATGTTCGGACCCGATCATCAAACATACATTCGGTACGAATAGTGTTCAAATATGGCTCGAATATGTCAAAATCAGATTCGGGGCCAAAATCCGAACAAATTCGCTCATCTCTAGTATTTAGAACTTTCTGCCCCATTCTCTAGCACTGTGATATGTACCCTACTCGACAGTAGCTCTTCCCGGAGGATGGTCCACCGATCCTGAAGATGCCCGCTGATGGAAGTATGGCTTTTGAGATGATCTTGTCCATAATTGCTTTCCATTTTAGTACATCTTTTCTGTGCTAGCTTTGTGCAGCATAAGTACAAATGAAAAGCTTGGATTAAGCAGTTTCCATCTGCTCTGGCGCACTGCCATAATAGTGCATATGCCAGATGCCTCCAGCAGCTTCCATTTCAGCAGGGCTACCCTTAGAGAAGACATGAATGACAAGAAGGCAGTGCTTCAGAGTGCTACAGAATGGTGTAGTAATGCCGCACACTTTTCTGCCAATTATATGTAATGTGGCCAACCCCTTTAATATATTTGGGATAATATACCCAATATCTTTAGCTTTAAGAACCACAGCCAAATAAAATATGGTTTATCTAGTCATCGTGAGGACATTTATGAGCTTGTACTATGACTTACCATTTATCTGTAAGAAAAATTATCATTTGGTGAACATTGGAGGTCTTAGCATTGAGACCCCCACTAATCAGTAATGTATCAAGTATTCTGAAGACAGGTTATAGCTTGCATTTATTATGCAACTCCTTTAGAGACAATGAAGGCCAATTCAACCTTTGACTACACACTTAATATAGACTTAATTAAAAACACATGTGACATGCACACATATGAACAAGTCGGTAGGACACTGTTCATACCACCCACTGACTCAAACACAAACAGAGAGCACAGAATGACAATTGTGCAGAAATATCCTGCAGTAAAACATATACCAGTAGTCAGCAAGTGCTGATAAAAAGATGATAACAAATACAGGGTATTTAGTAGATACATTTTTTTGCAAAAAAATGTATACCAAGCTGCTCCACCGTGTCAAGGTAACCCCTATTGGAGCAGTCCCTATCTAATGTATTTAAAACCTGAACATGTGAACAGTGTCTAAATGAACAGGATGAAGACAGGTGCTTCCTGGTATGGGCACGTGGTGTAAGCCAGCTCTTTATGTGCATGTCACACAAGAGAGGGGTGGGGTCTCTTAAATCATGCATAGGCACAGAAAAAACTGGATTAAAAACACATGTGACATGCACACATATGAACAAGTTGGTAGGACACTGTTCATACCACCCACTGACTCAAACACAAACAGAGAGCACAGAATGACAATTGTGCAGAAATATCCTGCAGTAAAACATATACCAGTAGTCAGCAAGTACTGATAAAAAGATGATAACAAATACAGGGTATTCAGTCGATACTTTTTTTTGCAAAAAAATGTATACCAAGCTCCTCCACCGCGTCAAGGTAACCCCTATTGAAGCAGTCCCTATCTAATGTATTTAAAACCTGAACATGTGAACAGTGTCTAAATGAACAGGATGAAGACAGGTGCTTCCTGGTATGGGCACGTGGTGTAAGCCAGCTCTTTATGTGCATGTCACACAAGAGAGGGTTGGGGTCTCTCAAATCATGCATAGGCATGGGAAAAACTGGATTAAAAACATATGTGACATGCACACATGCACACAATACACACAAGTCGGTAGGACACTGTTCATACCACCCACTGACTCAAGCACAAACAGAGAGCACAGAATGACAATTGTGCAGAAATATCCTGCAGTAAAAACATATACCAGTAGTCAGCAAGTGCTGATAAAAAGATGATAACAAATGCAGGGTATTTAGTCAATACGTTTTTTTGCAAAAAAAAATGTATACCAAGCTGCTCCACTGTGTCAAGATAACCCCTATTGAAGCAGTCCCTATCTAATGTATTTAAAATCTGAACATGTGAACAGTGTCTAAATGAACAGGATGAAGACAGGTGCTTCCTGGTATGGGCACATGGTGTAAGCCAGCTCTTTATGTGCATGTCACACAAGAGAGGGGTGGGGTCTCTTAAATCATGCATAGGCACAGAAAAAACTGGATTAAAAACACATGTGACATGCACACATATGAACAAGTTGGTAGGACACTGTTCATACCACCCACTGACTCGAACACAAACAGAGAGCACAGAATGACAATTGTTCAGAAATATCCTGCAGTAAAACATATACCAGTAGTCAGCAAGTGCTGATAAAAAGATGATAACAAATACAGGGTATTCAGTCGATACTTTTTTTTTGCAAAAATATGTATACCAAGCTGCTCCACCGCGTCAAGGTAACCCCTATTGAAGCAGTCCCTATCTAATGTATTTAAAACCTGAACATGTGAACAGTGTCTAAATGAACAGGATGAAGACAGGTGCTTCCTGGTATGGGCACGTGGTGTAAGCCAGCTCTTTATGTGCATGTCACACAAGAGAGGGGTGGGGTCTCTCAAATCATGCATAGGCACGGGAAAAACTGGATTAAAAACATATGTGACATGCACACATATGAACAAGTCGGTAGGACACTGTTCATACCACCCACTGACTCAAGCACAAACAGAGAGCACAGAATGACAATTGTGCAGAAATATCCTGCAGTAAAACATATACCAGTAGTCAGCAAGTGCTGATAAAAAGATGATAACAAATGCAGGGTATTTAGTCAATACGTTTTTTTGCAAAAAAAGTGTATACCAAGCTGCTCCACTGTGTCAAGATAACCCCTATTGAAGCAGTCCCTATCTAATGTATTTAAAATCTGAACATGTGAACAGTGTCTAAATGAACAGGATGAAGACAGGCGCTTCCTGGTATGGGCACGTGGTGTAAGCCAGCTCTTTATGTGCATGTCACACAAGAGAGGGGTGGGGTCTCTCTAATCATGCATAGGCACGAAAAAACTGGATTAAAAACACATGTGACATGCACACATATGAACAAGTCAGTAGGACACTGTTCATACCACCCACTGACTCAAACACAAACAGAGAGCACAGAATGACAATTGTGCAGACATATCCTGCAGTAAAACATATACCAGTAGTCAGCAAGTGCTGATAAAAAGATGATAACAAATACAGGGTATTCAGTCAGGGTATCTACACTCTTCTGCATTCTTTTCTCCATTTAAAGGGAATCTATCACCAGGTTTTTGCCACCATATCTGAGCGCAACATAATGTAGAGGCAGAGACCCTGATTCCAGTGATGTGTCACTTATGAGCTGCTTGTTGTAGCTTTTAGAAAATCACAGATTTCTAAGCACTAGTAAACCTGCTGCCAGGTACTCCTCCATATTCATGAGCTCTGTTCAATGTCTCCCACACCAAAGTTTGGCAGCTTTCTGCCTATGCACAGTGTACACATAAAACTGCCAGTCAGCTGTGTGGGCGGGGTTATGCATAGCTCAGCATTCAGAGAACTGCTAAATCTGCAGCCCCATTATCATGCTGCTCTCAGATGGAGTAACAAAATCCTGGAACCTTTTTGCTGATGGCAACTATGCAAATAGTAAACCAGTAAATAAGTAGACATGCCATTACAAAAAGTGAATTTACGGGTTCTAGATGACAAATTTACCTAATTATTTGATCAAGAACTGTAAAAAAAACTGTAAAGGAGACGTACACAGTTTGTGGTGCTCTGATGGATACTGTGAAAGACTTTCTATTTCTTGCTTCCATATTCTATGAATACGCAAAGTTACCAAAGCCATTCTGATTCTATAACTCTCATCACGTCTACAAAACAGGAGGCAGCGATGAAAGTTATTCCATTGCAAGCTGGTAACTGATGTGCCTTCTTTTCTTAATGGCAGCCATTTTTGGCTCACTGTCTGCCTATGAACTGCAAATAGCAACATTTCGTAAAAGCACTTAGGCACAGTTCATTACCAGCTCGCCAGCCAAGAGATGTCTTGACACCTATCGCTTACTCTCTGCTTAGATCATCTGTGCTTGATCTATATCCAACCCGCAGAAAATGGAATAAACTTCTATGAAATTATCTTTTGGTAAAGATGTTTCAATTATTCTGAAAATCATTCTCTTAGATATAATTGACTTGCCGAAATTCCTAAAATGTTCTGATTCTGTTATGTGTTTGCTTTAAATCTGCATTCTGCATATACATAGATACAGAACCAAGTACATTTCCGCTAATGTAAATTGGAAGTTTAACTTCATAGAATCATGTGATAAATTGTCTGGGTTTTATAACTGGCATGTGCTGTCCTTCAAAATATCCTACAGCGGCAGATACAAGTGGAATGCACATTTAAAGAATATATTTAGAAAAACATTTGCGAATCAGCTATTTGCAGATGCTATAACAGCTTTTACTTAATAATATTTAATGAAGAGTATTGCTATGCCGCGAATTGTAAGCAGACGCTAGCTTTATAGGGGTTTACGCATCGCTTTGAAAGCAGCGGTACTAATTGAATTAGTAAATTTAAAGAACCATCAAAACCATCTAAGCCAACTAAAATTTGTAGAAATAATAATTTATGTTTCGCCTACTCGAAACTGTAAATTTGTACCGCTGCTTTACATTGAAATATGTTTATGTCGTCATCTTTTAATTTCTAAGGAGAACATAGTCACCATGTGCTCCCGAAATCTAATTAAAAGATAATGATGACTTAAAGCTTTTTAGGTTGTAGACATCTAAAGTTGCATCCATGCATCTAACGCTTTCACTAACCTTAAACCGTGTGTTCCTCCCACTTGTCACACCGACACTGATAGAAAATTCCTGAGGAGGAGACTCTGGTGGAGGAGCCATTTGTTGAGGAGCCTTTTCTGGAAGAGTACATAACTGGAGATGATTATGACTCAGACAAAAAACTGGTAGAGGAAACAGACTATGGGGTGAAAGCTGTAGAACCTACAGAGTCTGAGCCGGTGGTGGGAGGAGATTTAGGAAAAGATGATTTATATGAGTACACAGACTATGAAGAGAAAACAACCAACCCAACAACAGATGAATTTGGACCTGGGGTACCAGCCGAGAAAGATATCTCAGAGACCACCGTAAGTTATCAGTGGAACAGATAATATAAACTAGAAAAAGTGCAATCCCAAATGACTTACTGTTTCTCCTTTGGAAGGTGGGATTTATTGAATTCAACACTAGATATCTGCTTGAGGTTTACTTATCTACTACAAGTCTGGCCTACTTATCATAGAGTGATAGATGTACAACAAAAGAAGTCAGTACAACATGGCTTTAGTATAAGCAAAAATGATTATAAAATCTGTAAATGACTTAGTTAGTAATTCAAATGTCATAAGTAGACATTTGGAAAGAGGATCTGCTCTGGGTTAAAAGTAGCTATTTTGTGCACTTATTTTATTCCTGATGCTTCTCCGAGTGATCCATTTTTGGCTTAAATTACGTCACAAGTTTCAGAATCTTTTTTATGTAATATTGATTTTTACGGCTCTTACCAAGGGGCGACATTGCTCGCAGAGTAAAAATGCAGAACATCCTAAAGCCACTCCCCAAGAGAATCTGTGAACCATGCCCCTTTGTAAGCACAACAATAGTCTACTAAATAAAAAGATCCATATCACTGGAACTATATGGCAGATTTAAAAAAAAAAAAAATGAATACTTAGGAGAAAATTGGGAATATAATAAAAAAACCCGGCGAATATTAATAGGGTGACGGATCCTCTTTGAATTTAACATCTACTTCCAAGTCTGCTGTTGTCTTTTTGTGCTGAAATGTGACATAAACTTTATAAAATGAAGTTTTGTCTCTAGGTATATACAGTAAGGACTGTATATCTCCACTGTTTCAAGCATAGGCCTGCAATATACAATGGATACAATATAGTCAGCTTAAGATTTTTAAAGGGGTTGTCCGGGACTTTAACTTTGACAGCGTATCTTTAGGATAGGTCATCAATGTCTGTTTGGTGAGGGTCTGACACCCGGCACCCCACCCATCAGCTGTTCCCAGAGTCGATGGTGGCCGGAACTGCTTAGTTGTGGTACTGCACAGCCCAGCTCCATCGGTAGACTAGTGGCCACAGCCACAGGTACTGCACATCCACCCCCTATTGTGCTGTGCAGCTTCACATCTGAGCTGTTCCGGCCTCCGCCATCACTGGGAATAACTGATTGGTGGGATTGCCGGGTGTCCCACCCATACTGATCAGACATTGATGACTCATCCTAAGGATTTCATTTTCTTGATTTTTTTATCTTAAGGATAGGCCATCAATGTTAATGTCCCGGACAGCCCCTTTATTAGTACGCCAGTCTTATGTTATTTTTTGGGTCTTTGGTGTAGGACACCGCTATGTATTGTATAGTTGCTGAGAAGTTGGACTTTTTACAGCTAAGGTTAACACATTCATAAGAAATTATAGACAAAAAATAGTTATGGCTTTACTGGTTTAGTTCAAAGTCAGTGCCCTATCTAACTGATATTGGGGCATCTAAGTATGATACTAGGGCACTAAGTATCCCAGGTATATAGATAATTTACCATATTATTAATATGTGGCTTATTAAAAGAATACATACAATAAAAGTCTACTGCGATCGTTTCCCACTACATGATGGCATCACTGTTCACCAGTTGGTCACACAGGGAAGTCTTTACCTAGCTGGCTAGAAATGTGAAATACTGCAAATATAATTCATTCACAAAGGTTACTTTTGATAGAAACCATAAATGTTCTTTTAATTCATTTTTTTTTGGGAGCCTTACTGATAACTGTTTCTTGTTGCAATCGCTCTTCATGGTTTTGCAGGTGAATAATTATGGAGGATATGGAGAGAAGGGTCAGAAAGGAGAGCCAGCTGTTATCGAGCCAGTAAGTAAGATATTAGACAATGGCGGAGATCATGTGTCTAATCTGACAGTACATGAAGGTCAAATGTTTGCAAACAAACCTTATACAGATATAGAGTATGAGAAACAATAACAGGGGAGTACACAGAAGAGAGGGGACAATTGAGGAAGATCTGTATAACACCTTTGTTTCCCGGGTTAATAGGAGGTATCCATCTTCTAACTGACAGATGAGAGGTGACTACTGGGCCATTTCCCAGGTTTCCTTGGTGTGGACATCAATATAAATAAAAGTTGATGCCAACTTTAAGGGAGTTGTCCAGTCTAAGAAAAGCCTACAGTGACTCTATGTATCTTGGTGGTATTTCCTGATGAAGGGGGCATGAGACCCCTGAAACGCGTTGAATAAAGCCACTGTAAATCTATGACAATCTCCTGGAATTTATACCGGGGGGCAAATTCCCTTTGAATGTATGAATCATGACTGTGTGCTATCCTAATTGGGACACTATACCTCATATACCTCATCCGAGAGTGCAGTCACAAAACTGCATGTAAATTATTTGCAGTTGACTAGTCTCACCCAGCTTCTCTCAGTTGTCTGTTGAGATGAATCTGATGAGACTAGTTGGCACATGACCGCAAGAATGCAAATTGAATACTTGGGAGTCAGGGCACTGCCCACTCACATACAGTGAGCCCATCACACACTGTTACGGTCATCAGTCTGCAGTCACATAGAGTACAGTACTTGCAGACTATTCTTCCTAGACTGGACAACTCCTTTAACAAAGGCCACCTCATCTCTCTAGACCCCATAGAAACTGCAGGAGCTATCATGAGCTTAATTGCTCATTTACAGAGGCCAATAACAGGCCAGTTAAAAAACTTGGGCTATGAGAAATACATTTGACTGTCACTTATTGGACTGTTTACATTGGCCGACGAGTAATAATGGGGACAGAACAATTTCCAATATACTTCAATCCTTCTATACAGTGCATGTTGCCGGCAACACATCATCTGTTTATACCAGGATGATGTGCTGACGATACATGCATAAAAATGAAATGATCCAATCAGCAAGTGTTTTGTTGGGTCATTGAGTAATTACCGGCAGGTTTACTCCGGCAACTAACCGGGAACGAGGCTTCTTACGAATTGGAAAGACAGTTTTTACGTTGTCTACCTTCAAGGCAAAATTGCCCGTTCCAGTAATTGAAGCCTTTTTACAAGGCTTTATATAACTTTGTATACTCTAATGATGCCTTTCTAATAATATAATGGCTTGTGCTGTTTGTCATCATGGATTAGATCCTGATACACATTTGTTTTATACGCGTTTCTGCACCATCTTCTTTTTAATTTTGCGCACATGATATGTTGGTTACCATGAAATAAATGAATCAGAATAGAGTCATACGACGCATAGATTTAGTGCCATCAAAGTGTCTGTTCAGGGGCCTAGAAGACTGCTTAGAATATGGCTCCTCATATGGAAATGCACAATGACACAATAGATTATCTAATACTTTAATCCCCGGCCTAGCTGCTGCATCATCTGTTTTATATTACGCTCACACAAATCCTCAGTCAGTAAACCAGCGATAACATATTAGTCCGAACGCCTGAGATTTGTAAGCTGTGGATCTTGACATCAGGAATAGTTTAAATGAGCTGTATTGAATAATAACAAATGGAATATGATGTCTGGCTCTTCACGACTCTTTAGACACCTAGAGCGAATACCAATTATTTCACAGTGAACAGGCCACAGAAAAAGATAACCTTGCTTGTATTCACTCAGGTCATTCGGAGACTCAATCATTTTGACTTTCTTCTGTTTCTGTCATTCCTGATCCTGTACTTAAAGTAATTTTGACCACATGCTCCAAGTACAGCATCCTAAATAACATGATGTTGATGGATTCTACTCATTATGGCAATGCACTTTTTATTTTTCAGGGAATGCTGATTGAAGGACCCCCAGGACTTGAAGGACCCGCGGTATGTATTCAATTATTTTTCTAGAAACTCAAATATTGTTTATAGTCAGCCAGAAGAAAGTAACAAATCCCATCTACACTACGGAAAATTCTATTCCTTGAGTCAATGTACCTGATTGCCAAACTCTGCAGTCGACCACCATATGTCATTATTCTGCTTTTGCAGCCTGAAAACTATAGGGCATTTTTACTAAACTAAGCAGTCTTAAAGTGCCTCACATTTACCACAGTGGCTCCTGCGGTATGATGATTGGCGCAACCCGTACACATTTTTCCGAATTCAAGACATCATTTGATTGGCTTACGTTTGGGCACCTAAATTGGAGTGCAATTTGCAGAGGTGTGCGTAGAAAAACCGTGGGCCCATAGCAAAGATCCTAATTATGCCTCACCTCCTAAAACAATAATAAATTATTCTGCTGAGTAGTTAGGCTATGTGCACATGATGCGTTTTAGATGCGTTTTCATGGCGTCTTTTTATGTGCGGAAATGCTCCAAAAACGCAATGGAATACTAAAGCAAGGTAATGCAATGACAACCTTAAGTGTTGTGCACATGATCCGTAAATTTCCGTCCATATTTGCAGCGTTTTATTTTCTGCAGCATGTCAATTCTTTTTGCGTTTCTGCAGCGTTTTTGACTCAATTGACTCAATTGAGTCAGTCAAATCTGCAGCAAAAACGCATTTGTAAAAAGGTTTGCACATTTACGGCATATTTGCTGCAGATTTGCTGCCAAAAACGCTGCAGAAGTGTCAAGAAAATGATGTCAGAAGGAAGAAATAGTGTGGGCAGAGAATGTGTGTGAGCGGAGAATATGTGTGTGGGCTGAGAATATGTGTGAGTGGAGAATGTGTGCATGTCTGTGTGTCTGTCTGTGGGTGTCTGTGTGTGTCTGTCTGCGTCTGTCTGGATCTGTCTGCGGGTGTCTGTGTGTGTCTGTCTGCAGGTGTCTGCGACTATTTGCAGGTGTCTGTCTGTGTGTGTACCCATGCAATGAACAGCCCATAGTGATTGTACTTAGGCGTCGTCTGATGGGACTACTACTCCCATCCGGCTATGTCTTCTGTCACATATAACAGAGACAGCATGAGCCAATGATTGGAGAATAGTCTCATCATCCGGCGCCTGTGTTCAATTGTAAAAAAAATCTAAACATTTGCATAATTGCATATATATTCACATACATTATACATGCTCACCGAACACCTAATCCCAGACACTCGCGTCTCCTGCACGCAATCAAAAATAATAAACCAACATATACTCCCTGTCTGCCGTAGTCCATTTAATAACGAGTATCCCACGTTGATGTCACTCGGCCTCTGGCGATACACTGACAGGAGGTAATCACTCCCGCAGTGTATCACTGAGCTGCCGTGAGCGTTCACAGGAGTACATCAGCTAATCAGCTCTGGTGCTCTCACTTATGGCACTGCTGCATGAGAAAGTTCTCACACAGCGGTAGTGCCGTAAGTGAGAGCACCGGAGCTGATGAACTCCAGTGAACTCTCACGACAGTGCAGTAATACACTGCGGGAGCTATTACATCCTGTCAGTGTATTGCCGGAGAAGGGTAGAGCAGCCACATCTCATATCACATTGCCTCATATCCCCTTATACACAATATGATGGCTTAAAAGCCATCCTCAACCCCCAATCCACAGTATGTTGTTGGCCCCACAACCCTCAATGCACAGTATGATGGTCTCCTAGCTCCCTATACCGAGTATGATGAATCCACAGCCCATCTATACACAATATGATGGTCCCATAGCTCCCCTATACACAGTATGGTAGCCCTAAAGAGACCCCTTATACCGAATATGATGACCCCACAGCCCCTATACACAGTGTGAAGGCCCCATAGCACTCCTATGCACAATGTGATGCTCCAATATCATTTACAAATACTGACTGACAAAATGACTGACAAAATAATAAAAAGAAAACCATACCTAGCTATGTTCCCCCAATTCATTCCTCCGCTTTGTGCCGCTTATGAACTGAGGCTCGGCACAGTGGGCATGATCTACTGAAATCATTCCAACTGCTGCGTCCATCTTCAGACGCACAGGCTGAATGGAAAATGAAGGGATGTCAATACCATTGAACCCAGATGTCGGGCTTGAGGGGGGTCCTACTGCCCATTTTGCCATTGGAGCCAACCTATGTAGGGGTCCCATAGAGGATGCATGGTCTGTCTCTATGTATGGTAAGCCCCTGGCAATTTGGAGCATGTTGTCTCATTGCACACCTCTCTCATTTCCAGGAAAGCTACATACTATAAAGTCACAACTTTTTCACATGAGTTACAAATGGAGTTTAGTTAAATAAATAGATCTGATGTGACAAATTCTGGCAAATTGACCTAAAATTTGGAGCATTTATGCCAAATTCGAGGTAAACTTAGAATAATAAATCTGTTTTTGTACCTATGATGTCTTAAAAATAAAATACATTATTATATATATTACCATTTAATATATCAGAACAGAATTTAATAAATTGCTATATTCCCTTAGATAAAATGTTGAGTAAACACTTTATATTACTTACCTTGTACTGATCCCAAGCTACAGCCTCAGGCTCGCGGCACACCTTTTAAACTTTCTTTGCTGTCTGTCAAGGACTTCCATAGGAAAAACAGAAAAGTGGGATTCAGACAGAATAATTAGGCAAAAAGAATCCAAACCTGCAACTTTAGAGTTCTTTTGAGTATTGACCTTTCTTCTAATGGCATCCGTCTTCTAAGATGGACACAATAGTAGTCCACATTATTGGTTCTGACTTAAAAACCATCAATGGCAGAAAAAGAGGTGAAACGGAGGCCAAAGTTTCACACTATAGTTATTGGCTCCGAGTGGTGTGTTTGATCTTTCTTACAAAGATCCTAGAAATAGGATAAACCATCCTAATTCTATTATACTGTGAGAAAGGTTTTAGTTACGGTATGTATTTTCTATTAGCATGAATTATTGTTAAAACTTCTATAACGTCCGGACATTATAGGATAAAATTTCAGTTTCTATTTGTATGGTATGACATTTATATTTTTGTTGTTTTTTAGGGTCTTACTGGTCCTCCTGGTTTGCAAGGACCATCTGGCCCATCTGGAGACCCTGGTGAGAGAGTAAGTACCATAAACAATTACCGTCACATGCTTACATAATATGCATTTTAGAACAAAAAATACTGTACATTGTCCCATATTTTCTTAGACTGATGTAAGAACAATGATAGTTGGAGTGGTTTGCCTGAAATTCATTGAAAGGCATATTTGAAAGTCAAAAATGAAATCTGTACCTGCAACAAAAAGGCAAAAATTTGCACTAAATATTGCGCCAGTTTTTGATTGTTTTTGGTATGCAGGTTAACAAACTTGTTTTAAACATGGAGACCACATTCACTTTAGAGACTACACCCCCTTTAGAGACCACACATGCATTAGAGATCACACTCATTTAGAGACTACACCTACCCATTCATCAGAGATCATTACCACTCTTTAGAGACCTCACCTCCTTTAGAGACCACACATGCTTTAGACACCACATCCCCCCTTAGAGACCACACATGCTTTAGAGACCACATCCCCCTTAGAGACCACACATGCTTTAGAGATCACATCCCCCTTAGAGACCACACATGCTTTGGAGACCACATCACCCTTAGGCTGGGGTCACCTCGTTATGGCAGTCCGATTAACGGACTGCGTTACACCGCGGTATAGCGCAGTATAATGCAGTCCATTAACTCTACCATTGACCCCCATTATGTGGTGCATCGCGACGCATGCCGTAAACGGGCATTGAACGGGCTGTGTTAACGCAATGTGAACCTGGCCTTAGAGACCACACATGCTTTAGAGACCACACCCTTTTACACCTACCCATTCATCAGAGACCATTACCACTCTTTAGAGACCTCACCTCCTTTAGAGACTACACATGCTTTAGAGACCACATCCCCTAGAGACCACATCCCCCATAAAGACCACACATGCTTTAGAGACCACATCCCCTAGAGACCACACACGCTTTAGAGACCACACACCTGTAGGGACCACACCCCTTTAGAGACTGCACCTACCCATTCATCAGAGATCATTACCACTCTTTAGAGACCACACCCCTGCTTCACATCATTTTCCTCATATTCATTTTTTTTTTCATGAAGCTAACAACTAATTGTGGCACATGTTAAGATTTGATGACATTTTTGTGCAGCTTACATTAAGAACTGGGACAAAGCACTTTTTAATTGTGGGACCTTACACAGTACTTACAATGTAACCTCATACTTACGGTGTGACTTAATATGTTATTCCTCCTTAGGGTCCACCTGGACGTCCTGGACTTCCTGGTGCTGATGGTTTACCTGGACCTCCTGGGACTATGCTAATGTTACCTGTAAGTTAATATATTTGCATATTATACTCCACGTATTATATTTTTTCAGTTTTTATTTGTTCACAATATATAAAAAAAACTTACGTAGTTAAGAAGTGTAATATGGTATAACCAAAGTCCACACATTATTTATAGGAGTTATTTCTGATGTAGCTTATACCTGCGTAAATCTAGTGCCATTACTTTCCACTGCAAATGTTCTTTGGAAAAGGTTGAGCGGCACAGTCCATGGACAGGAGTGTGCATTTACACTGGCTGAATATTGCGAACAATCGTCCCTGGCAATTCTCATTTCCCAAAAGTCAGCAGTGTAAACAGGCGTCTGATTAAGCAAATGTTCATTAATTGGGTGAATTGATTTTAAAACTTCCTTAAAAATCATCGTTCTCGGCAGCACCTCATCCTGTGTAAACATGACATGTGCTGAAAACAATGCGTGAAGCAGCCAACATAGAAGCGTTACACCACACACTAAAAAAACTAGTAAAATTCCCAAAATGGTTGCTGAGAAATAATACATGCAATGACCACCTATTTATTGCATATATATGGGAGTCAAAGGCAACTAGAAGAATGCAAATGAATGCAAAAAATGCAAGGATAATGGGTTATAGACCGGTCTATTATGTGTGGTCTTGTAAGCGTAGTCCACCTGTCTATACAGGATATTCAGCAGCTGCTTATCGGTAAACATGTAGCCAGTCGTCATTCATTTAATGGCTTCCATCATCTGGTGTACACCCACCCTAACACTATTGTCTCATTCAATCTATCACATGTACAAAAAAATCGATACTCTGTTTCTGCCAAAGTATAAAAAACACTGTGGATACAAGTGCATATTCTTGATAGGTGAACCAGCGTGTGTACATTCTGACATTTTCTTTATTTTGTCTTCTAGTTCCGGTATACTGGGGATGGGGAAAAAGGACCACCCATATCTGCTCAGGAAGCTCAAGCTCAAGCTATTCTCCAACAGGCCCGTGTAAGTAATTAATGTGATCTAGTAACGTTGCGAAACAAACATTTGCCAAAAAAGGAATGAGATCTTTTTATTTGTTTGTTAATATACTTCAATTTAGTGATTCTATTTTTTATTTTTGCTTAGATTGCTATGAGAGGTCCTGCTGGGCCAATGGGTCTTACAGGAAGGTCTGGTCCCGTGGTAAGTAACTCATTAGTTATTTTTACATTGACTTTTCTTTGTTGTAATTTCACTTTTTTGTATTGTGCATGTTCATTCTTTGAAGCAGCAATCTTCCATCTGCAGGAGCACATTGCTCCTCTGCCTTCCAACTGGTTGCAGTAGGTTGGCGCACTCTTGAAGACTCTTGGAGATTGACAGTTCAGACTAGAAGCATGGTGGTGACGATGGTTCACAACTGAGAGTTATCCCATTCTGCTAGCAGCAGGGGCACAGATGCTGTCTAGAACCGGCTTCAGAGTGTCACCTGCAGGATTGCAGGTTTTAAAACATAAAGCAGCGTGCGCTCCTTGCCTACATACTTGTCCATTCTTAGGCTGCAGAGGTGGTTGGTAACCAAACAATAAACAGTCCACCAAAAATATAAAATAATGTATTTTTTAGGAGAGAATTTTTAATAATAAGAAGACTGAAATGCTACTTGGTTTCACGATATGAGACGACCCCTTTAAATCTTATGACCTTTGCATGGGGAACAATGACCAACTGTAAAGATAAAACACTGGGGAGAAAGTAGCGAAAAATAGTGTGTTATCCAAAAAAGATCAAGATATTTAGATCAGATTATGCTAACCTGATCCATAGTAGTATGCGTTTTTAGTTTGCGATGTTCAGCTTCTACGGATCCACAGATTATAAGATAACCAACGAATATCTGTGTCAAAGTGTCAAAGGAGTTTTGTGGATAACTCCAGCGCTGCTGACTTATTAAAGACATCAACCCAAGAATGTTCATTAATAAATTTACGTTTTTTAATTCAACGCGTTTCAAAGTGACAAGCACTTTCTCTTCAGGAAACAACCACAACAAATGCAACTTGTGGTTTTCTCCTGAAGAAGAAGTACTTGTCACTTTGAAACGCGTTGAATTAAAAACCGCAAATTTATTAACGAACACCCTTGGATTGATGTCTTCAATAATCAGCAGCGCTGGAGTTATTCACAAAATTCCTTTGACACGGATAACTGTTTAGATGGCGTTTAGATGGGCACTGGAAAATCTGTGATGTGGCCTAGCTAAATATGGCTTTCTGTAATGCGGAATACATGCATATGTATACATCAGGGTCCACACACATGGAAAATCCATGTCCATGGATCCCGTTCACAGAGTACTTCGGGGAGATGTAATCAATCTTTCTGCTGCCATCTGGTGCAGCCATCAGAACACAGGAAAGATTCTGGAGAAAAATAGGCCGTGTTTCATATAATCCACAAAATTCCTCAAAATGCTACAACTCCAAAAAGTTGTACTACTATGTCTAATGATGTTAGATCTCTTGGTGGTTTAATACTATGTTTATTCCAGTATATCCAGATGATAAATATTAATACCAGCATTATATCTCAAGAACATGAAGCTTACCCACAGCCCTGAATAGGAAATTATAGCAAAAAATGCTTGTGAAAACTATGTGATAAGGCCCTGTTCTCACTGCAGTGAGAGTCTAAGTATATTTGACATACAAAACAATACTGCTTAAGGCTATTTCATATTATTCACATCAAAATGACAGAAATTGCTACAATCCCCATTATAAGCCAATGAGCTTTGTTGGGGTTGGTGGCATCCATTGTACGGTAGACCCAAAAGAGAGCTGAGCCTTCCCTTGTAAGTAGCAGCTGTGATGTTAGTGTGAACATAGCTTACCTCACATGGGAATTTGCAACGTTGATCAGAATAGTTGTCATTTACCATTCCCAATAACATATATTTTAAATATCCTAAACCGAGAAGTCAAAGGGACTGATTCATCAAGACTAAAGTAGCACACCGTCGTCATATTCCGGTCATGCTGGAGAAGATGGCGCCAAATCCATTGCCATTTAATGAATTCGGCACCACTTCTCAGTGGCGTGCACCTCCGTCAGTCAATCACTGATTGAAGTAGTATTCCTGGAGTGCACTCATGAAAAATTTGACTGATGGGTGTCACAATTCAAAAAAGTTGTATCATATCTAAGGATAGAGTCATACGGCCATAAAACTTGTAACGCAATGCTAGGACTGGCCAGTGGCTCTCCCTACCCATGCGTGTCAGCCTGTATTTCTATGCAGCTGTCACACTCAGGTCGGGAGAACCGTCGGCCAGTCCGAGCATTACGTTGCGATTCCCATCCGAGATATATGGCCGTTTGACTCTTTCCTAATGGTGAAAGATCTATTATAACACCCTATCCCACCCTGGCTCTTCCCCAGCTCCAGCCCATTTTTGCGGAGCTGATTCACACTTAGGTGAGAACGCCAAAACTTCCACATTTTGTAACTTTTACATCAGCCCCCAAAGAGTTAGATTCACTTATATAATAATAAAAATAATGACATCATTATGATGATGATTATGTTGATATTATTATTATTGTACCTTTTCAATATATGTAGTTAAGTTCATAGTAACATGTAAACTATGTTTAAATAAAGCCAACAGATTTCAATTTCTCCCACTTAGCGTTAGGAGCTCCCCCTATATACTGCTGCCACATTGTAGCTGTTTAGTAAACATTAAACTGTCAGCACAGATAATACCGTTCCTTGCCACCGCCATAATCTGAATAAATATCCCATTGCCTTATGTGATCTGAATGAACTATGCATTCAGCTTTGGCCTAGTTTTCTCTTGCTTTTTCATGGTCTATTAACTCATAATAGAAAATTTATTTTCACAAAAGTTTTAATAGGTCTGTCGGCATCCAAGCAAAATATATTATTTTTGGAGCCCTCTCTATTTACAAAAGAAAAAAGAAAGTTATTGATTGTGGTCGTTAGATGTGAAATTAGCATTTTTTTTTTTTTTGAGCCATTTAATTAACACTTTGGTAGAGCGTACGTAGCTTTGCATATTTTATCGGAGAGAATTTGAATCTATTGTATTGAAAACAATTCCGTGACCCATTAAAGTGTAGACGTGACGGCCGCATTGATTGCAGCTACAGTGTTATGATTAGACATTTTGTCTAATGAACTTTATGAGCTTGAAAGAAATGAAACCGGCAATCGAGTGCCAAAAAACACGTAACTATTAGTCGCAAATGGCAACGTTTGACTCATAATCTAACAACTTCAGAGAGTGAAATGAAATTTGATTAAAACTACGTGAGTAATGTTGTTGTTTGGTTAGGGCTCAGTTCACACTAATGCATGCGTGCTATGTGCCATTTGGCATAATTGAATCAAGTGAGCTTTCATCTATGTAATGGAGCAGACACTACTACATGCTGTAAATTCTTTGGCCCGTGTAGAAAACCACATATAGCCACACACATTGCTCACATTGAATTAAAGATGAGGGACACGCCCAAAAAACAATCGTATAGTCCATAAAGCAAGCAAGTAGGGCTAAAAAGGGTCAGCAGAACAACATCCACTAGATGCAAAGGGCGGGTAAGACCTAGTGTAACAGTTAAATAAGATGATCAACATAATCATTCTAAGGCTAGGTTCACATTTGTGGATGGCCGAGCTGCGGACTTTCTCCGTGAAGCTCCGCCCACTGCCGCACCTCCTCTGGTCAGCTCCACCTCCATCTGCATGCTGCCTGCGTACCTATCTTTAACATAGGGGGCGCAGGTCGTGTGGATGTATGCAGATGCCTCCGCATGCGTCGTTTTGACGATGCGGCGACCGCATCAAATTCCAACATGTTGCGTTCGACGTGGGTCAACGCATCATCAAAACGACGCAGGCGGAGGCATCCGCATACATCCGCATGACCTGCATACCCAATGTTAAAGATAGGAACGCAGGCCACATGCAGACGTAGGCGGAGCTGACAGGAGGAGGTGCGGCAGTGGGCGGAGCTTCACTGAGGAAGTCGGCAGCCCTCCGCAGCTCGGCCATCCGCTAATGTGAACCTAGCCTAAATTAGATCCAGAAGTAATCCCAGAGTCAAATATCCCATATGTACATGGAAATGAAATAATGTGCTCTGTGGGGTGGGTGGGCTGACCACGAGGGATTCCACTGCTGCACTCTGCAACGTATTTGTTTCATTCCCATATGTCCTTTTCTGCATTTTTAGCACCTATTGGCGCAATCTATTTCTAATGGAGGTTCTGCTTTGAGTATATTATTTTAATTACCTGTACATATGGGATACTTGACTCTGAGATTTCTTCTGTCTGGCTTTCATCAGATATATTAAATAATTGCAGAAATGTCTGCATCAAATCTTCAGAATGTGAAAAGTGACACAATTTCTTTCCCAAAATAAAAAAAAGAAATCAGCAGTTGTTGCAATTAATGAAGTTTTCTGAGTTTTTAATATTGATGACTTAGCCTTAAGGGAACCTGTCAGGTACCCCTTGCCTCCAGAACCACCTGCAATTGTGTCTACATATCTAAATTCTCTGCCTAACAGTCCCTGTATTACTTTACACACATATACAGATCTTTAGAAAAAGTTTTTCTAAAATCTGTTCAGGACATGTAAATGAAGCCTTTGAGCAGTCGATGGGGCGTTATTGTCCCCACACTAGTCGGCCCATTCAGCATGTTATAACGCCCCTGTGGGCATGGTAGCATAAGTTGCAAGCACTGGTGTCATCGCCAGTGCTATACATACCTTGTACATGTCCCGCTTCCAGAGAGGCGCACTGCGCACGATTGGAAGCCTTCTGCACTTTTGATCGTGCGGAGTGCTCCTCTCTGAAGCCGGCACACATACCACTGGCTTTAGAAGAGCAATTCAGTAAGGGAAAGAAGTCACATGCATCCGCAAGGTATGTATAGCGCTGGCGATGATGCCAAGTTATGTTACCACCACACTACAGGGGTTTGACAACATGCTAAGTGCGCCGACTAGTCTGGGAGCACTAACCCTCCATTGTCTAGTCAAAGGCCTCCTTTAAATATCATAAACGGACTTTAGAAATACTTTTTCTACAGATCTGTTTATGTGTGTAGTGTAATGAATTGACTGTTAGGCAGAGAATTTAGATATGTAGACACAACTGCAGGTGGTTCTGGAGGTAAGGAGGACCTGACAGGTTCCCTTTAAGATGGCTCATTATTGGGAATCTGTCATCAAGTTTTATACTTATAGATAACTTGGCTGTGTGATATCAATCTGCTAAGGTTATCCTGCTCTATGAGAAATGCTGACAGATAAGAGCGCATGTTCAATGTGACAAGCTCCCTTTAACATCAGAGTGATGGGTGTCCAAATCAAGGTTTCCCCCACTGATCAACTGATATTGCAGATCTCTGCTGCTCAGTGTCATTCAAGTGAATGGTACTGACCTGCCGCACCAGACATTACCTCTGCCAAATGTACAGAGCTGTGGCTGGTAAATAGGGAAAACACTGCAGCGCAGGGCAGGATTGCCATTGTCCCTTCAATCAGCTGATCGGTGGGAGTGCTGAATACCGACACCTAGAGATCTGGTTAGGCCATCAATATTACAGTCGCAAAAACCCTATTAACACTGGCCTATTAAGGTGATTAAATGATTCTAGTCTCATATTAGTTGTAGTAGCTCAGAGGCATAGCTAGGGGTTCAGCTGAGGGGGGATGAAACATTTGAGTGGGCCCCTAAACAGTAATCCTGATTACAATAAATTGATTGCAAAATAATTGATTGCAAAATACTGATGGGGCAACTACTCACAAACTACCAATTCATGGAGGGGGTGATTGCTTTGTATTAAAATTGCACACAAGAGAAGGCTTGTTCAGGGGGCTGGTTACACACAGGTAGTGTACAGTGTCTGGCTTACAGTCTATTAGTGATGCCCATACTATTAGATTAGGTGGACTGCCCAGCACTATATCAGTGAACCCTGTGAGGACAGAAACCCTAGTTTACAAGGCCAACATTAATGGGCTTGGCTACACCCTGAATAAAAATATAATGTGCAAAAAAATATTTTATATATGGGATATTGGTTGATATTTTGGCCAAAATACACAAGCTTGCAACCCTCGTCAAGGGTACTCATAATTGTGAGTCCTAACACCAAAATTAAAAGCAAAGCCGCAGAAAAAGGAATTAAAAGGAAACAGTATTTACCCATCCATATGCCATATGATGACATATAGTGGTAGATACCAGTCCTACAGAACTAATGAGAGATTACAGTACAGTTAGATATAGTGACTTATTGATGATGTTCTTTCTGGTGGAGTAGTTCACTTATCCAGTCTTTTCCATCTTGCTCAGTCCGACATGGCAACTTTTTCAGCCGGGACTCATCTGCAGAGATTACAACAAATACGCACTTGACTTCTCACACTTCCAGAACCGTTCCCATCTATCCCCAACCTGCACAAACTCCTCATCCTAAAGAGGATACCCAAAGAGTGAGCGACTGCTGTCCTATATTTCCCGGTTCCTGCCCCTGCTGTTTGGCACAATAACAGTGCTCCTCTTAGTACCCCACGTAAAAATGCCCATTACTGTGCCCCTACATAGTAATAAAATTAATGTCTCATTTTTGCCGTCTAGATGATAAAACTGTCCACTGCAAAATATTAATGCAAATGTCATAGGAAACTGTATCCGCATTTTGACCCTTTTAGCAGCAACAATACTGTGAGAGCCCCGGTAACAATAATGCTTCTTAAGAGTTCCCCAATGTACAGCTCCTCTATACACATTATGGTGGGTCCACAGCTCCCTTATACAGAGTAGGATGTCCCCACAGCTCCACTATATACAGTATGATGGGCCCACAGGTCTCCTATACACATTATGATACCCCATAGTTCTTCTATACATAGTATGATGTCCCCACTGCTCCCCCAAAACACAGTATAATGACCCCCAAAGAAGCCATTACACTGTATAATGTCCCCACAGTAGAATCCACACTATATGATGGCCTCCACACTGTATAATGGCCTCCACACAGGAGTCCCCACACTAGCCCTCAAATCGTATAATGGCCCACACAGTAAGCCCCAAACTGTATAATGTCCCCCACATTAGCTTCCACCCTGTATAATGGCCATCATGATGACCCGCAAACTGTATAATGACCCCACATTAGCATCCACGCTGTATAATGGCTTCCCCACATTAGCCCCCAAACTGTATAATGGCCCTTACTTTAGCCACTAAACTGTATAATGGCCCCCACATTAGCTTCCATCTTGTATAGTGGTCTCAATAGCCCCCAAACTGTATAATTGCCTCTGCATTAACCCTCAAACTGTATAATGGCCCCTGAATTAGGTCCTACACTGTATAATGGGTCCAACATTAGCTCCCAAACTGTATAATGGCAAGTGCATTAGCTCCCAAGCTATTCAATGTCCTCCAACACTTTATAAGGGTCCCCATGGTAGTCCCTACAATGTATGAGGGTCCTCCAATGACTTCAGAGTCCCTCATTTTTTATGATGCACCCACATGTTTTAATGAAAATAAAATACATCCTTTACTCACCTATTCTAGGATTCTAATGAGTCCTCCACACGGACCAACACACTGTCATCGCACGCACAGCACGTCAGAGTCCCTGTCCGGAGTGATAATGTCACCGAACAACAACTCTGACATCCCGTTTGTGCATCGGCACCTCAGCCGTTCTATAGACCGCAGGTTTAAAGTGACCTGTGGTCTACAGAATGAAAAGCGGTAACGGTAGTGCAGGGAGACCGTGTAGTTCTGCTCTAACATGAGGGGAAACAGCCATCATCCACCGCTGTACCTTCTCTCCTGCGTCCGTGTATTGATTCCCCGAATAAAGAAGAATTGTTTTATTGGATCCCAGAGTGTTACCTATTTTTTCCATTCTGGCCTAGCTTTTGCATGAGGCTTAGCTGTATCGGCACGCTATGCACGCCGATACAGTTAAGGGTTACTATAGCCCCGGATTGGCACCTCTGATTAGGCCCAGGGTGACTGCACCCTCTACTACCCCCTTCGGTAGCTACACTATTGGCCCATATTTAATATTCATTGTTTACAGTTTAATAGAGATATACATAAAATGTAAATTGAAAATAAATAAGAGTCCGTTTCTGAACATGCAAAACGGGTGAAAAGAGCCACAGGAAATCTATAAGGAGCTAGATAATAAGATTGAGGCTCATCCGGCTGCCTCTTCAATTTATCATGTGCCAAAGATGACCTAAAACCGCGTTAAGCATGGAAGCTTTCTAGTTCCGGGAACGTCCATTATACTTGTGTCAAATATAAACACTTTGAAAATAAAAGTATTTTTCAATTATTGTTGACATTTCTGTCGTTGCGGATTAAGGGGCGTCCTCTGCATGCACACTGCACATAATCACCCGACCAGGCGGAGGAAATCTTCTATCTATGTCAGTGGTGAGATTACATCATTATTGAGGGAGAAGGAGCCAAAAGCAGATCTGAAAATAGGAAGATCTAACCTCACTGATATCACGAGATCCCACATCATGATGAGAAGCAGAGTACTGTCCTCCCACAAGGGCGTTCTTTACTTTTCTTCTGTCAAGTTGGAAATGTTCTATTAGTTTCTTGTTCCATCTGCCTGTAAGGAAACTGAGCGACGCTGCATCTACCACACAGTGGTCATTCAGCTTTCCCAGACTAAATATAAGGCTAGGTTCATGCAAACATAATACATGCTGGTTGAAAGAGGACATCTCTTCATGAGTACCCGTCAGGCGGCATGATTGATATATAGAAGCTGAGCTCTCTATTAAATGGGCTTGCACCATCTGAAGCAGGATTTCTAAATACATGTATCTCCCTATCTCTACCCTGTGATTGTCAGCTTTCCCCTGTATCACAATTCTCCTTCGGGTGTCCATGTCTGACATATTTTCTACATGTATTTTTCAACATGTACCCATTATATTTCTATGGGCATGTTCACATGCGTGTTTTTTTTGCAACAGTTATCTGCATAACATAAGGAGATACGTTTGTTTTTTAACATACCGTAATTTGCCCATTCAAGTAAATAGGTGGCTGAAAAAATGGACAGCAGAATGATACTATCGGTGTCATCCAAGTGCAGTCCAATTTTTTACCGTTTTATGGGTAGAAGAAGCTATGACTTTTTTTGCATACAAGAAACAAAGAAACACAGATGCCATAGTGATGGTAAGTGTGAATGCAATTCTGCCAACCCCCTCCAAAAAACTCAGACCTATGAACAACGGTGTACAGGAAGGGTCCTCCATTAGCCAGTGAGAGCAGGGTAATAAGTTATGACCTATCACCTAGAGATTTCGATGCATCTTCTATGGTTGTTGGATGAACTTTTTTTCTGAAGGACCCTCACCCATCATATGCAGTTAGGCTACATGGATGGGCTCTTCTGGTGGTGGCTGATCTTGAAAGTCCACATGCCCAGTCCTTTGGTCCCTGACACTGAGAGAATCAGCAGAATCTCATACATTTGAAGCAGTTGACCAGTCAGTGAAATTGATAGATTCTGGTAGCTGCTTCTATGAGTAAAACTTAGGGAATGTGCACATGGACTCTTATGCCTCATTCAGGTGACTGATTTTCGCGTACGAGTGCTATCCATGGTTTTCACAGAGAGCACCATACCTGTGATCATCTGTGAGGCTCTTATCATCTGTGGCTGTTCATGATTTTTTGCAAACTGAGCGATACTCGAAAATCATGGAGACATGTCCGATTTTGATCTGAAGGTCAACGGGTCTGTGAAAAAATCAACCACACTAGGAGGCCATCCGAGAGCTGCCTGATTTTTACAGACTGTCACATAGGAGAAGGTAGAGAAACTTTTTTTTTCTCCATGTACAAGAAAAACGAATGACACTCTGGTCAAAATGTAATCAAAATAATTGGTCTGTTTTCCTCGTACATGAGAAATTTGGACATCTGAATGCAACCTTATAGAAGCAGGAGATGCTAAGTGCTGAAAAAAGGAATCCATCCGCCATGTTTTTCCTGAAGTGTCTGTCATCTTCTTGGTGGTATACCCTAAGGCTATGTGCCCACGTAAGCAGATCTTTCCTGAGAAAAACCGGACTCCTTCTCAGGAAATCCACATTTTTTTCATGTTTTTTTCTCGTTTTTATCTCGTTTTTTGTGCGTTTTGTTCTCATTTTTTCCAGAGCATCCTAATACAATGAAATCCGCAGATTTTCTGCAAAACAAATGAACATGCTTGCGGAAAAAAACGCATCATGGGCGCAAAAATTAAGGATTTCATTCTAATAATAGGATGCTTAATGTATGTGTTTTTTAAGTGTTTTTGCATGGGAAAAACGGTAAAAAAGCGCGAAAAATCCTGAACGTGTGAACACAACCTAAGAGTCCTGTCACTGCTCACTCTGCTCTTTACTCAGAAACCCTGCTTCAATTAATATAAAACTTCCTTCTTCTTTACCTCCGTCATGTTCTGCTTTTAGATAGGATACCACAACTTACCTGACAAGCTATCTATCTATCTATCTATCTATCTATCTATCTATCTATCTATCTATCTATCTATCCATCTATGAGACAAAACATGCCAGTATCAGTTGAAAAAAGTGCTTATGTGGTGACGTTTTGGCTCAAAAACTGTGAGCCTTATACTACACTGTGCATGTCTCTTTTCACCTCCTGCATATGCCTATGTTCCTCTGCATATGTATCTAGCAGCATCCGTTTTTTACATTTATTTTTCCTTTTTCTATGGCTGCCTGTATTTGTAGATCTGTAACTATAATATACAGAATTCAATGAAAGGCCACGTTCTCATGCTCAGTATTCTGTCAGTATTTTACATTATACATTGTGGGGTCCTTTGATGCTCGGACTATAGCTGAGCTTCTAAGGAGTACCAAGATGGTCCCTGGCTCCGATGGTAACAGATCTGTTCTGAGAGCGCGTCTCAGGAGGCCTGTGAGTGCCCGCCCAGGCGATCACCCTATTTACATGCCATGTCACTGATTGACGCCAGCATTGAAATAGTTAATCAGCAGTGATCGCAGCTGTTCCAGGCAGATGTCGATATTACAGCCGGCATAGCCCTGTAGGGAGTGGGCTCAGCTCCTGAGCATGCGGAGCCTGGTCGTGACGTATATGGTACGGCAGGGTGCGCGAAGGGAAGGAATTGATGGGTGTTACATTTATCATCGGCGGAGAATGATTACTGGGAACCCCCAAAAGAGCACGGACCCCCCATGGAGGTGTGGACGGAGTGGCAGTGCTGACCGTTTCATTCACTGTCCATGGGAACGGCGACCACAAGTTCATTATGGTCACTATAGAAGTGAATGGTGCAGGGGGTGAGGCACATACACTACTCCGTTCATGACTGACTGTGAGACCCCCTACCCGCGCCCTCCGTTCTGCTGATGACCTGAGGTTAGCATCCTCAATAATCAGAACCTCCCACTCCCGTCTTCAAGACTTTACACGTGCTGCGCCTATTCTTTGGAATGCACTTCCCAGGTCAATACAATTAGTCCCCAATCCCCACACTTTTAAGCGTGCCCTGAAAACTCATTTAATCAGACTGGCCTACCGCTTCAACACATTAACCTAATCTATCCCTGTGTGGCACAGCCAAAAGTTTTTTTACCATAACCAGGTTCCCCGCATCATGTTCCCACATGCTTTATGCATCCATTAGCCCTCTGTGTCTGTACTATTACACACTTAACATTATGGCTGGTCCAAACAATCAGGGCAACTGTTACCACCCACCTTTCGTGTCTCCCTTTTTTCCCTCATAGACTGTAAGGTTGCGAGCAGGGCCCTCATTCCTCTTGGTATCTGTTATGATCTATGTGATTATTATTATGCTGTAATGTCTGTTGTCTGTACAAGTCCCCTCTGAAATGTAAAGTGCTGCGGAATATGTCGGCGCTATAGAAATAAAATGTATTATTATTATTATTATTATTATTTTACCTCAGTATTTGTAAGCCAAAATCCAGAGAGGAACAATCAGAGGAAAAGTATAATAGAAACACGTCACCACTTCTGTATTATCACCCACTCCTGGTTTTGGCTTACAGATACTGAGGTAAAATACTGAACGTGTGAACGTGGCCTGAGACACTGGACCTGACCGGCATATATCAGAATAATGTATACCCTACAGCGAGCAGTGTGACTCTGGCGCCTGGAGACGTAACCTGGAGACATGACTGTACATTGATCCCCTTCTTCGTACAGTGGCTGTAACAGAACGCAGCACGGAAGAAATGACAAAAAAATGATGAAACTCTCTTGGTGCATAAAGAGGCGTGAGGCGTTTTGATTATTAGTTCTGCAGTTTTGCTGCCTGCAGCTGCCGGGATATGAGATATTAATACATGTTTAGAAACCAGCGAGGTTCCCTCTGTGAGCTGTTGAGCTGTCGCGCCACAAGGAGGCTGTAGACGTCCAGTTATTTTGCTCTGCAGTCGCCTGAGGGAAACTTCAGGACCAGAGAACAAAGCAGCCGCATCCAAGGCATTTTAGAGACCATTGAAGGCTTTTATTCTCTTTCTTTATTTTTGGAAACATTCTCCCGCATTTCTAAAAATGATATATACATCCATAAGGAGTAATTATACTTTAGAGCTGGGCATAAGTATTTAGTACGACGTTCCTCTTCTGTTCTTGTGATGCGTGTGGTAAATGTCTGAGAATGGAGTCAGTGTAATATACGGACTTGTAGGTAAGAGCTCATACTCACTTGCAAGAGACTCACACGACTCTGGTGCGAGTCTCTCGCATGAAAACCCGGCACTGCCGCCACCACTCGGACTGGAGAATGCGGCAATATGTATTTCTATGCAGCCGCACGCTCCGGTCCCAGTTCCGGTGGCAGTGTCGGGTTTTCATGCGAGAAACTCGCACGAGAATCATGAGAGTCTCTCGCAAGTGAGTATGAGCCCTTAGAAAGGAGTCTGGGAAGAATAGGCAACACCCATATAGGAGGTGTCATGGCCGTTTTATGTAGCCATATTTGGAAAACGGAGAAACTAAGAAAATACTTTAGAACTTAAGGAATGTATGCATAAACAGATGACAAACAAATATGTAAAGAGGCCCGGGGTCACACCACCATATTTTCTGTCATCTGAGAGAATCGTAACGATTCGCCAATCACATTCTGATCAGAGTGTGATCCGATTTTCTCAGACGAGGAGAAGATAGAAAAAAAAATTCTCCGTTTTCTCCATTCTGTCAGTCTGCGTGAATCGGACTGCAATCAGACGTCATCTGAGTGCGAACTGATTTTTTCAATGGACTCATTGACTTGCATGGTCGAGTGTGATCCGAATATTGGATGCAACCAATGCATGCAGCGATTTTACTATTGGCCAGACTCCATCTAAGGAAAAAATTGGCCCCATAGAATAACATGGTTTTGTCAGATCGCACTAAAACCGAAAATATGGTTGACTGCAAGAACCAAGAAGGTGATGCTGGATGTCTACGTGCAGGGCCATAGAAGACTGCTCACGGTACACTATGGCTCTCCGCTTGTCGTGTACATCAGAAGAACCTCCTGGCATAAACTGTACCTCTGAGAAAAAGCTTGCAGGCTGGACGAGGAAGCTATCCCATACCCTTTTTTACCATTGTGCCCCAATCCAACACTCTTTTAGCCTTCATGGGGTGAATAGAGCCCAATGGATACACTTGTCCATCTGAAGCCATTCTCATCGTACAGGATTAGTGCACATTACCAATACATATAGTAAATATTGTCAACATGAGTGATGAGAACGCTGCTCATTTGGAATTGCAGTTATAGGCAGGATTAAGGGGTTACGCATGACTTTAAAATCATGGGTAGTTCCTTTGATAAACTGCGCCACACCCGTCTGTGAGTCGTGTCTGGTATTGCAGCTCAGGCTTCTTCAAGCACAATCCGTGGATAGATGTGGTCCCGAATCCAGAAGTAAATAGCCGTGTTTTTTCTTATCATGTATAGCACCTTTGGGTCGCCCTCCCAGGGCTGTGGGGTACTCGATACCGGGCCGGTATCGGCGGGATGTGTCACAGCAGCGGTGACCCGGTCCGTTGCCCTGGGCGCCCAAGAAAAAGGGGAATTGCAATGGTGGAATGTGATGGATCAAATGAATAGTTTGTGACGCCACATGTAGTGTTCGGCAAGTGAGGTGTTAGGCCAACGCTGCATGCAGATCCTCTTGGACTGATGGTGCGTTGCAGCCAAGATGGTGAAGCTCCCCACAGATGGAGCTGTAGTCCCAGGGCAATGTAGATGTAGGGGTAGAGGAGAGACACAGGTAGTGCAGAAGCTGGTACCCCGATGTAGCGGTACCCGGTGTGTTGGCGCAGGAATGAATGGAGGACACCAGGGCTTGTAGTTCCAAAGCTTTACTCACAGTCTGTAGTACACACAGGTGCCTGCCTCCGTGTTGTGTCCTCCGGGTCAGGGACCCAGTCAACCTCCAGGCAAGATAGGATGCTCCCTTCCAACACTCCACCAACATGTGCCTTTCTGAACGTCTCCTCTATAGCGCTTTTAAGTGAAGTACTCCTAGTACTGAGTTACACTAGAGTTCCTCCTCACAGATGTTCCCATGAACTCTACTTGTACGGCAGACAGCTGTAGCCTGCTTCGGGGACTCCTTTCTCCTAAGTCCCGGCTCACTATCCAAGTTGCTGTTGTGCCCCCAAGTCTTAGATGGGAGTAGTGCATTTACAGCCCACTACTCCACCGGTGTCTGCTGCAGAACCATTAGTGTCCATACAACCTCGGGGACCGGGCCCTGGCCTTGCGCTTAGAACTTCTAGGCAGGGTTCTTCCTCTAACCCACGTCCTCTGTTCCCTTTTACTCCTACGTTCCGTACTCGTCTTTCCTTCTTATGGAAGATCAGGTTTCTGTTCAATGTCTTTCTCCTTCTTTCCTTTCCCGTGCCAGCAGACCCAGGTCACTGAGGCAGCTGCAGCACCTCCTTCCTCCATCCCTCTCCCAGGGATCTTCTTTCCTCACTCCTATCTTCTCAACTCACCGACTGACTGACTGACTGAAATTCTAAACCTTCCCGCTCTTTAATGTATTCTATCTCCACCTGCCTCCCAGCACGTCTCGTGTTCCAAGCAGGGAACCACCAAAGGTGCTCTGCTACACTCCAAGCAGGGAGCCGCAATGTGGCTTTGCTGAACTACTGTGTTGTGTGGGATGCGAGTGTTGGAGCGTGGTTAGGAGCCCCCAACCTACCTGGAAGGTGGGGTACCACACCTCAGGAGGAGGTGCAGTACCCCTGTGGCAACTGAATCCTCAGGGGTGCCACACCTTCACTAACAAATAAATCTTTTATGTTTAATTGTCATATATCATAATGGCCTCGTATGAGAGATGGGTATCTACATGCATCCATGACCACCACACCATGATATTCCTTCAGTTGAGCATCCTGAAGGCTTCTATTAAGAACTGCTGGGGTCTTTGTCCAGCTTCACTGCACGGTGTGAACAGAATAGCTTTCTCCAAGGCTGAGAGAGTCTCTTCTAGTCTAACTTCTCTCTTTATCTTCCATCGTAGGGTTCACATGGTGCTCCAGGAATTAAAGGTGAATCAGGAGACCCAGGCCCTCAGGTAAATGATTTTTTGAAGCTGTGAGTATCATCTGCTTGCACATCTGTTGCTGTGATCCCGCTGTATCCATCACTGCTTTTTGTACCCTATGTAAGTTCACATTCAAGCCTTGGTAGCTTTCATACACAGTGACAAACAGTGCATTATTTTTCGGTTTTGTAGGGTCCTAGAGGAATTCAAGGTGCATCTGGGTCAATGGGTAAAGCTGGCAAGCGAGTGAGTAATGCGTTCTATATTCCACACAACTCCCGCCTCAACATATGTTTTATGGAGAAATGGAAATGTAATTAGTCTCAGTAAATAGCACATAGCAATGAAAGCGTTCAGATAGAAACATACTGGTGAAGGAGTATGTACAGGACATGAAATGCCAGAAACAAAAGATGGGCTGCAGAAGAAAAGGGCACAAAGCTTGGCATAAATTATAACACAAATTTGTGCCGGCAATTTCTGGTGTTCAGACAGCTTAAAATGTGGCAAATGTATTTATCAACCTGTGCCATTGTGTGTGCCATTTATTAACCATGATTAAATGGATAGATAGATAGATAGATAGATAGATAATAGATAGATAGACATAGATAGATCCATAGATAGATAGATCAATAGATAGATATAGATAGATCCATAGATAGATAGATAGATAGTTATAGATAGATAGGCATAGATAGATGATAGTTAGATATGCGATAAATAGATATATAATAGATAGATGAATAGACAGAGAGATAGATAGATAGATAAATACTAGATAAATAGATTAATAGATTGATATGATATAGATTTGAGATAGATAGATAGACTCACTTTTATGTCCAGGGATCTATCACTTAGTTTACTGGGTGCATCAGTTGTGACACAAGCAGAGCTCTTAGATTTATGTAGCAGAGCTCAGAAAGCTAACCCCACCCACACCACTGCTTTCTGTGTACATTGTCTATTAGCAGTAAGCTGCTAATCAGAGGGGGTGTGGTCAGCCTACTTGGCAAGAGATCACTAGTCCAGGCAGTGATAATATCTTGGTCATAAAACATTCATTGTATGGAAACAACAGCACACAGCCTAATAAGTGACACATCGCTGAAATATGTCTCAGCCCCTACACCGTGCTGTCCTCTGATTACATAGCAAAATCCTGCTGACAAATTCCCTTTAAATGCCACCCATAACATAATACAGCTGACACACTATATTAAGATAAATTCTTTATTGTGACTTTAATAGTTTTGCTTCCATAAAAAATACAATTTCTGAATGAATTTATTAATTTCAGGGACGCCCAGGAACCGATGGAGCCCGTGGAATGCCTGGAGAATCCGGGTCCAAGGTATGATTCGACCCACGTGTACCTTACCCATGTGATTGTCATGTATATTAGATGGGCACCAGTCGTGTGGTAGGATACCGTGCTGTTAAAATGAACAGACGCAGTCGGGGGGGGGGATAAAACTGCTTACTCAGGGGGATCTATTTATTGGGTGTAGTTGTACTAATGAGCTGATTAGATTTAATTTCCATCATTTCATAGGGTGACCGAGGGTTTGATGGTCTTCCAGGTCTTCCCGGTGAGAAAGGTCACAGGGTGAGTCACTCCTCGGCTTAGCAGGAGAACCTTTGTTTCTTATCTTACATTCGCATCCTTGATTTTGTGTTTTCGTTCTGTTTCTCCTGGTTGTCCAGCAGAGGGCACTTTCTACTTCTTATAGAATTCCTGGCATTGTGCTATCACAAAACTAACGAGAAGCCAGGTCTTTCAGCCATTTGCATACACTTCCCTATGTAGTTACCATACGAGGACATGTATATTAGTTTGTAGTAACCCTACAGTATATCTGTACACAATATGTTACTTGTTGTCCTAGGCAGCTCGGACACTTTTCCTTGGATTGTAGGGAAGTTGCCCTTTTGACTTGACGGTTAATGTAATTTCTTATGCACATGCAATCAATTGCCTTTGAAATAGAAAAGCTCCCCTGTATCATGCTTTATACACGCTTAATATGAGAAAAATTAGGTGTGCTGTCATGATTTATGGAGTATGAAGTATGGCTGACGCGTTCCTTTACAGCTTGCTAGGTTGGTATGCCTCATCAAGTTGTTCTTATATCTCCAGTGACTCAAATATTTTTCTTTGCCGTGTTGGTAAAAAATGCAACATTTTTTTTTAATTCTCTTTACGTTTTCTCTTTTTTATTTTTTTTTTATATTTTTTTAGGGCGACAAAGGTCCACAGGGCCCACCTGGTCCTCCCGGTGAAGACGGAGATAGGGTAAGAAAATGGGACCTGAGAGGCCGATCGATGTGTTCATGTTTATTGGAACATTGATATGCACAATGAAATGAGAAAATGTGTTACACTTCAAAATGATATTAAAAGAGTTTTGTAAAGATGGCCTTACATGCAGCTAAAGAATCAGGGCATGATAAGCCCCAATACATAATAATGTTTTATTACAATATTAATATCTGAATACTGGTATACATAACACATCCATGCAATCACACAATGGTCGCCCAACAGAGCCAAGAAGAACCTAAATAATACCACCATGCAATGCCTAAATAATACAGTATCCAAATAACACTGCCCTATAATCATGGCTTTGTTGCACTTACGGAACCAGCATTGGAGTTGACCATGTTTTTTTTAAAAACTCTACTGGGTGGTCCTAAGACACTAGAAGAAGGATGAAGTCAGTATTGCCCTAGATCAGTGTTCCCCAACTCCCGTTCTCAAGAGCATCCAACAGGTGATGGTTTCAGGGTTTCCTTAGTATTGCACAGGTGATGGAATTATTGCCTGTCCTGGTGATGCCATGATCATCTTGGCAATACTAAGGAAATCCTGAAAACATGACCGGAGGACCGGAGTTGGGGAACACTGCCCTAGATAAATAAGACCCCGGCCCATTGCCCAGTATGCTACCTCCATATGCCTAGCGCACCAGCGCAGCAATATACATAAAGCCCCGATTCATCATTGCCTTTGCATCTGCTTTTCTATCTAGTTTTGTGTGGGGTTTTTTTTTACCATTTTTTCGAGTTTGCACCCAATTCATCATTCTATTTGAGCCTTATATGTGCTTGTCTGAATTTTTTGCTTTTACTCTTTGTGGGTGAAGTCTACAAATTCCAGATGTTTTTAGCCAGATTCATCAACTGCAGCTTTCTAAAAAGTTGTAAAATTTGGTGCAACTTCACTCCAGTCACGCCTGGTGTATTTTTGAATACGCCATAATTTTAGAGCAAATGTTGCGATTTTCGGCGCCGTAAGTTGCAAAAACAGTTGAAAACCCATTTTTGACCTTGAGCAAAATTCATGAATCTCGGGAACTATTTTAAAGAATTTTGGGCCAAAAATGGCAACTAATACCCCAGGACGAAAAAGGAGAGTGAAATAAAAAAAAAAATGCAAATGATGAATCGGGGCCAAAGTCATTGGTTTTTGACATCCCAGTCTTCGGGTTTTCTTCTTTCTGCAATAAATCCAATGATTTCAGGCAGTTTCTTTCAGCCATATCTGCTGCGTGACTGATAACTAGAGATCTCGGACACATTAACAAAGCATTTGTTACACGCTCTGAATAATTTAGCAACAGTGATGGATGTCCGTTATTAGGGCCTATATGTAAATTATATGTCCTTGAAGTTTTACTATGTGGCTTGAACGCTTGATAGATTGACTCTCCCTGTACATACAGGGTCTAAAGGTAGTAAAGTGAAATAGTAGACAGATATTTCCAGAAGCTTACTGGAACGTAAGATACTTGACAAAAGTCAAAAATATGTCCGACTCTCTTCCTTGGACATATAAATGATAATTTACAGTAGTAATGTTGTTTATTTATATGCAAATATGGAAAAAAAAGTTCTTTGAGTGTCATCAGCACAGGTTCCCCCAGAGCTTAACAAGTATTTTACATTTTTTGACTTTAAACACAAATCTTTCTCAAGAATTTTACTCCAAAGTAGATTGGAAAATTGTGACACTTTATTATTTATATAAATTCTTCAATACATAATGCTATAAATACACTTTTAAAGGGAATCTCTCAGTTGGATCCACCCTCCTAAACTGGGTATATGGCTATGTAGCTCGTAAAAAGTTGAATGAAATGATACCTTGATATCTGTATTCCGATTAATGGTTCCTGAGATATCCACATTGTTCTTATTATGTAAATGAGCTGTTAAGATCTATGGGTGGGACACAGATCTCCCTGAGAATCTGCCTCCGGAGCTTATTTTAAATGAAGAATAAGTGTGAGACATGTAGATCAGGAGAGCTGATTGTCAGTCATTACATGTCTCACACTGGTAAACTTTCATTTAAAGTAATCTCTAGAGGCGGATTCTAAGGGAGATCTATGTCCAGCCCATAGATCTTAACAGCTCTTTTACATACAAGAAAAATGTGAATTTCTCTGGAATAAGACATCGGTTGATATCGGTATATCAAGATATCATTTTATTCAGTTTCCTATGACCTACATGCCCATATAGATGGCTTAGGAGGGTTGATTCTACTGACAGATTCCCTTTAAAAAATGCCTGCTATAAAATAGTAATAATTTACCTTGTGTAAATGCCATTGTTCTCTTGAATCTGATGTTGCTCTTATACTGTTCCTGTGCCTCTCCCTTTACCGAACAGCAAATTCTCATGGATCCCTCTTCTAAAACACAGGACAGCTGATTTTTTCACCAAAACCTACAGCCAGTATACAATTCCACTGTAGTGATGTGTGCGTAGAAATTTAGCATTTCATGGTGGCCATTTGGATGAATAGCTGGTAACCAGCCATATACAGTTATACAAGGAGGGCTGGAATCTGCAAGATTGGGAGCTCCTTTCACAGATTAGTGAAAGAGGGCATCTTCTGAGATCTTATGCCCTAATAAGACATATAGACAGTGGTTGTACTTTGTTAAACCAGATAATGAGGTTGCGTGGCTTGGACCACCCGCTAGCAAAAAGACCCCGGTTGCCATAATAAGCTGATTGCTGCATATCGAAAGCATCACACTTTGCCCATTAAAACCAAGGGCCGTTCATGACTGAGTGAAGTGTTACAGAGATAGAACTGATTTCCACTATGGGTCATGGGGGTCGTCCTGGGGGGTTGTCTTCCTACTGCTCCAGTAAAGACATCATTGCTATAGATAGTGGGGCAGCACGGTGGCTCAGTGGTTAGCACTATTGCTTTGCCGTCCTGGGTTCAAATCCCACCAATGACAACATTTACAAGGAGTTTGTATGTTCTCCCCATGTTTGTTGGGGTTTCCTCCCACATTCCAAAGACACAAAGCAAAGCATAATAATAATAATAATAATAATAGATATAGATAAATATGCAATGGGGCAGCCATAAACATATCATGACCGGAAATAGAATCAATTTTCTTTATGGACATATTAGTTGCATGTAGGGCCTATTTGGGAATTGGGAAATAAGCCAAGTACTAGTTTGGCCATTTGCTATTTTTTTATGCAAATACATGTCGTATTAGATGCATATGTCACAATATTGTGTCCTCCTGTCAGCGCTTGTAGGAAAAGGAAGAGAATTGCCTGACACAATGTACCCATGCCATCATGGACATTGCAGTAAACATTTCCCTAGTAGTGATGAGCGAGTATACTCGTTACTTGAGTTTTCCAAGCATGCTCGAGTGTCCTCCGAGTATTTTGGCGTGCTCGGAGATTTAGTTTCTGTTGCCGTAGCTGCATGATTTGCATCCGCTAGACAGCCTGAATACTTGTGGGGATTCCCTAACAAACAGGCGATCCCTGCATGTGTTCAGGTTGTCTAGCAGCTGCAAATCATATAGCTGTGGATACACCGACATAATTTACGAGCCCGCCAAAATACTCGGAGAACACTCGAGCTTGCTCGGAAAACTCAAGTAACGAGCACACTCGCTCATCATCACTGTTCCCTAGCTAATTTCCACGGCAGAACACCTTCTCTTACTGTTTAGCACCGTGGCCATATTTGCAATCCCTTCTCGCAGCGACTTTTTACAATTAGCCTTTTCCGTTCATTTGGGGAAAGGTTACACCACACTACATATATTTTACAATTTGACAAACACAAACACATTGTTCGCTTACGTGCCGTGTGTTTAAATAACGGGAGAAACAGCTTTTTCTTTTGTGTAACAGGGAGAAGATGGAGAGGTTGGACCCAGAGGGCTGCCCGGTGAACCTGTGAGTGACACATTAATCTGCTGTATACAGAGCTCTCACTTTATATCTGTACAATTTCACAACGCCGCATTGTCCCTGCCGGAGGAATCATTCACAGCTCCCACGTAACCTTTACCCTGCCAGAGGGCCCGCAATATCTCCTGCAAGAGCCTTTTGTCAGCGCTGGACTCCCATTCTTCTATCTATTCAGCTACTAAAGAGGATCAATGCATAACAACCTATACGATAATAACAATATATACTATTGGTTACTGGATTTATTCTTACCTGCAGAAATAATATCTAATATTGTCATCCCAGATTACAGAAACTACCTTAACTATGTTTTCTCCATTATACCATAATGTAGTATATAATAGTATTATCCCCATTGTGAATGGTGGCGATCCCAAGGATCAGACCCTCAGTGATCAGTAAATTATCACCTTCCTTGTGGATAAGTAATAGCTTTTAATCATGGTGCCACCCCTATAAAATAATATTCAAAAAGCAAAACAAAGTACTGTAACTGAATTTTGTTCTTCCAGGGCGAACGAGGATTGTTGGGACCAAGAGGTCCTGTTGGTCCTCCAGGCCAACACGTAAGTATTTAACTGCTCCATTCTTTTTAATCTTGATTTAGCCTGAAACAGACTCATAGGACCGAGTCATCAAAGCATTTTGGACAAAGTGTTTTGGCATAAAATGCCCAAAAATGCTGTAAACATTTTTATGCAACTTGAAGTTACTCAAAAAATGTGCAGCTCTTGGCTTAAGTCTTGGCCAGCTCTGACAATGAAGGCAGAGCTGGGGCGTTATGGGGTGCAGCAGAAATATATGCCAGCCCTTGGCTGGAGTAACATTTCTGGCAAAAGCACAAAGCATTTGTAAGATGTGCCTAATTCATTAAGAAGATCTTAGACCAGATGTGCCATCAAGAAAGGGGTTGTCTGTGCTAGACAATCCCAGCTTAACCAATGTTAAAAAATATATATTCACCTCCTGTTGTTATCCGTGGTTTTGATGGATATCACTTATACCTATGCTACTATGCTAGTCTATGAAGCTGTTGTATATGTCCGACTTTTTTCTCGGACTGAGTGGTTCAAGGAAAAAAAATCACAGCATGCAAGATTTGCCTCGGAGAATTGGGTGGCACTAGCCAATTAATGACTATGGGTCCATAAATAAAATGGGACCGCACTCGGTTAACATCTGAGTGTGGTCTGATTTTCCCAGGCTGAAATAATGGAGAAGATGGTGAAACTTTTTTTTTCTCGCCACCTCCAAGAAAATTAGATCACTCTCTAATAACACTTGGACCTATTTTCTTGGATGCCCTGGGGGTTGGAAAGTAAATTAAGATCAAGAATATGTATTACTTTCTCTGTTCTACCATTTTGTAATAAAAGCTATGGGCTGTAACTCACTCTTTTAATGATGGCTCTATTTTTCTTTATGGGCACTCACCCATTCCTAAAAAATGGATGAGTGGGAAAGTGGTACATATGACCTTTTTAAAATAGATAAAACCTACATGTAGTAATTGTCTTTTACTATCATCTTTGGTTTCATTTTCATATGGCATGAGCTTTGATCTTTCTTTTTTTAGGGTGTTGCCGGTGTTGATGGTCCTCCAGGACCCAAAGGAAACATGGTATGTATGATGGCAGTCATTTTTATTGCGTAATGTTTATGAAAGTATTGAGATATTAACACGGGAGTGGATACTTAATGTTTCGTAGTCTTTGGTTTATAGTAAGGCTGGAGCTGTAAGGCGCATCGTCTGCTGCCATGGCACAATAGATGAAGATAACACAGCGCAGGTTTCACTAGAACCTCAGGCTAACAATCCCCATGGGTTCCCCAAAATGATGTGTAAATGTGTTTTCTATTTTGCTTCCTCTGAATAGAACGCTTCAAGGAAATTGATTATGACCTGCTCAGAATAAAAGCTAATAGTATTTGCTCTTAATCATCCATGATTAAGAGTCAATGGGCTGGAAATTCATAAGCACGCCTGCTTTATTTGGGCTGGTGTTCATGGTAATCATGTAATGGCTTTACACGGCACGCGTGATGGATTCATCTCAAGATTTTACTAATCAAGTTATTATCATTTCCTCTTAGCACTACTTTATATCAGCATTAGAAAGTATGTAGGAAGGAGAGAAAGTGGAGAAAATCATGTTCGGTCACACTACAGCCTATTGTATTGTGAGAGATTCATTGCACAGTGCTGATTACAGAAAGTATATCTTCTCAGCACCCGAATAAAAATGTATTAATCATGAGACCGACGGAATAATTAAAGATCATCTGCAACACTAACAAATATTGGTTCTTGTTTTTGCTTCTTAGGCCGGGATCACACATGCGAGAAACACGGCCAAGTCTCGCATCTTAATACCCGGCACTCAGATCGGAGCGTGCGGCTGCATAGCAATACATGCAGCTGCACGCTCCGCTCCCGAGTGCCGGCGGCAGTGCCGGGTATTAACATTCGAGACTCGGTCATGTTTCTCACATGTGTGATCCCAGCCTTAGAAAGATAAGATAGATATAATAGATAGATAGATTGTAGATAGTTGAAAGAAAGTGTAGCAGCAGTAGTCAGAGACAATAATTAGGGTACAAGCCATTTTATCCTTTGGGCTGGGAAGGTCACCATCAACATAAATCCCAAAACAGGCATTACTTCAGTATAGGAGCTAAAACCAGTGGTTAATAATAGAGATGAGCGGATCAAAATTTAAATTCGCCACTTCATGTGGATTCTCTTGGGCAATTTGTTTCACTGAGAAGTTATTTTTTGCAAATTTAATGTCCCTTATCATTTTCTGGGAACTATTCAGATCCCAGAATATAATAAAGGTAAGATGTAAAAAGACAAAAACACTTCTTGCACTCTCCTTACCACCCACCTTTCCGACCCCTCTGCTCCTCCCATCTCCCTTGTTATCTTCTGACCTCCCCAATCGCATTGAAATCCGCATCGTTAGAGAGCACATAGTGTGGGCCATCCGCTCAGCCATGCTGTCGGCCCAAATGGTGAATCATCAGGAGCTCTGTGTTACAAGGCAAGGAGGAGGCTGGGAGACAGAGGAGCGGTGTGCTCCTGAAGAATTAATGAGATAACCACTTTAGCTCTTGAAAACTGCACGTACACAAACCTGTGTTGTCAACCTCAATGTTTTAGTCAGATATAAAGCCTTTGAAAAAAATGGTGAAATTGATAATATTTCTTATTGGAGCATCACTTATGGTGGGTAGATCACATGAAGGTGTGTCCACACTCAGGATCTGACCTCCTAATGGAAAACTTAAGTGACATGTAACAGCCTGCTCTAAATGGCAAAACCCTAGCTGTACTAGCTGAGTGGAGCAATGTGACAGTACAGCCATAGGTTTTCCTGCAATAACTAACAACTACATGGTAACAGCCACAAATGTTTATTAAATTAACCATATTGTAATTTACTGTTGTGCATTTTAGGGGCCTCAAGGTGAACCAGGACCAGGAGGTCAACAAGGAATTCCAGGACCTCAAGTATGTGTTGTATAAAGATGATCTAAGTGCCACGACCTACTAATGATGCTTGTTCTATCTACTGCATATAAACCTGTTATTAATATGCTTTTTCCATTGACTTCAATTAGAATATATGTGATTTCTTAGGATAATGTAATATTCTAGGCTACTACTACTTTCACATTGCACTTTTCCATTATTTCTATATAGTCTAATGTAACAGAATGCTTTCTATAGAATCACCGATTTGGTCAAATTCGTTAATTTCTGTTATAAACATAATAACATTTCAGTCCTGAGGGATAACAATAATTGTACAATGCCAATACGCAGTGCAAGGATTAGGTACGCGGTAAACATACAAAATGATCTAGAGTCAAGTATCAGGCTAAGTTCACAGGTCGAGGAATTGACATGGAATTCGGTGCGGATTCTGCTGCAATATGTTCACCATATCTGCTGCTATTCCACCTACAATGCAAATTAATTAGGTTTTCCCAATCATGTTCGTTATTCAGACGTATTCAGCATGTAATGACAGTGAGGATAATAATTGTACGGATTCACATCTGCCGCAGAAATTCCGGGGTTACGTCAGTTTAACACATCCGTGTTTTGCAACTTCTATTCATTCAATTTTTGTGCCAAAATTTAGGCATGATTGTTTTGAAAAGTCATAAAATGTCTCTACACATAGCTGTACTAACATTTTGAGATTTTTCTGCTCTTATGCCAGCTTCGCCAAACTTTTTCAAAAGTGGTTTTGCGCTTAGGCTGGGTTCACATCACATTTTTGCCACACAACAGTGGCTGTGTCAAGGCTTCCAGCCAGTGGTGCCATTTTCTTTAATAAAGCAGGTTGAGTCACTTTTTGTTAATTTTCATCAGGGTCAACTATTTTGAGGCGGGCAAAAAAAGCTGTTGGCCATGTTTTTTTGCTCGCATCGGGAAGGTGAAGACTGGGGTGAAAAACATCTGTTTTTATGAATCAGAGCCTGAGATTTTGGATGTGACTTGAATTCAGTAACCATGGGTAGACTCAATATTTAGGCAATTAGGCAAGGCCTACAGACCTGAAGCCAAAGGGGGCCAATGGCCGAATAGTCAGTTACAACAGTCACATTTGAACGCAGTATTTGCAAATAAGATGCATATAAAAAGTGATTTTCCAATGCAGTTTGTTAACCCAAACTAAGTCTATAATATCTCTAGCAGGTCATAAAGGAGCCATGATTTTAATGCAAACATTTTAGTCTACTACTCGCAGTAACCAACTAACCAACTATATGAGATGGCATTTTTTAAAGAGATTAGCCACAAACAGAAGGCTTTAATGTGACTGCTCTTTGGTGCAACCATGTTTTCTATTAAGTTAATTTTTAGGATTCTTAAAGGTTTTTTTATATTCTTTTTTTTTTTGGCTACTCCCATTAGTCAAATACACATTGCATTTAGCAGCAGCAATACCATGTCTCACTATTTAAAGGAAATTTTCAGTAACATCATCCCTCCAAAACCGCATATATGGACATGCAACCAAGAGAAAATCCATAAACATATCATATATGTAAGGGGTCTTAGAGTACCAAGATCACTGACCCCATCATAATCAAAACCATGAATGACTGGGTGAGTTATGAGCATATACAACCTAAGAAAAGGATACAAAATATCCAAAACACACCACTCAAAAGAGGTAAGGATAAAAATAAATGTTATTCAATAGATGGATATTAAACGAAAACATGAATCAGAGGTAAACATGATGCATGTAAGAGTGATCAAAGAAGAGGAAAACCACCTCCAATAACCACCTCCAATTCTTACTTGAGCATTTTTCCTCTTTGAAATTTAAATCAATCAACATATTTTATCTGTTGCTGCATTTACAGAGTAATTAGCATTTTGACATGTATGGAAATGATTCATTAAGTGCTCTAGATGTGACAGTGCACTTAACAAGTCACTGCCTCACAAGGTTTTTTCCCTGACCTAGCACCAGCCTCTTTAGTTTGATTATCAGCATATATGGACATGCAGGTGTTTTAAATGTAAATTAATCAAAATATTTTATCTGTTGCTGCATTTACAGAGTAATTAGCATTTTGAGATGTATGGAAATGATGCATTAAGTGCTGTAGATGTGACAGTGCACTTAACAAGTCACTGCCTCCTAAGGTTTTTTTCCCCAACCTAGCACCAGCCTCTTTAGCTTGATTGTCAGCTCGCTGATTTTGTTACCTGACATCATACAGACAACGAGCTAACATTCAAGCTAAAGAAGCTGGTGCTGGGTAGGGAAAGGAGCTCTTGATGCAGAGTATTGGTGAATGTTCTGTTACTCCCACAGCACTTAACGCCTCATTTTAATTTGTATGAAACCTCTGATTTCTCAGGAATGCAGCAACAGATAGAAGATATAAAAAGGTTGATGGACTTATATTTCAAAGACCTGCATGTTACATATATGCAGTTTATGGAGGTTGATCTTACTAACAAATTCCTTTTAAGAAATAATAGGGAATTAGTAGGAGACTCAGTAGTAAGACCCAAGCAATATTTTGGGGGATGATCCCTCGTCCACTTTTATAAAGTGATGTTGTTGAAAAGTGAAAACAGAATTGTTTTTAATAAGTGAGATGACCCTAAGAGGTGGATGCGCCGAGCAGGAAGGTGTTTGCCATGGACACATCAGCACTTTTGCTCTGTACAGGTTTGAGCAGGGAGGCCGGGGAATAATGGGGGATTGTGCATCTGAATACTGGCTGCAGAGTGTGGGTTCTGGAATGCGGCTCAGTGAGGCAATGTCATGAAGCGCAGGTCTGTTCTCAGCACACAGCAATGAATGAGACCCTGAAATGTAATGTTTTTCTTTCTGCACAGGGTCTGCCTGGTCCACAAGGTCCGATTGGGCCACCTGGTGACAAGGTAACATTTCCTCTGCTTAATATTGTTGTAAACTAAACTCTGGCTTATACCATTTTTATTTGCATAGAAACTTTCAAATCAAGAATAAATTGATATTTAGTTTGAGTCAGGTGTAAGTTTGCAGAAAATCCTGCAGTAATGTGTGATTCTATAGTGTGTAAATCAGCAGCATCAAATCAAGAGAGTCATTCCAGAACTAGTATAGATAGATCATATCATATCATCAGGAGCGTATGGGGAAAATACCTGAGAAAGTAACCAAAAGTAATGTGAATTATCACATCTTTGTAAAATCTTCAAATTTTAATCCTACAGAAAAATAAAGCATAGATTACTGTGACCGAGATTAAAAACAAACTGTAACTCCGACGCGTTTTTGGCGTTGGCGCCCTTAGTCATAGAGTGTATTTAAAGTTAGTTTTACCAATCATGTGAAGCAGGAAATACATCATAAGGAAATGAAAAATTATCAGTAATACCTAATCAAGCAGGATTGTAAGAGTATACAGTACATAAGTGTAAAATACGCAGGGTATGTTTCCATGGGCACAAATCGGCAGCTCCCTCCAAAGTACTGCCGGCTTTTGTACGTGCGGTGATACAAGCATATGTTCATTGAACACATGCGGAGTCACCACATCCTATACATAGGACTGTGATATTTATCTTGCGGAGACTGAGCGTTTCCGCAAGATAAATAGACATGCTGTGGTCTAGAAAGACGCGCTGCATGTGCGTATATGCAGGCATTGGTGAACGCATAGTGGAGGTGGGATTTCATAAAATCCCCTCTACTATGCTGTAACATCTGGACGCTGCGGGTTGGATGCTCCGGCTGTACGCAGCGTCCAACCCGCAGCGTTTACTGACCATGGAGACATACCCTAATTGTAAAGAAATAAACATAGTGTCTATAACTCATTCTCATCTGCACTTTAGTGTCCAATTTTTCCATCCAATCCGCTTCTCTCAGGAAGTTTTTTTTCCAGTCCCTTCCGCTGATAGGTGGATTAACTTTTTTGATGCCAAAAAAGGAAAAATTATCCATTGCTCCTTCATGAGAGTCTAAAACATGTTTTGTTGCACCAGAATGCATTCTATTTTTGTTGGTAATATTTTGCAGGTGTTCTGAAGTTCTTTTTTTTAGTTTGCGACTTGTGCGTCCTGTGGATTTTAAATTACAGATATTACAAAAAATGCAATAAATCATATGTTGTGTGTTGCAGTTAAGGAATTAATTTATAGTCCAAAGCTCATCAATTTTTTGCAATTTTGTGGCATACTTATAGGTTACATTTATTTGCCAGTACATTTGTACAAACAAGTGGAAGCTTGTGATATAAACTGGGTGACAAAATGTTTCCTAGTGACGAGCCTCTTCAAGCTACATGTCTGTTGCCTTTATCCAATATCGTATTGAAACTATCATCCTAAAATAAGACGGAGATATATTTAGTCATTATATTTTTTATTTCATTATATGGCAAACTGTATGGAGTACTAAAGGTAGCTATGTCATTATCAATATAATTGTCTTTTTTGGATTACAGTGCGTTGGCTCTAGTATTGTTTTTTGCTCTATTGAAATATTTCTCAATACTACTTTTTTTGAAACCCCTCATTTTTAATCTATCTTTAATGACTTGACTTTCTTTAATAAGCATCATTTCATCAGAACGTATTCCTCTTACCCAGATAAATTTTCCCTATTGGATTGAATTTATAGTGTGGGCAGGATGGCATTGATGAGCCTGCAATGTAGCATTGCCGCTGACTGGTTTTTGAAAAATTGGAGCAATGGATTTTTCCTGTACTGGCATTACCTTCTAGATTTAAATACCAAAAAGTTAATTTTAATATTGGATTCTGAAAAACTGAATTTTAGATTTATAGAATTATTTTTAAGGTAATTAATGAAATGTGGTACGATCATTGTGTCTCCTGACCAATCATATAAGCAACAGGTCGTCAACATAGCGTCCATACCACATGATGTATTTGTTGAAAGGATTCGATTCTGAAAAAAAAACAAAAAAACTTCCCACTAGATAAAAAATAAGAGAATGATGGGGAAAATCATTCCTTTTACTTGTAAAAAAAAACCCTCAGCGCTGAACATGAACAAGTTTTGTTTTAGAAAATAATCGGTGACTCTAAGGATCATTTCTTTAAGTTCAGCATTAAATTAACTACATTTATTTCCATGAAATGTGACAGCTTCTAAAGCTAGATTGCTGTATGTGGAAGGCATGAGTAACAGTTGATGATATCACATGTAGTAAAAATATATTGATCGGACCATGTGATATCCTCAACAGTCCTTAGCACAGAGGAGCTGTCCTTCATAAAAACGTGTTCTGGTTACCAAGGGTTGCAGATGCAGGTCAACCCAGGTGCTGAGACTCATGTTAAAACAGTCTTTTCCTTCTTCCTTTTTTATGCTGATTTACCTGAGAAAGAAGCAGTTTCTTTAAGTGGTCATGTCTATTAGGAAATTAGACTAGACATAGCTTAGATATAATGCATAACCAGCCGGCATCTGGTGAGGTGGTAAATGTACATCAATGTGACTTATCTCTTGTACTTTTATACACTTTTATAGCATAATGGAAAAATTATCCATCTCCAATTTGGCTAACCCAGGCATATATGCCAAGCAGGGTGAAGGGTTAATTTACAAGTCTTGATTAAGTGCCATAAAATAATTATCAGTACATTATACTCAGCCTGTGCTTATTTAATTCCATTGTTCTGCTCTGTCAAAGAAGCAGTACAACAAATTTATTGGTGGTTCTGGACTCCTGATTTGCTCTAGAGCCTTGGCATCCAACGGACCTTATTGACCACAATGGGTCTAGCGCATTTTGGTCAGTTTTACTAGACTAAATACTGCTAGTTTGATTGGCATTTTCGTCAATATCCTCAAAAAGATGTGACAAAGCCTTACAGGTGTAGTAGAGAGAAACTCTTCAAACTCATTGGCACATCGTGATTGCTCTCAGAACTTCTGAGAAGTCCTATGTCAGACTCGAGAAAATTCATCGTAATGTCTTAATGAGTTTGAATAAATTAGAAGCTTTTCCCCCCTACCTCGACATCATCAGTTTTTCTCCATTTAGAAACCTGCACTATACAGACAGCTTGAATGCCGTACAGCTTTTATTATATAAAATGTTGGTTTAGGTTGAGTCTTGTCTGATTGTAAAATGTTACAAAATCTTCAAAGTTTTGTATGTAAAATAACTAAATTATGTGAAAATTATTCTGAGCATTCTCGTAAATGAGGCAAAAAACTCTATTTTGTAACTTTATAACAGATTTGTCCTCAAGATGAAAGACGGATTCTGTTTCCGTGTTATGGCAGCGTTTTCTGTGGATTACATGTTTAATTGCTTCATAACTGTATATTACTTCAGTAAAAAATCTCATGGAAGGGAAGATGCTGAGATGTAGAATTACACAACAAATCTATCAGCTAATGAGCATTTCATCTGTTTTCTTCCCTGGACTGTGCGCTACGTCTCTGCCATCCAAACATCATTCATATTTATGTACCCTGTGTAATTAGGGACCACACGGAAAACCCGGTCTGCCTGGATTATCTGGAGCTGACGGACCCCCGGTAAGTAGAAAATTATTTACTGTAGGTACGGCATGCATTTAGTGAACATAACCAGTCTATTTTGCGGGCTAACATGAAAAATTTTATTTTTACATAAAAACAAGTGAAATCTCAGAAAAAAATATCATCACAATAGTCTGAACAGTAATTTAGATTTGAGCTGCAGAGCATGTCATCTCCAATGAAATTAGCAAAGGTCTGAGGTTGCTGAGATGCATTGGAGGCGATATGCACAGGCATAACCCACAATCTTTACACCCTAATTTTATTTTTAGTGCATGCGTCAGATATATTTGAATTAAAAAAAAATAGTTATCACAGTATGTCAATCACATCCTAACTAAAGACCCATTTAGATGGTCTAATCTTGACCCATTAACAACTTACAAGTTGATTGTCTCTCTTTTTAATGCCGCCTTTACACATCTTGAAAAAAACCATGTGAACACTCGATCATTACTGCAATCATTCTGTCCTCATGCAGCATAATATTGTTGGCAGTACATGCCCTATTTGTACTTCCGTTCGATGGCTTTCACTTTGCCATAAATGACCTAATCACCCAATGAATGAGCATCTTGCTCATCGTTCTTGTGATCCCCCAGTGTTACATTGGCTAATAATTGGGAACTAATAATTAGGAAAGATCATTTTTACGAATGTTCCTTTGCCGATTATCGTCTTATCTAAATATGTCACAAAGGGCTAATTGTAGTTTTTTTTTAGATCTACCTGTATTTACACTAAAACTGAAAGAAATTAACTGAAATATAAGTTGGCAGACATGCAGCGTTTAGGCGCATGTTCACACTGGCCACTAAACAGAAAAAAACCTAAAATAAAGATAAAATGAACAAATACCTTGCAGTAAATATAAAAGTAGCAATGATGCCTGAAAATAATATAGAGTGCTTAGTTAACATAATATTGATCAAAGAAATATAAAAGCCTATCACACCGTGTCACGGTGACCTTACTCGGGATGGTCCTAACCTCTAGTATTAAAACCTTACCATAAGTCCAATGATGTACATGTGGATAAGGGCTGAGAAGGACTGAGACTCAGTTAATGGACACCCAGAAATGGGGAACAAAATGAATGTGTTTACACTAAGCCAGTATTCCTATGTACATTATGTGCATTGACATTTTAACTGGACACTTACAATGTAGGCGTGGGGAACACCCAGGGATGGTTTTAAGCAAAGGGGTAGGTAGCAGAGGGTGCAAGATGACGCAAGAGTCATTTCTAACCCTCAGCCATACATTGCTAAGAGGGATTTGTCTGCGATTTAATAATTGTTGATCTATCCATGGTCAACAATTGGCTCATCCATTGGGTCATCCAAAGTCATCAATATTAGAAGGGAGAGATCAGCCAAAATCTACTCCAGCAGTAGTGACTTAATGGGCAGCACACAACAGCCCTGTAAATAACTCACTTGCCTCGCTCTGCCCTTTATCTCCCATTCACGTGAAGGGGAATAGCATTAGATCGAAGATAAAGTGCACTGCTCAATATTGACTACAAAATGCTGTATAGGGCTGCCATGTTCCATCCCCTACATCACTAATCTTCTGCCGCTGCTGGAACAGATTTTAGCTGCTCAGCCGGGGTTCTGGGTGTCAGATATTGATTACCTATTCCATGTCCTGAACAAACCCTTTAATTAGCAGACTACTTGATATGAAGAGTCAAAGGCGTCAAACAAACTGTATATCGCTCTGCTTTGCGATCGAGGCCCAAATCATAAAAATCTCGGCCCCTCACGTATGTAGGGTTGAATAATTTAGTACATTACACACTCATTTTAATTGCTGTAGCTGAACAAATAATCTTACATCCACTAAAAGTGAATAAATATATAATTGTAGCTCTTCACTAACTGCGGTACATAACTTATAAAGCTACCTGCATTTCAGATCATGGTTAAAAAATTCTAGTTTATATGAACATTTATGAGTTATAGGGAGCCACAATATATTGTTTGTTATTGTTGTCGATTTTAGATAAGTGTTATTGCCTAGGAAATAAATACAGCGATGACATGAGAGGCACACTTGATAATACAGTTCGGTTTCTCTACTCATGTTTTTGCTGCATTATTATAATTTGCTGTTCACTTTTCATCATTATGGCTTTTCTTTATTTTCGTGCCAGTTACTAATCAAATGACAATAAGAAACAAAGCACAGAAATGAATTAATATTTTATTGACCTTTTGTGAATCATGCCCAATTACCTCCTCCTAGACCTGTTCTTTTTTTGGGTTGATCCCAAGCAGCGTAGAAAACATTACTTTAATATGACTTAAATCCGAACACCTGCTATCAATTCTGTTTTGCAGTTTTCTATTTTCCTCGATTTCTGACAAAGGCCCCTATGGAGAGATACATTCGCTGGACATTGAACTGAAGTTCTTGTTTCAGCAGAATGCGTGCTTGGCAAGCTCGTAACATCATTTAGGGCTGTGCACATTATGGATCTTTAATTATATGCTTCATTATCAGAAAAGTAAAGGAGGAATCTAATCTAACTTTGCCTACCCATTTTAGGGACACCCTGGAAAAGAAGGGCCAGCTGGAGAAAAGGGTGCAGTGGTAAGTTTCCTTCAAAGTCTTTATTTTTCAGTAATGTGAAGAGGATTTAATTTAGTACATGTACAATAATATTTTTATTTAGCCCCAAGACTTTATGGGAATTTACACTTAATATATGCATAAATACAAAGGTCAGCCAAACACAGTGACCATCTAATGTGTATGGGGGATCTCGCAACTCTACCCCAACAGATGATACTGGAAGAGAGAAAGTTTTATTTTTTTTAATTCTCCTTGGACATAAGCCATCGCCAGAGCACTTCCATAGTAGCTTACTGTTCTCTTCCTTTAAAAGCCTGTGTTGGACAGGACGTTCATGTTTATAAGGATGGTTATATAAGAAATAAGGACAATAAGGATGTATTGGCTCAGTAGTATGTGTATGAGTCCATATACCCTAACCCTAACTAACCAGAACAGTGCAGCTCCATCTACTGTATAGTGAACACGGCCAGGTACTGCATATCTGCCCCCTATTAATTTGAATAAGGGGTGGATGTGCAGTACCCAGCCATGGCCACTATGTGCTGTACTGTGCAGGTTCGTAACACCGAGATCAGACATTGATGACCTGTCCTAAGGCTAGGCCGTCAATGTTAAAGTAGTGGACAACCTCCTTAAGGTCAGTTAAAAAAGCCCTCCCATGTTTTTTTAACTAAATCTGTGTATATGTTTTGATAGTGTAGAGTATGTTTATATACTCACCTACTGCCATCTTCTCTGGTACCCAGCGCCGCTCTTCTCCTCGTCTCAGTGACGTCACCACTCTACAGACCCTCCGAGTCACACTGCACTCTGCGTGATTTGGAAATGGCTTTTACAATGTAAGCTTAAAGAGCGTCAGAGCGAGGTATCAGAGGTGGACATTGTAAAAAAAAGAGACTTCCAGGCAGCCTCAAATGTAATACATGAACCCAAACCTAGTGTCTTTGGAAAGGCTTCAGTTTACGCTGAGTTTGACCTTGCCTCAGTTGCTTGGCATCTTCTTTTTGTGCTTATAGTCCACTCTGTGTAGATAAACGCTTGCAACGTTCCTATTAATATTAGCACAGAGATAAGTTATTCTAGCATGCTAGCATCTTTGATTTATAATTATGTGGATTATGTAACACCAGCAAAAAGCCAATAGCCAAGAACTTGTTTGTCTCCTCTGAGAATAGTACCTGCTTTTGTATCTAGCAGTAACTATTTGCTTGCAAAATATACATAGTTTCAAAAATTCAATGCAACAATTTAGATGATGAACTGCTAAAGAACACACTGTCCACACTGTTCTGTGATGCAATGATTCTTCTAGCTAGTTCCAGGTATTTGTAAATCTAGGTTATGTACAGCAGCTAACGCAGAATGCATGTTGCATCATGTCATAAACAATCTTTAATGATTTTCCAATACAACACCTATGTTCAACTTACAAAAATGCAGCTTTTATCCACGTTATTCCCCATATGAATGTTCTCATTGATCTGTTATGCAGAAAGTACATTTTTATTACAACAAAGGCTCAAATAGAGGAGTAAAGCCAAACAGCGAAAATTATAGTAGCGGTGTCATGGCAATGAAATAATAGAGATAAAAACTTTAGGTGCCCAAAACATTGGGGCACAACCTAAAGAATCTTTTGACCAGTTTGATTAGAAGACCAAAAGTTTAAAGGTATTATTAATGGCTATTTTTTTTTACTACAGGGCCAAGAACTAACAGGCAGGTAGTTGCTAATTGGTCACAGACCGCTCTTGCCGGCAATTGACTAGCTTTTGCTGACATAACTTTCGACAGAGCAGCGACTTCTCTTCTGCTCTGCTCTGTTGACAGGGCATGACTGTCAACATTCTGTTACTTTAATGCACTGACTTTCAATCAGCATGACTTTGGAAGTCATGCCCCCATTGACAAAGCAGACCGGAAGAGGAAGGGAGGCTCTGTTGATGTTGATAAGCTGAAACGCCAACAGTATCGATCAGTGACTTTTCTGAGCTGCTGCCGCCTAATAGGACAGGCAGGTTGTTGCCTTTTTTAGGAACTTCCTCTGTTAGTTTTTAGGCCCATATTAAAAAAAATTATATAATCCTGGACAACACCTTTAAGTGTTATCTCAGGTGACAATATAATCTCTCTGAAAAGCCACTGAGAAGACTATTCCATATCTTGACCATTTTTTATGTTGCAATAGATGGTTAATGTTTGTACAGTATGTCACAGAATTTTTGTGTAGTAGCCCTTATTCTTCTAAACAGCTACTCCTCTAAAAGACAAATTTATCTGAAAGTTTGGTTAGACTTCTAAAAAAGACTTTATTATAGGTTTCACATGTTGCTCTAAGCATTTGCAGACCATATCTTTGCCATTTTGTATAATTCCTTTTAGTGGGGAAAGACATATAACAAAACTGAATGCAAACAAAATCTGCTATTTTTATCCATATGGTTCTGCAATCATGATTTTTCAAAGAAGTAGTTCTAGGATCTCTTTCTTAAACTGTCTTCTTGAAAAGCCAATTCATAATCACAACAAAGTTGAATCAAGGAATATACAGTGGGGCAAAAAAGTATTTAGTCAGTCAGCAATAGTGCAAGTTCCACCACTTAAAAAGATGAGAGGCGTCTGTAATTTACATCATAGGTAGACCTCAACTATGTGAGACAAACTGAGAAAAAAAAATCCAGAAAATCACATTGTCTGTTTTTTTTTCATTTTATTTGCATATTATGGTGGAAAATAAGTATTTGGTCAGAAACAAGCAATCAAGATTTCTGGCTCTCACAGACCTGTAACTTCTTCTTTAAGAGTCTCCTCTTTCCTCCACTCATTACCTGTAGTAATGGCACCTGTTTAAACTTGTTATCAGTATAAAAAGACACCTGTGCACACCCTCAAACAGTCTGACTCCAAACTCCACTATGGTGAAGACCAAAGAGCTGTCAAAGGACACCAGAAACAAAATTGTAGCCCTGCATCAGGCTGGGAAGACGGAATCTGCAATAGCCAACCAGCTTGGAGTGAAGAAATCAACTGTGGGAGCAATAATTAGAAAATGGAAGACATACAAGACCACTGATAATCTCCCTCGATCTGGTGCTCCATGCAAAATCCCACCCCGTGGGGTCAGAATGATCACAAGAACGGTGAGCAAAAATCACAGAACCACGCGGGGGGGACCTAGTGAATGAACTGCAGAGAGCTGGGACCAATGTAACAAGGCCTACCATAAGTAACACACTACGCCACCATGGACTCAGATCCTGCAGTGCCAGACGTGTCCCACTGCTTAAGCCTGTACATGTCCGGGCCCGTCTGAAGTTTGCTAGAGAGCATTTGGATGATCCAGAGGAGTTTTGGGAGAATGTCCTATGGTCTGATGAAACCAAACTGGAACTGTTTGGTAGAAACACAACTTGTCGTGTTTGGAGGAAAAAGAATACTGAGTTGCATCCATCAAACACCATACCTACTGTAAAGCATCGTGGTGGAAACATCATGCTTTGGGGCTGTTTCTCTGCAAAGGGGCCAGGACGACTGATCCGGGTACATGAAAGAATGAATGGGGCCATGTATAGTGAGATTTTGAGTGCAAACCTCCTTCCATCAGCAAGGGCATTGAAGATGAAACGTGGCTGGGTCTTTCAACATGACAATGATCCAAAGCACACCGCCAGGGCAACGAAGGAGTGGCTTCGTAAGAAGCATTTCAAGGTCCTGGAGTGGCCTAGCCAGTCTCCAGATCTCAACCCTATAGAAAACCTTTGGAGGGAGTTGAAAGTCTGTGTGGCCAAGCGAAAAGCCAAAAACATCACTGCTCTAGAGGAGATCTGCATGGAGGAATGGGCCAACATACCAACAACAGTGTGTGGCAACCTTGTGAAGACTTACAGAAAACGTTTGACCTCTGTCATTGCCAACAAAGGATATATCACAAAGTATTGAGATGAAATTTTGTTTCTGACCAAATACTTATTTTCCTCCATAATATGCAAATAAAATGAAAAAAAAACAGACAATGTGATTTTCTGGATTTTTTTTTCTCAGTTTGTCTCCCAAAGTTGAGGTCTACCTATGATGTAAATTACAGACGCCTCTCATCTTTTCAAGTGGTGGAACTTGCACTATTGCTGACTGACTAAATACTTTTTTGCCCCACTGTATACAGTACTGTGCAAAAGTTTTAGGAAGGTGTTGGAATTGATGTGAAGTAAAATGTTTTAAAAAATAGTAGTCTCAATAGTTTATTTTTTAAGCAATTAACAAAATGCAAAGTGAATGAACAAATTAAAAATCTAAATCAAATTAATATTTACTGTGACACTGACCACCATTTGCCTTCAAAACAAAACCAATTCCTCTGGGTTAGGCCTGTTTCACATTTTCGTCTTTGAAGGTCAGTCAAAATCTGCCAGGCGGTTAAAAAACGGATCCGTCTCCGTCATGGGCCAAACTGATGCCACAGGATTCGTTTTGTATACGGATCCGCTGCAGCCGGCAAGAGGGTGAAATTTAAAGCAACCGCGGCCTGGAAAAATGAGAGAGAAAGAGAGTTTTTTTTCATGGCCTTTCCAGAACGCTATTGAGGGTTAAAATCCCTGCCTGAGCAAGTCTGCCGGGCATGCGCAATACAAAATAGCGGACCGTCGCTCTGAAAAAACGTTTCAGAGTCCGTCTCCTCCGCCCGGGAGCCGCTAAAATTCTGACTGATCCGTCAAAAAACTGGTGAGACGGACGACCGTCAGTCAAAATCCGTCGCTAATGTAAGTCTATGGGGGGAAAAAACGGATCCGCCAAAAAAAGGGGCGGATCCGATTTTTTATAAAAGTGGCGGATTTTGACTGACGTCAAAAAACGGAAATGTGAAACAGGCCTTAAACAGTTTTTGAAGAAACTTGGCAAGGAAGGAAGTTGTTCAAAACATCTTGCAGAGCTGACCACAGATCATTTGTTGATGTCATTTGTGCAAATCTTTCTGTCTCTTCATATAGACAGACTTGATGATGTTGAGATCAGGGCTCTGCAGGGACGATATTATTACTTACACAACTCTTTGTTCGTCTTTACCCTCAAGATAGTTCTTAATGAAATTGACTGCATGTTTGGGGTCATTGCCTTGCTGTAGAATAAATTTGAAGTCCATCAGATTACTTCCTGATGGTATTGCATGATGGATAAATATCTTGACATATTTCTCAACATTGAGATGGGCCATGTTGAGAACTATAGAGGTGGTTGGCCAAGGAAACTTGGTGCAGCAGACGAAAGACACTTCATGCTTATTTCTATTATAAATTGAAAGATATCCACCATTGCCATTAGCACCGAACTGGCAAAATCCAGTGGGTCCCAGCTATGTCCATGTATTGTTCAGAAAATTCTAACCAGATATAGTTTTCATGGAATAGTGAAGCCCCAAAAACATATATTTGGCATGGAAACAAGCCCAGCCAACTAAAGTATGGATAAAAACATAGGAACCGGTGTGCAGAAAATATCGGCAGGTGCTCTAACTAATAATTCAAAATGTGAACAGTTTGGTCGCTTAATGGCCGGTGATTGGTATAAGTGCTCAGACACACTTACGAGAGACTCGCACAATTGTTGTGCGAGTCTCTCGCATGAAAACCTTGCACTGCTGCCGGCACTGGGACCGGAGTGTGCAACTATATGTGTTTCTATGCAGCCGCACGCTCCAGTCCGAGTGCCGGCGGCAATGCCAGGTTTTCACAGGAGAGACTCGGAGAAGAATTGTGCGAGTCTCTCGCAAGTGAGTGTGAGCCCTAACAATGAGTATCTGCAGGCAGCAGTGAAACATGGGGGAGGTCCTCTGCAAGTTTGGGGCTTCATTTTAGAAAATGAGATTAGGTGTTTGGGTAGGATTAATGGTGTCATCAATGCTGAGAAATACAGACAAATACTTATCTATCATACAATACCATTGGGGAGGCGTCTGATTGGCTCCATATTTATTCTGCAGCAGGACAATGACCCCAAACATACAGTCTATGCCATTAAGAACTATCAACGGTGTAAGGAAAAAACATGGAGTCCTGGAAGTGATGATCTGCCCTCTCCCACACAGAGCCCTGATCTCAACATCTTTGTGGCATGCGCTACAGAGGGAGGAATATTTACACAAGCAACATCCACAGAAGATCTGTGGTTAGTTCTCAAACATGTTTGGAACAGCCACATATGGTGTGCACCTGTAGAAGGATTGATGCTTTTATGCTGTTTTGAAGGCAAAAGGCGGTCACACCAAGTGTTGAATTGATTTAGATTCCCCTTTTGTTAATTTACTTGGAATTTTGTTAGTTGAAAAATTGAAACTATTAACACTTCTCTTTTTTTAGGCGCAATGCACTTGACAGTCACAGATTACAAAATTTGCTATAATATCTAGTTATCTAAATTTTCAAGGCTCTAAAAGTAATCATTGACTTTCATAGGGATGTTTTAAAAGAGAGTATATGAAAAACGTCATTTAATAACCATAGCATTAATAAAACAAAAAGGACCCAAATTTCAAAAGTACTCCGAAATAACCTATAATATATAATAGTATAAGCGAATAGAGTAGAGCGAATCTGTGGAAATTCCATCTTCTTCTGTTTTCAGGCCTCCATATTGCCATGCTTTGTAATGAGTTAAATTTGTACTTAATCAATTCACTCTAATTGAATTTATAAAACTTTGTAATATGTATTATGATAGAAATGTGTTTTTTTCTCCCTTTATGAAACATTTCCCCCTCCCCCCTTCTCAGTAATTTATCTATATATGTGTGTGTTGTGTATAGGATACATAATAGCAGCAAGTCTCCACTCACTAGCTCAGAGAAAACTGAAAATAGGACCTAGAGTCTACAGAGGGGAAAACTAGTGTAAAATACAGGAAACAAGTCATCTAGTGGCCAGAAATATTTTCATTTGTCATGTACGCACACATGACAGCCAGAAAGTTTATTCTCAAAACTTATCTGAATGGATAAGTACACTTTAGATTCTCATCTGCAGCGAGTATGACTGTTTACATCTCCACCGCTATCAAATCTGAACAGTCAAATAGACATTTATGTTAATTTTGTAAACTACTTTAAAGAGTTGCTATTGTCAAAATTACCACTGTGTTTCTGCTGAGTAATTGCCAACATTTATAAATGTAATTTGGAATTTGAGAAACAAAAATTTTGTATAAAGCACTTGTCTCTAGGTAACAGCACCTGCTGCTGGTTGACATGACTTGGATTAATAATTTTTACATGCAATAACTGTGTCTTCATGATATATTGCTTTTTTCTGCTGAGTGAAGACACAAGACCAACCAAAGTTGTAACATTCATATGCAATGCATGTGACATGTAGACCAATACTCCACGCAAGACCCTAGATCCTAGATGTTTCAAACCAGAATTTTCTTCAGTTCCTTGAGTCCTGAGCAATAATTTTGAATGAAAGTATTAGCAGCAGCAAGACCAACTTTCACAATAAAGAAAATTAAAATTACTTTACAAAGCAACAAATTTGAATCAAATTTTAGATTTGGACAAGAATTACGTTATGGTTAACCCATCCCAACATCAAGAGTTTTTTGAGTTATGAATGGTGTAAGTGAATTCCCTACAATGATAAACTTAGGAATTATTGCTCTAAATGAATGTTAGAAATTACCTGTATACTGATTTCATTTACTAAAGCCTTATGAACAATGAAGGTCCTTTTGTGTGAATACATAACAGATGATATGGTCCTAGGAGGTTCTTAATGCCTAGTGGAACATACTATACACACGCATATACACTATACAGTTGGTACGGAAAGTATTATTCTTATTCTTATTATTTATTATTATAGCGCCATTTATTCCATGGCGCTTTACATGTGAGGAGGGGTATACGTAATGAAAACAAGTACAGTAATCTTAAACGATACAAATCATGACTGGTACAGGAGGAGAGAGGACTCTGCTCATGAGGGCTCACAATCTACAAGGGATGGGTGAGGATACAGTAGGTGAGGGTAGAGTTGGTCGTGCAGCGGTTTGGTCGATCGGTGGTTACTGTACGCTGTAGGCTTGTCGGAAGAGGTAGGTCTCCAGGTTCTTTTTGAAGGTTTCCATGGTAGACGAGAGTATCATATGTTGTGGTAGAGAGTTCCAGAGTAGGGGTGATGCGTGGGAGAAATCTTGTATGCGCTTGTGGAAAGAGGAGATAAGAGGGGAGTACAGAAGGAGATCATGTGAGGATCGGAGGTTGCATTTAGGTAAGTAGCGGGAGATGAGGTCACAGATGTATGGAGGACCCAGGTTGTGGATGGCTTTGTATGTCATGGTTAGGGTTTTGACCTGGAGTCTTTCGGAAATGGGGAGCCAGTGCAGGGATTCACAGAGGGGAGAGGCTGTGGAATAGCAGGGGGACAGGTGGGTTAATCGGGCAGCAGAGTTTTGAATAGATTGGAGGCGTGCGAGAGTGTTAGAGGGGAGGCCACAGAGCATGAGGTTGCAGTAGTCAAGGCGGCAGATGATGAGGGCATGTACTTGGGTTTTTGTAGATTCTTGGTTTAGGAAAGTATTCAGACCCCTTTAAATTTTTCACTCTTTGTTTCATTGCAGACATTTGGTAAATTTAAAAAAGTTTATTTTTTTCTCATTAATGTACACTCTGCACCCCATCTTGACTGAGAAAAACAGAGAAGTAGACATTTTTGCAAATTTAATAAAAAAGAAAAACTGAAATATCACATGGTCATAAGTATTCAGACCCTTTGGTCAGTATTGAGTAGAAGCACCCTTTTGAGCTAGTACAGCCATGAGTCTTCTTGGGAATGCTGCAACAAGTTTTTCACACCTGTATTTGGGGATCCTCTGCCATTCTTCCTTGCAGATTCTATCCAGGTCCGTCAGGTTGGATGGTGAACGTTGGTAGACAGCCACTTTCAGGTCTTTCCAGAAATGCTCAATTGGGTTTAGGTCAGGGCTCTGACTGGGCCAGTCAAGAATGGTCACAGAGTTGTTCTGAAGCCACTCCTTTGTTATTTTAGCTGTGTGCTTAGGGTCATTGTCGTGTTGGAAGGTGAACTTTCGGCCAAGTCTGAGGTCCAGAGCACTCTGGGAGAGGTTTTCATACAGGATATCTCTGTGCTTGGCCGCATTCATGTTTCCTTCAATTGCAACCAGTCGTCCTGTCCCTGCAGCTGAAAAACACCCTCATACCATGTTGCTGCCACAACCATGTTTCACTGTTGAGATTGTACTGGGCAGGTGATGAGCAGTGCCTGGTTTTCTCTACATATACCGCTTAGAAATATGACCAAAAAGTTCTATCTTTGCCCCATCAGACCAGAGAATCTTATTTCTCATAGTTTGGGAGTCCTTCATGTGTTTTTTAGCAAACTCTATCCGGGCTTTCATATGTCTTGCACTGAGGAGAGGCTTCTGTCGGGCCACTCTGCCATAAAGGCCCGACTGGTGGAGGGCTGCAGTGATAGTTGACTTTGTGGAACTTTCTCCCATCTCACTACTACATCTGTGGAGCTCAGCCACAGTGATCTTAGGGTTCTTCTTTACCTCTCTCACCAAGGCTCTTCTCTCACGATTGCTCAATTTGGCTGGATGGCCAGGTCTAGGAAGACTTCTGGTCATCCCTAACTTCTTCTATTTAAGGATTATGGAGGCCACTGTGCCCTTAGAAACCTTGAGTACTGCAGAAATTCTTTTGTAACCTTGGCCAGATCTGTGTCTTGCCACAATTCTGTCTCTGAGCTCCTTGGCCAGTTCATTTGACCTCATGTTTCTCATTTGGTCTGACATGCACTGTGAGGTCTTATATAGACAGGTGTGTGCCTTTTACAAATCAAGTCCTATCAGTTTAATTAAACACAGCTGGACACCAATGAAGGAGTAGAACAATCTCAAGGAGGAACATAAGGAACAATTGATTCGCGTTGAACATAGGTCAAGTTTCTTTTTGGTTCCTGGATTTTTCCTTCTTTTGTATGTCAATAGTAGGCACAGTAAATGTTGTAGTTTTTGTCGTTAAAAAAAATTCCAGCATGTCTATGATGTTTCTGACAAGAATTGGAGCTGTGCATGGGATCCATTTTTCATTGCAGTCCTTTTCTTTTACTCTCCCTATTTCTACTCTTAAATGATACAATCACCGTAGCTGTGTTTTCATTCTTTTCTAGGGTCCAACTGGTCCCCAGGGTCCTATTGGTTATCCTGGACCTCGTGGTGTCAAGGTAAGTTACCTATGACTAATGAACTGACTTGTCTCTATATTCACTTATGTGACATTTACCAGGCACAGATGTCAAAGCTCAAGTCTGTGGCCCATTGTCTGGTTAAGTGCTTGATTCATAATTATGTGAATTTGTCCATTTCCAGTCTGGCCAGCTTAATAAATTATTTACTCTATAAAGCAAATATTAACATAGAGATATGGTTTATGGCCGTTTAGAAATACCATAGCTAAAGTCTACTTTTATTTGGGTTCTCTAAAAAGTATTCTTTATCAATAGTTTAAAAGGAATCTTTTATGTAATTTTGCCATACTAAACTGCCCCCAGTGCTACACAGGTCATGCGATATGCACCCCTAACATCTATCTGTAAAGCTAAACTACCCAGTGTATAATTACTAAACCAAAAAGGGGGGCATACATATAAAAAGCTCATCCATTAACAACTATGAAAAAACAGAAAACGAATGGATACCAGAGCTGTAGAACTAACACAGTAATTCTTTATTAATACTATTTAAAATCACATAGTTAATTCAAACATAACAAAAATATTAAAAATATTAAAAAGTACAGAAGGGAGCGACACCTAAGTGCCACGTCAATGCAGGAAAGCTAGTCAAGGTCTATATAGATGCCGAAAGATAAAAATATACGGTATGTCTAATCAGGTATACTGTTCATATTGCAACAAGTCCATTTAGTAAATACAAAAGCTATATACGCATATGGTCCAATACAATTAATGTAAACGTGCAATGCCTCAAACATATAGCCATATACAATGCCAAGTGACCATAAAGTAAATACTAACGCCCCCGTCACACTCAGCGACGCTACAGCGATCCCAACAACGATACGACCTGGTAGAGATCGTTGCTGTGTCACGTTGTGGTCGCTGGTGAGATGCCAAACAGGCAGATCTTCCCAACGACGCAGCGATACGGCGACCCGTAGCGACCTTTTGAACGATGTCTCGCTATGTGTCTCGCTTCTGAGTCGGTAACGATGTTGTTGGTAAGGTGTCAAACATACCGATGCATGCTACCCAGTGGTACTCAACAATCAAAAAAATGTCCTGGACATTCCGACACTACCAGCGATCTCGCAGCAGGGGCCTGGTCGCCGCTCCCTGTCAAACGTAGCGAGATCGCTGCTGAGGTCGCTGTTGCGTCACAAAACTTGACTCAGCAGCGATCTCTCTAGCGATCTTGCTTAGTGTGACGGGGGCTTAAGAATAATAGCAATATATATGAAAAAAGAAGCAATGGGTTTGAGGATAAAGTGCCTAATGCATAAGCAAATAATCAAAATACCCATAAACAATAATATGGACCAAAAAAGAAGCAAAATGAAATCAAGTATAAAGTGCAAAGTGCCTTTACATATGGGCTGGTTGTATATCTATAGTTAAACGACAAACATTAATATAGGCATCTTGCTATAGACACAGCCCACAATAGACCTGATAGATGCCAAACAGAAATGATAATAAAGGCATGAAAAGACAGAGGACCAACCTGCAGAGAACGTGGGAGACGGGAACCCAGGATTAGCTTTCCTACATTGACGTGGCACTTAGTTGTCGCTCCTTTCAGTATTTTTTTTAATATTTTTGTTATATCTGAATCAACCACGTGATTTTAAATAGTATAAATAAAGAATTACTATGTTATTTCTACAGCTCTGGTATCCATTCGTTTTCCAGTATATAATTAAAAAGTACTTTTGATCTTCACTTACCTTCTATGTAAATCTCTATGTTCCAGTCATGTGGGTGGTGCTGGACAATGGTTCAGTCACGATCTTCCAGCCAGTAGTCATGGCCTCTGCAGTTTGAATAATGGACTGCACTTCTCCAAAGTCACGGCCTTCTCAGAGGAAATCCCACAACTTCATGCTGACAACCAACTCTCAGGGCATGAACGCTGAAGCTGGGTGTATGTTCGTAGCTTCATTTGTGATCTTCGCATACTTCGGAAGCCACTGTTACTCAGAGGATTCCTGAATGCTGCTCAAGGCGCTTAGGTCATGCATGAAGCCTATGAGTTCCAGAAGGTTCCAGAGCATACACAGATCGAAAAAATGAAGCTGAGGACAACACTCAGCTTCAACTGTCAGTTCAGAGAGGGCCGTGACAACCCATCACTCAAACTTTGGTGGCCCTGACTAGTGGCCAGAGGAGCGCGACTAAACCGATTTTCTTTGCTACCCATATCACCACTGGAAGCCAAGGATTTAAGTAGAAGGTAAGTAAAGGTCAGAAATGTTTTTTACTCATATACTTGGGTGTTTAGTTTTACTGAGTTGTTTGGGATGAACTTTACATGATTTGCATGGCATTGGGGCTTTTTAGTATGGCAAAATGATGTTACAGTATCGCTTTAAGGCTTATTCTAATGTGAACTGCACCAGATACCAGGCAGTTTTACCTGCCAATCTATCACTATAAAGTCACTATAAAGAAACTTAATATAGTCACAAAGGTTAGTAGGATAGGCTAAATTATTGCTATATTTCTAGATACCATGCGGAATTTGAGAAGCTGAAATTGCAATGTCCTAACAGGGATTTCTGCTTTAGACAATCTCTTGATAATAAACTGATGTAATCTGTGGTGGAATTCAGCAGCAAGTGTTTAATTTACCCACAGCGCCACCGTAGGAGAAATTATGCATTACACAGTTTTCTTTGAAATGAACGACCAGTGCAAGCACAGTAATGTCCGCACATGCTTGGTCTTAAAATGCGAGAGATGCTCTTTGCAACTGCTCTCCACTCTGGAGAAGACACGGCAGTCCTAATAGAGGAACTATCTGTACGAACTCAATTACTTTACTAAACCAAGAACCCCTTTAAAAGCAAATAATTTAGAAAAAGAGAGGCAATTTACATTCATCTTGTTTTCACCAAGTCGAATTCTGTTGCAATCCATATAATAATACATATTATTCTTTTTGTTTTAGGGGGCTGATGGTGTCAGAGGACTGAAGGGAGGCAAAGGAGAAAAGGTGCAGATACCTATTTGGGTGTTTCTGTTTTGTCATTACATGTGTGTGGACATGGAAGGATAATTCTAAATTGAATTTTTCCAAATCTAAATCCAAATCCAAGCAAAATTGTGTAGACTAGAATAAATCTACTTCTAGCATTGCTGAAATATACCATCTTACTGATAGGGAAATCTTCAATGACGCATGAACGTCAACCGTCAAGTTTAATTTTCAGGCAGTAGCAATAAGCACCTATTTATACTCTTTACACTTTTCTGCACGTCCTCATTTTGCTAGATCAATAAAAAGTATAACGGTATATTCATTTCATGTAATTATTCCTGTAAACAAGGAAAGGAGAAGGTGCTTAAAGGGAATCTGTCACCTATTTTTGGGCCTATCAGCTGCCGGCACCACCATCAGGGGCTTATCTACAGCATTACAGAATGCTGTAGATAAGCCAATGATGTAACCTGAAAGAGAAGAAAAATGATTTATATTATAGTCACCCAGGGGCGGCCCGGGTCCGGTTTTGGTCTGATGGGTGTCGCGGACCGGTCCGGTGCCTTCCATCTTTATGCAGTGACGTCCTCTTCTTTGCTTCCTGTCCCGGCTCCGGCGCACTGCTCTGCCCTGTTGAGGTCAGAGCAGAGTACTGCAGTGTGCAGGCGCCAGAAGAGGTCCAGCGCCTGCGCACTGCAGTACTCTGCTCTGCCCTCAACAGGGCAGAGCAGTGCGCCGGAGCTGGGACGGGAAGCAAAGAAGAGGATATCACCGTTAGAAGATGGGAGGCCCCGGACCGGACCGCGACACCCATCGGACCAAGACCGGTCGCGGACTGCCCATGGGTGAGTATAATATAACTCATTTTTCTTCTCTTTCAGGTTACATCGGGGGCTTATCTACAGCATTCTGTAATGCTGTAGATAAGCCCCTGATGTTGGTGCCGGCAGCTGATAGGCCCAAAAATAGGTGACAGATTCCCTTTAATACAGGATTACTTCCCAAAAATGCTTAGGGGATTTCATTTGGGTTGTCACCTAAAAACCATTAAATGCTCATAGGATAACAGACAATGCAAAGGAAATCCCACTAAAATGACATGTCCCAGAATAATTAAGAGGCTCATGACTTTTAGATCCACAAACTTTAATCTATTCCAACTATGAGGAGGCAAAGGTTTCCTCTATAATTAACGCCAGTTGTGCTGGTGCAAAATCCAAACAATCACAAATGTGGGTTGGAGAAGAATTATGCCACTTTTTACGCCAGAAAACTGGCACACTGGGACTGATAACTTCCCACCAATAAAATGTCTCCTATTAAGTTGGTTGGTTTAGCGCAGGATTGCACAACCTGCAGCCTGAGGTCAACATGTGGACAGTGCTTCCATTCGGTGCGGCCCCCAACAATCAGATTGAAAAATGCTTGACAGATTAACTAAATGTGGGCAACCATCCGCAGAAGAATAGTGGCAGCCCCTGAGGAGCAGTGACTGGCAAGTACTAATGGAGCACTGATAGCTCCATGTCTGTGACTATCTCCACTATAGTTTATGGGAATTGTGAAACATTATGCAGTAAGCAAAAAAACCATGACCTATTGTAGAGAGCTTGTGCATTCATCTCCTCTTCCTTTTTAGGGCCTATTCACACAATTTTTTCACGAGGATTTAGAAGCAAATTTTACTGTAAATCCACATTTAAAAAAATGCTTCAAATACTCTTTAAATAATCTTCCCACTGGTTTTACTGGCGAATGTTCAAAATAATATGAAAAAAATCACTGTGCACACTAAGTTAGCTTTTCCCATTTAAATCAGTGGGAAACTTATTCAAAGAGTATTTGCCCCATTTTTTGATGAGGATTTAGGAGCAGAAGCGCTTTCTAAATCCTCGCCTGATACCTGTGAACGGATCATTACAGTGCAGATGGGTGGATGTAAGAGTCCTGTAAGTTGAATTTGTAACCATCAGACATTTATTTTATATATTTTCAATATTCCATAAATGTCACAGGAGGAAATACCCCATTTTTAGTGCGCCCCCCAAATTTGTTTAGTATCACAATGTGACCCTTGGACTAAAAAAAAGTTGTGGAAGAATTTAGAGAATATTGGGTGGCTTGATGTTGGTATTGTCAAGTATTACCTCGTAAGGGGATATCAAGCGTCTTGACTTACCCCCAAAAACCCCACCGTGACCATAAAATGACCACCCCCACCTCGGCGCCCACTAATACACAGACACCGGTATTTCTTTTGGAATTTTATGGCCACAGCAGCCTTTTATTATAACAATAAACAAACAATAAACATTGTATCATAAACAACATGAGTACAATGAATTTAACCCTGGAAGGAGAAGTCCTTGAAGCCACAAGATCGTGGTGAAATAGTCCAAATATTGTGAACAACCCCCGACCATTTGCTCCCAGCCGTTACCCCACAGGCTCGGGAGCACCAGCACACCAATAGATGTTGTCCACAAACTCCTTGGGGATCCGCCCTCTTCCGAGGAAAACTCCCCATCCACCTTTCACCAGATCACGACCAGCATACCTTTAAACGAAGGAGACCCTACCCACAGAGTCTCCAAAACCAATTTCCACCGACTTCAAGGACTCCCCCTCCCCCAAAACCGCCATGACCCAAAATAGAATCACGTACTACTAACCCAAAAGAAAAAAGGGAGGGAGGGTGGGACTGTTCAGGAGCTGGGAAAACAGGAACAGAGGGCGGGCACCCCCCAGACCCTGCCTTAAATACCCCTTAGCTCCCCCTCCCCTTTAGCCCTTCCCCTTCCCTCACTAACTTCCAACCCCCCATCATGTTGGCCTCCGCCCACGCCTCCTCCAGGGGGTTGGGAGGCTCACTCCGGCCATTTCTTTCATTACATCTCACACTGCACGCAATCTTTAGGGCTCGCTCACATGAGTATATAACACGGCCGAGTGTTATTACATGCAAAGTGCCATGAAATAAATGGCGCTATATAAATGCATAATAATAATAATGTTTTATCGGATAGCACTCGCACCAATGCTATACCATGGGGCAGAGCAGATATGCTGAATTCTGCGAATGACTCCCCAATTCAGATCATGAGCACCCATTCAAGTCTATCAGTACGTGTGGAACATCGGACTGTTCTTAGATGTCATCCGAGTGTAGTCTCACATCTGTGGACTCAGACAATGGAGAAGATGGAGAAATTAAGTTCTCCATCTTCTCCATACCTGTGGTCTGCATGTGAGAGAATCTGCTCACACTGAGGCTGTGTGCCCACGATGCGATTTTTAAGCGTTTTTGCTGCGATTTTCGGCGCGAAAACGTTTAAAAATCTTGTACAGAACGCACCCCATGCATTCCTATGGCATTCCGCATATGCTGTGCTAATGCTGCGCTTTTTTCCGTGGCGGAATGGCATCGCGGAAAAAATCGCAGCATGATCATTCTTTTGTGCGGAATCGCAAAGAATTGCCGCGATTCCGCACCCATAGGAATGCATGAGAATTGCTTACTTCCCGCATGTGGCTATGCCCACCATGCGGGAAGCTAAGCGTCTCATGTGCGGTTGGTACCCACAGTGTGGAGGAGAGGAGACTGTCCTCCAGGCCCTGGGTACCATACCCCTGTAAAAAAAAGAATAAAAAATAAAAAATCGGGGTATATTTACCTTCCGGCGTCCCGCGCTGCATTCCCGGCCTAAGCGTTCCCAGTAATGCCTTGCGGCAAGGTCCTGTAATGACGTAGTCTCGCGTGACTCTAGCGGTCTCGTGAGATCGCTATAGCAACGCGAGACCAACGTCATCACAGGTCTCGCAAGGCATTACTGGGAACGCCTAGGCCCGGGATGGCAGCGCGGGACGTCGGAAGGTAAATATACCCCGCTTTTTAATTTTTTTTATTATTTTTTACATTCTTTCTTTTACTATTGATGCCGCATAGGCGGCCTCAATATTAAAAACTTGGTCACACTTGTCAAACACTATGTTTGACGAGTGTGACCAACCTGTCAATCACTTTCTCGCTTGGAAAGTGCTTGAATATCGCACGCGAAAATCGTGGCAAAATCGCGAACATAATCGCGGTAAAATCGCGCAGAAAAAAACGCGCGATTTCTGGGAAGGAGTCCGGTTTTCAGTGTCCGGATTTAAGCGCTACGTGGGCACATAGCCTAAGATGACACTCTGCTCAAATTTTGCTTAGAGATTGAGCTGATTATCATTAGCATAATTGGCCCAATTCTCTTGAATGAGAGACTCTATGATCGTGTGAGTGAGCCCTTAGTGAAAGTGGGTATTAGTGCTCCTTTGTTTCAGCACTGAAAGGCTATGGACCAAACTGATCAAAAAAATAACTCTGCAAGTTACAGGTATTATAAGCCATTACATACTATTATCTGCTTCATATCAGGATGCCCTAACATTTTCAAACATGATTAATTGAAAGCGAGAGAGCGCTCCTATCGTCATACACTATGTCCTTAAAGATTTTATAAGTGTTTTGCTGAAAGTGCATCGACTGAACATTTTAACATTCTGCAGCTCAAACCTCTCTAAAACCTTCCAGACATGTCTATATTTTCCTACAATATACGGTCTCCTGAGCCCTCTTACAGTTTGGCCAAAAACAACCGAGATGGATTTAACAATTAAAGTATGGATATGCTGTATAGTCTATAAACAGGAAGTGGAGTTTGCAAAAAAAATGTACATTTTTATTCACTTTTGGGTTTTATTTTGCTGGAGAAGGTATCAGGTCCATGCTTTCAGCAGCACTATCACTCCATCAGTTTCCAATAGTAAAGCGGCTATATGATACTTGAGTAATTAATGGTGAGGGTTTTCCATGTAGTCAGCACTCTTGAGTTTATTTTGTTATTGTTTGAGGGCTTTCGCTGACTGCTGATTGCTCAGAGACGTGAGGAATTTGGGTCTCTTCGCAATTCACGTCTGTAATTCAAGACAAACTGCAGAGCTCTGCTTTGTTAGCACAGCTAATAACACTTAATCCAGAGATGTGCTCTGTGTGGCTGGCAGGTGCTCCTCGGACTGATCCTTGTACAAGTGGTCATTAGACGTGAGCAAACACACCGTAATCCTGCTAGCTCTTCCTCTCTATATTAGTGTTCTAGCTGTCCCAGGATCTGCGGGCGAGGACCTACTATTTGAGATGTGTTATTATCTGCAACATTCAATTATAAGCCCAGATCATTAGCTGCACTTCATCGTGGACGTCTCACATATCTTCTGTTTATAGATTTTTTTTTTTTCAAATAAATTTATTGAAATTTTTTAAATTGTTAGGAAAAGAGGGGGAAACAGAAAAAGAAAGGGACAAGGGAAAAATAAAAAATAGAGAAAAAATAAAAAATAGAGAAGTTTATAGATCTTTTTAAAATAACCTTCCACAATAAAAGTAGAGTGAAAACTCCCCCCATGTGCATTCAGTCATAAAAGCTAACAACTATCATTGAATGAATGTAATAGATATAGAATATTTCAGTAATATACTAGTAATTCATCAAGATTGGCAATTTTCTTGCCGGCCTGGATAAGGGGGCGCGGTAGAGTCATACGCTACTAATTTATGAAACGGTGCACGCCTCTCCCATGCCCACAAGGAGTGCCAAATCTTTTCCTCTTCATTAATAAAGAGCGTCTGACGAGTCCTGTGCGCCCCCATGTTTTGCACCAGAAATCGTCCTCATGTTCTGCACCAGAAATTGTCCTCAAGGCCCTGACTGGAGTAAGATTTGAGACATAAGAAACACCACAGCTCATCATGAATTAGATGAGCTATGGTGACATGCCCCCACCTTGACCCATTTCCCACTCCAGCTCCTCTCATTTTGACAGAGCTGAGAAAACTGGTGTGAAAACGCCAAAAGCTGCCAAATTTTGAGTTGCACCAAAATTTGTTTATTTTTCAAAGCAATTTATGGCAAAATTGCTTTGCTAAATCAAGGTCAAAGTGGCAAATTTTAAAAATAAGGGGCCATAGGGGATCATAACCCACTTTAATTCTTTTTTTTACATTGCCATTGCCTCCTTTTCAACACGCCACAAGCCACCCTCCTTGAGTGTCACTCCCATCTCGGCAAGTTGAAAGGTCATGACAACACTGCTTGTTTGAGGGGCTTCCATTGTGTCTAGGGGGTTTGACAACTTTTTCACAAGACTGGGAGGTCTCTCTTTTTCCTTGGGGCCTCTCAAATGTTTTGAACAATTATAGATATAGATAGTAGAGATGTATTTATGTTACAGTGACTAAGATGCAAAAATTTGGCTTCTGCCTTCTTCTGGATGAACAGTATAATCAAAATACTCAAGATATTTTGGTGAAGTGTACAGATTTGTGTCTATTTCTCATGCTTTTTACATTACATTGTTTTTGGAACATTATGCACGTACATACAAGTATTTTTAATGGTTAATTTTAGTTTTGCAAAGTAAATGATAATGATTGTGTATTTGTGCAAACATCTTATTCAGTATTATTGACTGATTACTTACATCTTAGGGAGAAGATGGGTTTCCAGGATTTAAGGGTGACATGGGACTAAAAGGAGACAGGGTGAGTATTTCACATTTAATTCTGTTTTCACTCTACAAATAAATACACTGGGCCTGACTTACCAAGACCAACATCGTTAATTCTGGTCTTGATGAGGTGGCGTGCTGGTCAGACGCTCCTGATATGAAGAGACACTTCCTTCTTCATGAATCAGGATCTTTAGACTAGCACCATACACCTCTGTGTTACCCTTGCCACAAATTCTACTGCAGTCCCTGCTGAAGTAAGATTTGTGGCATAGCAAGCATTTCCAATCATCGTGAATCTGATGAGCAGTGACCACTAGAGTTTAGCGACTTTAGTCGGATCGGGTTTCATAAAACAAAATTTGTTTCGGATGAAACTGGTCCGACTAGAACAAAAAAAGTCGGAGTTTAGTCCGAAAGCCGACCCCAGTGCAAGTCAATGGGGAATAAAAGTCGGCATTGAGCGGATGGCATTCATCCACTCAATGCCGACTTTTATTCCCCATTGACTCGCATTGGGGTCGGGTTTTGGACAAAACTCTGACTTTTTTTGCCCTAGTCGGACCAGTTTCATCTGAAACAAATTTTGTTTCATGAAACCCGATCCGACCAAAGTCGCTCAACTCTAGTGGTCACCAAGGCCAAGTCCCACTCCAGCTCTGGCTATTTCAGTGGAGCTGGGAGAAACTAACGTGAAGATGACAATAGTCACAAAATGTAGGCAAAGCGCCAAGTTATGCCTACATTTTGTGACTTTTTAAAGCTCTTACACCAATAAATTGTTGTGTGACAGCTGGGATGAATCGGACCCATTGTTTACTCAGTACATTTTACTATTTTATTATTTGCTTTGGCAGTCAAATAGTATACAACATATAAGAGAAGGAATATATCAAATCTATAAGCATTTAGTAACATGTAGAGTTTACTTAAAATATTAGTATCTTATAAATTTCTTATCTTTATTTGGAATAAATATATTTGTTTTTCTAACTTCTACTTCGATTTCAGGGAGAATTTGGTCCACTTGGTTCAAGAGGAGAAGATGGCCCTGAAGGTCCTAAAGGAAGAGCTGGTCCAACAGGAGACTCTGGACCTGCAGGTCCTGCTGGTGAGAAGGTAAACCAACCCGTCTATTACCATCCTACAGAGAATAGCTGATAATGACATGAGCAGATAAGGAAAAATTGTGTATCGCAACCTACATTTGCGGAAGGGGAATTGTAAAATAATGATGCCACCTGGAGTCATAGGATGTATCCGGTGGGCTCGTTGTGCTTTTGCTGCGTGGTCAAGGAGCATTTAGCTACAGCCGTACAATGCTCAGCGTCTTACTCGTGTAAATGTGAAATGCCTTGAAATTTTCCTCAGCTTAGATCTTTAATAGTAAAAAGCTTTATTTGCTGTCAACACGGGCATGTATCGGGGGATTTAACTCTGCGGTTGTTTTCTTGTCGGCATCAAGCATTCAAAATAAATATTTTAGTGTCTACATCAAACATGTAAAAGACTCAGTCATTTGAAATACACACGGGAATGGTGGTTTTAGCTTTTATGGGAAATGGTTGGATTTTTATCCTGCTGCAAAGTTATGAATGACATACATGTAGAAAGAAGAAGAGTGCTTCTACGGGTCCGGAATGATGGGAATGAGAGCACTGATTCATATCGCTGCTCTCTTTTTCTATGTTAAGGACAAGTTGGAATAGTAATCGAAATGTGATATTTACATTATAATAAATTCTATATCATCAATGTAATTATACAGCTGTTTTTTTGTTTTTTTTTGTACCTTAGGGCAAACTCGGTGTGCCAGGACTGCCCGGTTACCCTGGCAGACAGGGTCCAAAGGTAAGGAATAAAACTTGAGCTACTCTGGATTTTCTCCTTTGTGCAGTTCAAATATATAACATAAGAGCAGGTGCAAGTGACTGTGTATTCTGTCATCCGAGAGAATCGGGTTGATTATGCAAATTACACTCCGATTGCACTCTGATCTGAGTGTGATCACAATGTGATCCGATTCTCTCCGATGCGGAGAAGGAGAAAAAAAAATATTTGTCTTCTCTTTTCTGTCAGTCTATGCAAATTGGACTGCACTCAGATGCCATCTAAAGGGGGTTTTACACTAAGCGATATCGCTAGCAATATCGCTAAAACGTCACTGGTTTTGTGACGTTATAGCGATATTGCTAGCGATATCGCTATGTGTGATACTTACCAGCGACCGGCTCCCCCGCTGTCCATCGCTGATCGCGCGAGAATGTCCGGCTCCATTTCTCGTCGGGCGCTTCCTGCTGGGCTTCCTGCTGTGACGTCCAGCGACGCGTGGAGGCGGGCCGGAGGACGCAGGATCGCTGTGTGTGAATGGTAAGTATTGTGCGCTGCGTCGCTGCTGCATCGCTGTGAGATCTTTCTGTATGAAAGCTCACTAGCGATCATTTAGCGATGCACCAGCGATCCTGACCGGGTCGGATCGCTGGTCGGATCGCTGGTGCATCGCTAAATGTAAAAGGGCCTTTAGGGCAGGGTCCTCTCCCAGTATCAGTATGTTTAGTTTGTTTACTGTAAATGATATCTGTAATTTGTATGTTACCCCTTCTCATGTACAGCACCATGGAATCAATGGTGCTATATACAGTCATATGCTAAAGTTTGGGCACCCCTATTAATGTTAACCTTTTTTCTTTATAACAATTTTGTTTTTTGCAACAGCTATTTCAGTTTCATATATCTAATAACTGATGGACTCAGTTATATTTCTGGATTCAAACGAGGTTTATTGTACTAACAGAAAATGTGCAATCTGCATTTAAACAAAATTTGACCGGTGCAAAAGTATGGGCACCTCAATATAAAAGTGACATTAATATTTCGGAGATCCTCCTTTTGCAAAAATAACAGCCTCTAGTCGCTTCCTGTAGCTATTAATGAGTTCCTGGATCCTGGATGAAGGTATTTGTGACCATTCCTGTTTACAAAACAATTCCAGTTCAGTTAAGTTTGATGGTCACCGAGCATAGACAGCCCGCTTCAAATCATCCCACAGATGTTCAATGATATTCAGGTCTGGGGACTGGGATGGCCATTCCAGAACATTGTAATTGTTCCTCTGCATGAATGCCTGAGTAGATTTGGAGCAGTGTTTTGGATCATTGTCTTGCTGAAATATCCATCCCCTGCGTAACTTCAACTTCGTCACTGATTCTTGCACATTATTGTCAAGAATCTGCTGATACTGAGTTGAATCCATGCTACCCTCAACTTTAACAAGATTCCCGGTGCCGGCATTGGCCACACAGCCCCAAAGCATGATGGAACCTCCACCAAATTTTACTGTGGGTAGCAAGTGTTTTTCTTGGAATGCTGTGTTTTTTAGCCTCCATGCATAACGCCTTTTTGTATGACCAAACAACTCAATCTTTGTTTCATCAGTCCACAGGACCTTCCTCCAAAATGTAACTGGCTTGTCCAAATGTGCTTTTGCATACCTCTGGCGACTCTGTTTGTGGCGTGCTTGTAGAAACAGCTTCTTTCGCATCACTCTCCCATACAGCTTCTCCTTGTGCAAAGTGCGCTGTATTGTTGACCGATGCACAGTGACACCATCTGCAGCAAGATGATGCTGCAGGTCTTTGGAGGTGGTCTGTGGATTGTCCTTGACTGTTCTTACCATTCTTCTTCTCTGCCTTTCTGATATTTTTCTTGGCCTGCCACTTCTGGGCTTAACAAGAACTGTACCTGTGTTCTTCCATTTCCTTACTATGTTCCTCACAGTGGAAACTGACAGGTTAAATCACTGAGACATCTTTTTGTATCCTTCCCCTGAAAAGCTATGTTGAATAATCTTTGTTTTCAGATCATTTGAGACTTGTTTTGAGGAGCCCATGATGCCACTCTTCATAGGAGAATCAAATAGGAGAACTACTTGCAAGTGGCCACCTTAAATACCTTTTCCCATGATTTGATACACCTGGCTATGAAGTTCAAAGCTCAATGAGGTTACAAAACCAATTTAGTGCTTCAGGAAGTCAGTAAAAAGTAGTTAGGAGTGTTCAAATCAAGAAAATGATAAGGGTGCCCATATTTTTGCACCGGTCAAATTTTGTTTAAATGCAGATTGTACATTTTCTGTTAGTACAATAAACCTCATTTGAATCCAGAAATATAACTGAGTCCATCAGTTATTAGATATATGAAACTGAAATAGCTGTTGCAAAAAACAAAATTGTTATAAAGAAAAAAGGTTAACATTAATAGGGGTGCCCAAACTTTAACATATGACTGTAAATAAATAAATAATAATAATAATAATCTAAGTGCAGCCTGATAGTTTCTAAAAACTCATTGATTTGCATGATGAGTGTGACCCGAATATCAGATCAAACTTGGGCAAGTGTTTTTTTTTTGTCCTGTGCACATACTATTTTTGGGGGAAGATTTGGAGCAGAAATTGAGCGGGAACTCCCCAAAACCTCCTCAAAAACTTGGAGGGTCTGCTCTGAGAACCCTCAAAAAGCCTCAGTGTGCACATCCCTTAATAGAGGTTTTTCAAACTTATATCAAACAGTCAGTGAAAATTAGACCACCCTAGGATGCAATGGATAAGACCACTAATGTACTGATTATTGCATAGACGCCCAGGAATGAATGTAAGATCTTGATTCTTTTCAAAATAGGACATTTTTCCATGTAAAGCCCCATAGACTTAAATGGTTACGTCACTTACGTGGGCTATCAATCAAAAACACACCTGAAACTTGGACGTCTGAATGGAGCCTGAAGAGAATTCTCATAACAAAGAAATGCAAAAACTGAAAATGAAAGACTATTTATTTGAGTCATTAAAGGGAATCTGTCAGCATGTTTAGCTATGTAATCTGAGGGCAGCATGAAGTAGTGGCTGAGACACTGATTTCAGTGTTGTCTAACTTATTAGGCTGTGTGCTGTAGTTTGTTTTAATACAATCAGTGTTTTATTAGCAGGAGATTATCACTGCTGGTTATCCTGGTCCAACCAAACCCCCAGCGGTGATTAGCAGCTTTACAGTCAATATACAATGTACACAGAAAGCTGTCAATCAGGGGTTTGGGCGGGGTTAGCTTTCTGAGCTCTGCTACATCTAAAAACTCTGATAGTTTACTGGGTGCATCAGTTGTGATACAAAGTGACACATCTTTGGAATCGGGCTGTCTTTCGCTACATGTTGGTGCTGTCAGATGAGGCGACAAAAACCTGGTGACAAATTCCCTTTAACTTGTAATTTGCAAAAGAGTATTTTAAACCTTAATAATTTTTAGGAAAGTGGAGTAATGAACATTATGACTGTCATGGCGGCTAGTTTTGCAGGGACGTGTCCTTGGGTTTGACAGCCATATTAGTGGCAGCACAACTTTCCTGGAGCAGCTGATCTACAAATCCAGAAGTAAATGACTGAAATAATGAAAGCTCCAGTCCAGTCACCGATGTGATAACATTGAAATTCCCAGTGGTATGTCATGTGTTCTGGCAGCATTAGGTGACACTGTGTCACACAAGCTCCTCTCTTTATTTGTACAACCACCCGAACCCGCTGCAAATCGGCCTCATTTTCACCATGACTGTCACTTCGATTGCTTTCCATTCTGTGTTTGTTCTTCAATAGTCTGCAGAGATTTTCTGCCACATCCTGAGATCAAAGCCTTTCTGCTGTTTTGCTATTGAACAAACAGAGCGGTGTATCAGGAGGGTTACTCCAGATGCTTCTGCTTTGCATAAAACAACACGCCGAATCCTTTCTGCTTCCTCGCAATCATGTTCCTACTGGAGAACAAAGCACTTTCTTCTCACGAGCCTGCCACTTTTCTCTTTGTCCCTAAAGCTTAATTTACTGCTTCAGTTATTGTAGGGATGGGGATGAGTAGGATAAAGTGCATTCCTGTCTCTACAGATTCTACCAGCTAAGTCTTCGGGGCTTTCAAACAGCCCGGTATTGAAGCTGTTCTAGCCGGAGTAAACTGCACGTGTCACCATTAGTTATGGTTTTCAGAGTCAATGATTTATTACAAAAGACCACACACCTTTAGCAGTGGCACAAGTTAAAACAGTCTTCCCTCATAGACCTGCATTGCAGCTCGGAGTACTCCCCGCTGACTAACTGCGGGGAGCCTGCTGTCAATTAGTATGGCGTTAGTAGTCACGCCCCATTGACATAGCAGCTCGAAAGAGGAAGAGCTGATCTGTTGATGTGGAGCAGCAGAAGAAGTCAGGCCCCACTCTGATCAAGGTCTGGGTAGAAGGGGCAGGCAGTTAGCAACTACCTGCCTGTTAGTTCTTAGGCCCATAGTAAAAAAAATAAAATAGTCCTGAATAAACCCTTTAAAGTCACATGCAAATTCGACTGTAAGTGCAAAATATGATATTTTTGAGCAAATGCTGTGTGTTAATCCAGTTTAAGGGCGGGTTTGGACAGGAATATTTCATGGTCCCTGTACAGATTGAAATGCCTAGCCTGATCTTGGGCCTCCTGACCTTGGGCCTCCTAATCTTGGGCTTCCTAATCTTGAGCCTCCTGACCTGAACTTACAGCATCATAGCCATGTCACATCACATCTGGAGACCCGGGGTCAGACTGAGCATTGCCGTCTATATACAGAACATGCAATATGCCTGGCTGATCTCAGCCTTAGGCCTATTTCACAGAAGGTCCTTATGATGCTGTCATTTGGCTGCTCAGACCCAGACTTATATTGTTAAATGTTCATATAATTCTGATTATGACTGACTATTACACATAAATGTATTTGAAGCAGTTTTTAATGCTTAATTAAAAGAAGGTATTGAGAAAATAGGCCAAGTTCATTCGTGCTGCAACACAATTATGTCTTGAAGACGCAGAGCCCATATTCTCCAGCCAAAAACTTGCAGCTTTATCTTATTTGTAAAATGGGAATAAATCAACTAACAGTTTGAATCTGTCACCAGTTTTCACAATACAGGCTGCATACATTATTAAATAGATCTATTAGACCTGATGAGGCTGTTAAGCTTACCTTGCAAAGTCATATCACAATGGCTGCATAATTCTATTTGAAAGCTTTCCTACCTTATACCTAAATTATCATTTTGTAAGTCCAGCTGTAGCTAGACTCAAAATGCTCATCATAGTAGCAGGACCACAAATGTACTGTACAACCAATTGGACATGGAATTTCAAAGTAAATACACCATCCTCATAAGCACTAAGAGATCTATTTAAAGGGGACCTTTCACTGAGCATTTTAGCTTAAACTACAGTAGGTACCTCCTAAGAATGTCATTGCTCAGCTAATTTTGGAACAATTTCTCTCCTTTTTCTTTGCCCAGTTATTCCCCCCCAGTAATAAAAAAAATCATTGGATATTTAAATTGAGTGCATCCCTTGATTTCTGCTGCTTCTCTGATTCTGGAACAGTTTATCTTTATTTTGTACACCCCTCCATTCCATAGTTATGCCCCACTGAAATAATTTTCCCTATCCGCAATTTTCCCAAATTTTCAGGCAACTGGGTGTATACCGCAGAACTTCTCTGTGGGTGTGGCAGAGTTTTGATTGGACAGCCTCAGAGAAGAAAAAGGAAACACCCACAAAGTTCTGTGGTGTACGAACAGTTGGTTAAAAGGAACATTTGCATTATTTCTGAGGGGCATAACTTTGGAATGGAGGAGTGTAGAAATAAAAGAAAAACAGTTCCAGAATTAGAGGAGCAGCAGAAATCAAAGGAATAACTCAGTTTAAGTAATACAATTCAAAGATTGGTCCTCTTTAATAACGCATATCATTTTTACTGTTAAACCTACTGACAGATCCACCTTAACAGCCATTCTTATTGACCATTTTGGAGGCTTGCACTGAATTTATTCACATCCAACCTAAATTCAAGTTTAGGATAAAATCTATCCTTTGCTAACGAGTTTTCGGGAGTATCATTCAGAGAAATGTTCATTGATTCCACTGACTTACCTCTGGTTTGATTAAATGTTCTAATCTTTCCTATGCTTTCTGGATCTGAAAAATTCTGGTAAGAGATGGTTTTAATGTGCAGGTCACATCGTCTCATTTTCCGTTACAGATATGGTTATAGATATAATGTTCTGGGAAGAAAGTCTGCATATTGCCTATAATAGAATTCACCTCTTGTAGGAACCTGTAAGATCAGTAGATGGAGCTTTAACCAACCATGTAATATTCTTCCAGAGTGTGACGTGCTTTAGTATATCTTACTGTGTTATAATCCTATTTAATATGAGTTCATGTGCTGACAGCTTCAATGAAAGAATCAAATTGGAATTTGCTTTCCATTATGTTAAATTGAGCAGTTTGATTTCACATTTGAGTTTCCTTTTCCATCAAGTAATTACAAAAATCTAGATATGAATATTGTTTTCTGAGGGTTCCCAGATCAAGAAACCTGCGAAACCTCAAAACCAGGAAGACCCATCAGCTCTTCCGTAGTAGCCGTGTAACACAAATAAGAGATACTTATTTAAGTCCCAAATGATATAAGGTCAACCATTGTACCCTCATCATCTATGTATATTGGCAGACCGTTCAGAACCAGATTATTGCATTATTTTCTCTTTGTGTGTTCTAAAACCCATTTATCTTATGTTTCCATTTAAATAGGGATCTACAGGTTTCCCCGGATTTGCTGGAGCCAACGGCGAGAAAGGAGCTCGGGTATGATTTTAAAAGTATATCATTCATTTTGGTTTGCTTCAAGCTTAGGTTCTTCTATTTAAAGATACTAAGTATTATTAGCATTCAATATTATAAAAATATTATAATGTAATAAATAATAATTTTCTGCTAAATGCAAAAATATTGTATATGTCATAAGCCGATAACATTTGTAGTTCCACCACAGTTCATCTGAGTACCAATATATACCACAGCCTGGATTAGAAGATGTTTGATGTCAGTCATACTAGGACAGAAGATGTCACATTTTCATCCTCTATCTGTATTTTTATTAAGATTAATATTTGTATCCCACTAGGGTGTTGCGGGCAAGCCAGGTCCAAGGGGACAACGAGGTCCAACGGTGAGTGTGCTTCCATTCTACATTAATTTGTTTACTTCGATCACATAAGAAGATCGTAAACTCGTAAATATATTTTTTTCTAACATTTTGCTGTAGTAGCAACCCTGAAAAGAATCTCATAAGGTTACTTTGTTTCCTTACTTAGGGTCCACGAGGTGCTCGAGGTCCTAGAGGTCCTACCGGAAAACCAGGTCCGAAGGTACATATCACAACTCTGTTATTACATAGTTATTACTTAGATGGGGTTGTTTGAAGGTTACAGCTCTGCATTGGGTAATAGATTCAAGGGGTATTCTCATATTTGGAAAGTATATCCTATCCCTGTGCTTGGCCGGTCTTCTGCACTTCTATAAGAATGAATGGAGCAACAGTGCGCATGATTGACTAGAACCCCAGTTCTCGGGGTCTGTAAAGGTCTCAGTGCTCAGAGCTCCAGCGATCATGAAGGTATCGCCTATCCCATTCCTTAGGAATAACTTCCAAACTTGAGAATGCACCTTTAATCATAGGGGTTAACATGGGACCCAATATGAGTGAGAATGTACAGGAATATTAGATGTCACACAGAACAGAAATATAATACAGTAGATACCACATGTTTACTTAAAGAAACAGAATCATTGCAGTTTCATGCCTTGTTATTTTATATTCCGTATGGCCTGACATATATCCTCTTTTCAGGGCACATCAGGAAATGATGGTCCTCCCGGCCCACCTGGTGAAAGGGTGAGTGGAACTCGCTGGTATTGTTGCTGACGGTAATTAAACAATGCCTGAATGCTTGACATTTTAGGCGGTCAACACATCTAAGTTAGTCAAATGCATTAGCGTTGAGTTTGTTTTTTTTGTCAAAACTGAATATATAATATATGAGATTCAGCATAGGACTGTAGATAAAACTATTACATGAATTTTTGATCATGATGAATGTTCTTGACCTTCCAGAATGATAAGCGGTTCAGAACATATCAAATGCTTACAACAATTTTTTCTAACCTTCAGTTCTTTAGTATAGGTACAGCGCTTGGTCTGTGTTATGTTATGTAACTCTGTTACCTGTCCTTCCAGATTTTGCAAGGGCCAACACTGCCTCAAGGAAAACAGCTTCACACCTCTGTACAGCAGTAATTGATCCCTTACATAAGGCAGCAATGCCAGTTGGGATATGTATATTAAGCAGGCATTTTGTATTCACAAACTAAGGATATAAAATAAGCAAATGAAGTCACATGACACACCAGTTTCCTGCTTTAGCTTGGGTTTCGCCTGTTAGCTTCTTCAAGGGCAACTTTACAAGTTGAACCCCAGAGTATAAAATTTCAAATTAAATTCTGCTACGTTTGATTTTTTTCAACTGTGCTAAAATAAAATAATGTACACTGTACACACTGCAGCAGCACTGGGAATATAGTGGCTAGAAAGCCAAATGGGATTTTAAAATGCTTATGATTTTAGTATATACTGCAAGGGTTTTCCTTTCTAAAAACAATTGTGCTCTTGCGTTGTTGGCCTTTATATTGCCCTTCCTTTACTTCTGTTAAGAGCTGAATATTGAGCCTGCACTAATGTATTTATGTCACAGGATGCAGTGCTCTTCCCTTATCGAGACAGAATGCTTTGTACTGTGTTGTATTTCTCGTGTCACGGAGCAGTTTATCTGCGGCTTCACAACAGTCCTCATTATAATGCAGAATATTGTAATTATCTGCATAGTGTTCAGTGACACACTGGGAAGCAGCAACTTCCTGCAGGAGCCTGATGTTAATGCTGAGAAGCAGCTGAAAATAGACATTCTCTGTGAAAAGAGGAAATAAGCCTTTACTCTTCCAGCAATTTTTCATATCGACGAGAGTTTCGAAGAAAAAACGAATCACAAATCACAAATGAGTCATGAACACGATTAGCAGAAAAACAAATCCCTTGCTTATCTCTAGGTCCATTGTGACTTTTAAGTCTTGACTGAGGTTTGACACATTACTTCAGATTAATAAATATCTAGCTAGGTACTAAGGGTACCGTTACAACTAGCGATGCACCAGCGATCCCGACCAGCGATATGACGCGGTCAGGATCGCTGGTGCATCGCTAGGTGGTCGCAAGTGAGCTGCCACACAGGCAGATCTCACCAGCGACATCGCTGGGGACGGGGATCTCTACTTACCTGTCAGACACGGCGATCCTGACGTCCTCCCGCCCGGCTCCACGCATTGCTCGTCGGCGCCACAGGAAGCCCAGCAGGAAGTGGCCGACGAGGAATGGTCCAGGAGCTTCTCGCGCGATCAGCGATAACCAGCGAGGGAGCTGGTCGGAGGTAAGTATCACATGCAGCGATATCGCTAGCAATATCGCTGCAACGTCACAAAATCGGTGACTTTACAGCGATATTGGTAGCGATATCGCAGTGTGTAACGGGGGCTTAAGGGTACCGTTACACTTAGCGATGCACCAGCGATCCCGACAACGATATGGATCGCTGGTGCATCGCTAAGTGGTCGCTAGTGAGCTGCCACACAGGCAGATCTCACCAGCACCGTAGCAGCGGTTGGGGGTCACTACTTACCTGTCAGACGCGGCGATCCTCACGTCCTCCCGCCCGCCTCCACGCATCGCTCGTTGGTGCCTCAGGAAGCCCAGCAGGAAGTGGCCAACGAGAAACGGCCCAGGACCTTCTCGCGCGATCAGCGATAACCAGCGGGGGAGCCGGTCGGAGGTAAGTATCACATGTAGCGATATCGCTAGCAATATCGCTGCTGCGTCACAAAATCGGTGATGTTACAGCGATATTGCTAGCGATATCGCTATGTGTAACGGGCGCTTAAGTTGACAGTAACCATCATTGGGCCATATGCCCTTTCTTCCCAGCTGTGATTTTTGGATTATCTATATTTAAAAGGTCTCAAAAGTTTATTCCCAAAGGTTCACTGTGACGTTGACAACACAGTGGGGGGGATTTACTAAGACTAGTAATGTTTTGATATAGTACCCCAAATTATGTTTCACTGTCATTTCTTCTGATTTGGCTTCTTTCCTAAGTCATATTGAAAGGCTGGTTAAAAGGTCAATATTGACTTGTAGGATTGCTACTTCCAATGGCTGGCACTAGAGTTCTAGTCCTCTTCCTCTCTGAAGAGACAATTTGCATATTTAATCTCCCAGAGGAGCATGCAAGTGTTTGTCTCCTCATACTGGCATGCCAGACCTAGCATGTCAATCTCCACATGGAGAAACCTTACCCCTTAGATCACTGTCGTCATGCAAGTGCCACGTAGATTTTTCCAAACCAGCACAAAGTAAAAAAGGAGCAGATACTGCTTATTTTTTCCAAAGAGCTTCTAAAACATGAGAAATTACAGATTCATTGGGAATTTGCTCCATTTTCCCTTTCCCTAGTTTTGACAGACCTTCCAAAGTGGGAGGCGACCATCAAAACTAGTTCTTGGAGAAAATGGTGGTTGTTCCTGGCAAACAAATAGGTTTGTGTTTCCATTTCCTTTAAAGCAAAGGAAGCTAAAATCTGATCCCTTTCCTATAATTTGATAACTACCCCTGACTAAATGACAATTGGGTAAATAAGATACAACTGAAAGTTGCAAGCCATTAGTGATGGTTATGTGACATTATACCCCCATTTCATAAAAGTATTTTCATCAAATTATTGGCATAAAAGACTTAGAAGTTGAAGTAGCACAAAAATGTTTAAAATTTTGGTGTGCCGGGCACGAGCAAAGTGCAACGGAGGCGCATGCCAGTAATAAGATGCACTTAAGTCATTACAGTGTTTGTGCACTATTTGGACAACCCCTTCCCTTTCCCCACTCTTGGCACCGATAAAATAAAAAAACTCATATTAATATCCCATGCTGGCACTGTTCCAGCGTTGTTGATGTAAGGGGTACAGAGACTGGTTTATGCCCTACCCCCATAGGCACGTCATGGATTCGGCTGGGAATATGTCTGATATATATATATATATATATATATATATATATATATACAGTACAGACCAAAAGTTTGGACACACCTTCTCATTCAAAGAGTTTTCTTTATTTTAATGACTATGAAAATTGTAGATTCACTCTGAAGGCATCAAAACTATGAATTAACACATGTGGAATTATATAATTAACAAAAAAGTGTGAAACAACTGAAAATATGTCTTATATTCTAGGTTCTTCAAAGTAGCCACCTTTTGCTTTGATTACTGCTTTGCACACTCTTGACATTCTCTTGATGAGCTTCAAGAGGTAGTCACTGGAAATGGTCTTCCAACAGTCTTGAAGGAGTTCCCAGAGATACTTAGCACTTGTTGGCCCTTTTGCCTTCTCTCTGCGGTCCAGCTCACCTCAAACCATCTCAATTGGGTTCAGGTATGGTGACTGTGGAGGCCAGGTCATCTCGCGTAGCACCTCATCACTCTCCTTCTTGGTCAAATAGCCCTTACACAGCCTGGAGGTGTGTTTGGGTTCATTGTCCTGTTGAAAAATAAATGATGGTCCAACTAAACGCAAACCGGATGGAATAGCATGCCGCTGCAAGATGCTGCGGTAGCCATGCTGGTTCAGTATGCCTTCAATTTTGAATAAATCCCCAACAGTGTCACCAGCAAAGCAGCCCCACACCATCACACCACCTCCTCCATGCTTCACGGTGGGAACCAGGCATGTAGAGTCCATCTGTTCACTATTTTTGCGTCGCACAAAGACACGATGGTTGGAACCAAAGATCTCTAATTTGGACTCATCAGACCAAAGCACAGATTTCCACTGGTCTAATGTCCATTCCTTGTGTTCTTCAGCCCAAACAAGTCTCTTCTGCTTGTTGCCTGTACTTAGCAGTGGTTTCCTAGCAGCTATTTTACCATGAAGGCCTGCTGCACAAAGTCTTCTCTTAACAGTTGTTGTAGAGATGTGTCTGCTGCTAGAACTCTGTGTGGCATTGACCTGGTCTCTAATCTGAGCTGATGTTAACCTGCGATTTCTGAGGCTGGTGACTCGGATGAACTTATCCTCCGCAGAAGAGGTGACTCTTGGTCTTCCTTTCCTGTGGCGGTCCTCATGTGAGCCAGTTTCTATGTAGCGCTTGATGGTTTTTGCCACTGCACTTGGGGACACTTTCAAAGTTTTCAAAATTTTCAGACTGACTGACCTTCATTTCTTAAAGTAATGATGGCCACTCGTTTTTCTTTACTTAGCTGCTTTTTTCTTCCTATAATACAAATTCTAACAGTCTATTCAGTAGGGCTATCAGCTGTGTATCCACCAGACTTCTGCACAACACAACTGATGGTCCCAACCCCATTTATAAGGCAAGAAATCCCACTTATTAAACCTGACAGGGCACACCTGTGAAGTGAAAACCATTTCTGGTGACTACCTCTTGAATCTCATCAAGAGAATGCCAAGAGTGTGCAAAGCAGTAACCAAAGCAAAAGGTGGCTACTTTGAAGAACCTAGAATATAAGACATACAATATTTTCAGCTGTTTCACACTTTTTTGTTAATTACAGTATATAATTCCACATGTGTGAATTCATAGTTTTGATGCCTCCAGAGTGAATCTAAAATTTTCATAGTCATAAAAATAATGAATGAGAAGGTGTGTCCAAACTTTTGGTCCGTACCATATATATATATATATATATATATATATATATGTGTGTGTATATACGTGGTTGAAAAAGGTTCGCTTCCAGAACCGAAATGTTCCACTTATGGGCTAAATAAACGTCTCTTGTTCACTCTGAACAACCAGTGTGCTGTTCCTTTTTTTTGGATTATATATATATATATATATATATATATTTATATATATGTGTGGTTATGTGCAATACAATGTACATGTGCAGGGAAAGTGTTGTGATGAAGTTAGCCCACCAGATGGAGACACATTACCACACATAGAACAGGTTAAGATATGGTTAATATTGGAGGGGCCAACTGTGGATAAGTCAGTGAGTTTATCTCGTTTTAGTGAATAGGGCCTGGGAGCCCGGACAGGGCAGTGGGCAACATAACTTTAAGCAAGTAGCCCAGTCATCCAGGGCCTGTGGGCCAAAGGTCACAGCAGTAACGGAATGCAGGACAGCTCCAATATGTGGCAGCTAACTACGTGGGCATATGCTCTTATGTCTGGGGTGAAACAGACAAGGGGGAACTCCTGAAGTTAGTGAGGCTGGCCAGAAGGAAAACTGTGGTACCAGACGAGTTGGTACGACCCTGGGACATTCTGAAAGAAGTGAGGGAAAGCACAGAGAACGTAAAGGATGTACTCTGTGATGAACCCTATGTTGCTTCTGTGACTGAGCTGGACATACTGAGATTGGAGATTGATCTCTCTTTGTATGGAACTGCCAGAAGGCGATCCTCAGCAGATCAGAGGAGACCCTGATAGATCCGAAAGTGGGAACAAAAGTATACTACAAAGGGGATATTGTGTGTATGTGGTGGGAGACCAGGGGGTGATAGAGCAACCACCATCAGCCAAGACTACCTCCCTGGTCCCCGTTACATTGGCATGGGAGGTCCCCAGGCTTGTGTGGTTTTGATGACACATAAGCCTAGTGCTCAATAAGCGCTGACGTCACTGTCCCCACCCTTGCACGAACTGAGTATGAAGAGGAAGTCAGAGAGCAGCTGCAGCCTTGACTTCCCCTTCATGGTCAATTTGTATGAAGGCGGGGACAGCGCTGATTGGGCACCAGGCTCACATGTCATCACAACTGCACTAGAGCACAGCTGCCTCAGGTGCCAACACTGCTGCCACGGTGCTAACATGGGGGTAAGTTTTTTTTTTGTCATCCACCTCTTAATGAACTAAGTGCATCTTATGTACATGTTATAATTGTTTCATTCTTCAGTTATTTTAACAATCACATGCTTTACGAAAGTATTGAAAAATAAATAAATTCATCTTTTTTATCAAAACTGTTTAAAAAAAATCCTTGTTGGCCATAGCAGCCAATTACAGAGCCGCTTTTATTTATCCGTTATTTAAAAAGAAAGTTCAGTTCTAACTGGCTGATATTGGCTATTGAATTATTTGTCAGCCTCCAGTGTCAGATCAATAATTATTCCCATGTTGCCATATGGGTAAAGTTGCAACGTTCCTTTAAAAATTATACTTGTCATTAAAAATCCTCTTTGTTTTCAAGAATGGAGTGATTTATCATTTTTTTTTGTTAATGGCTACTTTGTCGAGATCTAGCAGCAGTGGTTGAACATGCGGAGTGCTTACAAGCTCTTTCCCATAGAGTTTGTAAACACTAGTGGCTCTTGATGTGGCCAGCTCAGTGCTTCTGCTCTTCTGCTGCTTCTTACAGCAGCATCGAAGAGCATAAACTCCAAGTCTGTGGGGCAGCAATGTTGCTGGTCCAGACTGTCAATCAATCAGGAGCACACCGCCTGCCAGCAAACAAAAGTCGGGAGGCTGGGGAGCAGTGTGCTCCTGCTGAAGACCATGAGATATTCCCTTTAATACAATTTTTTAGGGACAGTCACATGCAGCTGACCTCTATTCACTTCACAAAAAACAAAAATGATCACTTTATTCGTACCTGGATGGGTAGGGAACAGGGACGGACATATAATTGGTGCAACGTGTGCAACCATACATGGGACCGAGAGGTAAGGGGGCCCACTTTCACCTGCAAATCAGCAAGCGTGTCCTGTCACAGACACAAAGAGGGCCCATATACCGTTTTTGCATAGGGGCCCTCTTCTTCTTTTGTCTGTTTCTGCCACTGGTAGGTAATACCTGTCTCGAATTGCTGACCACAAGTAGTTAGGGTTATATAACCACTGTGTCTGTTCTCAAATTCATTTCTATGGGAATTACGGAAACAACAAAGTCCAACCCGTTTGGCTGTTTCGGTGGTCCTGGCCCCTGCAGTTGACAGATATTCCCAAAGAGTAATAAATGAAAAGCCCACGAGGTTCCAGGAGTCCACACAACTCATTATTAGAAAACAAGCAGCTAATTACTAGCTAGAAAGAAAAAAATAGACAGTTTATGGAATAAATAATATTATAAGGAAATAAAACATGCTTTACCACTTCACTATCTAATTAAGCCGTATTGCGGACGGCCTCTTATTAACTATCGAACATCTCGGCCAGGAGTTGACACCAAAATCACTTGTCCTTGCATGTTCAGCGCTGTAGGTCAGCACCGGCTATTCGGAGAATTAATGGTCAGATAAGAGGCCAAGCTTACCCTTATTCCCTGTGGACATATTTCTGGATCGTTAGCATAGCTGATCCGCACTTTGATCTGTAATGTGTATGTAAGATGTATTTCTGCTATTTCTGGGACTTTTCCTGATCCTTGCCGCGGATCATGGAGTGCAGAGATCTAATAGAGCAGACGATAGAGCGCCGCTCTTGGATTGTGCCATGTTCCCGTCTGGTTCCCTGCGATACACATTATTGCTGTTTGATCTTTCATTTACCCTAATTACTCCAGTGTCGAGGGCATCATTTACTTCAGTGATTATAGGACAACGTTAACCGTAGTATCATTTCCTTTCTTCATACATTAATTATTTGCAATTTTACTTACTTGTTGATTGCCTTTGTACAATGTTTGTCAATGAACTCCTTTTTTTTCCATTGCATCATAGGGACCTCAAGGACCACAGGGCCCAGTGGGATTCCCAGGACCAAAGGGCCCCCCTGTAAGTTTGTGAAGCTTCTACAGATTTATAGGATACTTTTATATACTATGCCAGCAATCGAAATGGTATTTGACAAATGTGATAGCTTATGGCCCTTAATTTTGGCCACACCGAGTAGCAAAATTTCATCAATTGGAGTTTTCTTCATGTCACGTCCTCATAGTATGGGCAGTCAGAGGTCTTCTTCTGGCTGCATTTACAAAAAACTGGCTATGTGGATGGTCAAATGAACAAGTATGGAGTCAACCGTCGAAAGTTGATACAGTTTTTTGACCAAACTACGACAGAATTAAGTTGATAGTGTCGCACATCCATGTTTTGCTCTAATAATGTTCCTTGGGGCAGATGCAGATGAATATATTTTCGGTCAGAGTGCGATCCGAGAAAACATGGAATCACACCTGGACCAATATTGGGCTATCTGAAATACGAATTGCACTTGACCATGCAAGACAATGAGTGTGTGAAAAAAATCAGACTTCAATTTCCGTGTCCTCACAGAATGGAAAAGATGGAGAATTTTTTTTTTCTCCATCTTCACCTTATCTGACACTTGGATCAAACTCTGATCACTTTGATCAGAGTGTCATTTACACAATCATCCCGATTCTCTCGGCTGAGAGGATCTACATCCGTCTGCACCTGCCTCAGTATGAGAGTTCCTAGGAACGCTGGATCAGATCCCAATAATCATGCGATGTAAACAGGCTGATGATCACGATTAGTAAAATACTAGTAGGCTTATATTTGATATATTGCAGGGTCCTCCTGGAAAGGATGGGCTGCCCGGCCACCCTGGACAACGTGGTGAAACTGTAAGTATGCCTGTCTTTCTCTTCCATGGTAGATGTTTCACAGCCAGTTTACTCTCTGGACGTTACTTTCTCTAAACACTTCTGGCCCGGTAGGAGAAGACACTTCCTAGTTACTGGACGTGTGTTCTCGTACCTGGCTGTACCTGTTTATGGCAAGTAGCAAACATTGACATACCGAGGTGTGGCTGTCAAACAACTGTACAGATCCATGGGCATAACTACATAATTATATATTCAGCTAGTTGGACTCGTTTACTGTGTCTACGCTATGGGTCATGTGAGCGGTCTAACTAGCTGAGTGTATAATTCTACTGTCGTTGACTTTAAAGGGTCAGTAAAGTGGATATTGGTCCACTAACATGAGCGTTACGGCTTCTAAATACCTTTGTAGGCATGTCTCCATTGAAAACTCCGGTTTTATTAGATGGTGGGAAGTATTGTTAAAAAACCGACCGCTCAGTAACGGTCATCTGGGTGGAGCTCTAGTGGTGTCCTCACTGCGAGCATTGTCAGCCTGCCTCGATTGTCTTCCTCGCCTGAATTTATTTGCTATCTCTGCTGAGCGGCATACAGTTGGCATGCTAAAATAAATAGTCATCACAGCAACACCGCAAAAAAAAGCTATTGGTGAACAGCATATGGAGGTTTTATAACTTCAGTTTCAATCTCCTGGTAAAACTAGCATTTTCCATAGAGACACATCTACAAAGGTATTTACAAGTACTATTATATTAACTAAGCACTTTGCTGAGGGGTTCCCTTTAAAGTGAATCTGTTGCAGGTTCTTGCTATGTAATCTGACAGCAGCATGAGGTAGGGATAGTGACTCTGATTCCAGTGATGTATCACTTATTATAGAGCCACAGTTTTTTCTGATGCAGATCTAGCAGAGCTCAGTTGTTGATCTGTGTATAACGCGCCCAAAACGCAGCTTTCAGTGTACACTGTATAGTGACAGAGCTGCCATTCAGTGCTGGGAGTGGGGTTGGACTAGGAGGCACAAAGCTAGTTGTCCTTTAGTGTTAATCTCCTGCTGATAGTTTGGAAACAGCAAAACACTGCCCAGTAAGTGACACATCCCTGTAATCAGGGACTCTGCTCCTTTATGATGGCGCTCTCAGATTACATACTGTAGCAAAAAACTGCTGACAGATTCCCTTCAACTATAACAAATGATCAGTAAACTAGGCACATGTATAGAAAATATTAATGAATAACAAAACTTTCAGTTTTTTTAGAATTATGTCTAGAATGAAAGAATGAAAAGTTATAAAACTTTGTAAATCACTTTTTTATGGGATTAGTTTGCATTCATGTAAAATAAAATCACAAATTCCTGCTTTTCCAAAGTCTACCATTAGCTGCATTGATATAAGAACATACTCATTTGGAGTACAGATGCTGGCAGTGATAGGGATAGCTCCTGTCTCCTCCTTTGAGTGTTGAGGTTATTAGAACGATCTACTGCAGCAGGCTTTACAGACCCCATTGCCCCCCATAGTATTCTGTAGTAGGATCATTGAATTTACTTCTACCACCATCCTTTTCTCATTATACCATATCCCCCAGTGATACATTACGTATATGGTGCTTGTGGAATAAATTCTATTATAGTATACAATGGAAAATGATGAACTGTTCAGTAATACACATTAAAGTGGTTGTCTTGGACTTTTATATTGATGGCCTATCCTTAGTATAGCTCATCAATATCTGATTAGCGGGTGTGAGACACCCGACATCCATGATGATCAACAGGTCTTGTTGCTTGTGATGACCAGATGTGATGAGTTGTGGATCTGCGCAGCACAGCTCTGTATACAGAATAGTTTCTTCTGTGGTACTTCAGTTCCACCCCTTACTCAAATCAAGAGGAAACGGATGTGCAATACTGGGCCACGGCCGCTATGCAGCTGACAGAGCTGCACCATGTAGCCCCACAACTCAGCACATCCGGCACCGGGAGCAGCAGATCAGATGCTGATGACCTATCCTGAGGATAGACCATCTATATAAAAGTACCGGACAAACCCTTTAAGGATATAACTTACACGAAATTCTTTAACAGGAATTAAGACAAATTCCCTAATAAACTGATTGGCAATTTCATAACTCTCCATGCTGGACAAAATTATTAAAAAATGAAAGTTTAGTTACTCTTTAAGGAAATACTTACACAACTTTTTGACATAGAGTTAGATGGTTAGTAGTAAAAATCTGTACGCTGCCACTCTTTAGGGAAAACATGGTGTGGATGTAGCCTAATATAGTCTCTGTATAGTCTCTGTATATCAGATGTAAAGTTTTTTCCAAGTGATACAGTTACAGATCTGATTATAGACGCCATTGTAACATGTCCATATAGATGCTGACATTAGGTCATTACCAGACCTCCACAGCTAGACTACCTGCCTCAGCTATTAAACCTGCTACCGAAGTTTCTGTATAGTTGCTTTATAAGTTTGGCATATTACAATAACTCTCGTTGTGACAATTGTCATTACATTTCACTAACCATTTGCTTCCCCTTCCTCAATATGTCGCCTGTGCTGCCTTAAACAAATAATTGCCTTGCAGGTGCACATATGGATCATCGCTAGTAGCTTCACACAAATGCATAACCATCACGATTTTCACCAGCATTTAAATCCTTCAGAGAAGCCATCATCATCATCGTACACTTCTATTTCACAACCCTCCATAGTCTGTTTTATATATGATGAGTTTTAATTCCAAAATTGGACACCATTCTAATTAAAGAAATAATGGCTGAAAATTCCAAACAATTAAGATGCGAGTTGAGCACATTTTTCAATATTCGGTTCGGTTATTGTTTTTGCGATACTCGCCGATCACCATTGGAGTCAATGGGAGTAGAAATGTGCAAATATGTTCGGAAACGATCGTCAAACATAAATTCGGCACTGATAGGGTACCAGTATGGCACAAATATGGCAAAATTTGGATTTGGCAACCGTTAATGAACATATTCGCTCATCTCTAAGTAAGATATTCTCCAATTTTTAAGGCGCTGATGAAGACATTTATCAACATTTATAATTGTAGTTTTATGTTGCGCACATAATGTATGAAATAAATATGTGGAATTTGATGATGGTTTCTAGGTAAGGGCAATCGTTAAGGGCTAACTCCTTACATGAAAATTCACGTGAGACTTTAATACGTGCCGGCATTTATTTTGAGGACTTGTTTGGCAGTTTCTCCACTTTGGAGAACTGTTAATTACTGGAAATTGCCTTCAATTTTACAACATGCATACCCATTCATTGACATGGTTTTGTTAGAAGAGCATAATCACTGGTAAATTAACAGTGATTAGTTCTTGGATCCTCCTTAACATCTTATCTTCTCTGATTCGTTTTTAAATCACTGACAAATCTAAAATGAAAATAGAAGCAGATTAGCATAGGTATATATGATTGAGAATCTCCTTCCGTTATGTGTCTGCAGCTCCTATGAAGACAGATGTGTCTCCATGGTTACAAACTGCAACAGATGTTTCCATGGATACACATAGGTCTGCATTGAACCTGTAAGAATATGCTGCTTTACACTTTATTTTAGATATATTGGAATAATATAAACAAATGGGTTTAAAGTCTACATACTAGAGAGATGGACACAAGATTAGCAGGACCCATGTCCAGGGCCAGGGCAGACATACTATTGATGTAACCTCTGAAGCCACACAGGGGCTCAAGAGGTAAGGGGACCCATTTCTACCTCCAAAACGGGTGGAATTGAGCATTATGATGAATAATTGGACTGAAAAGGGTCCATATTCTGTTCTTGCACCAGGGCCTTCTTCTGTCTGTGTCCGCCATTGTCCAGTACCCATATCGGTAGTCCATGGCTGCCTGATTAGAGCCCTGCGAACCGCATCCTACCTACCAGATTCCTCGGCTGTTCATCTGATGGTATCACTCTGGGCTTAGAAATTAGAAGAGGTGCCAGGGATTCCGGCAGGGAGGAGGAGGTTGGGCAGAGCTCTGGTTTGGTGGCCACAGACTATACAAAGTGATCGCTGGACCAGGGTCTATGAATCTTTTTGATCATCTCTAGAACATACCAATAAGCATGTTCCAGAAATACGAATGAGCGTTTCAGTCATCACAGAATTTTCTGGATTGAGTTAAGCCTTACATATCTAGCGCAAAGATATAAAATAACCCAAGACAAGTAAGACATAGATATTGCAAGAAATACATTTTTTTAAAGATTACTTTAAAGCTATCCGATTACATAACATTTACATAATGAAAAAAAATACCATCTGTCTTTATTGTGTTAAATTAGTTGTAATTTTTTTCCAGCTATCTAAATAATTTTAATGATAGTCATTATACCGCTGTGTACCTGATTATAGAGCTGCAGAGCTGTTACCACATATTTGCTGCACTGCTGGAGATACAGCATTCATTTTACAGCAGAAATTCAGGGTGTCTGTCCTAGCTAATAAATATTCCTTCCAACTCGATAACTAGACTCTTGGTGAGGTTAAACCAGTAATTTTCTCCCCAGTGATTATTTGATGTCCATCAGCTGAAGGTTGGATATAATTACAGTATTATACACACACAGAAGACCAGAAATGTCAAGTACCAATGTCTCTCCAAGTGAGAAATAATAACTTAATACAAAGATACAGAGCTCCAACTAAACAATGGAATAGCATAATAACCTTGCAAAGAATTTATTTTTGACAACTGTAGATATAATCCATGTTAAAGGGGGATGATACTGACACCAAAAAATAATAAGATTACTGTTTCTTTTGGGTATTGTGATTTAGTGCAAAAAAAAAAACTAAAATAGTGACAACAGACAAAACCCGGGGAGTACATAGAAATCATGGGGCCCCATAACAGAAGTCCTAATTGGGATCCCCCACAAAAGAAAAAAATAATAATATTCAGCAGGGTCACAGAAGACAATGTCTCACAACTTTGCAGCCCTTACAAAGTATCGTAACTGAACTCCTATTGAAACACCTTAGTATTAAAGTTAAAGTAAGATGCCAACAAACGTGCCCCACAAACAAAGTATGATACCCCACAGTGAATTCCTCTGCAGTACTCTTCACATGCACAGTATTACTCTTCAGTACCACCCGCAAAGTTTGGTGAACCCAATGCAGCATGATGCCCCTAGTCTTACACTAACACAGCCCTCCACACATACTGATGGCCTTCAAAGAGCCCTCCATATAGTATAATAGCCCCGACACCCCTCCTCACAGTATAGTAGAGACAACACAACTGTCCACACAGTATGATGGTCCGAACATAACCCTCTAAACTTTATAATGGCCCCGACACCCCTCCTCACAGTATAGTAGCCTCTACACAGCCCACTACACATTATGATGGCCTTCAAACAGCCATCCATATAGTATAATGGCCCCGACACCCCTCGTCACAGTATAGTAGACACAACACAACCTTCCACACAGTATGATGGTCCCAACATAACCCTCTAAACTTTATAATGGCCCCCACAATCCCTCCAAACAGTATAATCCATGGCACCAATACAGTTGAAAATGCGATATACAAGCCCTATAGTGGTTCTTGGTCTGCCGTTATTGGTAGTATGCCAGTGACAAAACATCATGGGAGTCAATCAACAATAGGGGCCTCCCGACTGCTCCTTTGACAGATGCCTCATGACAGATGCCTCATTTAAGTGGGATCAGGCATGTTTGATTGCAAAATACTTGATCCTTTGTTTTCCAAATGGTTGCAATCCAGTAGATATTGAAAGGTCAAGACAAGGGTATTATAGATGTGATCTAGAAAGTGGAAAATAACAGCCAATTACATTATTTGCTTCCCCTTGCTTTTTCATTACCTAGCTGGATATATTACATCTGTTACAATCGCCAGACAAAGAAATGATTCTGCAATGTGTTTCTTATTATTCTGACCTCTATTAACATACCGGATTTGATTGCTTCCTAACAAGTAGCTGTGCCTTCCTCACACAGATTATCATGCAATTCATGGCATTATCATCACCCATGCCAATAACTCTTATTTCTAGGCGGATTAAATGCTTTTTATTTTTTTTTAACCATCTCATATCGAAGCTGCACTATGTACCATGCTGAAAGAGATCATATAGCTTGGCACGAGCTAGATGCTTCAGCTTGCTAGTACGTGACCTAACTGTGTTGGAGTCTTGGTAAGTAGACATGTAAGGTCATTGATTCTTTAATGCATATAAAGATTTCTACCTGTTCCAAAATACAATTGAAATATTAATTTCAAAAAAGTTTATTCTACTTATGACCACAAATTAAATATATGTCAGTTAAGAAGATCTAGTATGCAATTAGTACTTTGTATCCATTTCAATCACTAATGCCTAGGGACAATTTATGGGAAGTTAGCTCTCATTTGATGATAGTTGGGGGTTACCTTGTGTGGTGTTACTTAGACTTTTTTCTATAGCATTTTAGCTGTAGAAATTCTTCTAATTTGTAAACTTTTTCTGAACTGCAATATTCATTTCGTAGGGTTTCCAAGGCAAAACTGGTCCCCCAGGTCCAGGAGGCGTTGTAGGTCCACAGGTCAGTATAAAAAATCTTCACCATCGTCTCTCTTGTTTTCACTCAATATCTCACTACTACTTCTTCTCTCTCCCTGCCCAATATTCCAATGTGCTTTACATATTTAACATACAGTTGAGGTCAATTTTTTTTTCGTCAGGAGATAAGAGAGCATAAAAAAAATACAAGTTGACTATGGAAACCACATTTGAACTTTTGTAAGAGCACAGCATGCTCAGTATATCAATGCTATAGTTCCGTTTGAACCTAAAATCAATAGAAAGCAATCTCTCCGTCATCTATTTCACGCTACCCAAGCATACAGCTTTCCCCTTTCTTTGTAATCACCATAAATAAGCTGAAATAGATGGTAGAAATTATGTATTTTTTGTATTAAAGTCTACAGTTAGTGGATTGAGAAAATTAGAGGATCATTATCCTCATCTTTGTACACTTTAATAACAATCACTGTTTACAATTACACCTTTTTATCTAGGGTCCCACCGGAGAGACTGGTCCTATTGGAGAGAGAGGCCACCCTGGACCTCCTGGTCCACCAGGAGAACAAGGCTTACCTGGAGCAGCTGGTAAAGAGGGTGCAAAGGTGAGTTTATTACTAAGATAATAGGCTCAAAGTAATGAGTGTGTCACACAGAAACTTATGTGACATGATGAATGATAAGTAGATTAGGTGGACTGTTTATTGAAAACTGGTCATATTTCTAAAATTCATGACAAAAGCGCAATAAAAACTTTCACTCTCAAAAAATAATAGTAAACCTTAGTGGATGAGGTATTGCCAAGATGGCAATTATCTTATAAGCACTAAACCAATCAACTTTGACAATATTCATAGATAATGACATCATATAAAATGTTTTCATTGTTCTTTTGAATGGCTGTAATACATACAATGAATGTCATTCAATCACAATTATTTTGTTTTCCAACTCAGGGAGACCCAGGTCCTTCAGGAGTTTCTGGTAAAGATGGTCCTCCAGGTTTACGTGGATTCGCAGGAGAGAGAGGACTTCCTGGAGCTTCGGTAAGACTTCATCTCATAAAGGGAATCTAAATCCTATATATTCATAAATGTATAGAAAACAACTTTGCCAAAACATTTACAAACCATAGACCACTATTCTATCCATAGTCTTCAAGTAAACTAGACACGCTGCACCAAATAAAAGAGCAACACAAGATAAAATATATTTAATAAAATGTTAGAACCATCTAATAAATACATGACTAGCCTTTTTTTTCTGTCTAGTCAAAGGTTTTGCAGTCACTTTGATAACTTAAGTCTAAATAATGGCTGATTGGGTACATTCACCACTATCTGTCTAACTATACTGGTAGAGCCATACATGTATGAAGTCATGAAAGAGTAAATCATGATTTATGTTTATTCTTACTTTACTTTAGGGTGCCTCAGGCTTGAAAGGAGGAGAAGGCCCACAGGGTCCACCTGGTCCAATTGTAAGTAGTCATATTCTTTATTATTCCTTCCACATTTCAAATGAACACACTAGAAACTTAATCTGTAATTTCACTCGTATGTCTACATTTAGAAATGGTAGAATTGGTTCATTGGGATCAAGAACGGCAGGGTATTAAATCAAGTAGAAAATCAATGAGAATTTATAAAGATTTATTCATCGTCACATATTCATAAACCTAATGCTTTTTTTTAGATTTGTAGCAGAGAAAAAAATAAGAAATTAAAATATCCCTAAAGAATCCATGATGTAGCTGCAGTTCTTCATGTATTAAGTAATGCTCTGCATATAGAGTTTTATAAAAGCTAGCCTAACTTAATGGTCTGTTCACTGCCTAATGCGACCGCTCTCATTTACTTTTCCGGCGGATACATCTGTATTTATTATGCTTACAAATATCTGGATCATAACTGATAGAGATGAGCTGATCGATCCCAGAAAAATTGATTTTGAGTTGAATTTCCAGTTTCCTACAAATTTTATCAGTTTGCGATTCAATTTTTGAAGATTGGCAAAAAGGAAAAATAATTCCCAACGCCATTCCACACAGTGCTGAAGAGTCACAGAGCGAGCTAATGAACTCAGGCACAACCACACCGTCTTCCACATAATGTCTTGCACATGATCTAGAACAGCCAATTGGAGGGACTATTCCAGTCAATATAAAAGAGGATGGCCCGCCAAGAAGCAGCATTTTAGGACATTACAGACTAGATATAGGAGGTCATAGAATGCACAGCTCATTAAATAAAGGAATACAAAAAGTCTAAAATTGCTTTGTTTTCACGTTTTCATTGTGCTTCAGCACTAATGCTGTATAACATTGAAAACTTGAGTGGACGTTAGCTTTTGAATAATAATCCAAGAATTTGAGAAGGGAGGTGCTGTACTTCCATAAATATGTATCTATGAATTCATCGATCTGTGATCTTCTGCAGTAACAGTACTTTTTTGATCTTCACTGCAATTACAAATCAGGAGGGAGGTTTAACACCATGTGTCTTAATTTTTCTTGTAAAGAAGAATCCTGAAACCTAGGCTTGTGTGTAACAGGCAGGGCAGCCATAATTTCATATAGTTATTTATTTTTTCATGCAAATCACAAATACTTGCTCTTGGGACATGAAACTAACAAGTTTTTTTGATCTGTTAATATTTTATAAAGTACCAGTGGTGCAGTTTTTTAATATCTTATAGAACGGATGCATGGTAACTTTTTTGATAAGTGTTTAATAGTCCAATTTATCAACAGCACCCCCACCCTGCCCCCACCTTGACCATACTACATATACTATGCTATATAATATGCTATACTACTACAACCCTATTTTAATTTGCAGGTGTGAATCTACTTGTGTATAATTAACAACATATAATTTTGAGTTAAGCTACAGTTTTGTTCAAAGGGGAGAACTTAAAAAATAATAGTTAAGCGCCAGCAAGGCAGGCATCTGTCCCCAAAAAGGGATACATTTTGGATTGTTTCTGCATTTTAGATAGCCTGACAAGTCTCTGATATGGCTCTTTGGCTATGTGTATTTACATAGCCTGTTATTTACCATTGGTTATCATCCATTTTTTCTCTCGCCAGATAGGTTGAGGTCTCTTGGACATTAACAGATGAGTCCAAAAGGGGTTCAATGCAGTCCTTGGAGGTCTTTGAGTGTTAGGCATCTATTTTTCAAGGCAATTTGAGGCTTTGCAGTATTACAATATGTGGCGAATTTTTAAAACATTTGATCATTTCTACTGTTAGATTATGTATTATATATTTATTCTTGTTGTATTGTCATTAGGGTTCAGCTGGAGAAAGAGGAGCAGCCGGCACTGCTGGACCCATTGGTCTTCCAGGTAGACCTGGTCCTCAGGGTCCACCAGGTCCAGCAGGAGAAAAAGGAGCTCCTGTAAGTATTATGCTGTTTGTGAACATCATTTGTGACAAAATAACAAAAACATGACTATATGTAGCGCCATTACTTTTTAACAATATAACCACCTTCCCACATTCGCTAAAACTGACAATCTGCAATTTGATGTTTGATGAAGTTCACAAAAGATGACGGAAATGTCACATGTAATATCCTTTTTTTTAACAATTAATTTATTTTAATTCACATTGATAATTGAGTGCACAGTTCTTTCTACTGTACCGGAAGGGATTAGGATCCCACTCGAGAGCCAGAACCTTCTCTCCAGAGTCCCAGGTTCTAATCTCTTAATGTGACAGTAATTCCATATAAGTAAAAAGTAATATCATAAAAAGAATAACTTCACATTAAACTATGAAAAAAGACAAAGATTCGTAAGTAACAATCGGCACAGGTAGAGGGTAGTGAAGTTATTTCTAAAAGCAAACTAATGAAAGAGTTAACATAGCAGCTATTTATTCCAAAGGCAATGTTTAGGCCTGCTTTAGATAAAAGTGCAATTAATTCTCGTACATGATTAAGACTTTTAAGATGTGTCTGAAGACGCAAAAGCCAATTTATTTAGCACAGATATGTCCTTTGTACTGATGCTGTTTGAGTCTCATCTCTAGGCGACCTTTTTCTGTGTCTTAACTTCTGGAGTCTTGCAGTTATTAGGTTCTCTAATCCAAACAATTCTGGAAAGACTTTAAGAAGCCTCTAGGCAGAAACAGGGACTTTATAATTATTTCAATGGGTAGCAAAAGTGAATTGTTAGAGTCAATATTCGCTCTGAAAGTCCAAGAACTTTGGTACCATACCCTGTGACTTTGACAGAGGTTTAAAGTTATGGAAAGCGTAAGAAGAATTAGTAAATCCAGCATGTACTATGACATTGTCACTAGTGCGACTGTACTAGTGTGAACCTAAAAAAGGGTAATCTCAAGTTGCCTCTAGAGGAGTTCAGCGCTATGCTTCCTTACTTCCTAGTCTCAAGAAGGGCAGATTCTCCTTCTTGAGTGCAGGAAAGATGTATATCGTTGTACCGTGTTAGCCAGTAGATAGAAAAATATTCAGAATTGAGAGTCCTCAGTGGTTGATACCTTTTAATGGCTAACTGAAAAGATGGTAACACATTGCAAGCTTTCGAGACTACTCAGGTCTCTGAAGAAGAGACCTGAGTAGTCTCGAAAGCTTGCAATGTGTTACCATCTTTTCAGTTAGCCATTAAAAGGTATCAACCACTGAGGACTCTCAATTCTGAATATTTTTCCTTCTTGAGTGACAACTTTGGTGAATAGTAGAACTGTAGTATTAGTAGAACTATAAAGCTCAGCACTTGTTCTGCTATAACACATTCAGTTATCAGTGGTTTGTGCTGAGCCTACCCTGTTATCCTTGTATTTAGTCATAGAGACAACAGGGCATTTGAACAAGCACATAGCTTGGGACAATGAGAGCAGAGAGACATGATAAGGAGATCTGCTGTGAAAGCTGAGGGCTGGTGATATATAACTGTATATCTTCAGAAGATGAGAGGGAGAGGAAGGAAGGGGAGGGAGGTGAGCTACTACTTCTATATACAGTATAAAGGGGCTGGAGACTGCTGACTGGGATGTTAAGAGTCAACCCCTCTCCTGGATTGCAACTTCTGCGCACTCTCAACCAGGCACTAGAGACTGCACTCCATACACTGTACACTAAAAAAATTATAATCTCTCACTGCAGGAGAATAATAACAGATTGAAAAAGCAAGTCAATTACAAACGTGTCTATGTTCATGTTGTCTAATGAAAGCAATTTAAGAACTTGAGAATACCTCTTTGACTGTGAGTCAGGGATTGCCTGATAACAATTTCTGTAAAGCTAAATAATCAAAATGAAATACAAATAGCTTTAGCAGCAGAAATTAGATTAATACATTTTGGTCCATGCACATGGCAATTTTATGCTGTCTTACCTGCATGGTGGCACAAAGGGACAGTGTGCCACTGCATATTATATCTGTAAGACACCATGGCCAGCCTTAGAAACAAAGCTTCTAAAGGAGAATGCCATGTAATATTCATGCATTGGAACATACCATCATTTCTTTCCCATTGAGTTTCAAAAACCCATAGATGCTCCAAGTGCGTCTAGGCACCACTCTTCAACAATATATAAAGAGGAGAATACTTCAGTGCTACCACGGTGATATGGCACACACTATACAATAGTTTTTTTTGTTCATGGATTCAACAACCTTTTTGCACATTTGGAATAATTTTTGCCCGTACACATCGAGTTTGGGCTCGGAGCTGTCCATGTTCTATGTATTACCAATCTAAAGAACACTGATCTGTAATATTACCATGTGCATGGGTCTTTAGTGAAGACTTTATAAGAATTTGTTCCTCACAATAGTTTAAACTTTCAAACATAAAAGAGGAAAAACAAGAACTTATTATTTAGAACAAATAGTATATTTAGTACAGTAGCTCTCCTGATCAACAGAGTGATATGTGTCTGGTATCTACCATGGTTCTGTTCTTTACCATTGTCTACGCCACACTCCACCTTGGCGAAACACTGACCTCTGCTCCCACTGTCCGCTTATATTCTTTGTATACAGTGCTGGGCTGACACATTCATTCAATCTTCACAGTTTCTTCATCAGTATGCATGATGTGACATATAAGGATAGTATTTTATGAAAATTGATGGCACACAGATTATGAGGATTACTATTTGGATTTATCATAATGATGGATGGTTCCGTTGACAAGAAAATGAAACATCCTTTCAGCCACTAATGTATTACATTTAGATGAGCGTCACCTAAATAGCTGTATACATGGAGAATACTTGCATTAACTAGTGAGAATGAACAAATCGAGATCCGTTTTAGATTCTACAAGGCGCATTCTGGCTAATGTAAAAACAGTGCCCAAATCGAAAGCTTAGAGTAAGTAAAATCTTATCAGAAGATGGTTGATAGATGACTTATGGTACACTATTACTCTAGTGCAATGTACACTATCTGGAGGCATATTAAGTAATATAGTAATTAAGGGTCAATGCTTTCAGATTGACAGTTTTACTATCAGCAGGCTGGAAAACATTGAGCAACCTCAATATCTATACCCACATTACCGTACAGCGTAAAACATTCTGTATAACTTTCTAGTATATAGTCAGTTTGTTAAAGGTTTCTCTTTTCTTGATGATCCTATTATAGGGAGAAAAAGGACCTCAGGGACCTGCTGGCCGAGATGGAGTACAAGGACCGGTAGGACTTCCAGGCCCTGCTGGCCCACAAGGATCACCTGGTGAAGATGGTGACAAGGTATTAACCTTAGACAGTGGACTAAGTCATATTTTCAGACTCCCCTGATTTCTAGGATCTATTGGGTAGATTTTCTATAGGGCAGAAATATTAGTACTGTCTTAAATTTAGACTGCTTAAAAGTAGATTAAAGCCCCATTTCATCAAGACTGTCATGGAGCAAGTTGTGCCAAATTCATTAAGACAGGTGCTCCTCCTAATGAATTTGGCACATCTCTCAGCTGTCATTCATCAGCGTATATATTTCTGTCATAATTTGTGCTCGGCCTGGCCTCTCCCACTAAGGCTGGGTGTACATTATGTTTTAGCAGCCCGTTCAACGCATAGCGTTGACGGGCTGCTAACGGTGTAGCATAACGCGATCGTGTTATGCTATACCCGCTAGCGCAGATGAATCATAATAATAATAATAATAAATTTTATTTCTATAGCGCCGACAAATTCCGCAGCACTTTGCATTTCAGAAGGGATTTGTACAGACAATAGACATTACAGCATAACAATAATCACATAGATTCATAGATTCACATGATTCATCTGCGCTAGTGGTGACGGAGCCTCAGACGCTGCAGGCCACGTCCGAGGCTCCGTCAGCGAATGACGGCACATTGCGAACGCGTGACGCTTTACGGCATGCGTCACGATGCACCCGACAATGGGGCTCAATGGCGGCGTTAACGGACTGCATTACACCATGTTATACCACGGTGTAGCGCAGTCCACCAACGGACTGCCTAAAACGCAGTGTGACCCCGGCCTAAGCTCCATCCACTTTTAAAAATACGTCTGAAATGGCTGGGATTTGATTAAAGCGTGCCAACAGGTGCAAAATGTGTTACTTCGACTTTTGCTATGTGATCAGTTTGGAACATCTTCACACACTTTTGCCCAATATTGTGCCAACTTTTGATTGAATTATATAAAGGGGTTGTCCCACAGGCAAGTACATTTTAATTAGTAGACTTGGAATAAAAATAATTTCCATAATTAGATGTTCCTGTGTTGAGTTAATCTTATAAATGTTCCCTTGCTGTGTACTGTGTAATGACTGTGTCTGACTTACAGGAACATGGTCTGATCATACCACAGCTCCTGGGCAGAGGAGGAAGCATAAGAGAATATACAGACAGGACAGCATGGGATCACATCTGATTCTTTATGAGAGGCAAAACATTTCACTGCCTCTTTTTAATCATTTTTTTACCTCAAAGAATCAGCTGTGAACCCATGCTGTCCTGTCTATATACTCTTTTGCTTCCTCCCCTGCCCAGGAGCTGTGGTATGATCAGACCATGTCCCTGCACGGTCATACACAGCCATTACACAGTACACAGCAGTGGACATTTATAAGATTATCTCAGCACAGGAACATTTTTTTTAAACCCATCCAATGGTGGAACTTATTTTTATTTCAAGATCTATTGATTAAAATGTTGATTAAAATTAAGTTTGTTTGTCCAAAAATCCCTTTAGGGACAATATTTCAGCACAGCATGGAGCATTTTAAAGACCTTTCACCAAATGTTTCATGTTGAACAAGACACATGATGTAATGGTGGCTGCAGAGTGGAATAAAATGTTTTTTTTTTTTAAATTCTCTCCATTGCAGAGATATTGGCAGTCAATGTGTTTCACAATGAGTTAACTTTTGTGAAGTCCTTGTGTTATCAGATAGCAACTCATACAGGGAGAAGAAGTCCATGCCGGCAGTGAAAGTATTTGATAACACCCACTTGGATTTATCTAAAGCTAACTCATTCGGTTCCAAATACTTTAATTGCTAATATCTCCGCAATAGAGAGGCAAAATTTAAAAAAAAATAGAAAAGTTTTTATTCCGCTCTGCATTTACAACATGTCTCTAGTTCACCATGTAAAATTTGGTGTAAAGTCCTTTTTGAGCCATGCTCTCTTTCTGCTACACCACATAACCTTGTCTAGTAAGTCACAGAATATGTCTAAAACACATAATCAGTATGTTAGTGCATATTTGTTGGGGCAAATTATGTCAAAGTTTATGCACAATTGACTTGGGAACTCTACTCCTTTATTTTGTAGAATACAATCATAGTATAGTACTTATGGTATGTTATGGATAATATTGTGGAATTAAGACAGCCAAAGCCAGATTCATAACAGTATGCGCATATACTTAAAGGGGTTGCCTGTCTAGGCTTCAAGTCTGCAAGTCTGCAGTCAATGTGACTGCAGACTTATGACTCCTCACATCGCGTGCAGTGGGCACTGTGAGGATTCGCTGGCGCTGAGAGCTGACAGTTATGTGACTACAAGTATGCAATTTGCATACTTCTGGCCACATTCTGACTAGACGTGTCCACGTCGTTCAATACACTTGCACTGAGCAAGACCCCACCCGTCTAGTCTGCATGTGACCACAAGTATGCATATTGCTCCAGACGCTGGCACCGGAGAATCCTCATAGCGCACAGTGCGCACGATGTGAGGATTCACAAGTCTGCAGTCTCATAGAGTGACTGCAGACTGGTAATCTAAGGCCGGACAACCCCTTCAAGCAGCCGGATAACAATCTGCAGTAATTCAGGAATTTTATACCTAATATCATATTCTAATTCATTTCTGGAAGGATTAATTTATTCAGTTTGTACATCGCTATCAAATCCCACTGATTTGCCCACTGTGTCACCAAAGACAATATCATTGAAGCGAGCAAGCACTATGCGATAATATTATATGTGCGACATTATTATATATGTCCCACAATCATTTTCTTTATTTTTACTCATTTAAAATAAAGATACAAATTTGTGTCAATAGCACATTAACAATTAATCTTAATATATCTGCACAAACTAAGTGCTGACTGGTGTTCAGTGCTCCCTTGGTTTGGTTGAGTAGTTTGGTGCAGCGGTCAACCTATGTATTTTAGATCCATCTCCACCCTCCTCTTCCTTGATTGATAGCTCTGGCTTTGCAGAGAAGGGCAGAGATGGAAGGAAGCCAAGTAGGTGAGTGTGTGCATTAAACTTCTCAAATGCGCCAGACGTGCGCCTACTCAGGGTCTGAACAGTCATTTTATACAAACTCATGTTAAGACTTAAACAATTCCTCACTACTTACAAAATGGAATTGTAATGGAAGTTTTTGTTTTATTAAATGTAAAGTAAGAATAGAGCCCCATAGAATAACATTGGTCTTTGTCTGATCCAGTGTTTTTTCTGATTACACTTGGACCGAAAATATTGTCCAAAGGCACTAGCCATTAGGCATACAAATCACATCCAAATGGTCCAGTAGGCCTGCAGTTAGAGAAACCAAAGACTTCCTAAATGCACTGGCTAAGCGATCTGATTTGTAGCCATATCCCGGCTCATAAAATGTACTTTTATATACTAGGAGTGGTATTTTCTCATGAAAGGTGCTTTTATGTAGGGGTGCTATTTTCCTCTGTGCTGGTCAGTCATCTTGTAAGCCACTAATGTCAGCTCCTATGATCTTCTTAGTAATCACCTCCTGCCCTTCGCACCGTCTCCCATCTCCCACTCAGTGATCATCTATTTAAACCTCCGGGAGAGTTTGCTGCAAATCCCAGCAAGTGCCATGCTAATCAATGCTGGGATTAAGCTGTCAGAATATGAAGAGTAATCAATACGCACAATGCCGGCTCCGTCCCAGTAATGTGACATTCACACAAGCTGCTAGGAATCCCGTGAATAATTTACTGTTCTTTCTTGTTTCTTTTTTTTAATAGGGTGAAATAGGAGAACCTGGTCAAAAGGGAGGCAAGGGAGATAAAGGCGAGCAGGTGAGTGTGTAAATCTGCTTCCCTTGGGTCCAGACGAGTACGGTATATGGAAACTCATCGGTTTTTCATCCAGTAAACACAAACAATTTTTCATCAGATCCGTATTCAATCCGCATGTCATTTATATGTCCGTATGTCATCTCTCCATCCATATCACTTCTGCATGACATCTGATTTTAAATCTCAATAGCTGAAGACATTTAAAGACCAAATACAGTTTTCTGTCTTATTAATTTCAATGGCTCTGTAATTAAACAGATACTATGCTGATCGTGTCCGCTTGGCATCCACTTTTTTTTACACACCTAGTGAGAATAATGGACGAGTCTGAACCAAAAAATTGATCGTTATAGTGCACACAAGGAATTTTGAACTGCTCTGTTCAATAACATCGGTATGTGTGCTCGCCAATTGTAATATGGACAGGACACATATGTGAAATATGCTCATCTGAACCTGGCCAAATGATCTGTCACAATCAAAACTGAAAATTGACACAACAAGGCTGTCAATGACTTTCTAGATCCATAGCCTCATAGTTCTCTGTTTAGTAATTGATGTTGATGGTTCTGTTCCAATATTTACCAATTTCAAGTTTATAATTTTTTTTCTTTTTTGAAAGCTACTTTTATGATCCGAAGAGACCCAAAGTATAATAGGAACAGGGTGGCATGTCTTCTCTTTCACCTTACCCCAACACTTCCATCCATAAGGCTAGAGTCACAAATCTTAAGTTTTGAGTATGGACCAGATGTATGAACCGTGATGTACTGACCATGATGTACGGGACTGTGACTTACGGACCATGATGTACGGACCATGATGTACAAACTGTGATGTATGGACCATAATGTACGGACCATGATGTACTGACCGTGATGTACGGTCTGTGATGTACGAACCATGATGTACAAACTGTGATGTACGGACCATAATGTACGGACCGTGATGTACTGACCGTGATGTACTGACTGTGATGCACGGGACCGTGATGTACAGACCATGATGTACAAACTGTGATGTACGGACCATAATGTACGGACCGTGATGTACTGACTGTGATGTACTGACCATGATGTACGGACTGTGATGTACGAACCATGATGTACGAACTATGATGTACGGACCATAATGTACTGACCGTGATGTACTGACCGTGATGTACGGGACCGTGATGTACGGATCATGATGTACAAACTGTGATGTACGGACCATGATGTACAAAATGTGATGTACGGACCATAATGTACGGACTGTGATGTACTGACCATGTTGTACTGACCATGATGTACAAACTGTGATGTACGGACCATAATGTACGGACTGTGATGTACTGACCGTGATGTACTGACCATGATGTACGGACTATGATGTACGGACCATGATATATGAAGTATGATGTACGGACCATAATGTACTGACCATGATGTACTGACCGTAATGTACGGACTGTAATCTACGGACCGTGATGTACGGACCATGATGTACGAACTGTGATGTATGGACCATAATGTGCTGACCATGATGTACGGGTATTGATCTACTGACTGTGATGTATGGACCATGATGTACGAACTGTGATGTACAGACCATAATGTACTGACCGTGATGTACGGACTGTGATCTACGGACATGATGTACGAACTGTGATGTACAGACCATAATGTGCTGACTGTGATGTGCGAATCGTGATGTATGAACTGTGATTTACTGACCGTGATATATGGACCGTGATCTACGAACCATGATTTACTGACCGTAATATATGGACTGTGATCTATGAACCGTGATGTACGGACTGTGATGTATGAACTGTGATGTACGGACCATAATGTACTGACTGTGATGTACGAATCGTGATGGATGAACCGTGATGTACTGACCATGATGTACGGTCCGTGATCTACGAAACGTAATGTACTGACCGTGATGTACTGACCGTGATGTAAGGACCGTGATGTACGGACCATGATGTATAGACTGGCTGCAGGTCTCCTGATCCAAATATTACAGTCTCAGATATGCCTATATAAATAACCTGTTGGTTTGATTCAAGAGACCTACAGCCAGTTCCTACAGGACTGAGAAACATAGACTTGTGAAACCAGCTTTACATAAAAATATTTATTTTGATATTAACATTAATATTTGTGTGAAAACATCTAGCAAACAAAATTTTATTTTAGCTACAGAAAAAAATGCAACATGCTTGTAAAACCTGACTGCAGTGGATTGTTATTTTCTGCAGTTCACCAGGCAGTTATGGAGCCCTCTGGGCAATATCTTCTTGACCACTTTAAGGTGCAAATTTATTGACTCTAATAACATTTCTGTTTATTTCCCTGTTTCTAGGGTCCTCCTGGACCAGCCGGTTTGCAAGGCCCAGTTGGAGCTCCAGGTCCAGCTGTAAGTATTTTAATCGTTATGTTTCAGAAAGTGAGAAAAAAAAATGATATTTTGATGGAACTGAGGATTTGTGGAATATAGCACAATCCCATCTATTTTCCATGGTATGCCATGTATGATATCCCTGGGCAAAAATATCAAGAAATGCACTTAAGACTTAAATGCTATAGTGAGTTTAAAATACCGTAATTAGCATAATTACCTGGATTTGATGGTCAGCTCCAGTAATATGATACCCGTAAAGGGATTGGCCACTACTTTTTACTTTGGATACGCCATCAATATCTGATCTATTGCAGTACCTCTATATACTATAATAGAATATCAAATTGGGGATGAGTAAACTAAAACTAAAGTCAGGTATGAGATTTTGTGTCTCATGGAAAAGCGATCACTTAACATACACATGGTTCTGGAAATTGTCACTTCCTAATCCACAGAGCCATTTGATGAAACTATGACTATAGGAGACCTACAGTAGAAGTCTTCCAATTCCTATAGGATGGATAAAAAGCACTGTTCAATTATTGTTTGGTTTCTTGATATTTCTGATAAGACTTGTATATTCCTCAATTTTACAGGGATCTGATGGAGAACCCGGTCCAAGAGGTCAACAGGGAATGTTCGGGCAAAAGGGTGATGAAGGTGCTCGTGGATTCCCAGGTCCCCCTGGTCCAATCGGTCTTCAAGTGAGTATTGATGGCTGCTGACGTTTCCACTGTATACTCCAAACACAACATTGTGCCGTAACCAAGCATCCAGGCTTGTATTAATATATCGTCTTCTTGATAATATGTCCTCCATAAATCCTTACCTTATCTGTCGTGAAATCTCTTGTCGAAATGGAGTCATATAATATTTTATAGGAAGAATTCAAATAAAATATTAACACTATATATTAAGAAGGACAAGTGCTGCACTGCAGAGTATACAGAGGATGCCGACTCTGTTAGAAAAAATTACTATGTCCCCTAGTATCCAGACAATCTGCTCAGCAAACAGAGAGCAGCGTGAATGTTTATGTATATATTCATTAGCAGTGAATGAGTGCTGGCATTTTTGGCATCTGATGAAGATATTGCAGGGACACCGGAGGTGCCCCATGCCCTTAGCAGATGAAATGTGTGCATGAAGAGATGGCACAGTCCAGATCTGTGGGCATCAGTCTGGCTTTGCCTCTGTCAGCAGTCTTGGCAGGCTGAATAAATGGGCCATCAGCTCAGTAATCAGTACTGTGCCAGCTGGCAGGGATTATCCATCAGCCACTGTGCTCCAAGCAGAGAGTGCAGAAAGTTACAAATCCGGGAGAGGGAACATGCAGAAGATACCTCTCCTCTATCGGTGGCTCACGTATGAGGGAGGTGCACTGCACACAGGTATATTCTCTAAGATGAGCACTATGAAACACAGCATACATTTCTGCAATGCTCTTGCCTTAGCAAAAAAATATCTCAGTTTCTGTATATGTAATAATATATGCTGCTCACTGCTCAGGATGGAAAAAATGCATCCAGTGTTCTGCAAATTAAGGAGCGTATGCAGGGACAGGCTGGCAGGGCAAGTGCCCAGAGGTCAGTGTGAATGGGGTTGCCAACAAGTCAGACTGCCTTGTCAGAGAACTAGAGAGCATACATCATACCTTTCTGTATATAATGTGAAAGCTAATTGTTGCATTGCATTACATTTAGAGATTGTCTACTGAATCATATAGCTATAGTGCCTTAAAAAAATATTCATACCCCATGAACTTTTCTACATTTCTTCACATTACACCCACAAGCTTAAAGTATCTTATTGGGACGTTATGTCATATACCAACACTAAATAGTACTTTTTTATGAAGTGTAAAGGAAATAATACAAGGTTTTCTAAATATTTTAAAAATATAAATCTGGAAATTGTGTTGTGCATTTGTATTCAGCCCCAGGAGCCAATACTTTGTAGGATCACCTTTGTATGTAATTACTGCTGCAGGTATTTTGCGGTATATCTCTATCAGCTTTGCACATCTAGAGGTGACATTTTTGCCCATTCTCCTTTGCAAACTAGCTTTAGCCCGGTGAGATTGGATAGAGATCGTCTGTGAACAACAATTTTAAGTCTTGTCACAGATTCTCAATGGGATTTAGGTCTGGGCTGTGACTGGGCCTTTCCCACACATGAATATGCTTTCATCCAAACATTCCATTGTAGCTCTGGTAGTTTGTTTAGGGTCGTTGTCCTGCTGGCAGCCTCTAATAGATTATCCTGTATTTAATTCCATCCAATTTCCCATCAACTCTGACCAGCTTCTATGTCCTTGATGAAGAAAAGAATCTCCCCAGCATGATACTGCCACCACCATGTTTGACGGTGGGGTGCATTTAGTCCAAAATGTTCTACTTTTGTGTATTCTGACCATAGCACCTTCTTACCTTCTTCCACATGTCATGAAAGAGACACAGCTAGAATGTGGAAGAAAGTGCTCTGTTAAGCAAAAGGGTGGAGAAAAAACACTATTTTGGGCAAAAGCTGCCAGGAAATGTCCAAGTTGTCAAAGATCTTTGAACATAAACTTTGTATGGGCTTACTCCAGAGTAACTTTACAATTAACTTACATAAAGTGTAGCTAAATTAAAGTATAATATTTATTTTTTCCTGATATTTAGGAATATAAAAAGATACTTACTTGAGAGCTTTCCTTCCATTGATATCCAATGTATCATCAAGGCACTAAATGGATTTCAGATTGTAAAAAAATCAAACTCAAACAAAGCCTCAATGTTAGAAATCCAACACTTTCTTGCCACAGATTTGCAGTTGGCACTATATTGAATTCACATGCTAAATAACCACATACAATAAGGATAGTTTGGATGCGACTACTCACCATGGAGTCCGTGCAGAGTCTGCCTCAAGAGTCAATATGGCAATTATTTTTTCTATAATGCAGATTTTAAATCCATGTCCAAAAACATCATGACAGTGTAAACCACAGAATGGTGTCCCATTAAAATGAAAAATAATGGAAGAAGATTTGACACCGATTTCAATCTGGATGAAATGTAATTCATCTGAACATGCCCTGATTGTCGATACCAAAACCTTGCCCTATCTGTGGGCACAGCAGAGTAACCCATCCATTTAATTGAAACATGGTTTTCAAATTGGAAATAAGTAGCTACAAAGACATCTGGCTGCCGCTTGTCTGCCACTACCTCCATATAATTTGCATGGAGGAATCTTGGTGGAATATCATAGTAACACAGTAACATAGTTAGTAAGGCCGAAAAAAGACATTAGTCCATCCAGTTCAGCCTATAAAATTCTGTCAGAATAAATCCCCAGATCTACATCCTTCTAAAGAACCTAATAACTTTAAGATACAATATTGTTACGCTCCAGGAAGACAAAAGCTTGTGGGCCCCAATGCAAAATATCCTACAGAGTTACCAACTTAGACAACTGTGTTTTATCATATGGGCTAAAAGGACCTCATGTTTTCCCCTACTCTCCAAGGCCCGAGTGCAACTGTAACACCTGCACCCTCTATTAAAAATCGAAATATTTCCTAAACTAAAGTGAAAAAACAAATTTCAGTTGCAGTTTTAGAGTATTGTATACTGTACTTACAATATCCATATCCCCTGAAGTTTTAGATTGAACATCGATTTTGGCTTAAGAATCCCGAGCTTTAAGGCAACGTTAGGTTTTGTCTTTTGTAATGTACTGTCTCATTCTTAAGCACATCTTACAAATGTAATTTTGACTCAGTGATGAAGATAAACTTCATTTTCTGAACAATGTACATTTCCATTTTTAAATATAATTTCTAGCTGGTAGCGGCAGAGAAAAATGAATGATGTTCCTTTCTGGATTGCCAGTAGCAGCTTCGCATATCATCAGTCTGGCCCAGCAGGACATAAATTATTAACCATGCTCGCACTACAACTGCTGTGTACAGTTTTCATCATCCGTTTAAAGCCGCCAACATCCTGCGGCCAACATGGCATTTGTATCCCTTAGTACAACTAGAGTTGAAGTATTGATAGCTAAATATTGTAGAAGCGCAGCATGCAGCTCGCCACTTCACACTCAGCTGATATAAAAGGTTTACATCAGGCCTATGTTAACCTGTATATTTATTGCTTTGATTTTTGCCATATTTCTGGAGGACGAGTGTGTATATAAGTCGGTCAGATGCAACTTGTGTATTGACACTCATAACTGCACCTTTGCTTATGTTTCCTCCATCTTTTAGTTTTTGTATATATATATATATATATATATATATATATATATACTGCTCAAAGAAATAGAGGAAATACAAACAGCCTGTTGCAAATGGAATAGTGTTCCCTTTATTTTTTGAGCAGTGTATATATATATATATATATTATACAAACTTCCCCATCTTTTGAATATATGTTTGGGCACCCATAGTCAAAATTACTGTTATTGTGAGCAATTAAGCAAGCTGAAGATGAAATGATCTCTAAAAGGGTTAAAGATGACACTGTATTTTAGACCCAAAAACACATATTGACACTTTTTCCATTTAAAAAAATTCCTAAAAGGAAAATAAGCATATGCATAAGATTCAGCACCCTTGGAGATTTGTGTGCTCTGATATCTTTGACCAAGGTTTCAGATCTTATTTAGTCAGTTAGGGTTATGGCTTGTTTACTATCATTGTTACGAAAGGCCAGGTGAGGCACATTTCCCAACTTTATAAAAACCCAGCCTCCTCTAACTTTGTGCCAGAGGCATAGGTTCTTTTAAGAAGCTGCCTAGCGCTCAGAAAATGAAAATGGTGGAGGGCCACAGAGCAGGAGAAGGCTACAAAGAGATAGCAAAGTGTTTTTTCAAGTTGCCCTTTCCTCAGTTCGAAATGTAATTAAAAAATGGTAGGTAACAGGAACAGTGGAGGTCAAGTTAAGGTCAGGAAGACCAAGCAAAATTTCTGTGAGAGCTGCTCGTAGGATTTCTAGAGAGGCAAAAGAGAATCCCAGCTTGATTTCAAAAGACCTTCAGAAAGATTTAATAGACTCTGCAGTTGTGGTACATTGTTCTTCTGATCAGAGACACCTGCACAAATACGGCCTTCTTGGAAGAGTCATCAGAAGAAAACCTATCCTGCATCCTCACCATAAAATTCAGCATCAGAAGCATGCAAAAGAACATCTAAAAAAGACTGATGCATTTTGGAAGCAAGTCATGTATTTTTGGAGAAACCTTGGTACACTACAGAGTACACCTTGTGTTAATTTGTCTTAAGCCATTTTACTCTTTTTATATGTTCATAATAAAGCTTTCAAGTTTTAAGTATAGTTTGAATCTCTTCCTCTGACATACAAATTAGTGTCTGCCAAGTGCTCTTTAGGCAGATGCATTTTCTTCGACCCTTCATGCACACATGGCTTAGTCAAGCATACATTTGTTCTCAATGGGAAATAAGCTGCTGCCAAACTCATTTGGTGGTGGAATATATACCTGGAGGACCAAAGGATTGGGCATGTTGAAATCAAACTGTTCAATCCTTATTTTCCTTGACATCTGCTGCTATGAGAAACATAGCCCTGACATGCATTAGATGGTCGTCCAAGTTTGACATTCATCACATGTGTATGGCCACCCTTAATCTTCAATCATGTTGCTACTTTATGCACTGTTCAGCCTAAAACTTGCACTGTATAACCAACAGATATAAGGTATAAATACGGTCATGCTAAATGAAAACCATGTTGAAACATCTTCATATAAACACTAAAAAATCTGCAAAGATTATGGACTGCTAATGAGAGACAATACTGATTGGAGAACAATGTTTCTGTGTTTTTCATTATTTCAGGGTCTTCCTGGACCACCAGGTGAAAAGGGAGAAAATGGTGATGTTGGTCCAATGGTAAGAAACATTATTTACTGTACATATGTACAATGTGCCATGTTGCCTTTTCTTAGTAAGCAATGTCCCTGTCTCTATGTCTCTGTAGAATGGCGGTGTCATAAGCAGAATTAATTGTCTGATTCTTTTGACAGGGTCCACCTGGTCCTCCTGGTCCTAGAGGTCCTCAAGGTCCTAATGGTGCCGATGTAAGTACTTGGCATTATAGGTATTCAGGATTACCGAAGAAAAACATTCTCAGTCTTATTGACTTATCCGACTTTAAATCTTTCTTTAGGGTCCACAAGGTCCACCTGGGTCTATTGGCTCTCTTGGTGGTGTTGGTGAGAAGGTAGGTGAAAATAAAACTTTTTTTCTTCCTCTTCATTAAGGTTGATCTCTAGGGAGAAAAATTACTATTCCCTGTAGGTGAACACTGTCCCTCTTCTTTCTGTCCCCTAATCCAGTTCCAAAACACATACACATTAAATTTAAGGTTGGTAAGACATCAATCTGACAAATATTGTAAACTAGTATTCATTCTATCAGAATATTAGAATATTGCCAAACAGACAACATATTTATTTAGTTTACTTGATAATATAGACCCTTTAATGTCCACCATGATTTAGACATCATCATCACTGTCCCCATTGGGGCTCAGAATCTAAATTCCCCATCACTAAGTCTTTGGAGTGTGTGAGAAAACCCAGGCAAACATGAGGAGAACATACAAACTCCTGGTAGATGTGTCCTTGATGGGACTTGTACCTGGGACCCCTGTGCTGCAAAGCTACAGTCAGGGGTGAACATATCATTGATGCAATACATGCAGATGCACAGGGGCTCCTGAGGTAATGGGGCAAGCTACAACCTCCAAAGCAAGAACTGCACATTATCATGAGTGATTGGACTACAAAAGATCCATAGTGTTCTTGCACAGTGGCCCTCTTCTGTCTGTGCTGGCCCTAGTTATAGTGCTAACCACTGAGCCACCAAGTAGAAAAAATACATGTAAAAATGCTGAATTCAGTTTACCTTTCAAAAGCTTCAATAACCAAGAAGAAATCAAAAATATCAAAATGTAAATTAAACGTACGAACCCTTGGTGAAGACAGTCCATGGTCAGGGTGTGGTGCACGGAGTGTAGGAAACACTCTGGACTTGATTCCAGGTCAGAATAAATGAGAAAAAGCCAGTTGGGATTGGGCTCCAGCACCAGGAAAAAATAAATAAAGTGTAACCTTTACTCTGTAATTAAAAGCATAATGTAAAGAGGACAAATAAATGTTTTAAAAGATTAGGATTCATAAGCTTACCCATTTTGTGTTAGCAACTCTTATTCATGAGCTGCTATGTGGCCAATGGAGGTTTTATTAATGCATCTCATGCTATGGTGTGATCTAGTCCATAAAGAGCTAAAAGCAATCATAAATCACTAGGAAGTCCCTGGAATTTGGTTGGTATGGTAGGATGACCAAGCTTGACTTACATGTTCCCACTAGTGATGAGTGAATACATGTGGGGATTCCCTAAAAATCAGGCAATCTCCATAAGTATTCAGGCTGGCTAGCAGCCGCAAATCATGCAGCTACGGGGGACACAAAATAAACCTCCGAGCACATCCAAATACTCGGAGAACACCAGAGCATGCTCGGAAATCTCGAGTGACGAGTATACTCGCACATCACTAGTTCCCACCCCACATGTTACAAAAAATTTACAAGAGCATATGACCTATAGTCCAGTCCATAGATTATGGCCTATTTCACTTTTCTGCCGTTGCTTGAATATATATTTATCGTGGGCTTAGTGACTTCAATATCTACTGTAATAAACGTGAGCACATCGTCTTTTGAAGGAAATGTCCATATACTGTATCCCCGACGTACCATGCCAGAGACGCTGCAGAGCAGACTAGCTCTTAGATATTTATTTGCCAGGGAGACATCAGTGCCAAAAACTTATGGAAATATTCAAGAATATCAAGTTTCAAATGAATGGACATTAGTATTATTACAAGACTGCATTATAAAAGAAATCCATTTTTGTGCTTCTCTGTACCTTGTGATATGGGAACATGGTGTCTCCAGAGTGTTCTCCACCTCTCCAGACGTCCCATACATTAGAAGGATTGTGCCTGCAGTGTTTGCATACAGACGTATTGTATAATAATAGCTGTCATCTTAAATCAGACAAATGCAGGCTTGTATTCCTAAGGAAGCGCGCCCTCCTATCAGGCAGACTCTCTGCGGGTTTATCATCTCCAAGTAGAAGTATTTTTTATGGATTGTTTTTGTGTAGACTAAAATCGAAGTAGCGATGAAATCTTTATTTTTCCATTTTCTGTGCAGCCTTTACCCCCAGAAGCATTACAATGCATGTTCACGTCAGCTACTCGACAACAATTCGGATATGTTGAGCTACTGGGACAGCGGTGAACAGTTTTGTTATTGCATTAAATGATGAGCATTTTTCTCTATCGCTTGAATCCTATTACTTGGGATGGCTTTCTACCCATTAATATACATTTATATTAACCCATGACTGGGAAGCTTACAACTTCCGCTTTTACTATACTCATTGCCTAAGATTGAGCTTGTCATACTTACCGAAGGCAGTAGAAAACACACAATGCAAGCATATCACTAAGGTATAAATAATACTTATGTGCTGGTATCTTGGCCCCATCTAGATAGCAGCAGTCTTCAAGATGTTCTGTGGACCATAAATACTGTACCAACAGTTTTGTGCCAATTTCAGACAGGTCTATCAAATGCTAGAAGAGAAAACCATGCTACTGAAGCTAAAAGTGATGGTTCATCAAATGATCTACTGACTGATTTAGGAGAAAATTGGATGAATTTTATACCTAGCAAGTGACCATTCATGGGATTTTGGTTTTGCATTGCTCCATGCTTGGCCTGATTCACTTCATTTCTGCTTCATTTTCAAGAATTCCTTGTAAATAGCTCTTAGCCTGAGCAATCCTAAAAGAAAGATATTGAACTGAACCTTAAATAGCTTGTCATAGATATGGGTCCAAATACAAAAAAAAAATAAACTGAAGACAAAATAACTCACTGCTTGGACACTTAGCAATGACCTGTGATCTGCGGGAAACTTGGCAGCAAGTGGACACTTTTTCTGAATCTCTACCACCTTGCCATTTTTATTCAGTGTGTAGAAAAAAAGAAAAGAAACAGTGGTGCTCCTCTAAGGTAGTAGGTCCAGATTGGAGTCTGTACATGCAAAGATGAGGTGGTTTTACTTTTACCGGACCCAAGCTGTGCATCGATGGACACAACGCCACAGTTTAATCCGTTTCATTGAGCACTGATCATGGCGGCTCCACCTCAGGCAATTTGGTCATGGTAATGGTAAGAGATCAGGAATAATAAAAAAATAAAAACCTACGAAAATATAGGCTGGGTCAACAAGGGACTGGGAGAAGTTGGGCAGATGAAGGTTCTACATGGGAAGCCTCTTCTATTTTCTCCTTAACGAAGTGGTAAAAATGGGTTTGCTAACCCCTCTGAACAGAATCACGTATCAGCATTCACAGACTATTGCTGGGATGAGAATGAATAAACTCGATGATTTGTTTCAGTAACAGAAGGTAGAATCAATACGTGAACACAGTAGATATTATTAACACCTGATAAATTAGGTAAAACCACTAAACCGGTAAAATGAGAATATAAAATGAAATGCCTGGATATTCTATTAATAAGTGCATATCTACAAATTTTATAAAATAGTTATTAATTGAATTAATTGGGCATTATGATATTGACAATAAAACTGAATTCGGACGGCCGTACCCAAACTCCAACCAGTCAGAACTGCAAATTGAAGATATGCCTGATTCTGTTGAATCAATATCATTGGAACTGATAACATGATATAATCAAATAACTCAACAAGGCCACATGCCAAAACCAGGCATAGTTACCAAAATGGAAATTCCTAACAGGGATAATGTCTGGCTTTGTGTTTAGCTCAATGTGCTCAGCTGCGTATCGGACAGGTGAATGTGCTGCCTATCATTTACATGCATTAGCCTGATCTATAAATCAAAATTGGGGCTCCTTCACACTAACGTATAACTCGGACGAGTGCCATCTGATGTTTTATCGGATAGCACTTGGCTGAATATCCACCTATGGGCAGTGCAGATCTACATTTTGTCTCATGAGGAAAAATCTTAGCTTGCCGCGAGTGGCTCAGAAAATCAGATCATAGGCTTGTACGGGTGCGTGAGAAACATCGGACTGCAATTGGATGTCATCTAAGTACTGTCCGATTTATGCGGACACAGACAATGGAGAAGATGGATCCATCTTCTCCGCACCTGTGCTGTGATTCTCTTTCAAGAGAATTGGATCGCAGTAAGGTGACACTCGGAGCAAACGCTGATCAGAGTTTAAGCCAATTGTCATCAGCATAACCAAGCTGATTCTCCAGCATGAGAGAATCAATGCTTTTTTTTCCATGTGGACCATTGGTCCGTGTGGAAAATCAGCCATGTTCTTTTGTTTTGACCAAAAGATTTTTTAAGCTGCTCCATACAACAGAAAGGGCAGTAATGCCCTGATGGCAGCCCTGATGTCAACAGTTAAGCAAGGTAAAGATGAAATGATATCTAAAAGGCCTAAAGTTAAAGATTACTCATTTCCTTTGTACTTTAGACAAAAAGTATATATATTTCATATTTAAATTTTAAAAATTACAAAAAGGAAAATGGGCAGATGCCAAAGTTTGGGCACCCTGCCTTTTTATTACTTAGTCACACACACTTTTGAAAGTATCACAGCTTGTAAACACTTTTTTGTAGCTTGCCAAGAGTCTTTCTATTTTTGTTTGAGGGATACATTCTTCCTTGGAAAACTCTTCCAGTTATTATTTATCATAATTTTTACTCATTTATATGGCGCTATTAATTCCACAGCGCTTTACAGACATTATTGGCACTGCCCCTGATGGGGCTCACAATCTAAATTCCCTGCCAGTATATCTTTGGAGATTTGTGTGAGTTTTGTGATATTCCTGGTTCATCTTGTATGCATTGCTATTTTGAGGTCTAGCCACAGATTTTCAATGATCTTCAGATCAAGGAACCGTGAGGGCCAGGCCATTGTAAAACTTTCCGATTGCGCATTTTGAAGTAGTCTTTTGTGGATTTTGACATGTGTCTGGGATCATTATCCATTTGTAGAAGCCATCCTCTTTTCAACTTCAGTTTTTCTTACAAACGGCATTGTTTGCATCAAGAATTTGCTGAAATTTCATTGAATCCATTATTCCCTCAACACGTGAAATGTTACCTGTGCCACTGGCTACAACACAACCCCAAAGTATGATTGATCCACCACCATGCTTAATGGTTGGTGAGATGTTATTTTCCTGAAATTATGTACCCTTTATTCTCTACACATACCTTTGATCATTGTGGTCAGAGTTCTCTTTTAACTTCATATGATACAGGAGGTATTCACAGCTATATTACGTCTCCAAATAAGTATTTGTGTGCCTTTTTGCAGAATCACGCTGATAGGAGTTGCATGAGGGTGTAAAGGAAGGATGTAAATGCAAGTAACAATATTTTTGTTAGATTTAACAGTACAACATCTGAGACTATGTTTAGTTTTGCCTTCATTCCTCCTTTACTAGCTGATTGCATTTCAAATGTCAGGGTTTTTATTACTGAACACATACTATTCTTTTCTTAAAGGGGTTGTCCGCTACTCGACAACCCCTTCTCAATCTCTATGTTTCCTCCCTTGTAAAATAATTACTTCTGTAACCTATACTCACCACCACTGCTGGCACCGTTTCAGTTTTGTCAGCACTGGCTCTCCCAGGGATTGCGTCAAATTGTTATGTTGCATGATTCCTGCAGCCAATCAGCTCTGGCTTCACTCTCCTCTTCTATGGATATAAGTGACACCTGGATGAAGTGAAAGAAAGTGAGAGCTTTGGCGCTGTCTCACTTTCTCCAGATGTCTTGATTTGTCCAAAGGAGGGGATAGTGTAGCCAGCGCTAATTGGCTGCAGGGATCGCATGACACAACAATGTGACATGATCCATGGGAAGCCAGTGCTGATACCATTAGAACTGCACGGGCACCAGAGGTGAGTAATCACTTAAATTGGGTTTTTATCTATCTCTGCCTGACTTTCTCACAACCATCCAGCACTGGTTCCTGAAAATCTCAATTTAATTCCTGGCCGCAGTGATTTGCTATACATTCACTGGACTGCTGCAGTCAACCACTTGCCTCAACGGTGATTCTTGAATGTATGGCCCAAGACTGCCAAGTCCTGTAATTGGCAGTCACATGGGTGTATGAGATGTCAATGTTACAGACCCAGTAAAAAGTACTAATGGGACCCAACGGAACATTGGAACTGGAGCAATGAGAGATTTAACAGGAGATTATTGGTTGTCTTTCATTCTGCAATTAGGTTTTTTTTTTTTTTTTAAATCCCAGATAACAATTTTAATATCATCTCTCCTTAACCTTAGGAAACCTTAATGGAGCTGTCCAATACCTAGAAAAAACCTTTCTAATTGAATTATTTCACTTTGTAAAAAAAAAATCCAAAAACAGATTCTCACCTCCTGCACCGATGCTGTTCCAGCAAAATTGGAGTTAATTATCCCACGGTTCGAGTGACATTTATGTTACGCAAGCTCTGTGGCCATTCGGCAGCTACTATTGAGCTGCAACTCTCTCACTCTCAATTCTTATGCCTGTCTGAGGTCTGCAGCTCAATAATAGCTGCTGATTGGCTGCAGGGTTTACTTGGCATGACAATATCATGCGAGACTTGGGAGACCCGGTGCCTACAATGCCGGAACAGCAGCGGTGTGGGGAGTGAGCATTTGTTATACTTATTTTAACAGGGAGACTACTTAATCTAAAATGGGGTTGTCCATTTGGTGGATCACCTCTTTAAGACACATCAGTTTTAATTTATTTGTTTGGGATGGCACCAAGGTAGTTACAGCCAAGGCACACTTCTCTGGTGCTAGCAATGACCCATGGTTGAATGACCCTGAATTGACCTTCCTTGGCCTTATGCGCTCCATAGATTTCAATTTTCAGAAAATATCTAGGAAAACGTTCCATCCTAAAATAGAGTCACCAAGTGGTCTCAGAACGGTAAAGCGCTTATTGTTGCTCATTGTAGGTTGGTTCCGATAATGTATTGAAAGCCTTTGTTGACACCTGTGAAGGAATTGTATTATTTCCATATTTATTGTAGGCTATACATCACTGTTTCTATTTCAGTGAATACTGGAAATAGAAATAAGGCCGTGTCGTCTGTATGTTTCAGACAGTCACGCTTTTGCATACAAAACTATGAAGAACTATCACTCACGACGGAGCACATTTATTGTATCAGCAAAATGGAATGCTTTTAGTCTTTATGTATGACTCAGGTGTCAGTGAGTGGAGCAGATTGGTGACCATTTACATAGAAGCAGCAAATAGCTTTTCCTTCATTTGCTCACAAAATATTTCATCTAGCCTCTAATAGAATATAATGGCCTTCATGTGAGTTTAAACAGAGGTTTAGGTCATGCCCCAATCCATGGACCTATGAAGATGCGCCTTTCTGCATGGCTCTCGATTTATTTCTCAGGTGCACCTGTGATCATTATCCGGGATGGAAACCTGATCTGCTACATAGGAAGAAACCAGCATTATTGCTAACATGTAAAAGTTGTGTGGTCAGGTGGTAGATTTTGTATTGGGGACTAGGATCTTTTCATGGCAAGTAAAATTGTAGCGTGCATAATCCGTGTCTATCATTCATTTTATGGTAAAAAAGAATGGATCTGACTGACACTAAATTAATCCATTATAGCCAAATCCCACCATTCTACTTAATGGGTTGTGGTTAATTTATAGAACTGTTAAAGGGAATATGTCACCAGATTTTTTTGCCCTCTTATTTGAGAGCAGCATTATATAGAGACAGAGACCCTGATTCCAGCAAGGTATCACTTATTGGGCTGATTGCTGTAGTTTTGAAGTTTTGATAAAATCACTGTTTTATCTACTGCAGATCTAGCAGTTCTCTGAATGCTGAGCTCTGTATAACCCCGCCCACATCACTGATTGGCTGTGCACAGTGTACACAGATAGCTGCCAATCAGCGTTGAAGGCGGGTTATACAGAGTTTCTGAATATTTAGGAATACAGATTTACTAGTCCTATAATGATAAGCTCCCGCTGATAAGATTGTAATTTTATCAAAACTGCAAAAAGTAGCCCAGTAAGTGATACATTGCTGAAATCAAGGTCAATGTCATTGTGGTTACATTATGCTACTAGTAAATGACAAAAAGTTAGCAGGCTTCAGAAATGTAAACAGAGCCTTTCTGGCATGACGGCAAAATAAAAAGATGACGTATAACAAAGTCCAATTGTCTGAAGGATTCGCCCTCTCGGACCACATTCTCTCTTCAGCTCCACCTGGAGCCACCGTATGGAGTCTCTCCACTCCAAACACAACGCACAAGACTGCCTCTCAAGTCCAGCCATTTAAACCCAGATCATGTGACTGATCACATGACTGTAACATCACACAGGTCCTTTTAGCACAGGGCTGTGCCGACTCTGCAGGTGGAGATATGGTGGACATCTTCCTACCCTCTCTATAGATGTCCACCTAAAACCAGCCCATGTATGCAACTTTAATTTAAAGGGAATCTGTCACCTCATTTTTGATCTATAAGATGCGGCCACCGCCATCAGGGGCTTATCTACAGCATTCTGTAATTCTGTAGCTACGCCCCCGATGTAACCTGAAAGATAAGAAAAACGAGTTATATTATAGTCACCGGGGGCATGGTCCGGTGCGGTGGGTGTCGCGGTCCGGCTCCTCCCATCTTCTAGCGTTGATGTCCTCCTTCTTCTGCCATGGCTCCTGCGCAGGTGTACTATATCTGGCCTGTTGAGGGCAGAGTAAAGTACTGCAGTGCGCAGGCGCCGGACCTCTCTGACCTTTCCTGGCGCCTGCGCATTGCAGTACTCTGCTCTACCCTCAATAGGGCAGATAAAGTACGCCATGGCAGAAGTAAGAAGAAGGACGTCATCTCTAGAAGATGGGAGGTGCTGGACCAGACTGCGACACTCATCAGACCAGACCGGACCTCCGAGTGAGTATAATCTAACTCGTTTTTCTTATCTTTCAGGTTACATCGGGGCCTTATCTACAGCATTTCAGAATGCTGTAGATAAGCCAATGATGGCGGTGGCCACAGCTTATAAGCCAAAAATGAGGTGACAGATTCCCTTAAACCCCCACAACATGTAGTGTGCTGGAGGAAAGTCCTCTGGTTTACCATCACTGTTGCCATTATGTGCAGTGACACATATCTCCCCTCATATACCGCGCCAGTGACCCTGTCACAAGACCTACATATTTTTGTGTGATGATATATACAGTGGTATAGGTAGTGTGAATACTCTGTAGTCTGTGAGAGAATTTCCAGTACTGTGTTGGTCAGTGTATGGATTAATATTTGAACATCTGGTAACAAAGGCCATAGGTTACTTACAAAATCCTCGTCTGGGCCTTACAGAGGTAGAAACATTTTAATGCTAAATTCCTATTCCTGGTTATATTTATCAGCCCAGTGAGCTAGAAAAATAATGGCAGCAGGCTTAATGTGTGCTTTGGATTTCAAATCTAAATCTCCCTGCAGAGCAGTGTAAAATGTTTGTTCCTAAAATGAGCATTTAATGCCTTGCATACATTTAAATGAAGAAGTATTCCTCTCCATAAGCGGTAAGGGACAGCCCTTGAAACCATCTCATGAGTTTCTAATGGAAGCAGAGTTAAAACGCACTTAGTCTTTATACCTGAGGACCATTCCTTTATGATAGACAACATTAAGTCTGTTCGATTTTATCAATTAAGAATATGATTGTTAAATTAATTGTGCCATAGGGTTTAACATTTATGTAGAAAGAAAGGAGAGGCATGAAATATAATTGTAGAACTTATGTAGTTTAACTATACTTGAACGTCACTATTTTAAGCCAAAGGGAAAAAAAAATAGGGAGGAAATAATATTTATAAATGTCAAGCTTGATTGAAAGGTTTTACAAAGATTAGCAATACAGTGAGCATAAAATATATGGATGACATAAATATGTATCTATGATTTTTCCATTATAGGGTGAACCTGGTGAAGCTGGAAATCCAGGTCCACCTGGTGAAGCTGGTGTTGGTGTAAGTACTTTTTCTCTACGTCACATGTAAAAATGAGAATTTTTCCCTAAAACTTTGATTATATAGGACACGGCAAAAATAGAAAAGTGTCCGGCACCGCTGCGCCGCCTATACCTCAACGATCATAAGAGGTCAACCACACATAATACTAACACTTAAAACCTCTAAATAAATGCAACAGGTGCTCAATCTATATAGAAAAAGCAATATGGCTATGTACAGCAAGAGAAAAAATTAAGGATGGCACTCACCATGCGGTATAAACTTGCTTTATTAAGTGCTGCTCGGCTCAGGCATGGGAGACATGTGCAAAGGTACGGACTACGGCCGTTTCACGTTGCTGCGCTTCAACAGGTCCTGCAGGACCCGTTGAAGTGCAGCAGCACGAAACGGCTTTAATCCGTACCTTTGCACATGTCTCCCGTGCCTGAGCCGAGCAGCACTTAATAAAGCAAGTTTATACCGCATGGTGCGTGCCATCCTTCATTTTTTTTTCTCTTGCTGTACTTTGATTATATAGTAAATGACCAGAGAACAATTGTTTCTGGAACGTTTCAATACTTAGTGTCGGGATGGTCAGACATAGCCATTATTGTCAAATTGGGCCTCGTAAAATAGCAAAATATTAGTCAAAATGATTTATTTTCTTCTTCTTTTGATGAAATGTGAAACTAGTAACAGAACCATAGTTATTTAAAATGTGTCCTGTGTTAACAATAAGAAAAAAAATCATTTTTCTTAATGTGACTGTCTGATTTATTGGAACCTTATGATCATGTCTGCGTTACTCAAGCGTGTTGACTACTTCGCTTCAGCTGTCTGGCAGCTTAAATATTGCTTTGCAAGCAAAGAACAGAGCTAAAGAAAAATTAGCCTTGGGATTTGAGGGATGACATAGATTCATTAAATAAAGACTGTACAAGGCGTTTAGAGCTTCTGGGTTTTGTAATCTTAACAAAAGTGAAAATAAGGTTTTAGTCAGTTTATAAAAAAAAAAGAAGGACTACAAAGGACCTAATCTTCTTACAATCCCAGAAAGGCTTTCTGAACTCTAAAACCATGTAATCTATAATCCATATATATTTACATATTTCTGTAGGGCCCTAAAGGAGAGAGAGGAGAAAAAGGAGAAGCTGGACCTCCAGGAGCTGCAGGACCTGCTGGTCCCAAAGGTCCACCAGGAGACGATGGCCCCAAAGGAAATCCCGTAAGATAATCATTCATTTATTAATATTGTCATGTTTTTGATAAACTATTAGCTATTATACTGACAATTTCTACTTCTTCATCTAAAACTTTTAGGGTCCGGTTGGTTTCCCAGGAGACCCTGGTCCTCCCGGAGAACCTGGTCCAAGTGTAAGTACTATGAGTTAAAACTGTTGGTGCACTATAAGCCTACATTTTTTTATTGTATTTTTCAACTTAATTTACATGGCAAAATAAACTTAATGGTTTTCACTCGTGGTTTCAATACGCACTGGATGGCACTATAAACTTTGATCACCAGTCAATCCTAGTCCTACAAAACACTTAAAGGAACTGAAACTGAATAGGAACAGTCTCTTTCATACAACATATAACCCAACTATAGCTATAACTCCTTAAGGAGATCGAATAAAAAAAATTCAGAAATTCCATTTATTGGTCACCACACCCACTACAAAAAGATACCAAAAAAGTGATTAAAATATATATCCCAAAGCAGCATTAATTGAATGTCAGCTCAAGATGCAAACAATAAGCTCTAAGGCTACTTTCACACTTGCTTTGTTTTGCAGCGCGTTTTTCCCGCCAAAAATCGCATGGAAAAAACGCATACAAACACATACAAATGCTGCGTTTTTTTCAAGCATTTTTATGAGCATGCATGAAAAAAACGCAGCGTTTTTATGCGTTTGTATGCGTTTTTAGTGCATTTTTACCGCGTTTGCATTTTTTTCCAACATTAGTTGGCCCCTCACACTAACCCAAACCATGACTTTACTAACCCTAACCCTAACCCTTAACCAAACCATACCCTAACCCTAACCCTTAACCAAACCATACCCTAACCCTAACCCTGACCCTAACCGTTAACCAAACCATACTAACTCTAACCCTTAACCAAACCATACCCTAACCCTAACCCTTAACCAAACCCTACTAACCCAAACCCTAACCCTAACCTTAAACGCTAACTAACCCTAAACCCTAACCCTTAACCAAACCATACTAACCCTAACCCAAACCCTAACCCTAAACCCCCTTAACTAACCCTAACTCTAACCCAAACCCCTAATTTCCATTGTCTAACCAATGGTCAACAAAAAAACGCATGCGCAAAAAAACGCATACATGAGCATGCCAATGCGCACATATGCACACCCATAGACTTATAATGGGTGTCTTGCTGTAAAAAAACGCATTGCGCACACATGCGTTTTTTTGAGGCAAGTCGGACGCCCAAAAAATGCAACAGGATGCATTTTGTGTGCCCGAGCGCACACCACAAAAAAATGCATGGGCGTAAAAACACACACACAAACGCATGTGTATGCGCACATAAGCGCATCCCATGCAAAATATAGGGAAAAAAAGCGCATGCGTTTTTTAGCGCTAAAATACAGCGCAAAAAAACGCAAGTGTGAAACAAGCCTAATACATGGCGATCAAAATAGAAAAATGTTTTTATTCTCAGCAAAATGTGACACAAGCCCCCAATTTCTTTCTCTGCAAAGTTCTGAATCTTTTCAAACTATAAAAAAAATATAAAAATCTATATATGGTAACTTTTGAAAGGCTGTAACTGAGACGAATGAATGACGTCAAAATAAAAGTTTAAAAACGATGGTGGAATTGGGGTATTTTTTCATCATTTCATCCTACTTGGAATTTTTTTCCTATTTTTCAGGACATGAAAAAATGAATTATGTAATTTAAAACTCCAACTCATCTAACAAAAAAAATAAGCCTTCAGATGGCTATATCCTCAAAAATATATATAAAGCTATGAAAGAAGAAGTGAAAAAAGTGAAAGCGAAAAAGGATCTGTCATAGGCAAAAAAAATTGCTACTTGCCCAACTTTGATCCAATATTTAGATCGCACTCGGCCATGCAAGTCAATGAGTACGTGGGAAATATTGGACTGCACTCGGATGACATCTGAATGCAGTATGATTTCCGCGGCTTCACACAATGGAGGAGCTGGAGACATTTTTTTCTCAATCTTCTCATCTGAGAGAACCGGATCATGCTATCATGCTATGCTGACACTCTCATCAGAGTTTAATCAGAGTGTAATTTGCATAATCGGCCCGATTCTCGCAGAGAAGAGACTCTACGGCTGTCTGCACCCGCCCTAACGGTCTCAACTATTGGAATGCCCAACTTTTTAAGTACTACTCCAACAAATCACCATAAACATATTGGTTTATTGGTTCTAAAACCTTTATGCATTGTACTGTTTCTATTGCTATAAATTCAGTCACCAGTAAGAGGCTGAAACATATTCCATATGAAAAAGAAACATTTTGTTTAAAAAAATTGTGTTCTATTCTGCTGAGTTTTCCTTTGCACAGCCTGCATAGGGAATGTTTCATTTACATATTCATTTCATCTAGACACCGATGCATTTTAGAAACTGCTTGGAATTTGGATTTTATTCAGATTCTTTGTAATTTTCTTGCCTTTCAATATGTTCTCTGCAGGGTCAAGATGGCACAGGTGGTGATAAGGGTGAAGATGGTGAACCGGGCCAGCCCGTAAGTATGAGTGCACCTTAGCTTTAGTAATGTCCACTATTCTGTTGATCCATTCTACAGCATTTAAAAAAATGAGATATACATTTGTACATCATGTCCACCAGAAATTGGTAAATAACTATCTTTTTTTTTTTTAATAACTACAGGGACCTCCCGGACCATCAGGAGAAGCTGGACCACCAGGTCCTCCAGGCAAGAGGGTGAGTGTAGTTTCTCAGTGATTGCGAATGAGCACAGGAGCAGCCGCCTACAATTTGCGATGCTGAATACAAACACATTGTAATACTGAGCATTTCCTGGTGAAACAAATGGGAAAAGCCTACAACCCGAAAAAGATCTAAGCAATCATGACTAAGGGATGGCTCCAAGACGAATGATTACAGCTGGGCGTAATAGAATATTGATTCAGCAACAAATGAAGGAAGGCAACAATTGCTGGCATTAAATCTACATAGCAATAACTGTTACATACTTTATGGGGAATCTGTCTCTGGGTTTATGCTGCATTTTTTAATTATAAGGCATACGCTGTGATTCATTAAGAGTGGCGCTACCTGCGAGGGATGTGGAGTGGCGTATGCCACTTAATTAATCTGGCACAGTTTATCAGTGGCTTACGCCTCCATGCACTTCACCAAAAATCTTACTCCAGTCAGAGACTAGAGTACCATTTCTGATAAAAGAAACGTTGCCCGTTTTGAAGAATTTGATGGGCAGACAAAGGCACTTCCTATCACACATGCTTCCCAGTCCTACACATTTTGAAGGAGCTGCTTGAAACTGGTGTGACTGCTCAACTACGCTTTGCTCTACAATTTGTGAGTATTCAAAGCGTTTTATGCTTTTTTTCTGTATAAGTCAACCCCATAGAGTCCTTTAATCCGCCCCAATATGTGTGCATATTGCGGAAACCCTTGATATTCATAAGCTGCTGATCCCACCTTTGAAATTACACAGTGTGGGGAGAAATTCAACAACTAGTAAAGGGAGGGATTGGAATTCCAGCCAGTCAAGAATAGAAGGACTCAGAACACAGTTTCCAGAGAGCCCCTATCCCATTGAGAATGAATGGAATAGCAGCATGTATGGTCACCGCTCTGATCCGATGGAGCATTCTGAACTCGGGATCAGTGGGGGGGTCCGACACCTATCCTTTGTCCAATACCAGGAGCTATGATAGTATGCAAATTATGAATACATTGACTCATCTGTATCATTTCAATAATTTTGAATGCATCTTATCTTCTCCTCCATTATTTTTACCATAGTGCTGGATATCTGTAAGGCCTGTTCACTAATAAGGCTTTGTGGATGCGCTGCTGATAGCTTTACTATACTTGGATATAAGCAAATGTAACAAAAATTGCATTTGATCCATGTCACATGTCTGATCCTTTCTTCTAGGGACCTCCTGGGTCTCCCGGTGCAGAGGGAAGACAAGGAGAGAAAGGTGCAAAGGTGAGCACATACACTCAGCAATACTTTAAGGCTCTTCAATTCCATATTCACTCAGATTAGAATATTAATTGTTAAAACTATTTCTGTAAGGGTGAATCTGGATCTGAAGGACCTCCAGGAAAGACAGGGCCAGTTGGACCTCAAGGACCATCAGGAAAACCAGGTCCTGAAGGTCTAAGAGGAATTCCAGGGCCTGTGGTGAGTAAACATTTAATTTATCCATATTTGTCAGTGTTAGTAATGATTTACTGTATATGATAAGGTCAGTTTAAGAGTTCTATCCTCTCCAATATTTTGTTTAGGCATAATGTAAAGTTATTATAATATGTAATATTTAGGAATTTTATAATATACTGTTTTGATGTTTTCATATTATTTAGGGAGAACAAGGTCTTCCAGGTGCACCAGGACAAGATGGACCCCCAGGCCCAATGGTAAGTGGCATACACAAGTTCTTACTTATAAGGCGTAATGCATATATAATGCATGAAAGTCCTGAGTATTATCACTGTCTCAAAATATCCAATGGTAACTACAAACAAGTTAATGGCTTAAGGTCCCTATAAAAATATTCAGAATTGAGAGTCCTCAGTGGTTGATACCTTTTAATGGCTAACTGAAAAGATGGTAACACATTGCAAGCTTTCGAGACTACTCAGGTCACTTCATGAGGCATAGACTATTAAAAAATGTGAAGAATCACATATTTATGCACAATACTATATCATTAAGGTCCCTATATGCATTATCGACGGTCTAATGTATATGGAGGCACCGGCCAACTGATGATGGGGAAAGATGTCTGCTTTCTGACTTCCCATCGCATTGTTCTCCCTGAGATAAGCCACTGGTTGAAGTGAAAGGCTATTTCATAGAAAAAATCCACTTAAGTCCACCAATACTGAAAATGGCACTTCCCTAGCAATGTACAAAAACCAATGGAGGCAGTGTTTAAACTGACACCAAATGAAGAGAATCATAAATGTAGACAAAAATTATATTTATTAGACTATTAAAAATCCATAAAAATAGCTACTGTAATGTCATACAAACAAACATACCCCAGGGGGGCAGTATCAACTATAGCTCCAAAAAAAAACTTCCGAATTGTATAGAGGTTTATATTTATGTCATAATGAAAAATAGATATAGGCATATCTTAGACATAATTTCCATAAGCACACCCTGAATTGATTAGATACAAAGGGGAAATGTATAGGGAAATATGTATACCCCATCAGAGAGTGACACCAAAGAATCCTATTATACTGTGCCAAAAAAGCATTCCTCTAAAATTAAGATAGTGTCACTAAAGTCTCCGGTTATACAGTCCCTTATATAGTGTGTATTGACCACACAATGCATATAATACATATGTGCAAATCGCATAAATACCAGCTAATCCACAGGGGTGTACTTACTAAAAAATAAAGAGAGGTAATTGCCGCTTGTGATGCTATCCCCGCGCCCCGACGCATGTTTTGCCCGCTTGCTTCTTCCGGGGCGTCTTTAATATTTAATAGAAAACACAGGCGTGCTTGGCCAAGCCATCGCGCCTGTGAATGGGAGATTTGGCTGAGAGGGCTGTTGGTCAAATGATTAGCCAAAGCATTGTTCGGTAGACAATCATCTAAGCCTTACATAGTTACTTGCTATATCATCTTCTTATTACCCTACAAGCTGGACAACATGACCTTAATGCAGGTTTCTGGGACATTGGAGATGTATTTGACATTATTCCTTGAGTATTTCTTAAAGGACATTGAATTATTTAAAAGCTTCCTATGAACTATACAATTCTTGTACACTATAGAATGATAAAATCCTCTATATAAATACATACAAGTAGATACTCCAGTTACCCCCATTTAATCGGTTTATCTTATGCTAAGTTACTGTCTATGTTACGTTTTATGATATTTGTACAGATGATACAGTGTCTATTTGTTTTATTTAGGGTCCCCCTGGACTTCCAGGTCTGAAAGGTGATCCTGGTACAAAGGGAGAAAAGGTAAATCATTTTTCAGATGTCATCAATTTCCTTTTCCAATAAAAGGGATTTTAACATACCATGTGTGAGCTCTCTGCCCTTCCATTTGGTCTAGTTATGTAGTCTGTTTGGGCTCACTTTTAGTGGTACCTTTTGGAATGTTCCACAAGATATACAGTATGACTCCTATTTATACTACTGTGTGCCTATACAGTTTTTGGATGGACCTTCCTGAAGGATTTTATTGGTGCTAATATATTTCTTGTTTTTTAACAATTTGTAGGGACATCCTGGTTTGATTGGTCTTATTGGTCCACCTGGAGAGCAGGGTGAGAAGGGAGACAGAGGACTTCCAGGTCCACAGGGAGCTCCTGGATCCAAGGGTGATGGTGTACGTGTGAATTATTATATTTTTAATTTTTCCTACTAATAGCATTTTATTTTAAGTTTCTCAATGATAAGATTTTTTACATAACCATATTATCTAAAGTGTTAAATCTCTACTAACATACCTATGTATCTCCAACAGGGTATTTCAGGTGCTGCTGGCCCCAACGGTCCTCCTGGCTCTCCTGGCTTGCCTGTAAGCATCCAATAAAACATCAGTTATGGTGATATAAATATTATAAATGATAACATACATAGACTGCCATTCAAAACAACAAAGCTGGTCAGAAGTTCAAATGTTATCAATGGAGGTATTAATTTTTTGGATAGAATATTTTAGCGTGATCAACATATAATATTCTATAGCTTGAGATTTATATGTGGGGTAGGTTTTATTTCCCCTGTTAGAGTCTATTGTTTCCATCAAAACAACCACAGAAGAGGTTTGTGCCACTAACTCAGATTGCCCTGCCTCTTTCATTTCCTATACGTTCTCATGGATAAGCCATATTTTAATGGGATAACCATCTAGTATATATATATTTTTTTAATTGAAAACTCTCATGGCCTAAAAAAATTTAATTTAAGAACAGCTTGAGAATAAATATCTAAACACATATAGGGTAATTATCTGATTGTCTTTGTTGAAAGTAAAATTGCAATTCGCAAAAATGTTTTTAACTTTTCTAAAGCAACTGGTTAAAAATTCTAATATTTATTCTTATTTATTTCAAGGGCCCTCATGGTCCCAAGGGTTCCAAAGGTTCAAGTGTGAGTATTTTACACTTTATTGTTGTATATTTTCATCTGTAAGATTTTCTTCTTTCCCTTACGGCATCCAACATCTTTTGTGCTTTCTAACTCACGTTTAGTGTATTCTAAGCCTTTCATCTCGATCTCAGGGTGCTATCTATTGTTTCTGCTCTTTATTCAACCCTTCAGCTATTTTAAACTTCACAGAGACAAATCTTTAGGTCTTTTCCACAATTTATTCTTTTGCATTTGATGAACGTTCATACTTTTTCATTAGTTTTTACTCTATATCCACTTATTTACTTTTTTTTAAACATTGATTTTAGGGTCCTTCAGGTCAGAAGGGAGATTCCGGTGTGCCTGGACCTCCTGGTCCACCGGTAAGAAACCTTTTCAACTTTGAAGATCTGTAGATGTTTAAAAGCTAAGTTTACTTTACTTATTTTAACAGTAAAGCAGAAAAACTCAATAGCTAATATAAATCTAGATTTACAACTAGATTTCTATTCCGTATTCACATGATGTTTATCTCTCTTCCTGTATAAATATAGCTTTTTATGTAGGTATATGGATCAAATCATGAAATGTTATCCGTCTTGGTATATAGTTTGTAGTTTGGAATTTGGGACACGCTTTCCGAAAAAATATAATGAATGAATTAAAGGGATTATTTAATCATATATTACCTATAGTTTAAATGAGGTTTTTGTGTTTTTTTTGCTATATGTGCTGTGTTATATTTTTTTAAAATTGGCAATGTTTGTTTTTCACATCATGATTTTTATTAAAGAGTAAAATTAGTAATTTTGCAATTTTCACACTGGCCACTGGGGCTATTTTAAACTCATACTTCCTGTCCTTTCAGGAAGAGTTTTTAACAGACTTGTCATTAGAGGCAGGAAAACAAGGACAGATAACACCTTTATACACTGCTAAGATCCACCAATCACAATAGGTGATGCCACAGCTGACCATGCTCCCCTTTCCCTTCACAAAGATATTTGCCTTCATTAGATGCTTCAATACAAAAGATTGGGTTGGAGTCAGTCAATTGCTGCAAATTTACATGTGAAATTACTGATACAATAGGAAGTTATGGTCCAAAAAGGCCTCAATGACCAGTGTGAAAATTTCAAGATTTCTAATTTTTATTTTTAATATTTTTAAAGACTGTGATATGTAAAACTTTTTTTTTTTACATTTCGAAAATTGTTTGAAATATAAACTTCACGCAAAAACTTGATTTAAACAATACGTAATTTTGTGATGAGTTTGTGATGACACATTCCCTTGAATGAAGATTTATTCAAAATCTATAGAAGTGCTGAATTGAAAAGAGGTGGGATTATGGGAGCAAATTTGGACAGATAGATGTGGGTTAAAAGTAAGGAACTGACCCTCTTTATTGTGATAGAGTCATACATATGATTGCAATATTACTATAACATAAAGGCTTACCATCTGGCAGAAGAAGTGTAACTTGACTTTGTCTTTGCTCAGGGTCCACCTGGAGAAGTCATCCAGCCATTGCCTATCCAATCACCAAAGAAGACTCGTAGATCCCCAGATGGCATGATGGCCGATCTTGGAGACAATATTTTGGATTATGATGGTATGGAGGAGGTCTTTAACTCCCTCAACTCACTGAAACAGGATATTGAGCGCATGAAGTACCCAGAAGGATCCCAGAACAACCCTGCTAGGACATGCAAGGATCTTCAGCTCTCTCATCCTGAGTTCCCTGATGGTATGTAGGCAAAAATAGATAGTAGTATTAGATAAAATAGTAATATGTCCTTTCCTATTAGATAAAATAATACAATGTCCTTTCTTATTAGATAAAATAATACAATGTCCTTTCCTATTAGGTATTGCTATATATTTTACTTGAAATGACAAAACTAGTAAGCATTGTAATGCATTTCTTATTTATCCTAAAGATCCCTAAATGGTAATTTTCTAACATCGCGGATATTACACACGGATTTCAACTTTCTCATTGACCCCGCAGTCTTTATATTTCCGTGACTGCTAATGAAAACGTGAAATCACATACCTTACATATATTAAAAGCGTGTCTGCCAGTGTGATCAGCCTTATTAAATACAAGGCTTGTATTTGAGTCACTGATTATTTTACTCCTGTCTGTCTCCCATGTAATGCGCAATAATTTGACCAATTCATCAAATGCTACGTGCAAAGCAGAGGCTATTGTTATATACCATAATCTGGCGACAGTCAGCAGAGATACAATTTATGCCAGTCACAAACTGACTATCATGTCAGCCAGATTAACCTATTCTTTTCCAGATATGACTGCGTTTTCTTCGGTAATGCTTTTTGAATGCAATGTTATAAAATAAAATGATTTTTTATCATTTGGAAAGGTATAAGTTTGACACCCACACAGACAGTAAAATATCATCATTTATGATTAACTAGCAGTTAAGGGTTCACAGCTGTGTCATTGTGGCTTGTTTTATGTACATATAGACTTCCATTATAAAATATTTTTGCTTTAAACAGTAGTATAAATTGATATCCTATTGCCTATGCCAAACAATCTACCCTTGACGTAATGGATAAAAATGTATGCAAAAAAACTCTCATTTTGCCATATGATTGGCCTATAGAAACACAATAGTATACTTTAAATATCAATTGGTATTCAGTTTTGTTATATAAAAAGAATAGATATAAAGATATTGTGTAAGTCCAAGTTATAAGTCAAGATGCCAAGACATCTTCAAAAAAATCAGTCAAATGCTCTTAAAACAAACAGCCAAACATTCATGCTTAACACGGCCAAGCAAGCTTGAGTTCTCAAAAGAGTGAGTATAGTAACCCGCTATCACACATCTGACGGTAGCTTACCTCCCATGTTGGAAAAGGGTTGGGTGTGTTAAAATCCAGGAAACCTGATTCTTCTTTCTCCTCATATCTTCTATCCAGAGAGAGTTGGAAGATCCCAAAAGACATAAGATAGTGAGCTGGTCCTGCCTTCATCGTGAGGTTGGGCCGACTTTGCGTTTGTGTTTGGGCACACTTTAGTCTGTTTTGTTTATTTATACTATTGACATTACTGATCACAAATCGTTAATATAAGACTGCATTACAATCTTAGATTAAAAATGTTAACAGTTAGAAAATACCTTCATGTTTTATGATTTTAAAATGTGCATTTCTTATTTTTTATCTTAGGTGAATATTGGATTGATCCGAACCAGGGATGCTCTGGAGACTCATTTAAAGTCTACTGCAACTTCACTGCTGGAGGAGAAACTTGTATATTTGCAGACAAAAAGTCAGAAGGAGTAAGTTACATTGTCAGTAGCTTAATGTATAGAACATTTTAGTTTTTAGATTTTTTTTAAGCATGATTACCATTTCTGGAATAAGGGACCTCTCTGAATACTGTAACTCTGAGAACAAAGGGAATCATTTTATTCCCTAGAATAATCATACATTATAGCTAACCAAAGTAATAAATGTGTTCTTCGTCTTGAAAACAGGTACGGATTTCATCATGGCCAAAAGAAAACCCTGGTTCCTGGTTTAGTGAATTCAAGAGAGGAAAGCTGGTAGGTCCACCAATCTACTAAAAACCATGTTAATTAGGCACAAAGAGGAACTAGATTACAGATACAATTTTAGACAATTTTTGGCAAATTGTAATAAGCTGCAGTCATATATCTGCACTCCTCAAGAAAAAGCTCTCAATGGGGTTCTTCACTTGTTCTGGATTTATCTGGACATAGACATGAACTCAATGTCCAGTCATAAAAATGTTCTATGAAGGATGCTTCTATTGGTCACCAGACAGCTCTTTTGTTCCATATGATACCGAGACAAGTTATGAGTGGTCAAGAGTGATGCAATTAAACCAATTAAACAAGTACAATTTTATGACTTTAAATACTCTTTAGAACAAGCCATACACATAACACATTTCTAGGCCAAACTTTCGATCCTACATTACAAATTTGGTACTCAATAGATTGATACAATGAGGTGTCAAGATTATGTATTTGCCACTGACAGTTTTGTCATTTCTTCCCTGTAGCTGTCCTATGTTGACGTTGAGGGCAACTCAATAAATCAAGTTCAAATGACCTTCTTGAAACTCCTCAGTGCCTCCGCTCGACAGAACTTCACCTACAGCTGCCACCAGTCAGTAGCCTGGCACGATGCAGTAAATAATAACTATGACAAGGCCCTGAGGTTCTTAGGTTCAAACGATGAAGAAATATCCTATGACAACAGCCTTTTCATTAAAGCTCTGCATGACGGATGTGCGGTAAGTAAAAACAATGATATATTAATACTGATGACATGATACAAGGTATTACGAATATACAGGTACTGACATAACTTGAAGCTTGTGGGTCTCAAAAGAAAATCTCTAGTATGTCCTCCAGCTATCTTTGGTCTTTAATAGTATTGGTCTGGTAATATGGGACAGAAGGTACTTTTGGAATGGGTACAACTGCAACACCTGCTCACATAACTGTAGTTATGTCACCATATGGATGAATGGACTAATTATTAAGTGTAGGAAAATATGAAGTGAAAATATTAAAAACCATGATCACGCTATTGGAATCAGGAGCCACTGATTATATACTCCGGACACTTATATACAAGGTTTTCTAACAAGAAATACTTAATTCATAAAATGTCACTGGTTTGTATTGAGGCACAGATACAGTAGCACTGGAATAATACAATATATAAATGAATGAATACACTGAAATACAGAAAATATAAAACAATACATAAGTACAGAAAAGATACATATGCTTTACTCTCCAGTCTACTAATAAATGACAGAGGGTTACGCCTGTAAACCATAACCACAGTCTGAATCAGTTCCGAATGGATGTATGAACTGAAATATCAAATCGTATCATCAATGGTTGAACAATGCACTTAATGGTGCTGGTCACTGTGATTTCATATCAAGCAGTATGCCGCTAAAGAAAAGTCCTGCATAAAATAGTGTCATTCCGTACGTTCCTTTATGTCATGCAAGGCAGATGGCAGTGCATTCTAGCCGGAAGCGCCCCTGTACCTTGGCTTGTGTGAAGGGGCATGTTAGAGAGGTGTGTGACATCAGTGTTGAACACTACAGGGTCTCAATGCGACCACAAAACACTAGATGTTTTGTGCCGCATCGAGACCCCGTAACCTTTATCAGTAGACTGGACAGTCAAGCATATGTTTTAAGTGTATTTATTCATTTTTATATTGTATTATTCCCGTAATACTGTATGTGTCACCATACAAACCAGTGACATTTTATGAATTAAGTATTTCTTGTTAGAAATCCTCCTATATAAAAGTGTCAGGGGTAAATAATCAATGGCTGCTAACTCAAATAGTGCGGTATTGGCTTTTAATATTTTCAATTTTTATTTGATTGAGTATGCATCACTACCAGCAGCTACATACCCTTTATGGCCCCTCAAAGGATCCAGTGCTTTCAGGACAATTAGCGCCAGAGACTTTTGTACTTGTGGAAAATATAAAGTATTGCTCTGTTTGTAGGCTAAAATCACACTACACAATATGATAAACGTGTATCACAACTAGAGTTGAGCAAATTTTTCAATATTCGGTTCCGATTGTGATCTGTGTTGAATATTGTATTTGCAATATTCACCGAACGTAGCTGAACGCCATTGGAGTCAATGGGAGTAGAAATTAACGAATATGTTAGGAAGCGATCATCAAACATACATTCGACACGAATTGGGTACCAAAATGGCACAAATATGGCAAATTTGGATTCGGCGATCGCTTCCAAACATATTCACTCATCTCTAATCATACCCAATAGTCATGTATCATTAGGAGGTTTTCAGTGACTCTCTACATGTGCCTGGCGCTGATGCTCAGTTCCAATACAAGACAATGTACTGAACCCACTGGCTGGATCTTGCTTCTCACGTAACTTTCTATAGGGGATAGGTTAATTGACGAAACCTAAAAGCAAGTAGAATTCCCATAGTTAGTATCTGTCACTTTTTAGAACTTTGACTTGAATGTACAGGATATTCTGTACCAAACAGACTGCCATTCCCTCCATACAAAAGGAAGAATGAAAAATATAAATCTTTTAGAAAAGACGGTATTTCCTCTTACGTTTCAGGAGGAATCCTTCTTCCATGCTAAATGAAAATGAAAAGGTGTTTCCACACCAGCAAGCACAAATCCATGTTGTGCATTAATGCGTCTCCTTTGCTTTTGATGGACATTTGTTTTAATTTCTTCCGAGTCAGTAACAAGTGCTGCAACATGTGGAAATTGGAAATCTTTACTGATGCAGCTGCTTTCATGACTTATGGCAAAAAAATTCCAAAACATACTCCAATCAGCAATCAATAAAGTCTCTGAATCAATAACAACTAGAATAATATGCATTGTAAGCCAATTTGTCCTTCCACAGAAAAGTAATATAAAATAATATGAAAGGATTCGACAGGAAAGGAAAGGCCTCTTTCACACTTCAGTTTTTTGTGTCAGTTAAAATCCGCCAAAAAGGCGGAAAAGCGGATCCGTTCCTAACTGATGTGAACGGATGCCGAAGGATCCGTTTTGTGACGGATCCGCAGAATGAAGAATTTTAAAGGAACCGCTGGCCGGGAAGGAGAGAGAGAGAAAGAGAGAATTTTTTTCGTCCGCCAGAAAGGATTTCAAGGTTAATTTTCTCCCTGACTTCCTTTCTCCGGGCATGCGCACTGGAAAATGCGGATCCAACAACAAAAAAAACGTTGCAAGGTCCGTCCAGGCATGCCGGCGGACGCAAAAAATTTAGCGGATCCTCACAAAAACGGATCCAACGGATGGCCATCCGTCAAGATCCGCCAGTAATGCAACTCAATGGGGAAAAAAACGGATCCGCAAAAAAAAATGGTGGATCCATTTTTTTCAAAACCTGGCGGATTTTGACTGATAGTCAAAAACGGAAGTGTGAAAGAGGCCAAAGCAACAGTTACCAGTAGTGATGAGCGAGTATACTCGTTGCTCGGGTGACCTCCGAGTATTTTGGGGTGCTCGGAGATTTAGATTTCGTCTTCTCATCTGCATGATTTGTGACTTGTAGACAGGCTGAATACATGTGGGAATTCCCTAACAAATAGGCATTCCCCACATGTATTCAGGCTGTCTGCAAGTCGCAAATCGTGCAGATGAGATGACGAAAACTAAATCTCAGAGCACACCAAAATACTCGGAGGACACCTGAGCATGCTCGGAAAAACACGAGCAACGAGTATACTCACTCATCACTAGTTACCAGGTTAAGAAAAGTCCATTATGACGACATACTCTAATGTCATTTGGTGATTGGAGGCTTTTACTGTAACTATTTTTATAATTGTTAGATTTTCAGTCTTTAGAATATCTCTGAAGTTCATAGGGCTGGAATGTTAGAACTTTTACTACATAAAACAGATTAATATAGCATGTATGATAGTGTTCTAGAGTATGTCTCATCAGACTTGATGACGTATGTATAAGTATTCTGGAAAAATGTATTGCAAGGGTCTAAATTCAGATATATGTAGAATCCATACTGCAAAGTTATGACTGTTCCCTATTAAAATGCAGCCATAGAAATTACATTAGTAGACTTGGTGTATTGCATTTGCAAAACCCTATTAGGAAATTGGGGAAGAGTAACTATACAATACTTCTTTATACCAATGATGGACCTACAGGGAATTTAATATTTTAAGTGGAAGCCATCATCACAAAATTCCCTATTGTTTAAATCAGGTTTTTGTGTTATGTATCTTTTAAAAATGATGGACAATAAAAATTAAATAATAGAAATCTTCCAATTTTCACACTGGCAACTGGGGCTCGTTTAGAATTCCTATTGTTTTAGGGAACAGAAAGGTTATGGTAGCCACAATGGTAGGATCCCATCCCTATCTCTCGCATTGACGTGTCTAATGAGCATGTGCAAATGTCATTGTAAAGGGAGCTGGAGCTGGGTCAGCTGTGACATTGCCAGTTGTGAGATAGAGGTCTGTCACTATAATCTTGCCTCTGTTGATAAGTAACCTTGCTGTAAACCTTCCCTCAAAGGACTTGGACATTGAGTCTAAAAAAGCCCCAGTGACCAGTGTGAAAATTGCAAGATTATGATTATTTTTTTGTTGGTAAAGATCTTAATATGAAACATTATCCCTTTTTTTTTTTAAATACATGTAACACAAAAGCCCGATTTAAACAATAAATCATTTTCAGATGATATCTTCTCTTTAAAAAAGTGCAGAAAAATTATACAAATTACTGTAATGTATTTGGTAAGAGCCCAAGTTTGTGCAACTCTTGTTACAGATAAGCGTAATAAAAATACATTCTCATAAATTGGTTCAATAAATGCTAAATATGGGACATTTATGCTTCTTCATATACTGATGAATAATCTATATTATTCTTCTTTTTACAGCTGAGAAAAGGATATGCAAGAACAGTCCTTGAAATCAACACACTAAAGATAGATCAGTTGCCAATAGCAGATGTTATGATAAGTGACTTTGGGGACCAGAACCAGAAGTTTGGATTTGAGGTCGGAGCGGCCTGCTTCTTAGGTTGAGACTGGAATCTGGACAAGCAGCTTAATAAAAAGTGTAAAAAAAAAATCTTCTTAAAAAAATAAAGCGTCAGGCTTTGGATACCACCAGAGACGTGTTCGCCACATGCAAGTTTTGAATATGGATTGTGCAGAGGGGAAGAAAAGCAAAATACATAGAAAAAAGCTCATGGCATATGAGTTACTTAGAATTTGGCATGTGCCCTAAACCTGGGGCAGAATCACATGACTTAAACAGTTGCAAAAATATGAAGGACTTAGATGCGATACTGTAAAGACAGCTGTGTCCTCCTTTCAAGGGAAACTTTTGGTGCTGAAGAACATCCAAAACAGGCTTCGTCCATCATAGGTGCTATTCTTGTAAATGGGTTTACCAAATGCTGTATACATGTAGTTACTCTGCATACTTATTATCAGGCTTGCATGTCCTTTTCCAAAACTTGCATGTGACTCTGGGTTGAGCCATAAAACAAAGAGCAGAATAAAACCCCAAAAGGTTCCCCACTGTCTAGACCGGATGCAGTGTTTGTACTGTGCAAAATTCCATGTAATTCCAGTGGACTCCAACCCTTCTTTCTGACTCCAAATAAAAATCCCTTTGTATATATTGATGTGGAAGACCTCTCTTATTTGCTGTTGCTGAACAAAATAAATCTATATAAATATATATATATATTTACATTCTCTATATATAAAGCCTCAGGTTGCCAAACTGGAAAACAGAAATGATAATCTTAAATTTCACTATTTTTGTGTTGCATTTTTCTTTTGCAAAATGAAACCATTTTGGTGCAATATTTGATGGTGCTAATACCTCATTCCAGGATGTTGTGACATGCATGTATATACCTAAAATAACTTTTTTTTTTAATTATTATTTGTGGTCAGGGGAAAATGTGTATTAAGAGAACTATTTCTGTATAAGATATTTGTCAATTTTGTGTGAAGTCATTGGTCATACGCACGTATGTTTAAATTTATGTATCATCGAGGTTTGTGCAACTTTTAACACGTAATATTAAAACTGGACGCGAAACTGTCATGTTATGTATTTGTTCAGTGTCTAAAAATTATCCCAGACTGACAGTAGATATGTTAATATGCGCTGACTGCTATTTATGTTACAGCTATTCCAAACAGGCACCGTAATATGTTGGTCAGCAAATCACTACTCCATTAAACCCATGAATAGCTTTCAGATATTTATGTACACAATTTTGTCAAGGTCATGTGATTCTACCTGGTTGCATAGCAAAATAGGAGGGGCTGCTAGTAACGCCAGTTTATTCGACACCCAAATTTTTTAAAATTAGTCTTCCAAACTTCTTGTGTTTTTCTTTTTTCCTCCCATTCTGGTTTCAGTTGGAAAATAAAGATAAAGATTTTCACATTAAAAATAAAATTCTTTTGTAATTATTTTTCATAATATATGTAAGACTTGAAAATTGTGTGTTACTCTTTCATAAATAAACTGTTAAATTAATTGGTCTCAGATCCCACTAGCTCATTTCCCCGTGACATTTAATTAACAGGATATAGAATAAACATTTTTTTCTCTTTTGCTGTTTATTTTTTTTTCTATAAAAAAAATGTTACTGTCACCTCAGAGAAGATATGAAATGTTATCAATAAATTCAAGTCTTGTTTACTTTAAATGTTCCTTTCTTTTCTTAAAAGAAATACTGGGTCAAGTAAAAAAAGAAAAGCAGAAAAAATAATAAAAGAAGAGCAAGAAATTCTGTTATGACAGTCAAAAATAGTTCTTCTTTCTTCAATACTGGGCAAGATGCTTTTCTAATAGTAGAATGTCTCTAAGCTACTGTTTACTTCCCACTCCACATAGTGACCGAAGATACATTGATCGTTTCCTTCATGCAGGAATCTCATTTAATTCTAGAGTGATAAGGCTTTAATGTTTCCAAAGAGTTTTGGTGATTTTAGTGCAGCATTATTAAAGGGAATCTGTCACGCCATTTTTGGACTATCAGCTGCTGGCTCCGCCATCAGGGGCTTATCTCCAGCATTCTGTAATGCTGTTGATAAGCCCCCGATGTAACCTGAAAGATAAGAAAAATGAGTTATATTATACTCACCGAGGGGCGGTCCGGTTCGGGTATGGAGGGTGTCACGGTCTGGTCCGGCACCTCCCATCTTGTAGCGGTGACATCCTCTTCTTTGCTTCCCATCATGACTCTGGCGCAGGTGTACTTTATCTGCCCTGTTGAGGGCAGAGTAAAGTACTGCAGTGCGCAGGTGCCAGACCTCTCTGACCTGGTCCGGCGCATGCGCACTGCAGTACTCTGCTTTGTCCTCAAGAGGGCAGGGCAGTGCGCCTGCACCGGAGCCACAACAGGAAGCAAAGAGGACGTCACCGCTAGAAGATGGGAGGTGCGGACAGCAACACCTTCCGGACCCGAACCGGACTGGACCACCCCTGGGTGAGTATAATATAACTCGCTTTTCTTATCTTTCAGGTTATATTGGGGGGCTTATCTATAGCATTACAGAATGCTGTAGATAAGCCCCTGATGGAGGTGCTGGCAGCTAATAGTCCAAAAATGGGGTGACAGATTCCCTTTAATACACAGTATCCTCGTTCTGGGCATCAACAAGGAGTGAAACTCACTTATGTTGAAATGAAGATAGTCTGAAGTGGAAAACTTTTTAACAGTAAAGCCAATTCCAAGAACAGGTCAGAAGTAAAAGGACCTGATCCTTTGTTACAATTTTTATGAGGCTTGCGTGATCTTATCCAAAACATGCATGTGTCTTTGGGTTGAGACATAAAACTAAGCGCAGAATAAAACCCAAAAGGTTTCCTAGTACTGTGCAAAATACCATGTGATTCCAGTGGACTCCAACCAATCTTTTGGATACCCCTTGTTTAGTGACAAATTCATCCAGTGACATGCACATTTTTCAAGTTGCCTTTTGTTGTTTAGTTTTCTGATCTGTCAATGAGACTTTTCTAGATGTTTCTGAAAGATTCATTAAATGCTGCCTTTTAAAATGTCTCCAAATTTGCATCAACTCTACTCCATTTCCCCCCAGGAGTGATTTTATGCATGGCAAGTAATAAAGGTGGATTTTTTTTTGCAACATTTTCAAAAATGCACAACTTTTTGAGCTAAAAAGAGAAATAAAGGCAAAAAAAAAAGAAAATTTGGGACTGTAAACAAAATTCATGATTTGCACGGACAATTTTGATGAATTTGTTGGAAATATCAGCAAGAAAAAGGAGAAACAACAAAAAAAGAATAATTGATGAATCTGTCCCAAAATCTCCACAACTGTGGTGTCCAGTTTAACTCATTAAGTATCTTCATGGTATCAATACTTCTTAGTTCTTATCCAATGCAGTGACTTGTCTCATTTCTAAAGATATATGAGAAGCTAAAATAGCTGTCAAAGCAAAAATTCTTATTGGCTAAATTTCAGTAATATGTTTCTAGTATTAGATGGATTAAATAGTAAATGTATTCACTTGGATGTACACCACTACTCAGTGTTGGACTGGGGTGCGAAGGACCCACCAGTAACATTGACTTTGGGGGCCCACTTTTCATCTGCATACAAATATTACACTACCCTTTTTCACAAATTTACCTATGTCTCTATAGAATAATTAGATAGCTTGGTTACTGAATGATGAGATGCTGTTTTTTTTCAGTACAGAGTGAATCAAGTGAATTATGCCAAGTACTGCCCTCACAGTGGGGTTGGTGGCCCAAATCTGCACAGGGGCTCACGGGGGGATTCCTCTGTTACCCTGTGGCCAGTGTCCGAGCCTTCCACTACCTACACTTTATAGAAGGATGATTAATATACAGTATGCTCAGGAACACAAGCCGATATAGTCATACTTACTAAAATTTGACTGGAATTTACAAAAAAATGAAAATTATAATCTTCCCAGCCGGCGTTCTTCTATGCACTGAAGAAAACAATTTTTGTAGGTCATTTTCTTCTACACAGAACACTCGTCTACTTTTAATTGTATTTGAAAACTTTTTTATTATAATTACACATACAAGACGAATCATAAATGCCTAACAGGTTATGTTTTAATCAACCAACTAATAAACTCTAGCGTCACATGCTCAGCCTAAAAATCCAAACGGGATTGTGTTCTACAGGACCTTGAAGGTCTATAATTGTGTCAAAGCCTGAGCTTCTGGTATTCTGTAGGGTCAGCACATCCCTAATTTTGACTTTTTCCTCCTTTCTCTGCATATATATTTTACGGGCATTTTTTAAACATTAAACATCTTAAATAGAGTTGAGCAAATTTTCAAAATTTGGTTCCGATTTTGATTGGTGCCGAATATCGCTTTTGCAATATTTGCCGAACACAGCTGAACGTCATTGAAGTAAATGGAAGTAGAAATGAACGAATATGTTCGGGACCGATCATCAAATATAAATTCGACACGAATATGGTACAATTATGGAACACTTTGATTCAGCGACCATTTTCCGAACGTCTCTAATCTTAACCTAATAGCTTTTATTATTCAAGTGGCTAAAGTTTATTTATGATCATCCTAAATCATTGAAGCTGCCTTGTAAATATTTCTCATTCATATCTGCTAAGAATTTTAAAGGATAACATAATTTACCTATTGCAAGAACAATCTATATTGATCTATCTTATAATATAGTGTACGTCACAGCCATGGACGAGTAAATTCTGACTAATACTTATGGATTATCATATACTGCTTTTTGAAGTAATGCTCAAACTGAGAACTGCCAATATCAGAAGAACTATGGTTTGCTTAGGAAACACTTTCCACACTCTTATCCCACGACCAGAAATTCCTTTTGACACCAGCACAATGATGTCATCAATATTACCATTATTCCACTATAACTTTAAGAGAAGCAGCACACGGTTGTTTGTTATTGTTCTATTACTTGCGTCATGCTCCTGCTAGCTGACTATTTATTTGCTGTCATCTGGCATTCTGCTGAAAATTAGTGCTAAAATTTAATATTTAAATTGCTTGGGAGGAAAAACATTGGAATATTTTGTTCTAAAGGTCTCCAGATAATGAGTACAATGCCATCAGTTTGTGCGCTATGCATTCAATCATCAATCACTACATGGATTATTTATTTTTAATAGGCCATGTGTAATGTTCTATGTTTCCTGCGGAGGTACGGTAGGATAAGTGGACCTAGTACAGCTGATCATTAAGGAAACCTAATAGCAGAATACCTTGTGATAATCCATGGCTCTTCCAACAAAAAGGTGTCCAAAGTTGACAACCCGCTTTCCTTTTCTACCAGATTCCCTTTTTTGAAGATTAAATGGGTATTCCCTTCTCCAAGATTCTCTTCCAATATGTAGTAGTTGTAATAATATTAGCAAATATCTCCAATTACAAATACAGTATAGTTCTTCTGATTCTCTATGTCACTGGAGGTTTGTTCTACGGCTGGGGGTAACTGTGCACCACCTGGTAAGCTTTTTCCATATGGCTGTTGCTGATATATGATGTAACTTATGATGAATGTTATGGATTCTGCTTGCCATCATTAGCCCTATTGCCTGATTACACATCGGCTGGTTACCCTGAGGATATTCTGTCCAGCCTACATGGCGATTATTTGGCATTTGTAACAGCCCTTGTGTCCGCATATTTTACAAACTATCCTGGGTAATGTTACATACAGGTGCAGTCTTTTTTTTTTCACGTGGTGACGTGTCTCTAATATACTTTTCCTTTGATTGTTCCACTCCTGGTTTTGCCTTTCGAATACTGATGTAAAATACTGACACAATACCGAAAGTGTGAACATGGCCTTGCAATGTAGGTCTGTAGAGCACCAGAAAGAGGCTCCATAGGCTTTCATTGTAACAATGACTTCCGGCTCACACATAGAGCATAGAGTGAGCTGGATAGTCTCATTTTTGGTGACGTCACTGAGAAGAGCAGAAGAATGGCGCCGTAGACGGGAAAGAGTGGCGATAGGTGAGTATATTAATACACCCACCCTACATTACATGCACATACTTTATACACACATTTAAATAATAGAAATGTTAGTGGGAATGCGTATTCAACTTTGTAAGACCCCATTGTTTGGTTTCCCATACACTGAAATGAAGAACGCAGTCACTCTTTTGGACCAGGAGTCACATTGCTCTGAGTGCTGCTGTTAAAATAGGAAAAAGGTTACAACAACTGCTGCTATTTCTTCTACTTCACATAGTTATTTCCACTATTTAAAGCGTACAAGTCTCCGATCCATTTTTTAACATACGGTCATCGTAAGTAGGTGAAGTCAGGGAAAGAAAAGTATGTAGACGAAGTATGTCAAATTCGAAATAAAAAAAACAACACTTGAAAATGAAGGGAAAAGATTACCTTTATACGGACAGATAAAGGAGAAGTGTGGATATGAGTCACGATTGCATTAGGAGAAACAGATCGAGTTAGATATTTATAGGAAGAAACCTGACAAGATAAATTAATATATCAGCCTGATTTCTTTAACATAATTAAAACTAGATACAGAAACATTTTGAATCTGTTTTTATTATTTGGTTTGATTTTTTAATTCTGTTTTTGTATGCAGTCATGGGAGCCATCATTTTGCCTGATTTGCTATTCTTCTCTATTATCCACTGTACAGATACATAGATACATGCTTTGCAGCAATCACATGGAAAACAAATAGGAAACTGGTGTTTTTTTATATTTTAAACCCTGTGTGTCATATGGTCTCCATTCTAAGTGCATGCTCTCTATTGACAACTTTATGGCATGGCATCATCACCTGCAAAGTTTCTCTTGTCAGCTGTCAGACACCTCCACACCTAGCCCCACCCCATTGTTCATTGTACATCTGTGGATGGAATTTCTGCCTTACAAAAGAAAGCAGTGAGGTAGTAGATATAAAATTCCCCTGATCAATGCTGCCTACCAGGCCACAAACAATATCAGACTTCACATCCTTGGCCAAAAGAGGGAAAATAAAAGAGGTGCCACATAGAAACACCTACTTGAATGGCCATAGATACACACACTTTCATCTATAGCCTTTCCCTTGTCATCAACAAGATTCTATAGCAATCTAAAAAAAGTCCATCCCCCGGACTAAACCCTTCAAAGGAGCACTCCCACTAACTTTTTTATTGATTAAATGTGTATATCTGCATGTAATGTAGTTTGAGTGTGTTAATATACTCAAGTACTGATGCTTTGTCCAGTGTCCGGCACTGTTCCCCTCCTCTTCTCAGTGACGTCACCGCTCTACAGACTCTCTGGGTCACACTGCACTCTGCATAACCTGGAGGGACTTTTACAATGTAAGCCTATGGTGCATCAGAACGGGACTCTTCATATTTACATTGTGAAAGAGACTTACAGCTCACATATAGAATGATCAGATAGTCTGAACTGTGGTGACATCACTGAGAAAAGGAGCAGAACAGCCCTGGACACTGGAGAGAGCAGCGGTAGGTGCGTATATTAGCACACTACATTCCATGCATATATATATACACATTCAATCAATAAAGAAGTTAGAGGGATTGCTTCTTTAATTAGTTCAGCTATCATTCTAGATCTCCAAACTAATTTAGATCTAAAGCAGATTCTTAAAAAAATCCAAACTCCAGACAAGTCTAATGGAAAAAAAAATGGATCAGAAACCATGAGATATTGATTTGTGCAGAATATATTCCTAATTTTTCACACAATAGATGTAGCTGTCCCTGGTGAACGGACACTGGAAAATGGTACTATAATATAGTTGTCCTTAATTACTGACAGACTGGCTTCTGACTGTCCACTTCACGTATGCACACATATCCATAAGGCTTAAACTCAAAATGACCATGGTGTAAAGGGGTAACGACCGAAATACCCACAAAAAATCAGCAACTGAATCCGCTGCAGTAATGGACTGGAAAAGCATCACAAAGATGGCTTCCAGACTTCAGGCAATCATTGCCTGCAAAGTATTAAAAATTAACATTTTATTAATATTATCAACTTGGCGATTACTTTTGAGCCCCTGAAATGAGAGAAATTGTTACAATCAGTGGCGTAACTAGAGTCCAATGGGACCTGGTGCTATATATATATACACTCACTGGCCACTTTATTAGGTACACCATGCTAGTAAGGGGTTGGACCCCCTTTTGCCTTCAGAACTGCCTCAATTCTTCGTGGCAGAGATTCAACAAGGTGCTGGAAGCATTCCTCAGAGATTTTGGACCATATTGACATGATGGCATCACACAGTTGGCGCAGATTTGTCGGCTGCACATCCCTGATGCGAATCTCCCGTTCCACCACATCCCAAAGATGCTCTATTGGATTGAGATCTGGTGACTGAGGAGGCCATTTGAGTACAGTAAACTCATTGTCATGTTCAAGAAACCAATCTGAGATGATTCGAGCTTTATGACATGGCGCATTATCCTGCTGAAAGTAGCCATCAGATGTTGGGTACATTGTGGTCATAAAGGGATGGACATGGTCAGCAACAATACTCAGGTAGGCTGTGGCGTTGCAACGATGCTCAATTGGTACCAAGGGGCCCAAAGAGTGCCCAGAAAAAATTCCCCACACCATGACACCACCACCACCAGCCTGAACCGTTGATACAAGGCAGGATGGATCCATGCTTTCATGTTGTTTACGCCAAATTCTGACCCTACCATCCGAATGTCGCAGCAGAAATCGAGACTCATCAGACCAGGCAACGTTTTTCCAATCTTCTACTGTCCAATTTCGATGAGCTTGTGCAAATTGTAGCCTCAGTTTCCTGTTCTTAGCTGAGAGGAGTGGTACCCAGTGTGGTCTTCTGCTGCTGTAGCCCATCTGCCTCAAAGTTCGACGCACTGTGCGTTCAGAGATGCTCTTCTGCCTACCTTGGTTGTAACGGGTGGCAATTTGAGTCACTGTTGCCTTTCTATCAGCTCGAACCAGTCTGCCCATTCTCCTCTGACCTCTGGCATCAACATGGCATTTCCGGCCACAGAACTGCCGCTCACTGGATTTTTTTTCTTTTTCGGACCATTCTCTGTAAACCCTAGAGATGGTTGTGCGTGAAAATCCCAGTAGATCAGCAGTTTCTGAAATTCTCAGACCAGCCCTTCTGGCACCAACAATCATGCCACGTTCAAAGGCACTCAAATCACCTTTCTTCCCCATACTGATGCTCGGTTTGAACTGCAGGAGATTGTCTTGACCATGTCTACATGCCTAAATGCACTGAGTTGCCGCCATGTGATTGGCTGATTAGAAATTAAGTCTTAACACACAGTTGGACAGGTGTACCTAATAAAGTGGCCAGTGAGTGTATATATATATATATATGTCCGCCATACTGGTCTATATGCTCTTTATCCTGCCTGGGCCCCATCCTGGTATATATGTACATATATCTATCGTATATACTCGTGTATAAGCCGACCCAAGTATAAGCCGACCCCCTTAATTTTGCCACAAAAATCTAGGAAAACTTATTGACTCGTGTATAAGCCTAGGGTGGAAAATGCAGCAGCTACTGGTAAATTTCAAAAATAAAAATAGATACCAATAAAAGTAAAATTAATTGAGACATCAGTAGGTTAAATGTTTTTGAATATCCATATTGAATCAGGAGCCGCATATAATGCTCCATACAGTTCATAATGGGCCCCATAAGATGCTCCATACAAAATACACCTCATATAATGCTGCACAAAGGTTAATAATGCCCCCATAAGATCCTCCATAGAATAATATGCCCCATATAATACTCCATAAAGGTTATGGCCCCATAAGATGCTCCATAGATTATTCCCCCATAAGATGCTCCATAAAATACTCCATAGATTATGCCCCATAAAATATTCCATAGATTATGCCCCCATAAGATGCTTCATAGACTATGACCCAATAAGACGCTCCATAAATTATGCCCCCATAAAATGTTCCATAGATTATGCCCTCATATGCTGCTCCATAGATTATGCCCCCATATGCTGCCCCATAGATTATGCCCCCATATGCTGCCCCATAGAATATGCCCCCATATGCTGCTCCATAGACTATGCCCCCATATGATGCCCCATAGAATATGCCCCCATATGCTGCCCCCATAAGATACTCCATATATTATGCCCCATACGCTGCTGCAAAAAAAATGCCATACTCACCTCTCCTGCTCAGGACCCTCCACCAGAGATATTCACCTCTCCGCGGTCCATCGCTGCTCACCGCTGTCTACTGCTTCCTGTGTCAGTGACAGTTCAGCCAGCAGAGGGCGCGAACGCACTAACCACGTCACCGCGCCCCCTGCTGCTTAAACGTCACTGACACAGGACGCAGCAGACAGCGGTGAGCAACAATAGACCACGGACAGGTGAATATTGGATATTCTTACCCCCTTATGGCACGGTCTCTGCAGCCCCGCTTCTCCCATGGTCTCCCTTCCTTCCTTCAGTAAACTCATAAATATGCACATATTCATGAGTTTAATGAGCAGTACCACGTGACCGCTGAAGGCAGGAAAGGAGACCGTGGGAGAAGTGGGGGGGCTGCAGAGACTGCGCCAGGGGGGTCAGTATGATCTGACTCCCCAGCTCCCCCTCCCCCACTGACCCCCACATATATGACGAGAAGGGGACTTTCAGCCCCAAAAAATGGGCTGAAAATCTCGGCTTATGCACGAGTATATACAGTACATATACTGTATATATATATATATATATATATATATATATAGTCTTGGATTTCGTTTTCCCTTAATAATCAAAACATTCTTCATTCAAAAACTGCATTCTGCTTTTACTTGTGTTATCTTTGTCTAATATTTAAATTTATTTGGTGATGTGAAACATTTAATCAAGAGGGGAGAAAACACTTTTTCACACAACTGTATATCCCCCATCATTCTGGTATATATCCCATATCCTGGTATATGTCCCTTATCCTGGGCCCCCATTCTGAATATATATATATATATATATATATATATATATATATATCCCATCCTGGTTTATCTTTCCCTAATCACAGGCACAATCCTGGTATATACTGCATATCCCCCATACTAGTCTATATTTCCCTAATCCTAGGCCTGGTCCTGGTATATATAGCCCCTATTCTTGTTTATATTTCCCTAATCATAGGCCCGATCCTGGTATATATATCCCCCTTCCCCGTATATATGTCCCTTATTCTGGGGCCAATCCTGGTATATACAGTATATCACCCATTTTGGTATATATATCCCCCTTCCTGGGCCCCATCTTGGGATATATATCCCCCATCCTGATGTACTGTATGTCCTTTAACCTGAGTCCCATCCTGGTTATATGTCCCTTATCCTGGGCCCCATCCTGATCTATACATGTCCCCCATCCTGGTAATATGTCCCTTATCCTGGGCCCCATGCTGGTATATATTCCCCCTGTTCTGCCACTGTTCTTTAATGCATAGAAAAAACCAAACAATTCTACTCACCTTCCCTCCTCTCCCTCACCATGTGGCATCCTGAAGCTGGCAGCTGATTTCAACGTGCAACCGATGGGAGAGCATGACGTCACTAAGGACGCACATCCACTTAAAGTTTCTGCTTGGAGTCGGCTGGCCCTCACCTACAGTTCCTAAATGTTTCACAGGAAAGTTTTTTCATTCAACCCCTTTAATTAAACCTGAATATCTACACGTCAATTGCATCTCAGTTTTATTTAATCAAAAATGGCGGCATGCAGGGTCCAAATTATGAAGGTTCAATCACTGCAAGGTAGAATAAAATGATACATGGCTATGGGCATGGTGAAGGGCATGGACAAAAATTTTGCCTCATAATCTGTCTTCATCTTCTTTGAAAGTTGGGAGGTGTAGGTATAGATGAGGCAAATACTGGGGCTTCACCATTATTAGTGTTCGCCTATTTAGCATGGTAAACGCAAAACAGAGTTAGAGTATTATTTTGATATAGAACTTTATTTTTTAATTTTTTTATGCAGAAAAAGTAGCCTCTTAGCGAGATTTAGTGTATAATTATTAGTAGATTTACACACATTGGGGAGATCTATAGGAGCACCATGGGGTAACATGATGACTCAGAGGTCAACATTTTACTTTCAGTTGATCTCTAGGAGTCCTGGGCTCAAATCCCATTGAGCGAAGCATTTATGAAAAAAAATTGTATATTCTCCCAGTAGTTTGTGTAGGCTTCCTATTGGTACTCTGCTTTCCTGCCAAACTCCAGTAACATACTGATAGTGAATTTAGATAGTGGGCTCCATTGAAGGTAATGTCTGTAAAATGTGTAATATGATGGCACTATATATGTAAGATAAACACATAGTCATAAGTAGCCATATTTTCCATTCACTCCTTATGTAAATAGGAAAATATTATATGGAATCATACAATATGTTTTGCTGTGAAATGATACTAAATTGAATTTTCTCCGAGGTGAAACATTTAGAACCGTTATGTAAAGGAGTTCTATATTCAAACTAAACCTTGTGACTGAAATAATAAACCTAAAAGTATTTTAGTATTCCATTGTCTACATGGGCTGCACGCATGGAGTTACCAAGTAACGAGAAGACATTTTATAATGCTTCCCTAAAGAAAACTTCAGGAAGACAAAGCAGCTTATGTGGAGATAAAGAAAGTCATTTGCTACATTTCTGGAGGCTTTCTATGTATAAAGCTGAATGCTGAAGTTTTGGATTTTACCATAGCGTTTGTCACGTAAATATTATGGAGCACATTCTGAATATATAGCTTGATAACATTTTCTAACAATGCGACCAAGGCTGGCCTACAAACACAGCGCATGAGCTGAATGGCAATGCTCGGACCACCGGGCTTACTCATTAAAGCAAAAGAGGATTTTGCAACATATTGGAAAATCTATATAAGATAAGATTGATGCATGTATTTAGACGGGATGGTGTTCTTCAGGCATTATGTCTAGGGAGGTCACTGGTGGTTCACGAGTCCTAGGAGGCTAAAGGCCCTTTTACGTTTAGCGATGCACCAGCGATCCGACCCGGTCAGGATCGCTGGTGCATCGCTAAATGATCGCTAGTGAGCTTTCACACAGAAAGATCTCACAGCGATGCAGCAGCGACGCAGCGCACGATACTTACCTTTCACACACAGCGATACAGACGTCCTCCCGCCCGCCTCCACACGTCGCTCGTCTCACACAGCAGGAAGCCCAGCAGGAAGCTGACGACGAGAAATGGAGCCTCCCAATCTCGCGCAATCAGCGATGGACAGCGGGGGAGCCGGTCGGAGGTAAGTATCACACATAGCGATATCGCTAGCAATATCGCTGCAGTGTCACAAAATCAGTGACGTTTTAGCGATATTGCTAGCGATATCACTATGTGTAAAACCCCCTTAAGATGATGTCTTAAGGGCCTGCCTGTCACACTAAGCGATATCGCTATAACATCACTGGTTTTTGTGACACTGCAGCGATATTGCTAGCGATATCGCTATGTCTGATACTTACCTCCGACCGCTCCCCCGCTGGTTATCGCTGATCGCACGAGAACGTCCTAGACTGTCTCTCGTTGTCAGCTTCCTGCTGGGCTTCCTGTGGAGAGACGAGCGACGCGTGGACGCGGGCGGGAGGACGTCAGGATCGCCTTCTTCTGACAGGTAAGTAGCGACCCCCGACCCCTGCGATGTCGCTGGTGAGATCTGCCTGTGTGGCAGCTCACTAGCGACCACTTAGGGATGCACCAGCGATCCTGACCGCGTCATATCGCTGGTCGGGATCGCTGGTGCATTGCTAAGTGTGACAGTACCTTTAATTCACCTTTTTATTGATAAGATCTCATAATGAGAAGCAACAAGAATAGTGTTTGTTTTAGGGACTGGTACAATATTACTGCAGCGTGGATCCAATCAAATTGGAGATACCGTCATTTTCCCTCGTGAAGGAGATCATCCGGAATAAAATGCTGTCACATACGGTAAGTTTGGATCAGGAGACTAATCAAAAAGCAAAGTTATCATTCATCACAGAACCTGCTTTAGAACCCAATCTTCTCTTTTCTCAGGCCTCTCACACGTGATCTGATACTAGAGGTAGGATGTGGCACTAACTGTGTCTAGTTAAACGCAGCTTAAATTAGCCCTCCTCCTCCCATCAAAGTTTTTATCCTTTTAATATATTGTAGTCATCATATTGTAGAGCACTGTGCCCTTACAATTGCTCATTTTGCTTTTCTAGCCAGCTAATTCTTCTCTTTTCCATTAGGTCTATGACATCACATGATTAAAAACTGACGAGCTGATTCCTTCTATGTGTTATGTAGAAATAGGAGGTACATTTTTCCTGCATGTGTCATCACTGTAAAGTCACTAAAAGGGGGAGGAGCAGACCTGCTGGATCAGGAGTTGAAGAGGGGAATGACTCCTGCAGGGAAGTGACTTCCTGTTTCTGTGTAGCGCAGAGAAAAGTGCAGAATTATCTGGGTAGAAAGGCAAAATGAGCAATTGTAAGTACTCAGTGCTATATGATACATGGATAACAACTGTGATGGGAGGAGGAATGCTTCTTCAATGTCTTCAAGCTATAAAAACTAAATGCAAATGGGGCTCTTTACATTCATAGGCCAATTGTGGTAAAGTTAGACATCAATTTGACTCAAGGATCTTTAAACTCAATTAGACAATAAGGTACAGATAATTCCAAATGCCCTGCAAAAAAAACAGCTTCTGAGTGTCATCTTTTCTAATTCTTGTACCTAAAAAGTGAACGTCTGAATGTTCATTTACATAGGATCATCATGCACAACCTTTTCTTCTGTACTAAAAAGTGACACAAAACGGACACATTAGCTAAAGTCATCGCTCTGCTTATATTTTGCATCAGTACGACAAGGGATCCAGTTGTCTGCACCTCTGGCTACTTTCACACATCAGGTTTTCGGCGTCAGGCGCGATCCGGCGTCGTGCCGGAACGCCGGATCCGGCAAATGTTTAGTAAAACCGGATGTGACGGATCCGGTTTTCTGCCGGATCCGTCTTTTTCTTGACAGACAAAACCGGATCCGTCTCATCCGGTTCATCCGTTTTTCAATCCATTTTTCTATCCGTTTTTCGACGGATTACGCCGGATCCGGTTTTTAAAATTGACCCTTGTGGCCTTCCGAACGGGATTGGCTACTGGAAAACTAGATATAGCATGTTCCTACAGCCCTTCTTTGACAGGTTGTAGAGAAGAAAGTGCAGGTTGGAGAGAAGAGCAAGTTACTGGCGAAGATGGATGTTGTCATTGGAAATATTACCACTAGAAGTTCTGTGACGGTTTCAGGGACAATTTTCCACTATACTTTATGTCACCTCAAGGCAGAGTACACTGGGATGACAGAGTGTGAAAGATTTGTGCCCTAAACTTGTGTACCTTCTGGACCAACAGTATATACCTTTGCCAACCAAAGTTGGCTATCTTGTCATGGTCTTACTATTTTTAGCTTTAGGCCACAGGTGTGTACCTGGTTGTGTTTTATGCAAAGTATTTCACCTTTTAACAAAAGTTGTGTACATTGTTAGGAAATCACCAACAATAAACACAACTTTTTAGGTGAAATACTTTGCTTCAAACACAACCAGGAACACAACTGTGGCAAAAAGCTAAAATTTACCCACAGTTATATACCTAGTTTTGAATACCTTTTTACCTTTGAAATACCCTGTATTTAACCTTTTTTTAAAACATAGTTCGCCGCAGAAAGAAATGACAGACAACCATTGTGAAACGATAATTTAACTTTTATTTAAATTTTTTTTTTTTTTATGTTTTTAAAGTGCAAAAAACTTTTTTAATAAAGGTTTTAAACCCAATGGGCATTTTTATTACACAAAAAAAAAAATTACAAATCTGTGTACTGTGGGGTGGAAATACTGCTGGAGGGGCTGCGGGACACTTCGACACTGGGTGTGTGGAGAGAGGACTGGGATCGTGGTGGGGAAGGAACAGTTAGAGGTGAAGGTGTGGAAAAAGCTACAGAATGGGTGGACATGTGGGAGGCAGAAGAGGTGGTGGGCGGTGGAGTGGAGGGTTGGGCAGGGACTGTAGGAGCAGATGATGTTGATGGAAAGTTGTATGGGGAAGGAGTTTGGTACGGGGAAGGAGTTTGGTACGGGGAAGGAGTTTGGTACGGGGCAGGTTGCTGGAAGTGGGGAGATGTCTGGTACTGGTGAGGTTGCTGGTATGTAATAGGAGGGGGAGGATGGAAAGTGGCTGGAGGGGGTGCAGATGTAATAGGAGGGGGAGGATGGAAAGTGGCTGGAGGGGGTGCAGATGTAATAGGAGGGGGAGGATGGAAAGTGGCTGGAGGGGGTGCAGGTGGAGGAACTACAGTGGTGGGAGGTGGAGGTTGGGAGGTAACCTGCTGTAGAGCACCGTGGCACGAATGCATTACATGCATCTGCTGGGTAGGAGATAGTGTTGCCATGCGCTCCACAACAGACCTGAAAAAGGTGTGGTTTGGCGAAGATCTTGCTTCTGAATGCATGGTTTGCAGAAGTGTCTTCACCTCCAGAATGCTGGAGTTGATCTGCTGAAAGCCTGCGGAGATTTGCTCTGACAAGACTTTGAGACAGTTCTGGAAAGATGCATTCAGATGCAAGAACTCTTGCTCATAACTCTTTTCCTGACCCCTCTGCCGCTGCCGCCCAGTACCCGCAGGTGTACTAGAGGTGGCAGGGGCAGAAGGGTGGGGTAAAGGGAAAGCGATCTCCTCACCAGCAGCTTCATGTAATGTAGGCGGCCACGATGCTCCTGTGCTGGTGGATGGGACAGATGGGTCGAATGTGTGGGAAGGCTGGGAAGGTGCAGATGTACCGGGGCGGTCGAAGTGTCCCTCGGTGCCGGTCTCCTCAGGGATCGCCTCAGAAGGGTCCAATCGTGCAGGCTCCCGAGTGCTGCTCACCGTGCTGTGGAATAAAGAGAAAAAAAAACAATTAAAATACTGACATGGTATGGCCCTGGCTGAAAAAAAAAAGTTACATCTAACATTTTTTTCACATGTGGTGTGTAATATTTACCTTCTGGTGAGCATTGTTTCCCGGAGGAACGACAGGGCTTGTGCGTACTTGTACTTGCTCCTGCGTCCTCCAGATCCACTCGGGGCCCGCATCTCTTTATTGAACTCCTTCTTGAAACGATCCCTCACAGACCGCCACCGATTCACAATTCTGTTCCCTGAAACGAGAAAGGAGTGGTTAGTATACAACATCAGTGTTTCACAAACTCCAGTCCTCATGGTCCCCAGGGGTCATGTTTTCAGGATTTCCATAGTAAATAGAAATCCTGAACACATGATCCGTGGGGACCACGAGGACTGGAGTTCGGGAAACACTGGTTTACATCAAGCAACCGGTACTGTATAAACTTACGCTCTTTAATCTGGGCCCGAGCTTCGAGGTCCTCCCAGCGGCCCACAAGGAGAGAACAGATTTCCTCCCAGAGTCGTCGGGTAACGATAAGGTCAGCGTGGCGGCGGTCAGCCATATTCCAGAGCGGCTCCCTTTCTCTGACGAGATCGATGAGGTGGTCCACATCGAGTCCTCCATCCTCACCGTCAGAGTCGGGAGCACGCTGTGAAGGCTGTTAAAGAAAAAGACAAAAATAACGTAATTAGCCTCCACAAAAGAAATGAAATAAAAAGTGCAAAAAAACAAAGCAAAAATATTTATACTTACACGCTGGTGACCGCCGCGTTGCTGTCGCCGACGACCCTGGGAGGCACTGCGAGGACCTCTTGGCCGAGCACCAGATTGGGAAGACTAGAGAAGAAAACAAAAAATGTTATGTCTTTGGATGTAGGCATTTGTTTGCTGTGTGTGGTCTGCAGAACATTGTTTTCTATGTGTTGTGTGTAGTGTGATGTTGTGTTTCTGCGTTTGATGCAAAAAACTTACCAATTGTGAGCCCACTCCAGGTGTCTGTCCACCCCTTCCTTCTTCTTCTGGGAGCTCCTCTTCATCTTGTGATTCCTGTTTTGAAATAAAAGGCAATGAATAGACATATATTACAGAGATGATGGATTTTGGAAATAAAAACTTACCGTCAAACGCTGACGATGCGAGGGAGGGCTCCCAGAAGAAGATGTGCTGTCCTGTTGATGGCCAGACTCCATGGCTGTGGGTATTGCTGCTGCCAGTGATGCCATTTCTGCTGCTGCTGCATCTCTTTGGCGGCTGTTGAATAAAGAGAAACAAAGGGCCAATGAATATCTTGATATTCCATGGCCCTAGTTTGGAGGAATGGGGGATTTGATAATTACCGTCTCTCATCTGCTGCTGGCCTCCCCTCCTCAGCATGTTCTATTTGCTGCTCCATTTGGGGTGGTGGTGGTGCTGATGGTGCTGCAGTGGTCTCCTGCCTTCTCCTGCTTCGCTTGGTTGCTTTCTTGGGTGGCATGTTGGGTGTGGCTGTGGGTCCCACTGTCTTGCTTTTATATATGTCTTGTGGGCAGAGCTACTGAGCATGCTCAGACCAAAAAAACCGGATCCGGCTACCGGATCTGGCTTTCGCCAGATCCGGCGCATTGCGGCGCTCATAGGCTTTCATTGTGTGAAAAAGCCGGACGCACCGGATCCGGCGTGTCCGGCTTTTTCGCCGGAGACAAAAAACGTTACAGTAGACGTTTTTTCCAGACGCCGGATCGCGACACATTGCGACACATTGCCGGATCCGGCGAAAACCGGATGAAACGCATGGCCATCCGGCGCGATCCGGCGCAAATGCAAGTCAATGGGGGGGAAACCGGATCCGGCATTGCATTTCGCCGGATCCGGTTTCTGTCAAAAGCGCCGGATCGCGCCTGACGGCGAAAACCTGATGTGTGAAAGAGGCCTAAATAGAAAAAACATAAGATGCAAAAAGAAAAGTGAACTTAGTGAAAGGGTAATGGACAACAGCGACACAGCATTGCCTGCAAGTCACAACAAAATCTCATCATCATTTGCATTGAGAGCAATGTCTCTTGTGACTTTTTCCCTAAGGAAACTTCTGTTATAGTTGTACTAGTATGCTCTTCTTTTTTACTTTCACTCATGGTTTTAACCTAAAGCCTTAAGGGCGCTATCCAGGACTATTTTTTATATTTACAATGTGTCTAAGAACTAACAGGCAGGTAGTTGCTAACTACCTGCCTGTTGTACCCAGTGCTACGGGCTCCAGCGATGAGCCCACAACTTTTTCTGGTCCATGTCAGCTGATTTCATCAGCTAGTGTGTTAACTCAACCAAATCAGGTTAGCATAATCTTGTTTTAAACATCCTGGATAAGACCCTATTGCGATGTTTTTCTCTTCCTAGTTTCTCACGGTAAAGCTAATATAAACTCTCCTGTCAGAACAGCTCACTGGCGTATTCTTAGTAAACTCACTCTTCAGCAAGTAACGGAGAGTGAAAAACAGATGTTGTAAAAATGTTGTAAAGTGTACATTGTTTAAAATTCTGAACTGTGAAAATTATTTTTAGTAAACGTACATTTACGTTAAAAAAAATTGCCCTGAATATGTCGATATCTTAAAATTCTATATTTTGATTGGCAGTTATAGTTCTATTTTTTGAACATAGCTATGTAAATTTGTAGAGGCTCTGAACTTTACATATGTACTCAGTGCAGATAAATTTACTTATGGCAGTGGTGAGTCAACTTCACCTCTTCTTGCTAGAATGATATGTAAAAGTCTCAGCACCCCTGGTCAAAATTACCATTATTGCGAACACTTAAGCAAGATGAAGATGAAATTATCTCTTAAACATTACATATATACACTGTATACATACAATATACACATTCTGAATATATATATCTATAAATATACAGCTCTGGCAAAAATTAAGAGACCACTGCAAAATTTTGACTTTATCTGATTTTTCTCTTTATAGGTATATTTTTGAATAAAATGTAAATTGCTCTTTTATTCTATAAACTACTGAAAACATGTCTTCAAATTTCCAAGCACTAAATTTTGTATTTATTTTCAGAAAAAGAGAAATAGTCAAAATAACAAAAAAATTCAGTGGTTGCAGACCTCAAATAATGTTAAGAAAACAAGTTCATAATCATTTAGAAACAATACTAATGTTTTAACTCAGGAAGAGTTCAGAAATCAATATTTTGTGGAATAACCATGATTTTTAATCACAGCTTTCATGCGTCTTGGCATGCTTTCCACCAGCCTTTCACACTGCTTTTGGGTCACCTTATGCCACTCCTGGTACAAAAATTTAAGCAGTTCTTCTTTATTTGATGGCTTGTGACTATCCATCTTCCTCTTGATTGCATTCCAGAGGTTTTCAATGGGGTTCAGGCCTGGAGATTGGGCTGGCCATGACAAGTATTTGATGTGGTCCTTCATCCACACATTGACTGACCTAGCTGTGTGGCATGGCGCATTGTCCTGCTGGAAAAACCAGGATTTTTTCCAGGATAACCTTGTATGCAGCTTGATTCATATGTCCTTCGCAAAGATTAACCTGTCCAATTCAAGCCTTGCTGAAGGATCCCCAGATCATCACCGATCCTCCACCAAATTTCACAGTGGGTGCAAGACTCTGTGGCTTGTATTCCTTCACCAGGTCTCTGTCTAACCATTTGATGACCAGGTGTTGGGCAAAGTTGAAAATTAGACTCATCAGAGAAAATTACCTTACTCCAGTCCTCTATGGTCCAATCCTTATGGTCTTTGGCAAACTTCAGCCTGGCTCTCCTTTGTTTATCATTGATGAAAGGCTTTTTTCTAGCTTTATATAACTTGAGCCCTGCCTCTAAGACCCTGTTATGAACTGTTCTTGCTGTGCACTTCACGCCAGCTTCCATTTGCCATTCCTTTTGTAGGACACTTGATGTCATCCTGTAGTTGCTGAGTGACATTTGAATAAGATTATAGTCATCCCCGTCAGTGGAGAGTCGTTTTCACCCTCTGCCTGTCTGGAGCTTTGTTGTCCCCAATGTCTGCTGCTTGACCTTGCTGTAATGGACTGCCATCTTAGAAATTTTAAGGATGGAGGCAACATGGCGCTCACTGTATCCCTCTGCTAGTAAAGCCTGAATTGAGCCCTTCTTTACCTCACTAAATACTTTACTTTTCATTTGACGTGGTTAAAAGTCATTTTTTCATTCCTATTACTTTTGGGATATTACTAGCACTTGTTTTGCCATCCAGCTTGTCCTATTGCAAAAGGACTGTGAACACCTCAGCAGGGATTTTGACACTTTCCTTCGCTAAATAAGATTTGGCTCAGGTGATCACCTAATCAGAAGCACATTAAGTAGAAAGAGGTGTACAGTCATGGCCAAAAGTTTTGAGAATGACACAAATATTATATTTTCACATGATCTGCTGGCCTCTGGTTTTTATGTGTGTTTGTCAGATGTTTTTATCACATACAGAAATATAATTGCAATCATATTATGAGTAGCAAAAGGTTATATTGACAGTTAGAATGAGTTAATGTAGCAAGTCAATATTTGCAGTGTTGACCCTTCTTCTTCAGGACCTCAGCAATTCTCCCTGGCATGCTTTCAATCAACTTCTGGATCAAATCCTGACTGATAGCAGTCCATTCTTGCAAAATCAATGCTTTTATTTTGTCTGAATTTGAAGGTTTTTGTTTGTCCACCCGTCTCTTGATGATTGACCGCAAGTTCTCAATGGGATTAAGATCTGGGGAGTTTCCAGGCCATGGTCCCAAAATCTCTGTTTTGTTCCCTGAGCCATTTAGTTATCATCTTTGCTTTATGGCAAGGTGCTTCATCATGTTGGAAAAGGCATTGTTGATCGCCAAACTGCTCTTGGACGGTTGGGAGAAGTTGCTCTTGGATGACATTCTGGTACCATTCTTTATTCATGGCTGTGTTTTTAGGCAAGACAGAGAGAGCCCATTCCCTTGGCTGAGAAGCAACCCCACACATGAATGGTTTCAGGATGCTTGACAGTTGGCATGAGACAAGACTGGTAGTAGCGCTCACCTGGTCTTCTCCGAATAAGCCGTTTTCCAGATGTCCCAAACAATCGAAAAGGGGATTCATCAGAGAAAATGACTTTACCCCAGTCCTCAGCAGTCCACTCCCTGTACCTCTTGCAGAATATCAGTCTGTCCATGATGTTTTTCCTGGAGAGAAGTGGCTTCTTTGCTGCCTTCCTTGAGAGCAGGCCTTGCTCCAAGAGTCTCCTCTCACAGTGCGTGCAGATGCACTCACACCTGCCTGCTGCCATTCCTGAGCAAGCTCTGCACTGCTGGTAGCCCGATCCCATAGCTGAAACACTTTTAAGAGATGGTCCTGGCGCTTGCTGGTCTTTCTTGGGCACCCTGGAGCCTTTTTGGCAACAACGGAACCTCTCTCCTTGAAGTTCTTGATGATGCGATAGATTGTTGACTGAGGTGCAATCTTTATAGCTGCGATACTCTTCCCTGTTAGGCCATTTTTGTGCAGTGCAATGATGACTGCACGTGTTTCTTTAGAGATAGCCATGGTTAACAGAAGAGAAACAATGATGCCAAGCACCAGCATCCTTTTAAAGTGTCCAGTGGTGTCATTCTTACTTAATCATGACAGATTGATCTCCAGCCCTGTCCTCATCAACACCCACACCTGTGTTAATGGAGCAATCACTAAAACGATGTTAGCTGGTCCTTTTAAGGCAGGGCTGCAATGATGTTGAAATGTGTTTTGGGGGATAAAGTTCATTTTCTAGGCAAATATTGACTTTGCAAGTAATTGCTGTTAAGCTGATCACTGATCACTCTTTATAACATTCTGGAGTATATGCAAATTGGCAGTAGAAAAAATGAAGCAGTAGACTTTGTAAAAATTAATATTTGTGTCATTCTCAAAACTTTTGGCCATGACTGTAGACACAAAATTCACAAAAGACCACAAAAGGCGCAATCTAAAGGTTTTACAATGGCCCTCACAGTCCCCTGATCTGAACGCCATTGAAAATCTGTTTCTAGACCTCAAAATAGCAGTGCATGCAAGACAGCAAAGGAATCTCACAGAACTGGAACAACTTTAAAATGAATAAAGGATGAAAATCCCTGAAACAAGAATTGAAAGAGTCTTGGCTCGCTACAAAAAACAGCAATACAAGCAGTGATATTTTCAAGTGGGTGCTACTACAGTCTTGCTCATCAATATTGGCACCCTTGAAACCTAAGTACATAATGTGGAGTATCTCCTGAAAAAAAATGAATCAAGTGAAACAGTTTTTTTGTATAGATCACTTGTGTTAAATACAAGAGAACAATTAATAAGCAATAATTCAAAACAAAAAACAATGGGATAGAAAAATAGAAAAACTTAAAGCTTGCTGTGACACTAGTATTGGCACCCTTTCCATTAAATTAGTATGGAAACATATTTTGACTCTCCAGTGTTAAATCCCAAATGAGAATCACCAGGGATTAATTGTGGTGCATGTGACATGAATTAGCCAATGAATAATGACTTCAGTGTTTTAAAAAGCCACATGGTAGGCTCTATTCCTTTGTCACAATGGTAAAGACAAACGAGGTGTCTGAGGACATCAGAACTGCTATTATTAGCAAACACAAGACTTCCAAAGGGTATAAGCCCATCTCCATTGACCTTGGTATCCCAGTTAAATCAGTGTGCAATGTTATTAAGATGTTTGCCAAGCATGTAACCATCAAGAACCTCCCTGAACATGGGGGAAAGAGGAAAATTAACAAGAGATATCTTTTTAAGGTTGGTGCGAATGATGGAAAACAATGTCAAGCATCCAAAGACCTTAAGGCCAGCCTGGTACAGTCTGGGGTCATGGTTTCAACAAGTAGAATACACTGCACACTAAACCAAGCAGAGCTTTATGGTCAAAAGCCAAAGAAAAAACCATTGCTGAAGAAAAGACATAAAAAGTAATGACTGATCTTTGCCAAAGAGGACCTTGACAAACCACAAACCTGGGAAATTGTTCTTTGGACAGATGAAACAAAAATAAAGCTTTTTGGTAATGCAAAGTAACAGTTTGTTTACAGATGGTACACTGAAAGTAATAAGGAAAAGAACACCCTACCGACGGTTAAGCATGATGGCTGGTCCATAATGCTATGGGGTTGCTTTACTGCATCTGGAGCTGGGGGTCTAGATTGTATCACAGGAATCATGAAACCAGAGAATTATCAAGAGATTTTAGAGTGAAATGTCCTACCCAGTATAAGAAAACTGGATTTAAGTCTAAGATCATGGGCCCTCCAGCAAGACAATGACCAAAGCACATATCCAAATGTACTCAGGAATGGTTGAAAAGGAAAAAATGGACTGTTTTAAAATGGCCAGCCATGAGTTCTGACCTCAATCTCATTGAAAATTTTTGGAGTGAGCTGAAATCTGCCATTGGGAAAAAGAACTATGCAAACATTCAAGAGCTTAAACAAACTGCAAAGGAAGAGTGGGAGAAAATACAAGGTGAGAAGTGCAAGAAGCTTATTGATGGCTACAAGAAACATTTGGAGGCTGTCATCAATGACAAAGGGTGTGCAATCAAGTATTTATTAGGGGTGCCTTTATTGCTGCACATGCTGTTTATTATGTTTCTTCTTTGAAATTGCAACATGTAAGTTGAAAAACAATGATTTATTGTATTACTTTGAACCACTATAATTAAAAAATCCTAAGGATAAAGTTTTGGTACATTTCCATTTATTTCTGAAGATATTGTACAGTATATGAAAAAATGAAGGTGTGCCAATAATGGTGAGCAGAACTGTAGGTACCTTTGCATCTGCTCATTTTAATTTTTGTAATTTTTAAAATGTAAAAATATATTTTGGCCTAAAATACAAAGGAAATGTATCATCTTTAATTTTAGGCCTTTTAGTGTTTATTTCATCTTCAACTTGCTTAACTGTTCACACTAACAGTAATTTTTACCCGGAGTGCCCAAACTTTTACATGGCACTGTATGTCTGGTTTGCACATTCTTTTAGCTGACCGAATCTTTGAAGTTAAATTGCTTCTAGCTACATTTTGCCAAATAATATATTGCACTATTTAATTGTAATAATTTGAAACTTGCCATTAAGTTCAGTTCCTAATAGCTCATTATGGTAATTACAAGCTAAAACTGCAAATATGCTGCTGAGATGACACAGTGTTGAATGGTTATGTGCATTCCAAAAAGATAAGAATTTAAGAGAAGTACAATCTTTTTACAAGTTAAGAGAAAAGGCCATAAATACACCTCCTGAGAGGCTGATGCTAAAGCACATTTGGAAACAAAGGCCGCTTCCTCGATGTAGTGGAGTATTGAATTGGAAAAGGACATTAACGTAGGCTGCTGTGTCTAAAAGGGCTATTTCTGTCCCACTTGTTAACCCCTTCAGTGATCACCGCAAAAAAACGAGGCAAAAACAATGCTTTATCATCATACTGACAAACAAAAAGGGCAATAAAACGCGATCAAAAAGACGAATGTAAGTAAAAATGGTGCCGCTGAAAACGTCTTCTTGTCCCACAAAAAACATGCCACTATGCAGCTCCATCAGCAGAAAAATAAAAAAGTTATAGCTCTCAAATTAAAGCGATGCAAAAATAATTATCTCTTCTATAAAATAGTTTTTATTGTGAAAAAACACCAAAACATAAAAAAAATATAAATTGGGTATCACTGTAATTTTACTGACCTGAAGAATAAAGCTGCCTTATCAATTTTACCACACGCAGAACAGTATAAAATAAACCTCAAAAAGCAATTTCTGAATTGCTGGTTTTTGTTAATTCTGTCTCCCAAAAGTCGGAATAGAAAGCAATCAAAAAATGTCATGTGCCCGAAAATGGTACCAATAAAAATATCAACTCGTCCCACAAAAAAACAAACCATAGCTTGACTCTGTCAGTTGAAATATGGAAAATTTATAGCTCTCAAAATATGGTGATGCCAAAACGAGTTTTCACAATAAAAAGCGTCATGGCAGCCAACCATAAAAACCCAATATAAATCTGTCATCACTGTAATCGCACTGACCTAAAGAATAAAGTCCACACAGAAGAAAAGGTCGCACTCTTCGGGATGAAGAAATATTTCACAGGTTTATTGACATATAGAATACATGTCAAGCCGGGGGAGTGACATACAGAGTGCAGAAAAGGCTGACAACGGCCGTTTCGCGCTGTTCAAGTGCTTCAACGGGTCTAACGGTGGAAGGAAGTGACGGGTTCATATAAAAATCACATCACACCAAGTCTCCTCCTTCCACAGCTGCTGTCTAAGTGACATAAGTGAATTTAAAACAATGCTGAGATGCATTAAAACACACAAAAAGCACTAGTCGAAATCACTGCTCAAATAGAGCAAAGAAACATGATTATCTAGAGAGATTAATAGACATTTTATCATAAATAGAAAACTATTCGAATGAGAAAAATTTCCCAAGGCAAAATTCACAGGATACAACAAAATATGTGAAAACATGGTATAATAATATGTTTTATACTTCTATTAATTGCATGTGTATATTTTTGTTTTTATTTACACACCCAATTATATACATTATCCATCCAATATTATCAAACCATCTATCTATCCAGAGGAGATAAGCATAGATGCATGGATGCTATTACATATACATGTTAACCTATATCGGAGAAAAGAATACCTAAATTTCTGTATAACAATTATACCGAGAGAGCACCAATGAAAATACCTGCAGAAGAATCATATCAAAATTATGTAAAATTCTACGGACTGTTGACCACAAAAGAAACAGAAAGAAAGAAAAAAAGATGAAAAAAAGATGAAAAAGCGAAAAAAACCTAACAGAAAAAACGTGTATGCAGAAACCTGTTCTTAATAGTAAATAGAACAAACAGTTCAGTAAAACTCGTGCTTTTACAAAAAAATGGCCATATCAATCCTATCATTAAATCCAGTAGGACCTGTCGCTTGGGCACTCATAATCCACCTAGACTCTCGTCTTAACAAGATTTTATTCAAATCCCCTCCCTGCGGCAGTAATACTACTTTCTCAATGCCTGCAAAAGAGAGGATATTAGGGTCATTTCCATGTACCTCTCTGACATGACTGATTAAACGTGGAACCCCTTTACCTGTATTAATAGATATGAAATGTTCCCGAAAGCGGATATACAAAGGGCGTATGGTTTTACCTATATAAAAAAACCGACACGTGCAAATGATCACATAAACCACATGATCAGTCTTGCATGTGATTAAGTCAGAAACTGTGTGCTTGATTGCCCCTATATGCAAAGTGCGATCGGTGCATATTTTGTTGTATCCTGTGAATTTTGCCATGGGAAATTTTTCTCATTCAAATAGTTTTCTATTTATGATAAAATGTCTATTAATCTCTCTAGATAATCATGTTTCTTTGCTCTATTTGAGCAGTGATTTGAATTAGTGCTTTTTGCATGTTTTAATGCATCTCAGCATTGTTTTAAATTCACTTATGTCACTTAGACAGCAGCTGTGGAAGGAGGTGACTTGGTGTGATGTGATTTTTATATGAACCCGTCACTTCCTTCCACCGTTAGACCCGTTGAAGCGCTTGAACAGCGCGAAACGGCCGTTGTCAGCCTTTTCTGCACTCTGTATGTCACTCCCCCGACTTGACATGCATTCTATGTGTCAATAAACCTGTGAGATATTTCTTCATCTCGAAGAGTGCGACCTTTTCTTCTGTGTGGATTCCAAGGATTGTCTATTTCCAGGTCCGGCACCCGGGACTCCCAGAATTTGGTTCTCTGCATGCCGCATGCCACAGCGAATTACATGGTAACAGCGGTGCCGCCCGCGCTTTTTTCTATTTTTTCTATTAATAATATAAAGAATAAAGTCGCCTAATCACTTATACAGCATGAGGAACTGAGTAAAAAATAAATAAAATAAATTCTTCACATGCTGTTGATTTTTTCATTCTGTCTCCCAAAGATAGCAGTGAGGCTTGGCGCACATTTTTCCTGCGCTCTCTACATCTGTAAATAAATTCCCAAAGGGTTATAATTTCCTAAATGGGGTCATTTGAAGGGGGATTCTGCTTTTCTATAACTTAGGTGCTCTTTATATGGAATCCGCAAAATACTCTAGCAAAATCTGCGCTCCAGGAGGCAAATAAAGTTTTGCCCCTGTTGAGTCTCTCCGTGTGGCCAAGTAGTACTGTACAGCCACATGTGGGGTATTTCTACATTCAGAAAAAATTGTGGGACAAATTTTGGTGCCATTTTACCTATTTGTCAGTATGAAAATGTAAAATTTGGGGCTAATACACAATCTTGGTGGTAAAAATGTAAATTATTTTATCTTCACTAACCAATGGTATAAAAGTCTGTGACACACCTCTGGTGTCAATATAATCTCTGTATCCCTAGATCAATTCATTGAGAGGTTTGGTTTTCTAAAATGGGGTCACTTGTGGGAGTCACTAAATGGGGTCACTTATTAAGATTTTGGCTTGAAAACATGCACAAAAGTTGACACAAATGGATTTGAATGGCTACTAAAGGTAACATCCTCATCTGTGACCTGTTTGCATGCAATCAGTGTGTGTGTGTGCATTAAAGCTGAGTGTGTATCTGGGATCCAGACAGACTCTTGCATCTTTCATCCAGCCACTGATGGTTCTGGATTGTGAGTAATGGGGAAAGCAAAAGAATTGTCAACAGATCTACTGTACAAGGTAGTTGAATTGCGTAAAACAGGAAAGGGATATAAAAAGATACCCAAGGAATTGATAATGCTAGTCAGCAGCGTTCAAACTGTGATTAACAAGTGGAATATCTGTAAAAACAAATCCACGGTGATGTAGACCAACAAAAATATCGTCCACAATTGCCAGGAAAATTGTTTGGGATGCAAAGAAGAACCGACAAATAACATCAGCTGAAATACAGGACTCACTGAAAACAAGTGGTGTGGCTGTTTCAAGATGCACAATAAGGAGGCACTTGAAAAATGGGCTGCATGGTCGAGTCGCCAAATGAAAGCCATTATTGCGCATATGCCACAAAGTATCTCACCTACAATATGCAAAACAGCACAGAGACAAGCCTCAAAACTTCTGGAACAAGGAGGTAATTTGGAGTAATGAGACCAAAGTTGAACTTTTTGGCCCAAACCATAATCATTACATTTGGAGAGAGGTCAACAAGGGCTATGACGAAAGGAACACCATTCCTACTGTAAAGCATAGAGGTGGATTGCTGATGTTTTGGGGATGTGTGAGATACAAAGGCACAGGAAACTTGGTCAAAGTTGAAGGAAAAATGATTGCAGCATGTTATGAGCAAATACTGGAGGCAAATTTGCACTAATCAGCCTGGAAGCTGTGCATGGGACGTACTTGGACACTCCAACATGAAAACAATCCAAAACACAAAGCCAAGTCGACCTGTCATTGGCTACATCAGAACAAAGGGAAGGCTCTGGAGTGGCCATCTCAGTCTCCTGACCTCAATATCATAGAGCCACCCTGGGGAGATCTCAAGCGTGTAGTTCCTGCTAGACAGGCCAGGAATTTACAGGAACTGGAAGCTTTTTGCCAAGAAGAGTGGGCAGCTTTACCATCTGAGAAAATAAAGAACCTCATCCACAACTACCACAAATGACTTCAAGCTGTCATTGATGTTAGAGGGGGCAATACACGGTATTAAGAAATGGGTCATGTGAACTTTTGATCAGGGTGATTTGGATGTTTTGGGTTGTCATTATGATTTAAAAAGAGAAACCACAGTAGTTTGACAATAAATGGCTTCACCCAACCACTAACCATGAGTGGAGAAAAAGTTTTGGTGTTATCATTCATATTCTGTGAAAAAAGGCCAAGAAAGCAAAAATTCTGTCGGGTTATGTAAACATTTGAGCTCAACTGTAGCTGTCAACGTGTTCCTTAAAGTTACATAATTGAAAATAACGACAATACGCGTGATATTTACTGCCTTAAATGTCTCCATTTTTAGAGCTAAAACACACAAATTAAACTAATTCCCCGAAGAGTGGGGCCTCTTCTTGCCAGTACACAGGTAGGACTTCAGAGATTGAGCTATATGCTACTTTTTTGCAAACTGTTTTATAAAAAATAGAGGTTCTAAGTCAGGTCACTTTTCTTCCAAATACTGTAACTATAACAATTACTTTCAGTTTTTGGCTTAGTTTTTACCATGGAAGAATAATTTGCGGATGTTATTTTCAATGTTGATTTTATTTTTACTATATTATTTTTACTATAATATTGTTGAATGTGAATATATGATGACATGTTTTTCGTAATGATATCTCTATTACATGCAAAATATTAATTTGGCCACAGAGACGCTTCTGCCTTTGCTTTTCCTCTTTCTAATGATGATTAACTACTCAGAGCCTCTGCTTCCATATGTTTTCGCAGCAAAGGCAGCAATCCAGGTAAGTCTCCTCCTGTGTCATCTGCGACTTATTTTTATTCATCACAACATCCATAAATCATTTTTCTACCAAGTCTGTAATCTTTTTGAACATTTAGGCTACTGTACTATTTGTCTTTTAGCACTAAATTTTTGCTGAGAATATTTCCATTGGATCATGTTACTAATATTGTCTGTATTCATACTCACGCAAATTATTACATTTTAAACATGATATTAATGTCCCAACTATTGTAGTAATGTAATTATTGTTTTTATGGAACTAAATACATTTCCTTATTATTCTATACAGTATATACATAAATATACAATATACAGTTAGGTCCATATATATTTGGACAGAGACAACATTTTTCTAATTTTGGTTCTAGACATTACCACAATGAATTTTAAACAAAACAATTCAGATGCAGTTGAAGTTCAGACTTTCAGCTTTCATTTGAGGGTATCCACATTAAAATTGGATGAAGGGTTTAGGAGTTTCAGCTCCTTAACATGTGCCACCCTGTTTTTAAAGGGACCAAAAGTAATTGGACAGATTAAATTATTGTAAATAAAATGTTTATTAATAGTACTTGGTTGAAAACCCTTTGTTGGCAATGACTGCCTGAAGTCTTGAACTCATGGACATCACCAGACGCTGTGTTTCCTCCTTTTTGATGCTCTGCCATGCCTTCACTGCGGTGGTTTTCAGTTGCTGTTTGTTTGTGGGCTTTTCTGTCTGAAGTTTAGTCTTTAACAAGTGAAATGCATGCTCAATTGGGTTGAGATAAGGTGACTGACTTAGCCATTCAAGAATATTCCGCTTATTTGCTTTAATAAACTCCTGGGTTGCTTTGGCTTTGTTTTGGGTCATTGTCTATCTGTAGTATGAAACGACGACCAATCAGTTTGGCTGCATTTGGCTGGATCTGAGCACACAATATGGCTCTGAATACCTCAGAATTCATTCGGCTGCTTCTGTCCTGTGTCACATCATCAATAAACACTAGTGACCCAGTGCCACTGGCAGCCATGCATGCCCAAGCCATCACACTGCCTCCGCCGTGTTTTACAGATGATGTGGTATGCTTTGGATCATGAGCTGTACCACGCCTTCGCCATACTTTTCTCTTTCCATCATTCTGGTAGAGGTTGATCTTGGTTTTATCTGTCCAAAGAATGTTCTTCCAGAACTGTGCTGGCTTTTTTTAAATGTTTTTTTAGTAAAGCCCAGTCTATCCTTTTGATTCTTGATGCTTATGAGTAGCTTGCACCGTGCAGTGAACCCTCTGTATTTACTTTCATGCAGTCTTCTCTTTATGGTAGATTTGGATATTGATATGCCTACCTCCTGGAGAGTGTTGTTCACTTGGTTGGCTGTTGTGAAGGGGTTTCTCTTCACCATGGAGACTATCCTGCGATTATCCACCACTGTTGTCTTCCGTAGGCGCCCGGGTCTTTTTGCATTGATGAGTTCACCAGTGCTTTCTTTCTTTCTCAGGATGTACCAAACTGTAGATTTTGCCACTCCTGATGTGGTAGCAATTTCTCGGATGGGTTTTTTCTGTTTTTGCAGCTTAAGGATGGCTTGTTTCACTTGCATGGAGAGCTCCTTTGACCTCATGTTTCCTTCACAGCAAAACCTTCCAAATGCAAGCACCACACCTCAAATCAACTCCCGGCCTTTTGTCTGCTTAATTGAGAATGACATAACGAAGGAATTGCCCACACCTGTCCATGAAATAGCCTTGGAGTCAATAGTCCAATTACTTTTGGTCCATTTAAAAACAGGGTGGCACATGTTAAGGAGCTGAAACTCCTAAACCCTTCATCCAATTTTAATGTGGATACCCTCAAATGAAAGCTGAAAGTCTGAACTTCAACTGCATCTGAATTGTTTTGTTTAAAATTCATTGTGGTAATGTCTAGAACCAAAATTAGAAAAATGTTGTCTCTGTCCAAATATATATGGACCTAACTGTAAAAAAGAAAGCTACTTCAAATATTGCATTAAGAACTTCATACAGTAAGATCATTCTTAAATTGATAGGTTGTCTTTGGTGAAGAGCGCAAGTGCTTGCTACTCGAGTTTGCCGAGGGCGCTCGGGTATGCACTGAGTAGCGCAGGTGCTCGAGTGAGATGTTCACGTCCTCGCGGCCTCATGCTTTGCGTGTTTGTCAGTCGAGCCCCGCATGTTTGTTGGTTTTCTAACAGCTGTGAAACATGCGGATGCAGGGATATGCTACTCAGTGCATACCTGCGCACCCTCAGTAAATTCGAGTAATGAGTGCTTGCGTTTATCATTAGTTGTCTTATAAAACAGGTCCATACCTTAAAGGGGTTTCTCGATCCAAATCAATAAGTATGCAGTCATTCCGTGTGACTGCAGATTTATGAATCGCCTTAGCGCACAGTGAGTGCGCTGATGAGATTCATAAGTCTGGTTTCTGCGATGGGATCGGAGGGTTTGTATGAGTTATACATACTCTAGGCTAGAGTCCATCTAGTGGGAGAAGTCTCGTTTCGTACACATGTATTGAGCGAAGAGGCTTCATCCCGACTAGTGATGAGGCCATCCAGTGGGCATGGCTAACTAGAGGGCGTGGCCTCGCTCCATACCAGTGTATGAAGCGAGGCCAAGTCCTCTGGACAAACCCAGGAATATGTGTAACACATACATATCCTACAGTCCTGGGTCAGAAACCAACAGATCCCAGCAGCTCACTGTGCGGGTGCCTTAAAAAAGTGACTTAAAAAAGTCACGCAATACCCTAAACCTTTTTAAGCCTTTGGCAAATTTTGTTTTGAGATTCTAAACAATGGAGACTATCAGAAGGGTACTGGATATCAGTGGGTTTGTCTGATGCCATGCCACATTTGAAACCCATTAATGCTCTCAAACTACGCTGAATTCGCAGAATGGGCAAAACAAAAATTGGAACAGGACCCTCAGTTTAAACAGAACATTATATTCAGTGATGAGGCAAACTTTTTTGGGTGGGGCATTTATATGGATACACCTAAATTACATGGGAATGGTGACAGTTTTCTTGCGTAGGGTGTCTTGCATTGAAATCTGCTGCAATGACCCGGGTATTGAGTTCACCAGAAATCAACTCAATTTCTATCTGCTCCTCACGTGCTAACCTCTGCGACATGTCAATGGCTGTAAACAAAGAGAAACTTGTAAATAACTCATGAAAGAATAAAGTTACATTAAACCCAAGCATACCATTGTTTTTCTTGTGAAATCTAATATATAAAGCTCAAGTGTGTGTATGTATGTATGTGTGTGTGTGTGTGTGTGTGTGTGTGTGTGTGTGTGTGTGTATGTATGTCTGGGATTGGCATCTGCACCGTCACAGCTGCAGTCACAAAATTTGGCACAGTCACACGTCTGGACCCCGAGAGCGTCCTAGGCTATGTTGTGAGGCGAAATTTTAACCCAGCGCGTTCCAATTCACCAAACAATTTTGCTCCTATCTACATAATGGGGAAACAGTGTGTGTGTACCAAGCCCCGTCCCTCATTATGATGTCATAATGGTTGCCATGGCGATGCTGATGTCAGCATAGGTTGCAATCCCTGCCGCTCATTATGATGTCATAATGGTTGACTATGGGATGGAGGATGTGTGATGGGTATATGGGCACTGGACTATGGGATGGAGGATAGGTATGACGGGTATATGGGCACGGGACTATGGGATGGAGGATATGTGATGTGTATATGGGCACTGGACTATGGGATGGAGAATATGTATGATGGGTATATGGGCACGGGACTATGGGATGGTGGATATGTATGATGGGTATATGGGCACGGGACTATGGGATGGAGGATATGTATGATGGGTATATGGGCATGGGACTATGAGATGAAGGATGTGTGATGGGTATATGGGCACTCGACTATGGGATGGCGAATATGTATGATAGGTATATGGGCATGGGACTATGTTATGGAGGATGTGTGATGGGTATATGGGCATGGGACTATGGGATGGAGGATGTGTGATGGGTATATGGGCACTCAACTATGGGATGGAGGATATGTATGATGGGTATATGGGCACGGGACTATGGGATGGAGGATAATTATAATTTACTATAACTAACCACAGTTAGTTACTATGCCCGGGCAGCGCCGGGCTCTTCATCTAGTTGTCAATAAGTTTGATGTGTCTCATGACCCTCTTCCCATTGGAAAAAATAAAGTTGGATCCAAAATGGCCAACTTCAAAATGGCCGCCATGGTCACCACCCATCTTGAAAAGTTTTCCCACTCCCATATACTAATGTGCCACAAACAGGAAGTTGATATCACCAACCATTCCCATTTTATTTAGGTGTATCCATACATGGCCCATCCTGTACATACATCAAAATAACAACAATCAGTGAAAATCAAAGTTGAGACCATCTTATGTGGATTATTTGTGTTCTGCATGCTACCTACCTGCAAGAGATCAAGGGACTGTAGGAGAAATCAGAGCAAATAGTGTCTTATCTGCTTTACAAAGTAGGTATTACTTAGATTAAACTAACCTGATGTGTCCATTGAAAAAAGCATGGAATGTGAGCATCAGCTGCAGCAGATCCACGGGTCAGCCAATGACCATTAGACATCAAATGAAAGGATATTTTTGGATGTTTTCTGTGCTGTGAGATGAACTGAGATGTATATTCAGGTATAATGAGTGAAAAGGTGATGTTTATTCAATGCGTTTCAAAGTACAAAATTACTTCTTCCTCAGGATTGACCACATGTATGATACATGTGGTCAATCCGGAGGAAGAAGTAATTTTGTTCTTCGAAACACGTTGAATAACCAACTTGTAAATATTTTATTATTTCTTTTCATGGGACATCACTGAAAATATTACGCTTTCATATAATGTAATGTAGTCAGCGTACAACTGTGTAAATTTGTTATGCCCTCTAAATAGCTCAACAACACAACCAAAAATGTCTAAACTGCTGGCAATAAAGTGAGTACACCCGTAAGTGAAAATGGCCAAATTGTGCCCTAAGTGTCAATATTTTGTGTGGCCACCATTATATTTAAGCACTGACTTAAATCTCTTGGGCATGCAGTCCACTAGAGCTTAACATGTTACCACTTGAATCCTTTTCCACTCTTGCATAACGACATCACAGAGCTGATGGATGTTATAGACCTTGCACTTCTCCACTTTCCATTTGAGGATGCTCCACAGATAATCAATAGGTAGTAGATATGGAGACATTTCTTTAGCAAGGCTGTCATCGTCTTGTAAGTGTGTTTAAGGTCGCTATCATATTGGGATAGAGCCCTGTGTCCAAGTCTCCAAAGGGAGGGGATCATGCTCTGCTTCAGTATGTCACTGTACATGTTGGCATTCATAGTTTCCTCAATGTACTGTAGCTCCCCACAGCTGGCAGCACTCATGCAGACCAAAACCATGACACTCCCACCACCATGTTTGACTGTAGGTAAGACACAGTTTTCTTTGCACTCATCATCTGGCTGCCTTCACACACATGTGGCATCATATGAACCAAATACGTTTATCTTGGTCTCATCAGAGCATTGATGCTCAGTGGATTGTCCAGTAGTAGTGTATGGGATGTGATGGGATTGTGAAAACATCCCTTATGCTCATATTGGTATAAATGTGGGTTATGCCCTTGTTCTTTATGGTACTTATGCTGTGCTGTACATAATTGTGTGATTTAGATGTTGCTGCTATTATATATGCTATAATTTGTGTCCATGTACATATATTCTGCACTGTGGTATTTAGGGAAAGTGAGTTACCCCAGGTAGGCCAATAGATGGGGATATACTGCTAAAGTGGAGTATTACCTCAGATTGGCCACTAGATGGGGAATAGTAGAATATGGGAAATAGTTACAGTTCATATAGGAGGGGCAAGTTAGGAGGGACTTCCTGATAGGAGTCAGTTGGAGCGAGGGCGCCCATTAGCTCATGAGGGCTGTCTAGCCCTGGGCAGCTCCATGTTACGCAACGTTCAGCTCAAGCCAAAGGCCCAGCATATAATATCCATGACCAGGATTGTTACAGAGGGATCTATAGCAGCAGTACTGGCAGCGCAGTATAAGTGGGTCTGCAGTTGCTAGTGAAGAATAAGCAGTGCGGGCACATCACTTTACATATGGACGCTTATCTCATGGACTGATGCCCTCAGAGTCGGGGCAAAAATGGCTGAGGGAACACCCAAGCGGAGTGTGGCTGGGCACTGAAGATGCTGTGAGACCGTTCAGCACGGTCCGCCCCGAATTACAGAGAGAGAAGGAAAGGGACAGAAGAGAAGTTGTATGTTGTGAATCCTGATGATGATGATGCTGGAAAGAATAGGAATATGCTATGTACAAGTCTCAGTAAAGTTGCTCTGTTTAAAGTCGAAGTGGACTGTGACTCCGTTATTACTAAAATGGATCCTGAAGTCCTTCAGAAACGTACAGAGGACCCTGATGGAGCTGTGAAAGGCGCTGCAGGAATGCTGAGTGATGAGCAGTGTGTTTATGTGATGGGAGGCCAGGGCACACTGTTGCAGATGTTAGTGGCCACGACTACAGCCCTGCCCGACCCTGACAGTAGTTTACAAGGAATCATCCTGTGTGACATTTGAGACAAGGTAATGCACTATTGCTCATTGTTACTGGGAGATGTTCATAAGGAGGATATGGAGCAAGTGTATAAGCATAGGCTGGGTTGAAGTATCACCTCACAACTAGAAAAACACAAATCTACAATAGACAATGAAGATGCAAAGTCCTGCACTGAAATGCATTGTTTTTACATTCTAATAAAATTGTTACATGGCACATAGAATCACTCTCTGACAATACCTTTCAGTGCAGTGTTTGTCTTCCTGCTCATACATCAGTGACTGGTTTAACCTTTGGATTACATTACAGATGCTGGTGGCAGCACAGTGTCGAAGGTCTCAGCTTCCCGAAGTAGCAACCTAAACCTGCTGGGAGGTGTATTGACGCCAGATGTGCTTTTTCTTATTGTTGTGCCTATCCTTTTCACAACTATCCAAAATTAATATTTATTATTATTTAAATTAAATTAATATATAAAAAAGTCTACACTACTGATACAAACAAAAAATGACAAATAAATGTATAAAGATATATTACTTACGGCTTGTCTGTATCACAAACTAGGAAGTACATTTTCTTCGACATATTTTGAATTGATTAATTTTATTTTAGTATGAAAATTAGCACTGAGGGGGACTTAAGATGCCTTTTTTTTGAGGTGCATCAAGAATAAATAAGAAATGGTGTTATTAAGATCCTGCACTGCAGTATATCCCGTATCAATCAATTCACAGTCACACAGACTCTGATGGTCCATCACCTTGCTATTACGTTATTCTTTGCATTATTATTCATAGACTGAGACACTCCCTGTTTCTATATCAGCAGCACTAGTGTAGTACATCACAATCAGGTTTAGGCATTTTTATCCATATCTGTGATGAGCGGTGCACCCTTTCCACTGTGCGTGACAATGTGAAGTGATAGCTGCAAGGCATTATGGGAAGCCCGTGTGGCTGTGCCTGATGTTTTATGTGAGCTGGCTCTCGTCATCAACGTGTTAAATGTCACCAGGATTTATATTATTTTTTAGATCCTCGGGAATTGATTGCAAATTGCTCGAAATCACCAGAATATGTGAATTTTAGGAATTTTTACTGAAAGTCGACTTCCAGTAAATCGATCCAATCATCTCTACAAATATGTTAGCTGGCAATAGCATTGCATGAAAAAGTTATGCACAATATTATTGTCGCCAATACCTACTATCAGCCTAGAAAAATATTTAGAATTGAGAGTCCTCAGTGGTTGATACCTTTTAATTAGTGTTGAGCTTTCCGATACCACAAGTATCGGGTATCGGCCGATATTAGCTGTATCGGAATTCCGATACTGACTTCCGATCCTTTTTTCATATCGGATACCGGAATCGGAAGTTCCCATAATGCTATCAGCCTGCTCGCTTTGATTCAGCCAATGGGAATCCTCAGAAGTGTGGGCACATCCTGATAGGCATGTAGGCATGTTAACTATTGGCATGGCTGTGATTGGCTGCTGAAATGATGTCATGATGCACTATAAAAGCCACTGCCGCCGCCATTTCTGGTCACTCTGCTGTGAATTCAGTTAGGGACAGGCTGCTGTTGAAGACTGTGAGGGACAGTTAGAAATAGCGATTCTCAAAACAATATTGTGCTTTACCCAGGCTACATAAACCACCACTGTAGCTTTCTTTTCCCTAGCAGCAGTGTTCACAGCTGTCTGCAAGGGCTGTGTGAGTGCAGCTCACACTGTGGAGTGGGTCCTTCAGCCTTGTCTGGTTGTAGGCCGCCCAGCGTGCCTCACTGCTGCCTCATACATATTTTTCTTTTTGAGCTGCTTATTTTTAAATAATTCTATCTAGTGTGCTTCCATCCATATCCATAAACGTTGGTTGCAAACACTAGTAGTAGACAGCGGAGCCTTTCTGCAGCCTTTCAGTGCTAGTGCCCACTTAGCTGCACTGTTCACGGCTGTCTGAGAGGTCTCTGACTGTGTGTGAGTGCAGCTCACGTTGAGTAGTGTGTCCTGCAGCTACGCCTGGTTGTAGGCCGCTCAGTGTGCGTCACTGCCTCACACATATTTTCCTTTAATTGCAGCTCATTTTTTCTTCTCCTATTAGTGTGCATCCATCCATATCCATCTACATTGGTTGGTTGCAAACACTATATAGGAGTAGATAGAGGAGTCTTTTTTCTGGCTTGTGCCCTTCAGCTGCAGCCAGATTAGTATTACCCAATTTTTTTGGAGCCTCATCTTTTGCATTGTAGGTTACCTGCCTGCATTGTAATCGCTCCAGAAAGTTGGTGATACTCTGACTTTCAAATCTTTGGTCACATCCTTTTAGTTTTTTTTCCCCCCCAAAAAAACAACAAAGTTCACCAAACACTACATTTGAAAGTTGTGTAGGCCACATTAGCTCCCATTAAAGTGTAGTCGACACACACACTTCATAAAATTAGTGTTTCTTATACCTGTAACCTGTTCAGGAATAAGCACACTAAGGCCCCGCTTTGCACTTTTCTGCCTATCTTTCTCAGTCTAGCAAGATGAAGAAGGCAGGGAGTAGGGCACGTGGCCGTGGGCGTGGAGTTTCAGCAGGGAGAGGACGTGGGGATTCTGCAGAGAGAGGACTTGGGGATTCTGCAGGGAGAGGACGTGGGGATTCTGTGCTTGCTGTTGGCACCAGTGAGTCAGCATCCCCCAGTTTTATGGCATACCAGAGAAATAGGAGTACACGGTGAAAACAAGAGAAATAAATAAATGTGAATATTTATTGTACATGCAAAATACATGAAAAGTATTATAAAATGATCATAGTGCACCAAAGAACATGCAGGCAAGCAAAAGGGGGCACCCCTCTGACAATACAATCCTAAATTAGTAAGCGCTCCGGTTGAGTGACCCAAGGAGATAAAGCATATGGACCTATCTAAAAAAGGATATAACAATGCAGCTTACCGGAGTAAGTAAATGCCAGAGAGAGGGCCCCACAGCCAGATGTCCGCCCCTGATGCACGTTTCGCAGGCACTGATGCCGCTTTCTCAAGGGGATAGTGAATAGTGAGGAATAGGACCTTAAAATAGCTCATGTGATAAGTCACGTGGGGTGGAAGGGCCAATGGGAGCGGTTTGTAACGGCGCGTGCGCGATGTGCGCGCCAGGTCCTCCACATAGCCCGGGTGTCATGCCATCACATGCACAGACGGGATAAAAATATCCCGGTGTGCATGGAGACATAGAGACACCCTGCAGCCAGAGCACACAGGCACACACCACAGCAGACGCGCACATCCGCATTGGCTCACCCGAAATTTCACAATGGGTCATAATAGTGTACAGCAACGGCCATAAAGCGCATAGTGCATATGTAAATTGGTACATCCCCGGCAATAATAATATTAGAGTAACAGTAATAAGGAGGGGGGGAAAGTTTAAATCATAATATAGAAAAAGCAGCTGCAAATAGGTCTATATAATAATAATAATATAACCCAAAAATTACATAATAAGTGGGAGTGAATAAAAATGGCCACCCGTGCGACAGCGTAAAAATACGCATCACAGATGGTTGAAATGAGCAAGTGACGCAAAACAGTATAGAAATTACAAAATACATAAATCAAGCTGCAGTGTAGATGGAAGATATATCATAGTAAATCCGTCATTGTGGCATCATTCCAAATTTCTGCAGCCATTTCAGATGCAGAAATCCTGAATACATCACGGAGAGAAAAAAAGGTCCTACAATCACACAGAAATAAGAAGAATAAGAAAAAAAAGGATTAAAATCAAAAGAGAAAAATAAGAATAAAAACAAGGACAACTGACGGTAATGGAACCAACAAAAGATGAAAATAAGCCAATTATAAATCAAGGAATAAATCTCGCAAAAAGTCTCACAGGAAGGGGGCAAAGCTAAGGTGTTCATTTAAGCCCCTAGGTGCCATAGTATCGAGCAAAACAATCCAGCGGGTCTCCATCTGGGCCAAGATCTTCTTATTATTGCCCCCTCTAATCCCCAGATGGAGAATGTTGATACCACGTATTTTAAGAGATGCAGCATCACAATTGTGATGAGTAGAGTTGAGCGACTTTTGGTTTTTTAGGGTCGCGTTTCGTTTCGTGAAACCCGACTTTTCCAAAAGTCGGGTCGAGCAAGATCGTCCGATTATAGGGAAAAGTCGGGGTCGTCCCGAAACACGAAACCCAATGTAAGTCAATGGGGAATAAAAGTCGGCAGTGAGAGGAGGACAGGAAACACACCAACAGTGCCCATTTGAATGCCAAAAGCATCAATTCTTCTTACTTAAGCTTGTCAACCTTAATTAACTTCATAATACAAGTTACGCACTGAAAAATGGGGGTTATTTGGCTACAGACTGTGGGGGGGAGGGCTGGCTCCAGGTTTTCATGTGCCCTGGGCGAAAGAGCGCCCCTTTAACACATACCACAACTCATCATGCTCCGATACGGCAGAGAAATAGCGGTATAGTACAATGAAAAATACCTCACTTTTTACATCTCATGACGAGGCCCATCTATTTCTCCATACAGAATCATTGGTCCCATATAATGTTTGAAACAGTATATGATGAGATCCACATAATGCTACAGTATATGTTGGTCCCCATGGATGAAGCTCTACTGTATTATGGGCCCAAATAATGCTCCAAACATAATGGGCCCCATTTCTAATGCTCTAGTGTATAATGGGCCCTGTAAATGCTGCTCCAGTGTCTGATGTCCACCTTTGGAATGTTCCAGTGTATGGTGGGCCCCATCTATCATTCTCAGACGGTGTTAGGCCCAGTATGGATTGCACGTGATTGCACAAAGGTTAGAAAGGGTACCGTATCCCCGGATAACATGTATGGATAGCGTACACATTCAAAATATATGTCTCAGGAGGCAGGCTCAGACGGTGTTAGGCCCAGTATGGATTGCACGTGATTGCACAAAGGTTAGAAAGGGTACCGTATCCCCGGATAACATGTATGGATAGCGTATACATTCAAAATATATGTCTCAGGAGGCAGGCTCAGACGGTGTTAGGCCCAGTATGGATTGCACGTGATTGCACAAAGGTTAGAAAGGGTACCGTATCCCCAGATAACATGTATGGATAGCGTACACATTCAAAATATATGTCTCAGGAGGCAGGCTCAGACGGTGTTAGGCCCAGTATGGATTGCACGTGATTGCACAAAGGTTAGAAAGGGTACCGTATCCCCGGAAAACATGTATGGATAGCGTACACATTCAAAATATATGTCTATACATCAGGAGGCAGGCTCAGACGGTGTCAGGCACAGTATGGATTTGACGGCCCAGATTACACAGCGGAGGAGCAGGGAGAGGTAAAGATTGCAAATGCTGGGGCCCTGCCCAAGCAAGGGGGGCCCACTCGTGGGCGTCGGTACTGGCACTGGGCCCCTCATAGTACAGCGGTGTGTCTGACGGCGGGTGTGCACCACCACCGTCAGAGACACTTGATTGCACTATGAGGGACCCTGTGCCAGTGCCCGAGCCCAAGAGTCGGCCTACCCACCTGTCCAGGGCAACGGCACTCGCACGGTGTCGTGCGCTAGGTGGTGACCCCGGCCATGGGGGGGGAGGCAGCACAGTTAGGGAGTTTTAGAAAGTGGCATATGTTGATGTTGGACATTCAGCTGATGCAAAAGGCGAAATAGGTGAAGTACCAGGAAGAGGTGGACCAAAGCAAGCCATTTTTCTGTCACCCTATGTGTCATCAGGGGAAGGTGGGACAAAATCCTTGGAAACCCATGCGTGGTTCATTTTAATGAAGGTTAGATCATCCACATTTTGGGTTGACAGACGGGTCCTTTTTTCTGTCAGGATTGATCCAGCTGCACTGAAGACTCTTTCCGATAGCACACTTGCAGCTGGGCAAGCGAGCTCCTGTAAGGCATATTGGGCCAATTCAGGCCAGTTGTCCAGTTTAGCGGCCCAATAGCCAAAGGGGAATGACCTGTGTGGGAGAACATCGATATGGGAGGAAAAGTAGTTTGTAACCATAGTTGACAACTGCTGTCTCCTGTCACTTTCCATCGATGCAGTATTACCAGTTGTGTGAGCGGTATTTGAAAAATCAGTCCACAACATTGTCATGAAACCACTGTCTCCAACGCCACTTCTGCTGTGTGCACCACGAACACCTGTGCCAAGCTGCCCCCGGCCCGTACGGCTCGTGTGAGAACCATCACCGCTGCTGTGTGCTGGGAATGCTTCAAGCAACCGATTTACCAGAGTTGCTTGTTTATTAGCCAATATTAGGTCAAGGTTCTCCTGTGGCATGATGTTTTGTAATTTGCCTTTATAGCGTGGATCCAGGATGCTGGCCAACCAGTAGTCGTCATCGTTCATCATTTTGGCAATGCGGGGGTCCCTTTTTAGGATCCGCAAGGCATAATCTGACATGTGGGCCAATGTTCCCGGTGTCAATGATGCACTGCGAGTGCTGGGTGGAGGAGCACTTTCTGGCAAATCCACATCCCTCCAGTCACGCACAAACCCTGTACCAGACCTTGCCACGCCAACATTTTCACTTGCCCCATGAGATGCATCCTCCTCCCCTAAGTAATCATCCCCATCATCATCCTCCTCCTCCTCTTCTTCCTCCACCTCGTCCAGGAGAGGTCCCTGAGCAGACAATGGCTGAATGTCATCAAGGATTCCCTCCTCCTCTTCCTCCTCATCAACATTGGCTGCAGATGCCTGCTCCTTAAGGTGCGTCAAAGTTTGCATGAGCAGACGCATAAGTGGGATGCTCATGCTTAGGATGGCGTCGTCTGCGCTTACCAGCCGTGTGCATTCCTCAAAACACTGAAGGACTTTACAAAGGTCTTTCAGCTTCGACCACTGCACACCTGTCAACTCCATGTCTGCTCTCAAAGTGCCTGGCCGTGTATCCTCCCACAAATGCATTATGGCCTGCCTCTGCTCGCACAGCCGCTCCACCATGTGCAGGGTGGAGTTCCACCTTGTTGCAATGTCGATAATGAGGCGGTGGTTGGGAAGGTGGAGCAATCGCTGCAGCTTCTGCATACGAACGGAGTGTACAGGCGACCGGCGGATGTGCACGCACAGTCTTCGCACCTTCTGGAGCAGGGCTGTTAACTCCGGATAATTTTTGAGGAAGCACCGCACCACCAGGTTCAAGGTGTGAGCCAAGCAAGGTATGTGGCTGAGTTTTGAAAGGGCTATGGCTGCCACAAAATTACGGCCGTTATCACTAACTACCTTGCCTGCCTCAAGATGTACACTGCCCAGCCATGACTCAGTTTGTCGCTTCAAGTACTCGGCCAGCACCTCGGCGGTGTGTCTGTCGCCCAAACACATCATCTGCAACACAGCCTGCTGACGCTTTCCACTAGCTGCTCGATAGGGGGACACATCGTGTGCAACAGTGGCAGCTGCAGATGGAGTGCTCGTACGACTGCGCTCTGTGGACGAGCTTTCGCTTCTGGAGGAGGAGGAGGAGGAGGGTCGAACGCCTACAGCCAACTGTTTCCTATACCGTGGGCTAGGCAGCACTGTCCCACCACCGCTGTCCCCTGTGGACCCTGCATCCACCACATTAACCCAGTGCGCAGTGATGGACACGTAACGGCCCTGGCCATGCCGACTGGACCATGCATCAGTTGTGAGGTGCACCTTTCCGCTCACTGACTGCTTGAGTGCATGGACAATGCGGTCTTTCACATGATGGTGGAGGGCTGAGATGGCTTTGCGAGAGAAGAAATGGCGACTGGGTAGGTCATAGCGTGGTACTGCATAGGCCATGAGTTCGCGGAAAGCTGTGCTTTCCACCAACCGAAAGGGCATCATCTCAAACGAGATTAGTTTGGCAATGTGGGCGTTCAAACCCAGTGTATGCGGATGAGAGACTGAGTACTTTCTTGACCTACTCATAGTGTCTGGGAGGGTGAGCTGGACTTGAGAGCTGCATATGGTGGAAGTAGCGGTGGACAGGGTGGACTGAGAGAGGGTTGATGATGGTGATGGAGTTGGTGTTCTTTCTGATGGCCTAGAATCAGTCTTTCGTTGATATAACAGTGGGATTCCCTGACTGCTGTGGTCTTGCAACGACACCTCAACATTTGCTGCTGTGCTAACCGGTGGGCTTACAGTGGGGGAAACAATGTAGCGTTGCTGACTACCTTCGTTGTGATCAGTTGCACATGTGGCACTTGAGGTTTGGTGTTGTGTCCACGCTTGCAAGTGCATGCTGGTTAAATGTCTAAGCATGCAACTGGTATTCAAATTTTTCAGATTTTTCCCTCGGCTAAAGGTCTTTGCGCACTTCTTACAGATAACCTTGGCCTGATCATGAGGATTTTGTTCAAAAAAGTGCCACACTGCACTCTTCCTACTTTGGCAGACATTTTGCGGCCTAGCACGCTGTGATCTTTTGACCCTCTGGACAAGCTGTCCAGCAACTCTTTTGATGTTTGGAACCTGTCTTTGGAGTGCTCCGGGCCTGCCAGATAACAGCTGTTGCGATGTCGATGTCTGCTGTGGATGCTCCTCATCTGAGCTATTGGAAGCAGCACCCTCTTCCCCCAATGGATGCCAATCTGGGTCAACAACTGGGTCATCCATCACCTCCTCTTCTATGTCATGTGCACCTTCCTCTGTGTCACCGTGTATGGTGGTATAGTGTGCGGGAAGGGGCACCTGAGTCTCATCAGGGTCAGAATCTGGCTCTGTACACTGCGAGGACAATTGAGAAACTGGGTCTGAGCAGAAAAAGTAAATTAATGTGCATGCAAAATGTAATTGCATATGAACACATGACCTTTACACAGAGAAAACCAAAAGCAAAACACAAAACTATGTTAACTAAATACCCTTATTATTACTACCTTCATGCAATTTTTGCAATATATTTTTTTTTTTTTACTTTTTTATTCCAGGATATTTGTTTTGTGTTTTGCTTTTGGTTTTCTCTGTGTAAAGGTCATGTGTTCATATGCAATTACATTTTGCATGCACATTAATTTACTTTTTCTGCTCAGACCCAGTTTCTCATTTGTTTCATTGTGCATTCTGTGCATATAAGGGTGTGACCGCCCTGTTTCTGAGTTGGAAAATCCATCCTGTCTGGCCTATACTATTACTGGTGGTTCAGTCCCTCTGTCCTTGTTCACATTTACGTCACTTGACAAGTGGAAAGGTTTTAAATACAAGAGTTAGGACTGTCCCACAAGGGTTGCCGTGACGTGGCGGGATGGCTTCTACATTATTTTGATCAAAATTATGTTAACTAAATACCCTTATTATTACTATTATTACTACCTTCATGCAATTTTTGCAATATATTTTTTTTTTTTTACTTTTTTATTCCAGGATATTTGTTTTGTGTTTTGCTTTTGGTTTTCTCTGTGTAAAGGTCATGTGTTCATATGCAATTACATTTTGCATGCACATTAATTTACTTTTTCTGCTCAGACCCAGTTTCTCATTTGTTTCATTGTGCATTCTGTGCATATAAGGGTGTGACCGCCCTGTTTCTGAGTTGGAAAATCCATCCTGTCTGGCCTATACTATTACTGGTGGTTCAGTCCCTCTGTCCTTGTTCACATTTACGTCACTTGACAAGTGGAAAGGTTTTAAATACAAGAGTTAGGACTGTCCCACAAGGGTTGCCGTGACGTGGCGGGATGGCTTCTACATTATTTTGATCAAAATTATGTTAACTAAATACCCTTATTATTACTATTATTACTACCTTCATGCAATTTTTGCAATATATTTTTTTTTTACTTTTTTATTCCAGGATATTTGTTTTGTGTTTTGCTTTTGGTTTTCACTGCGAGGACAATGTAGTGCTCTGAGTGAATGTACCAGCAGAATCATCCATCAGCGGCTGTGCATCAGTGCACTCCATGTCAGATTCATCTTGGCCTGGGTAATTCACCATTTCACTTGATAATCCAGGCATGGTATGTGAAAACAGCTCCATGGAGTAATCAGTAGTATGGCCTGCGTCATCCTTCAATCTTGGTTGGGGTGAAGGACACAAGGAAAGGTGTGGTTCATGAACATGAGCCTCCAATGACGACTCAGTGCTTTTAGTTTTTACAACTGAAGAAGAGGAGGCGATAGAGCTGGAGGCTGAGTCAGCAATGTAAGACAAAACTTTTTCCTGATGCTCTGGCTTTAAAAGCGGTTTGCCAACTCCTAGAAAACTAAGCGTTCGAGGCCTTATGTAGCCAGACGATGACGCAGGGTCAGCACCTCCTGCATTCGGTCCTATTTTGCTCTTGCCACTACCATCAGATCCACCACCAACACCATCATTACCAGCTGCCAACCCCTGCCCAATTCCACGGCCTCTTCCACCAGCCTTCCTCATTTTTGGTAGAAATGTAGACAAAATCCAACAAACTATATAGTAATGTAAAACAAGGTACAAGGTGTCTATAGGACAGGGGAGATTTTGAATTTCTGCACACACTTGTGGACACTGGACACTTTTGGATTGTGTGAGGCCCACTGATATCTGAGCGCTATGTGACAGGCTCGATGGCACAGCTGTGACCAAAGTGACTAGAGGATAAGGGAGATTTTGAATCTCTGCACACACTTTTGGACACTTTTGGATTGTGTGAGGCCCAATGAATATCTGAGCGCTATGTGACAGGCTCGATGGCACAGCTGTGACAAAAGTGACTAGAGGATAAGGGAGATTTTGAATCTCTGCACACACTTTTGGACACTGGATGGACACTTTTGGATTGTGTGAGGCCCACTGATATCTGAGCGCTATGTGACAGGCTCGATGGCACAGCTGTGACCAAAGTGACTAGAGGATAAGGGAGATTTTGAATCTCTGCACACACTTTTGGACACTGGACACTTTTGGATTGTGTGAGGCCCACTGATATCTGAGCGCTATGTGACAGGCTCGATGGCACAGCTGTGACCAAAGTGACTAGAGGATAAGGGAGATTTTGAATCTCTGCACACACTTTTGGACACTGGACACTTTTGGATTGTGTGAGGCCCAATGAATATCTGAGCGCTATGTGACAGGCTCGATGGCACAGCTGTGACAAAAGTGACTAGAGGATAAGGGAGATTGGATTGCTTTTAAAAAAGCAGTTTGCGGAGCAGTGGGTAAACAGCAATGCAGGAATGTCAGGAAGCCTTAGAAGGCAGCCCAACAACCAACACCACTGATACACCACTATATAGCCTCCCCTTGCACTGCACACACAGTGACTGTGTGTTGTGCAGGCCAAATTGCTAGCAGCAGAAGCAGTTTTTTTGTCTTCTCAGCAGGACAAAAAAAAAAAATTGGGATTGCTTTTAAAAAAGCAGTTTGCGGAGCAGTGGGTAAACAGCAATGCAGGAATGTCAGGAAGCCTTAGAAGGCAGCCCAACAACCAACACCACTGATACACCACTATATAGCCTCCCCTTGCACTGCACACACAGTGACTGGTGTGTTGTGCAGGCCAAATCGCTAGCAGCAGAAGCAGTTTTTTTGTCTTCTTCCCTGCCTAACGCTCTCCCTACAGAATCAGCAGCAACCTCTCCCTATACTAAGATCGGCAGAAGTAAGATGGCGGTCGGCGTGCACGCCCTTTTATACCCCCTGTGACGCCCACCAAAGCAAGCCAATCACTTGCATGCCCTTCTGAAAGATGATGGTGACCCATGCCTATGTCATCACGTTGCCCACAGTGTCCGTGGATCCTGATTGGCTGAAAAAGAGCGCAAAACAAACTTTTGAAACGCGACTTTGGCGCGTAAGTCGCCGACCTCGTGGCCGACCTCATCCTAGGGTCGGGTTTCGTTTCATGAAACCCGACTTTGCCAAAAGTCGGCGACTTTTGAATTTTTTTGACTCGTTTCGCTCAACTCTAGTGATGAGTTTTAACCCCTTCACCCCCAAGGGTGGTTTGCACGTTCATGACCGGGCCAATTTTTACAATTCTGACCACTGTACCTTTATGAGGTCATAACTCTGGAACGCTTCCATGGATCCCGGTGATTCTGACATTGTTTTCTCGTGACATATTGTACTTCATGCTAGTTGTAAAATTTCATTCAAATAACTTGCGTTTATTTGTGAAAAAAATGGAAATTTGGCAAAAATTTTGAAAATTTCGCAATTTTCCAACTTTGAAGTTTTATGCCCTTAAATCACAGAGATACGGTACACAAAAAACTTGATAAGTAACATTTCCCACATGTTTACTTTACATCAGCACAATTTTGGAACCAAAATTTTTTTTTGTTAGGAAGTTATAAGGGTTAAAATTTGACCAGCGATTTCTCATTTTTACAACACCATTTTATTTTTAGGACCACATCACATTTGAAGCCACTTTGAGGGGTCTATATGATAGAAAATACCCAAAAGTGACACCATTCTAAAAACTGCACCCCTTAAGGTGCTCAAAACCACATTCAAGAAGTTTATTAACCCTTTAGGTGCGTCACAGGAATTTTTTTGAATATTTAAAAAAAATGAACATCTAACTTTTTTTCATAAAAAAAATAATTCAGGTTCAATTTTTTTTATTTTACCAAGGGTAACAGGAGAAATTTGACTGCAAAAGTTATTGTGCAATTTGTCCTGAGTACGCAGATACCTGATATGTGGGGGGGAACGACTGTTTCGGCGCATGGCAGAGCTCAGAATGGAAGGAGCGCCGTTTGACTTTTTCAATGCAAAATTGGCTGGAATTCAGATTGGACGCCATGTCACGTTTGGAGAGTCCCTGATGTACCTAAACAGTGGAAACCCCCTAAAAGTGACCCCATTTTGGAAACTAGACCCCCTAAGGAACTTATCTAGATGTGTGGTGAGAACTTTGAACCCCCATGGGCTTCACAGAAGTTTATAACATAAAGCCATACAATTAAAAAATCATATTTTTTCCACAAAAATGATCTTTTCACCCTCAATTCTTATTTTTCCAAGGGTAACAGGACCCTAAAAGTTATTGTGCAATTTGTCCTGACTACGCTGATACCCCACATGTGGGGTAAACCACTATTTGGGCGCATGGCAGAGATCGGAAGGGAAGCAGCGCCATTTGACGTTTTGGGCTGGAATTGAGATCGGACTCCATGTCGCGTTTGGAAAACCCCTGATGTACCAAAACAGTGGAAACCCCCTAAAAGTGACCCCATTTTGGAAACTAGACCCCCTAAGGAACTTATCTAGATGTGTGGTGAGAACTTTGAACCCCCATGGGCTTCACAGAAGTTTATAACATAAAGCCATACAATTAAAAAATCATATTTTTTCCACAAAAATGATCTTTTCACCCTCAATTCTTATTTTTCCAAGGGTAACAGGACCCTAAAAGTTATTGTGCAATTTGTCCTGAGTACGCTGATACCCCACATGTGGGGTAAACCACTATTTGGGCGCATGGCAGAGATCGGAAGGGAAGCAGCGCCATTTGACGTTTTGGGCTGGAATTGAGATCGGACTCCATGTCGCGTTTGGAAAACCCCTGATGTACCAAAACAGTGGAAACCCCCCACAAATGACACCATTTTGGAAACTAGACCCCCTAAGGAACTTATCTAGATGTGTGGTGAGAACTTTGAACCCCCATGGGCTTCACAGAAGTTTATAACATAAAGCCATACAATTAAAAAATCATATTTTTTCCACAAAAATGATCTTTTCACCCTCAATTCTTATTTTTCCAAGGGTAACAGGACCCTAAAAGTTATTGTGCAATTTGTCCTGAGTACGCTGATACCCCACATGTGGGGGTAAACCACTATTTGGGCGCATGGCAGAGCTCGGAAGGGAAGCAGCGCCATTTGACGTTTTTGGCTGGAATTGAGATCGGACACCATGTCGCGTTTGGAAAACCCCTGATGTACCAAAACAGTGGAAACCCCCCACAAATGACACCATTTTGGAAACTAGACCCCCTAAGGAACTTATCTAGATGTGTGGTGAGAACTTTGAACCCCCATGGGCTTCACAGAAGTTTATAACATAAAGCCATACAATTAAAAAATCATATTTTTTCCACAAAAATGATCTTTTCACCCTCAATTCTTATTTTTCCAAGGGTAACAGGACCCTAAAAGTTATTGTGCAATTTGTCCTGAGTACGCTGATACCCCACATGTGGGGTAAACCACTATTTGGGCGCATGGCAGAGATCGGAAGGGAAGCAGCGCCATTTGACGTTTTGGGCTGGAATTGAGATCGGACTCCATGTCGCGTTTGGAAAACCCCTGATGTACCAAAACAGTGGAAACCCCCCACAAATGACACCATTTTGGAAACTAGACCCCCTAAGGAACTTATCTAGATGTGTGGTGAGAACTTTGAACCCCCATGGGCTTCACAGAAGTTTATAACATAAAGCCATACAATTAAAAAATCATATTTTTTCCACAAAAATGATCTTTTCACCCTCAATTCTTATTTTTCCAAGGGTAACAGGACCCTAAAAGTTATTGTGCAATTTGTCCTGAGTACGCTGATACCCCACATGTGGGGGTAAACCACTATTTGGGCGCATGGCAGAGCTCGGAAGGGAAGCAGCGCCATTTGACGTTTTTGGCTGGAATTGAGATCGGACACCATGTCGCGTTTGGAAAACCCCTGATGTACCAAAACAGTGGAAACCCCCCACAAATGACACCATTTTGGAAACTAGACCCCCTAAGGAACTTATCTAGATGTGTGGTGAGAACTTTGAACCCCCATGGGCTTCACAGAAGTTTATAACATAAAGCCATACAATTAAAAAATCATATTTTTTCCACAAAAATGATCTTTTCACCCTCAATTCTTATTTTTCCAAGGGTAACAGGACCCTAAAAGTTATTGTGCAATTTGTCCTGAGTACGCTGATACCCCACATGTGGGGGTAAACCACTATTTGGGCGAATGGCAGAGCTCGGAAGGGAAGCAGCGCCATTTGACGTTTTTGGCTGGAATTGAGATCGGACACCATGTCGCGTTTGGAAAACCCCTGATGTACCAAAACAGTGGAAACCCCCCACAAATGACACCATTTTGGAAACTAGACCCCCCAAGGAACTTATCTAGATGTGTGGTGAGCACTTTGAACCCCCCAGTGCTTCACAGAAGTTTATAACGCCCGGGCGTGAAAATAAAAAATTCGTATTTTTTCCACAAACATGATCTTTTAGTCACCATTTTTTTATTTTCCCAAGGGTACCAGGAGAAATTGGACCTTAAAAGTTGTTGTCCAATTTGTCCTGAGTATGCTGATACCCCATATGTGGGAGAAAACTACTGTATTGGCACACGTCGGGGCTCGGAAGGGAAGTAGTGACGTTTTGGAATGCAGACTTTGATGGAATGGTCTGCGGGTGTCATGTTGCCTTTGGAGAGCCCCTAATGTACCTAAACAGTGGAAACCCCCCACAAATGACACCATTTTGTAAACTAGACCCCCCAAGGAACTTATCTAGATGTGTGGTGAGCACTTTGAACCCCCCAGTGCTTCACAGAAGTTTATAATGCCCGGGCGTGAAAATAAAAAATTCGTATTTTTTCCACAAACATGATCTTTTAGTCACCATTTTTTTATTTTCCCAAGGGTACCAGGAGAAATTGGACCCCAAAAGTTGTTGTCCAATTTGTCCTGAGTATGCTGATACCCATATGTGGGAGAAAACTACTGTATGGGCACACGTCGGGGCTCGGAAGGGAAGTAGTGACGTTTTGGAATGCAGACTTTGATGGAATGGTCTGCGGGTGTCATGTTGCCTTTGGAGAGCCCCTAATGTACCTAAACAGTGGAAACCCCCCACAAATGACCCCATTTTGAAAACTAGACCCACTAAGGAACTTATCTAGATGTGATGTGAGCACTTTGAACCCCCAAGGGCTTCACTGAAGTTTATAATGCCAGGGCATGAAAATAAAAAAATCGTATTTTTTCCAGAAACATGATCAATTAGTCCCCAATTTTTTCATTTTCCCAAGGGTAACAGGAGAAATTGAACCCCAAAAGTTGTTTTCCAATTTGGCCTGAGTACGCTGACACCCCATATGTGGGAGAAAACTACTGTATGGACACACGTCTGGGCTCGGAAGGGAAGCAGTGACGTTTTGGAATGCAGACTTTGATGGAATGGTCTGCGGGTGTCATGTGCGTTTGGAGAGCCCCTGATGTACCTAAACTCTTGAAACTCCCCACATGTGACCCCATTTTGGACACTAGACCCCCCACGGAACTTATCTAGATGTGTGGTGAGCACTTTGAACCCCCAAGTGTTTCACAGAAGTTTATAACACTCGGACGTGAAAATAAAAAAATCATTTTTTTCCACAAAAATGATAATTTTGCCCCCAATTTTTTATTTTCCTAAGGGTAACAGGAGAAATTGGACCCCAAAAATTGTTTTGCAATTTGTCCTGAGTAGGCTGATACCCTACATGTGGGGGTAAAACACTGTTTGGGCGCATGGCAGAGCTTGGAAGGGAAGGAGCACCATTTGACTTTTTCAACTCAGAATTGGCTGGAATTGAGATCAGACGCCATGTTGCATTTGGAGAGCCCCTGATGTGCCCAAACAGTGGAAACTCCCAATTATAACTCCAACCCTAACCCCAACACACCCCTAACCCTAATCTGAGCCCTAACCCTAGCCCTAACCCTAGCCCTAACCCTAGCCCTAGCCCTAACCCTAGCCCTAACCCTAGCCCTAACCCTAGCCCTAGCCCTAGCCCTAACCCTAAGGCTGTGTGCACACGCTGCGGATTTTGCTGCGGTTCCGCAGCAGTTTTGGCCGCTGCGGACCAGCAGCAGTTTTTGCTGCGGTGTACAGTACCATGATTCCCTATGGGAATAAAAAACTGCAGTGCAGACGGTGCGGAATTTTCCGCGCGGATTATCTGCGGTTTTCAATCCGCAGAAAGAATTGACATGTCAATTCTTTCTGCGGATTCTCCTGCGGTTTGCCATCTCCTCTATTGAGGAGATGAAAAACCGCAGGACAAAACCGCAGAGCAATCCTCAGGTAAAACCGCAGGTCTTCTGACCTGCGGTTTCACCTGCGGATTTTACAAAATCTGCACGGGTGAATCCGCACCTAATCCGCAGCGTGTGCACACAGCCTTACCCTAACGGGAAAATGGAGATAAATACTTTTTTTTTAGTTTTATTATTTTTCCCTAACTAAGGGGGTGATAACGGGGGGTTTGAATTACTATTTATGGCGGTTTTTATGTTTGGCGGCTGTCAGACGCCAAAAGACGCTTTTTATTGTAAAATAGTTTTTGCATCACCACATATTGAGAGCTATAATTTTTCCGTATTTTGACCCACTGAGTCATGTGAGGTCTTATTTTTTGCGGGACGAGTTGACGTTTTTATTGGTACCATTTTCGGGCACGTGACATTTTTTGATCGCTTTTTATTCCTATTTTTGGGACGCAGAATGAACAAAAACCAGCGTTTCATGAATTTCTTTTGGGGGGGTGCGTTTACACCGTTCCGCGTGCGGTAAAATTGATAAAGCGGTTTTATTCTTCGGGTCAGTACGGTTACAGCGATACCTCATTTAGGTCTTTTTTTATGTTTTTGTCGGTTTTATGCAATGAAAACTATTTTATATAAAAAATAATTATTTTTGCATCGCTTTATTCTGTGAGCTATAACTTTTTATTTTTTCGCTGATGATGCTGTATTGTGGCTCGTTTTTTGAGGGACAAGATGACGTTTTCAGCGGTACCATGGATATTTATATGTGTCTTTTTGATCGCGCGTTATTACACTTTTTGTTTGGCGGTATGATAATAAATCATTATTTTTTGCTTCGTTTTTTATTTTTATTTTTTAAGGGGTTCGCTTAAAGGGTTAACTAATGGGACAGTTTTATAGGGCTGGTCATTACGGACGCGGCGATACCTTATATGTGTACTTTTATTGTTTTTTTTTTTTATTATTTCCAAAAAATGGATTTATTGGGGGAATATTTTTTTTTTTTTTTCTAATTTATTTGGCGATTTTTTTAAATTTATTTTTACATTTTTTTTTAATTTTTTTTTTACTTTATTACATAGTCCCAGGTGGGACATCACTGTCCTGTGACAGATTGCTGATCTGTCACATCACAGATCACTGTGACAGATCAGCAATCTGTCACAGGCATTGAAGCAGACTTCCTCTTGCCTGCGCTTTGCAGGCACTGAGGAAGCCAGCTTCCTCAGGTCCCCGAAGGCCCCTGTCGCCATCTTGGATTCGGGGGCCTGGAGGATAGGAGCCCCCCGCAGCAGCGCTGCACTTTGCGCTGCCGTGGGGGGCTCAGGGAAGCACGGAGGGAGCCCCCTCCCTCCCGATGCTTCCCTTTAACTCCCGGTACACCGCGATCATGTTTGATCGCGGTGTGCAAGGGGTTAACGTGTCGGGGGCGGTCCGTGACCGCCCCTGACACATAGTGCCTGGTGTCAGCTGTGGTAATCAGCTGACACCCGGCCGCGATCAGCGGCGCTCACCACGTGGGCGCCGCTGATCGCGGTAGACGTACTATCCCGTCCACGGTCATACGGGCCCGGGTACCGTGGACGGGATAGTACGTCGGATGTCAGGAAGGGGTTAAAGTGCCGAGTTTTAGCAGGCAACATTCCTTTATGCGCAGCTTTGTAGGACCTCACCGTACCCCACTGCTGCGGGAGGAACAAATTGAAGCCGTTGTCGAATGGATGGCAGCTAACGCATTGACTTCAATGACTTCCACATCCTCTCAGGGCCAGAGCACCGAAGAGCAACCATCTGTCTCTTCACCACCTGCCAAAGTGCCCAGGCAGTCAGAGAGCCCTGGACAGAAGCCATCACAGTCTCTACTTCTGTTCTCGGAATCTGTTGGTTTGGAAAGAGGGGGCCAGCCAAGCAGGATTCCAGAATGTGAAGAAGAGGGAGTATGCAGTGATGCGCAACTTCTTTGTCCCTCTGAATCTGAAGAGGCGGGTGGGCCAGTGCCTATGGTCAGCACACCTCAGTACGCATCAGATGATGATGAGACTCAGTTACCACTTTCTGGTGCGTACGGTGCTGGCGAAACAACCCAGGAGAAGCAGGTGTTTGAAGAGGGGAGTGTAGATGATGAGGTCCTTGACCCATCATGGCATGAGGAACAGGAAGGTGGTGAGAGCAGCTCTGAGGAAGAGATTCCCCAAAGGGCCAAAACCGGAGGGAGAGGGAGGGGGCAGACTTGGTTGCCTGTAGCCTCCACTTCGGCACCTGTTAGGAGCATTCCACTTTCAAAAGGCAAAACGGGCACTCCCAAGACTTGCAGTGCGTGGCCTTTTTTTGACACAGTTGCAGATGACATTTGCTTTGTCAAATGCAAGCTGTGTCATCAGAGAGTCAAAAGAGGGAAAAATGTCAACAACCTCAATACCACTAATATGTGGAAACATGTGCGGACCAAGCACGAGCTGGAGTTACACAGACACACTGAATACGGTGGCCAACGTACAGCACCACCTACCACCTCTTCAGCTCGTGTTGGGGCCTCTTCCTCCAGCTCACACACAGCTGGTTCGGCTTCCTCACAGGATCGCCAAGGAAGAACCTCTGGCACTGTTGTCCAGAGACCCTGTGACATTCCACCCACAGCACCACGTTCCAAGTCATCCTCACACTCCCAGGCCACTTGGCAGCCATCGATAGCACAGGCATGGGAGAAAATGCGGCCATACTCGGCAAACCATCCCCGAGCACAGGCTCTGAATGCTGGCATTGCCAAACTACTGGCCCTTGAAATGCTGTCATTCAGGCTGGTGGGGACTGACACCTTCCGGGACTTCATGGCATTGGCAGTCCCACAATACACCGTGCCCAGCCGCTTTTATTTCAGCAGGCGAGCCGTCCCTGCCCTACAGAAACATGTGGAGGCAAGCATAAAACATGCGCTACTAAACGCCGTCAGTAGCAAGGTTCACCTGACCACTGATGCATGGACCAGTAACCATGGACAGGGACGATACCTTTCCCTCACTGCCCATTGGGTCAATGCTGTGGAGCTGGGTACAGATCTGGAGAGTGGCGCTCTACGTGTTCTGCCAACTCCACGGATTGCAGGAATCCAGTCTGTACATATTGACTCCTCCTCCTACTCTAGTTCCTCTGAAACAGCGCAGCAGGAGCCTGTTACGACCGATATGAGCACAGCCGTGGCCAAACGTCAACAGGCCGTACTGAAATTAATTTCTTTGGGGAATCGAAGCCACACAGCGCAGGAGCTCTGGAATGCCATCAAGCAGGAGAGCGACGTGTGGTTTGTGCCAGCGAATCTCCAGCCGGGCTTGTTAGTGTGTGACAATGGCCGAAATCTGGTGAAAGCTCTTGGCCTAGGCAACCTCACTCTCATGCCATGTCTGGCACATGTGCTCAACTTGGTCGTGCAGAGCTTTCTGAGGGACTATCCGGATCTTGATGCACTGCTGCACAAGGTCCAGATAGAGTGCGCTCACTTGCGTCGTTGCAGCACGGCAAGATCGCGCCTTGCTGCTCTGCAGCGCCGATTACGCCTTCCGGAACATCGCATCATATGTGACCTACCCACCAGGTGGAATTCAACGTTACATATGTTGGAGCGGTTGTGTGAGCAGCAGTCATGGAGTACCAGCTGCATTAGGCGCAAACAAGTCGCAATGTGCGCCGTTCACACTTCAGCACCACTGAGTGGGCCTCTATGAAGGACATCTGCCTCGTTTTGCGTGCCTTCGATGATTCCACACAGATGGCGAGTGCAGATGATGCACTAGTCAGCATGACTGTCCCCCTTATCTGCATGCTTCAAAAAACACTGCAAGCACTAAGGGATGAGGTTTTGGAAGAGGTGGAGGATGAGGAGTCCCAAATGCCATCTGCTTCTGGACAGTCTGTGCTACGTGCTTCCTCACAAAGGCCTAGGCAGGGGACACTTTGTGAGGAGGATGAGGAGGAGTCGATGGAGGAGGAAGACATCTCTCCAGAGGAGGGAGGTACACAAAGCTCTAGTCAGTATGTACAGCGTGGGTGGGGTGATGCAGAGCAGGCAGAGATCATGCCTCAAGCAGGGGACAGCGGTTCTTTGGCAGTTGGGAGTCTGCAGCACATGGTTGACTTCATGCTGCAGTGCCTGAGAAACGACCGCCGCATCGCCCACATTCTCTACACGGCTGATTATTGGGTGTACACCCTTCTAGATCCTCGCTACCGGGACAACTTGCAAACCCTCATACCAACGTTGAACCGGGAGCGTAAACTGCGGGAGTACCAAGACACACTGGTGCAGTCCATCATGTTTTCCATTCCACCCGACAGCAGTGGTGCTATTGCTTTACAAAGCACCTCTGTGCGTCGAGGCAGTGGAGGAAACTCAGCACAAAGAGGGAGCAGAGGCAGCACCTCAGCACAAGGCAAGACCACTATGGCCCAAATGTGGCAAAGTTTTGTGTGTCCGCCACAATTGTCTACACCATCACTGACGGCTCCAGTCAGCAGGAGGCAACGTTTCTGTCAGATGGTGACAGACTACATGTCTTGCCCTGTGACTGTACTCCCAGATGGCTCTTCCCCCTTCAAGAAAAACACACTCGCTACTGTGTCTGTGGGGTTCAGTAATGCCAGCTGTTCCCCTGCTGTGTAGATGGCAAAGTCTCCTGCTGCCACCACATGCCAACCCTATCAGGCCTCAGCCTGCTCCATGCCTCATCCAGATCTCCAACAATGCCAGTTGGTGTTCAGAAGTGCCGTCTTCACAGAGAAACACACACTAGCTCCTGTGTTAGTGGGGTTCAGTAATGCCTGCTGTTCCCCTGCTGTGTAGACGGCAAAGTCTCCTGCTGCCTCCACATGCCAACCCTATCAGGCCTCAGCCTGCTCCATGCCTCATCCTGGTCTCCAACAATGCCAGTTGGTGTTCAGAAGTGCCGTCTTCGCAGAGAAAAACACACTTGCTACTGTGTCTGTGAGGTTCAGTAATGCCAGCTGTTCCCCTGCTGTGTAGATGGCAAAGCCTCCTGCTGCCACCACATGCCAACCCTAACAGGCCTCAGCGTGCTCCATGCCTCATCCTGGTCTCCAACAATGCCAGCTGGATACATGTCCAGAGCTTAGCCAGTATGCATTGGAGGTGCTGGCTTGCCCTGCTGCCAGTGTATTATCGGAACACGTCTTTAGTGCCGCAGGTGGTGTACTAACAGACCGTCGCACGTGACTTTCTTCCGATAACGTCGACCGGCTTACTTTTCTGAAAATGAACAAGGCCTGGATCTCCCCAGAATTTGCCAGTCCTCTTCCTGACTAAATAATTGGTTGGCAACTGTATACAGGCCTCCTGTTGTGTTCATGTTTCTACCACCTGAACTATAATCCCTGGGCTTCAACACAGCCAGTTGTCGCTCAGCTGTGTCGTCTGCACAGAGAAAAACACACTAGCTCCTGTGTTAGTGGGGTTCAGTAATGCCAGCTGCTCCCCTGCTGTGTGGACGGCAAAGTCTCCTGCTCCATCCACGTTCAAACTACTACTGATTTTTAACCCTGCTCCACTTAGGCCTCTGGCTCCGTTGTCTCTAGTATTTCCCCTGGCCTCCAACCCCGCCAGTGACAGCTCTTAAGTGGCGTCTGCATAATCCACACTTGTTCCAGTGTTACTTGGCCTCAGTCACGTCAGTTGATCCCCTGATGTGTGTCCGGCAAGGTCTCCTGCTCTGTCCACATTCCCATTACTAGTAGTGTGAATGAGGACAGAGCAGGAGACCTTGCCGGACACACATCAGGGGATCAACTGACGGGACTGAGCCCAAGTAACACAGGAACAAGTGTGGATTGTGCTGACGCCACTTCAGAGCTGTCACTGGCGGGGTTGGAGGCCAGGTGAAATACTAGAGACAGTGGAGCCGGAGGCCATAGTGGAGCACGGTTACAATCAGTAGTAGTCTACTACCTCTATAAAACGTGCTGCAAGTTGGCCAGCTCCATGCCTCATCCTGGGCTCCAACAACGTCAGTTGGTGTTCAGAAGTGCCGTCTTCGCAGAGAAAAACACACTCGCTACTGTGTCTGTGGGGTTCAGTAATGCCAGCTGTTCCCCTGCTGTGTAGATGGCAAAGTCTCCTGCTGTCTCCACATGCCAACCCTAACAGGCCTCAGCCTGCTCCATGCCTCATCCTGGTCTCCAACAATGCCAGTTGGTGTTCAGAAGTGCCGTCTTCGCAGAGAAAAACACACTCGCTACTGTGTCTGTGGGGTTCAGTAATGCCAGCTGTTCCCCTGCTGTGTAGATGGCAAAGTCTCCTGCTGCCACCACATACCAACCCTATCAGGCCTCAGCCTGGTCCATGCCTCATCCTGGTCTCCAACAATGCCAGTTGGTGTTCAGAAGTGCCGTCTTCACAGAGAAACACACACTAGCTCCTGTGTTAGTGGGGTTCAGTAATGCCTGCTGTTCTCCTGCTGTGTAGATGGCAGAGTCTCCTGCTGCCTCCACATGCCAACCCTATCAGGCCTCAGCCTGCTCCATGCCTCATCATGGGCTCCAACTATGCCAGTTGGTGTTCAGAAGTGCCGTCTTCACAGAGAAACACACACTAGCTCCTGTGTTAGTGGGGTTCAGTAATGCCTGCTGTTCCCCTGCTGTGCGGATGGCAAAATCTCCTGCTGCCTCCAACATCACACTACATGTTATTTTCCACTTGCTCCAAGTAGGCCTCAGCCTGCTCGGAGCATTGATCCTGGGCTTCAACACAGCCAGTTGTAGCTCGGAAGTGCCATCCGCACAGATAGAATCACTCGCTCCTGTGTCTGTGGGGTTCACTAACGCCAGCTGTTCCCCTGCTGTGTGGACGGCAATGTCACCTGCTCCCTCCACAATCGAACTACTACTGATTTTTAACCGTGTTCCTCTTATGCCTCTGGCTCCACTGTCTCTAGTATTTCCCCTGGCCTACAACCCCGCCAGTTGCTCCTCTGAAGTGGCGTCTGCACAATCCACACTTGTTCCTGTGTTACTGGGGCTCAGTCACATCAGTTGATCCCCTGATGTGTGTCCGGCAATGTCTCCTGCTCTGTCCCCATTCCCATTAATAGTTGTGGGAATGTGGACAGAGCAGGACACCTTGCCGGACACACATCAGGGGATCAACTGACGTGACTGAGCCCCAGTAACTCAGGAACAAGTGTGGATTGTGCAGACAACACTGCAGAGCAGCAACTGGCATGATTGGAGGCCAGGTGAAATACTAGAGACAGTAGAGCCAGAGGCCAAAGTGGAGCACGGCTACAATCAGTAGTTGTGTACAACCAATATAAAACTTGCTCCAAGTTGGCCTCAGCCTGCTGCATGATTGACCCCTGGGCTTCAACATCGCATGTTGCTGCTCAGAAGTGTGTTTGCCACGGGTACTCCCTCCTGCCCAGCCGGGTTTCAGCACCATCAGCTGTTTATCGGCAGAGCCTTTGGCCTAGGTGCCTCCTTCTTGGTATCCGAGTTCCAGCAACGTCTGCTGGTCCTTGGTAGTGCTTTGGAGCACATGTAACTCCTGCTTTGAAACCGTGTTCCAGCACCGTCAGCTGGTCCACGCCATTGGCTCTTGTTCCTTTTGCTGCCCCTCCGGGTTCCAGCACCGTCAGCTGGTTCTCAGCAGTGTCTTTGGCACGGGTACTCCCTCCTGCCCAGGCTGGTTACAGCACGCCTGCTGTTTCCAGGTAGTGTCAACGTCACTTTGCCTCTGATACGCTGTCCTGTCATGTTGCGGCCGGGTTAGCCGAGTCTATGGTGCCTGCAGTTTCGGTGCTTCCTATGTGGGCTGCGGGTTCTGGTAATAAAGGCTGGTTCCGTAGTTCCAATAGGACAAGCACCCCTGTAGGACTGTGGTTTTTGGTAACTGCGGCCGGCTCACGGCCTTGCAACTTTGTTTTTTACCTGGGCACCTTGTGCTACCCATCCGGGTTCCAGCACCGTCAGCTGGTTCTCGCAGAGCCTTTGGCCTAGGTGCCTCCTTCTCGGTATCCGAGTTCCAGCAACGTCTGCTGGTCCTTGGTAGTGCTTTTTAGCACAGGTACCTCCTGCTTAGAAACCGTGTTCCAGCACCGTCAGCTGTTCCATGGTTGTCCCATTGGCTCTTGTTCCTTCTGCTGCCCCTCCGGGTTCCAGCACCGTCAGCTGGTCCTCGCTAGTGTCATTTGCTCTTGCAGCTTCTGCTACCCATCCGGGTTCAAGCACCGTCAGCTGGCTCTCAGCAGAGCCTTTGGCCTAGGTGCCTCATTGTCTGTATCCGAGTTCCAGCAACGTCTGCTGGTCCTTGGTAGTGATTTGGAGCACAGGTACCTCCTGCTTAGTAACCGTGTTCCAGCACCGTCAGCTGGTCCACAGTTGTGCCATTAGCTGTTGTTCCTTCTGCTGCCACTCTGGGTTCCAGCACCGTCAGCTGGTTCTCGGAAGTGTCTTTGGCACGGGTACTCCCTCCTGCCCAGCCTGGTTCCAGCACGCCTGCTGTTTCCGGGTAGTGTCAACATCACTTTGCCACTGATACGTTGTCCTGTCGTGTTGCAGTCGGGTTAGCCGAGTCTATGGTGCCTGCAGTTTCGGTGCTTCCTATGTGGACTGCAGGTTCTGGTAAAAAAGGCTGGTTTCATAGTGCCAATAGGAAAAGCACCCCCTGTAGGACTGTGGGTTTCGGTAACTGCGGCCTGCTCGTGGACGCGACACTTTGTTAATCATGGGTACCTTCTGCTACCCATCCGGGTTCCAGCAACGTCAGCTGGTTCCCGGCAGAGCCTTTGGCCTAGGTGCCTCCTTGTCGGTATCCGAGTTCCAGCAACGTCTGCTGGTCCTTGGTAGTGCTTTGGAGCACAAGTACCTCCTGCTTAATAACTGTGTTCCAGCACCGTCAGATGTTCCACGGTTGTCCCATTGGCTCTTGTTCCGCTGCCCCTCCGAGTTCCAGCACCGTCAGCTGGTCCTCGCTAGTTTCATTTGCTCTTGCAGCTTCTGCTACCCATCCGGGTTCCTGCACCGTCAGCTGGTTCTCGGCAGTGCCTTTGGCCTAGGTGCCTCCTTGTCGGTATCCGAGTTCCAGCAACGTCTGCTGGTCCTTGGTAGTGCTTTGGAGCACAGGTACCTCCTGCTTAGTAACCGTGTTCCAGCACTGTCAGCTGGTCCACGGTTGTGCCATTGGCTCTTGTTCATTCTGCTGCCACTCCGGGTTCCAGTACCATCAGCTGGTTCTCGCCAGTTCCTCAGCCTTCTTGTAACTTTTGCTACTTTTCAAAGTTCAAGCTTGTGGAAATGGTTTTTGATTCTCACTCTGGATCTCCCTGACAATGACCCTGAAGACGACCACCCTGAAGACCACACAGAAGAATACCTAAAAGATGACCCTGAAGAAGATGACCAAGAGGACAAAGAACAGGAAGACAACCACCAAGATGCAGAACAACAAGAGACAGAAGACCAAGAAGCATAAAAAACAAAAGCAGAAGAACATTAAGCATAAGACTAAACATCTGAGCAAATGAGATTATCAAATTTATAAGCAGAAGAAGACTAAGCAGTGTATGGGGGTGAGTCCGTTCCTCCTCATGGTGCCCCTGGAAAAGGCCTGCTTCTGCAGGCCAAACTGAACACGGACAAATCGTGTTGTAAATCTTTTGTGACAGGCTGAACGGAAAGTGTAATCTTCAAACTTTTCAAACTTTTATAGATAACAACTACAGGAATGCCTGACACAAATAAGAATGTGATGAAGAAGAATAGGAAGAAGAAGAAGAATAGGAAGAAGAAGAATAGGAAGAAGAAGAAGTATAGGAAGAAGAAGAAGAAGAATAGGAAGAAGAAGAAGAATAGGAAGAAGAAGAATAGGAAAAAGAGGAAGAAGATACTGCTGCTGCTGAAGATGATGAAGGAGAAAGTGTGGGAGAAGTAAAAAAGAAGGTGAAGAGCATGGAAGTAGTGAAACATACATGTCTGACAAAAAATTAAAGACTTTAACATAATCAATATCTTTGTAACTACGAACGTCTTTAAAAAAAAAACAAATTCCTGCTATTCCATTTGATTGGGCTAAACCTCTATGGCTTTAATGTCTCCTACACCTCCCACAATACATTCTATATTATTATTAGTTGTTTTTCTTCATGTAGAATTAACCTACAAGGAAAGAAAGGGTTTTTTCAATTCCGATATTTCTGTTCCATTGACTTGAATGGGACTTCCGGGATCGAAATCGGCGATACCCGATACTTTTTTTAGATCGGCCGATCCATTCCGATCTGATATTTTTCAGTATCGGGTGGTATCGCTCAACACTACTTTTAATGGCTAACTGAAAAGATGGTAACACATTGCAAGCTTTCGAGACTACTCAGGTCTAGTGTTGAGCTTTCCGATACCGCAAGTATCGGGTATCGGCTGATATTTGCCGTATCGGAATTCCGATACCGAGTACCGATACTTTTTTCGTATCGGATACCGGAATCGGAAGTCCAAAATGCAATGATGATTGGCTGCCGAAATGACGTCATCATGATGCGCTGTCTGTGCGCATCATGATGCGCCATCAGTTCGGGCCTTCGGGGGGGCTGTGCCGACTGTCCGGGGGTCTGTACCGGCCTGCTGGTGGTCTGTGCAGGCTCCGGTGGTCTGTGCCGGCCTGCCGGGGGGCTGTACCGGCCTGCCGGTGGTCTGTGCAGGCTCCGGGGGTCTGTGCCGGCCTGCCGGTGGTCTGTGCAGGCTCCGGTGGTATGTGCCGGCCTGCCGGGGGGCTGTGCCGGCCTGCTGGTGGTCTGTGCAGGCTCCGGTGGTCTGTGCCGGCCTGCCGGGGGGCTGTGCCGGCCTGCCGGTGGTCTGTGCAGGCTCCGGGGGTCTGTGCAGGCATCATCCGATGGGGCTACAAGTCCCATCGGGCGATGCCTGCTACCATGACAGTGATTGACACATTAGCCATTGATGGGACAGTAGTAGTCCCATCATCCAGCTAATGTGTTGAATGTAAAAAAAAAAAAAATTTACATGCTACATACATGCTACATACATACAACATGCATACTACATATATACTACATGTAACATACATACTACATACATGCTACATACTACATGCATGCTACATACTACATACATGCTACATACATGCATGCAACATACATACAACATATATACTACATGCATGCAACATGCATACTACATATATACTACATGTAACATACATACTACATATATACTACATGCATACTACATACATACTACATACATGCTACATACATACTACATACATGCATGCAACATACATACTACATATATACCACATGCATGCAACATGCATACTACATATATACTGCATATATACTACATGCATGCAATATACATATATACTACATACAATACATACATATAGACATACAGTACATATAACATAGAGTACATACTCACCGTCACTTGTCACTTTGATCCCCAAAGCCATTGTCGCCTGAGGAATAAATATCAAAATAAAAAAACACCAATATACTTACCCCGATCCGCAGAAGTCCACGAGGGTCCCACGTCCATCTTGCGTGGAGAACAGCAGCATCAGCTGATGCTACAGTTCTCTACCAGCTCCAGGAATACAATGACGGAAGGTAGGTATCCTTCCGCACTGTATTCCTCCACCACTGTAAAAAAAAAAGTCCCTAGTCTCACTTTATGCCATTGCTGCGTGGGAATTTCCCACGCAGCAATGGCATAAAGTGAGACTAGGGACTTTTTTTTTACAGTGGTGGAGGAATACAGTGCGGAAGGATACCTACCTTCCGTCATTGTATTCCTGGAGCTGGTAGAGAACGGTAGCATCAGCTGATGCTGCTGTTCTCCACGCAAGATGGACGTGGGACCCTCGTGGACTTCTGCGGATCGGGGTAAGTATATTGGCGTTTTTTTATTTTGATATTTATTCCTCAGGCGACAATGGCTTCGGGGATCAAAGTGACAAGTGACGATGAGTATGTACTCTATGTTATATGTACTGTATGTCTATATGTATGTATTGTATGCAGTATATATGTATGTTGCATGCATGTAGTATATATGCAGTATATATGTAGTATGCATGCTGCATGCATGTGGTATATATGTAGTATGTATGTTGCATGCATGTATGTAGTATGTATGTAGTATGTATGTAGCATGTATGTAGTATGTATGTAGTATGCATGTAGTATATATGTAGTATGTATGTTACATGTAGTATATATAGTATATATGTAGTATGCATGTTGCATGCATGCAGTATATATGTTGTATGTATGTTGCATGCATGTATGTAGTATGTATGTAGCATGTATGTAGCATGTATGTAGTATGTATGTAGTATGCATGTAGTATATATGTAGTATGTATGTTACATGTAGTATATATAGTATATATGTAGTATGCATGTTGCATGCATGTAGTATATATGTTGTATGTATGTTGCATGCATGTAGTATATATGTATTATGTATGTAGTATGTATGTAGCATATATGTAGCATGTATGTAGTATGCATGTTGCATGTAGTATATATGTAGTATGTATGTTACATGTAGTATATATAGTATATATATATAGTATGCATGTTGCATGCATGTAGTATATATGTTGTATGTATGTTGCATGCATGTAGTATATATGTATTATGTATGTAGTATGTATGTAGCATGTATGTAGTATGTAGCATGCATGTAGTATGTAGCATGTATGTAGTATGTATGTTACATGTAGTATATATGTAGTATGCATGTTGTATGTATGTAGCATGTATGTAGCATGTATGTAGCATGTAAATTTTTTTTTTTTTTTTTACATTCAACACATTAGCCGGATGATGGGACTACTACTGTCCCATCATTGGCTAATGTGTCAATCACTGTCATGGTAGCAGGCATCGCCCTATGGGACTTGTAGTCCCATCGGACGATGCCTGCACAGACTACCGGAGCCTGCACAGACCACCGGCAGGCCGGCACAGCCCCCCGGCAGGCCGGCACAGACCACCGGAGCCTGCACAGACCACCGGCAGGCCGGCACAGCCCCCCGACAGGCCGGCACAGACCACCGGAGCCTGCACAGACCCCCCGGCAGGCCGGCACAGACCCCCGGCAGGCCGGCACAGACCACCGGAGCCTGCACAGAACCCCCGGCAGGCCGGCACAGCCCCCCAGCAGGCCGGCACAGACCACCGGAGCCTGCACAGACCCCCCGGCAGGCCGGCACAGCCCCCCGAAAGGCCCGTACAGACCCCAGAGAGGCTGTACAAGGCAAAAATAGGGTTTTTCTTATTCCGATACCGGAAGTCCCATAGACTTGAATGGGACTTCCGGTATCGGAATCGGCGATACCCGATATTTTTTTTAGATCGGCCGATACCATCCAATCCGATACTTTTAAGTATCGGACGGTATCGCTCAACACTACTCAGGTCTCTTCTATCAACCTATTATTCATGTGATGTCATTGTTTAGAGAGGGGCAAACTTATTCCAATGGAATTAAATGCCACTCGAACTTTACAAACATCTGCATTCTGGAGAATTTGGATTTTTTTAAGTTCACTAAGCATGAATTCAACAAAATGTTGACTAGCTTGGCCAGTATCTTACTGAACAGTAGAGGACCTGCAAAAAGGTTAGAAGCAAAAAAAGTACCACACCTCTCACTTCTCTGGCGGCTCCCTGCTGCTCCCTTCCCACTGTCTGCTCTTTTCTGCCTTTGTCACACCACATTCCCGACTGTGTTCACTCTAGGTCAGTACTTCCTACCACACACAGACTCCAGAGTTCCCTGCAATTGTTCTGTGATGTTCTAAAGTCCTAGCCTAGAGTGAACACTGGACCATGACTTTGCGGAACTGATCTCCCAGGCCTGCTAGATACTGGAAGCCCTGGCCTAGAGTGAACCCTGGCCAGAGATGTGATGAGAGGAAGATGTGATGCATCAGAGGTGTGAAGAACTGGATAAGGGGCAGGGACAAGCGAGGAAAAACAAATGTGAATGGTGAGGTTTTCTTAAACCTTTCTCTGGCCACTATCATCACTCTCACTATTCCATGTCTGCTGTCCAGTCCTGTACTGCAGAGCATCTGTGTCATGCTGTTCACTTTAAGCTGGGTTTTCTGGCTTAACAATGGCCACAAGTCCGGGCCTATATGAGTAGTTAACCCTAGGGCCTGCTCTTCACCAGATGTCCAGTCACCTTAGCCATAGTAGCAATGTGATGCAGGACCAATCGGCAGGCAGGAAGCAGTGGCATGGCCGGAATGGTAAACAGTGAGTTAAACTTTTTTTTTTACTTCTTACGTTTATTATGCTCTGGGGTCTTGTGAGACCACAGAACATAATAAGGGATATTCATGAAGAATAACTTTTCTGCAAATCAAATTTCCCAAAGAAAATCTGCGCCAACGGGAAAATTCAGATTTTGCCAGATCCGTTCATCTCTATTACTGGTACATTTCAGCTCTTGCAGCCTTAATTGATAATTAGGACTTCATTATAAAGTAGGTATACATTGATTCATATAACTATAAAGTCTAGTCTATGTAAGATGATGAAGTGTGCGCACACTGTCTGCTGCCAAGTCATCTGGACTAACACTGTGAGCTGATCTAACAATTTATGAGCCATCAGTCACATAGGCAGACAGTAGAAACCTTTGCAAGATATATATATTCAAAGCTTGCAAAAAAAAGTGAAACTTTGCAAAATGTGAGCTAAACCATGAGCACAGCACTTTCACTTTGACTTTTATGAAAATGGTAGCATGTACCTCGTACAGTGATACTTGGAAGACTAGTTGGGTTAGGAAAAATTAAAGGGATAGGGAACTGGTAGGTGATTTTGACTGATTTTATTTTTTTACATAGTCCATCCTCTGGGTAAAGTTCTATTTTACTCAGACAATCCCTTTAACTTGACATTTTTTTCATTTCAATTTTCAACTGCCGAAAAGCTGAGTAATTGGCAGCCATAAAGCTGTTGATTATATTAGTTTATTCCATGGAGTTTCATGTATGTGAAAGAAAGAAAATCTACAATATGAAAATAAGAAATACATTTCACATGCAGAAATTCCTATAAACATGCTTCGATATGTAGAACAAAATATCAGTGAAATCATTGAAAGCATTTTAACAATGTGTTTAACTGTATTGACCTGAAAACTTAACTCTGTCACCAGCTATTGTATACATAACTGAATAAATAGATTAGACTTGATGAAGCTGGTGTACTTACTTTGAAAATTCAAGTCAACAAAGAAAGTACACACTTGATTAAAATGACCATTTTAGAAATCTAGCTAAAGAGAGAGAGAGCTCCTGATCACAAGTACATTTAGCCCTTCCCATCCAACCTTATTGACAGTTGCAGCTTGTAGTGAGGAGAAGGAGGGACGAGGGACATTGAGGAGATGTCATCAGGTTGCATGGGAAGAGAATAGGTTTAAAATTTATTTATTGTTTAATGTGGTCATTTGAGTTTTTAAAGTAAAGTAAGTGTAATTATCTCATCAGGTCCAAGAAACCTATTAATTAACATTGTAGTTTGTAATGTGAAATCTTGTAAAAGATCAGCTTTATCGTGCAATAACAACTCATCACGGTATTCGCGATAGTTTTCGCAACTTCAACAATTTTGTGACTTTTGGTCAAAATGGAAGATGAATGAGTGGGACGGGGCATAGCAAACCCTGATGACAAATTGATCCAAATTTACACCACTTTAGTGTTATAAAATAAGCCCAAAATATACTTCAGTCTTAGACTAGAGTAACGTTTCTGTCTGAAATAGACAAGGACAGCTCTTTTTGTGTTATGCACATCTTACTCCAGTTGTGACTTCATTAAGACTATGAGAAAAGTGAAGAGAGCGGCACTTCCACAGGTGAAATAAAAGCACTATTTTTATTTCTTTAAACTGTAAAACCCGACATACAAAGATAAAAAAGTGCTATGATTAAGGGCGTATAGTATGCCAGAAACGCGTCAGTTTTTTTATCCTTGTATGTTGGGTTTTACCGCTTAAAGAAATAAAATAATGCTTTTATATCACCTGTGGAAGTGCCGCTCTCTTCACTTTTCCCACTCTTGCTGAGCCACACCAGCTGGAGCTACGGCACACACCGGTTTTCATCCCATGGACTTTCAACCTGAAAAGCGTGGTAAGTGTTAATGAATTGAATTTAACTTCTCGATCTGTCTCACATGAGTGTGTAAACAATCATCCTTTCACATTCACAAAAAATGACCTATTTTTCACCTTAATTGTCATTCCTATGCAATCTGTTTTGGATTTACTCTTATACATCATCAGTAAATAAAATAACCAGCAGTGACCAATAATTTTCCAATGTTATTAATGGCAATGCTTCTTTAAAAATCAGATGTTTTACAGTTGATCCTTATGGTATCGAATGTTTTTCCACACCCACAGACTTGCATAGGCTAGTCTCATCAAAAGCACAGAATAGATTAGTGGGTACTGCAATGTTTTACATGCAAACATTTGGTCCAAGTATGAAAAGCTGAGTGCTTCTAAGGCTCTTAGTAAAACAAAAGGAGTCATACTGAGCAATATGCTTGCATATTGGACACAGTAACTATAAATGAAATGTAACTTAATAGGTATTAACATACATGTTTTTATTGTATCAATAACAATTTTAAAAAACAAACACTAGGGTTTCATGACTATTACAAGCACTTCTAGAAGTACCGTATATACTCGTGTATAAGCCGACCCCTCTAATTTTGCCACAAAAAACTGGACAACCTTATTGACTCGCATATAAGCCTAGGGTGGAAAATGCAGCAGCTACTGGTAAATTTCTAAAATAAAAACAGATACCAATAAAAGTAAAATTAATTGAGACATCAGTATGTCAAATGTTTTTGAATATCCATATTCAATCAGGAGCCCCATATAATGCTCCATACAGTTCATGATGGGCCCCACAAGATGCTCCATACAAAACACACCCCATATAATAATGCTGCACAAAGGTTAATAATGCCCCAATAAGATGCTCCATAGATTATGCCCCCATAAGATGCTCCATAGATTATGCCCCCATAAAATGCTCCATAGAATAATATGCCCCCATATAATGCTCCATAAAGGTTATGGCCCCATAAGATGCTCCATAGATTATGCCCCCATAAAATACTCCATAGATTATGGCCCCATAAAATGCTCCATAGATTAAGCCCCATATGCTGCCCCATAAGATGCTCCATAGATTATGCCCCCATAAAATGCTCCATAGATTATGGCCCAATAAAATGCTTCATTGATTATGCCCCCATATGCTGCCCCATAAGATGGTCTACAGATTAAGCTCCCATATGTTGCTCCATAGATTATGCCCCATATGCAGTTGCTGCAAAAAAAATAAAAAAATGACATACTCACCTCTCGTCACTGGGGGCCAGATGCCGGTTCCTGAGCAGGCTGAGACACCGGCGCGTTATGGGGGACAGGTGCTGGTATCGCTGCTGGCTCAGGACCCAGCATCTGAGATATTCACCTGTCCCCTGTCCATCGTTGCTTGCTGCTGTCTGCCGTGTCCTGTCAGTGACTGTCCAGGCAGCAGAGGGCATGGCGCACATTAACCACGTCATTGCGCCCTCTGCTGCCTAAACGTCACTGACAGAGGACGCAGCAGACAGCAGCAAGCAGAGATGAACAGGGGCAGGTGAATATTGGATATACTCACCCCCTCCTGGCACAGTCTTTGTAGCCCCCCCGCTTCTCCCGGTCTCCTTTTCTTCCTTCAGAGGTCACGTGGTACTGCTAATTAAACTCATGAATATGCGCATATTCATGAGTTTAATGAGCGGTACCACGTGACCACTGAAGGAAGGGAGACTGTAGGAGAAGCGGGGGGGCTGCAGAGATGCGTCGGGGGGGTCAGTATGATCTCTGACACCCCCTCTCCCCCCCCACCGACCCCCAGGTATATGACTCATGTATAAGCCGAGAGGGGGACTTTCAGCCCCCAAAAATGGGCTGAAAATCTCGGCTTATACACGAGTATATAAGGTAATTGCAGATAAATAAAGTGAGCAAGTGGTAACAAGAGAAGGTTTGCCGGAAAAATCTGCCTATTTAGATCAGAGTTTATTTGGTGAACATATGCTACTTTTAGAGATGAGTGGATCTTTTCAAATTTTAATTCACCGACTGTCAAATTTTCTAAAAAAAAGATTTATGGCAAATATACTTTCATGATACTATAATATCTATAATATGCTGTGTGATGTATCTATATATATATACTGTATATATAATATATATTTACGTAATTATATAATTGCATCTATAGATACATATAAATATACATATAGTTATATAGTTAAAGTTACTATTATTAGAACATGTAATTATTTTTTAATGTCCAACTGACTTCCACCTATCTGGCTTTGAGAAAATGGATGGTAAATGGATGGTAAATTGTCTAAAAATTATCCCCTTGGGGGGCACATACATACATTGCTGTTGTTTTTAGACATGTGGTGCAAATAGAAGATGCTGTGTCATTTTCACAAAGTTGGGTGCAAGAATTATCCATATTTGGAGGTTACAAAGAGCTTTATAGTTTTCTAAATTAAGAAGTGATAGTTTATTTATAAGACATCCAAAAATTCTCCCTCTAATAATGAGATAAAACAGATGTACCGGACTGTTTTGAATGCAAATAAGTAATGGCTCTCAACCAAAAGTATTCTTTTTTTGTGGTTGGTAACTGATTTGCTAGTCATAAAATCATTAGGCAATTACAATGCCTTTTCAATTAGCAGTCCCAAAATTATCACCCTGTATCTAGAGACAATGTGACCCTGATTTTGTACCTTTCACAAAAATTAGCCCTATTTTCAGAGCGCTTTCTTGAGAGTATAAAACTTAAGAATACATTTTGTAGCATCAGTAGTGCAGTCAAACACTATGAAGCACAAGAGGGCAGTCAAGAGGTGTATGGTTGGCATGGTTCTGAAATGGCTGTGAAAGCAGCAGCACAGTAGACAAAGCAGGCCAGGAGATGCTTGGAATTTCAGGACCAGCAAAGCAGCCCGGGCAGCAGCAGTGCACTGAAGCACTATGAAAGAGAGTAGGCATCCTGGAAGTGTTTGTATGGTGTGGCTGTGCATTGGCTGTGGCAGGAGCAGCATGGTAGAGAATTATGACTGAGGAGCCCCCCAAAAATTTGTAAATTTAGGAAAAGTAATTACAGCCCCTGAAGCAGTAATACAATATTTATGATTTCATGGGAGGAGATGTCCGGCAGAGTGTGATCCATTGACCCTGGTGGCAGCAGAACGGTTTAGATGACAGGCAATGGAAAGGCAAATCGTAAAGTTGATTTAATAATATCCATCAACTGACTGTGCATAAAAGTCAGCACTGATGTATGTTTGATTCATTTTAACAAATATTACATTTTTCACACTTATAGCTGATAACCTGGTCCATTTTGGTGTAAAAAAATCCACCAACCTTTTTTGCCATTTCTAGGGGCTGGACAATATGGGGCTGGACATGATAGTACACCCATAGCAAACTGGCCAGTTCTTGTCATTGGTCCAATTTGTTGACCCACAAATCCATGGGCATGGGACTCGTGGTGCATTAGAAAGGTCATATTCTAGGCATGACTGAACAAGTGAACCTGACTTTTCAGGTGGTACAACTCTGTTTACTGATGTGCATCAATTTTTGCACTGACAGATATACTATGTGGTCCATCATGTCATATATATTGTAGTTGGTGCTGCTGTCTGAAAAATTGTTAATTTTGTGAAATAACTTTTTATATACTGTATATTATTCAAATCATTCACTTTTGAACATTTTAAAAAACTTGACAGATTCTTTTAATTTTTTTCCTTTTTTGACTTTCGGTGTACAATTAAAGAGGTTGCTACACAACTACACATTCAGAAAGTAATTTGCATGAACAATCAGCAGTATTACTATCAAAACTATATGTCCAGGTTGGAAACAAAGCCAAATTGTGTGTCCACCCCCCTAATGAAATAAGAGGAATAAAGGGGTGGAATACTCCTAATTTATCAAAACTTGAGAACCCATCATTTACAGAGTAGCCACAAACCACCAAAGCAAAAAAAGAAAACTATTATTAAAATAAGTTTAAAATAACCGTGCATGCAGAATATTGTGGTCCAAAAAGGAGGTAGAAGAAAATGGAGAAGCATCAATATCGAGTGTCAAAGGAAAAGCATGCACTAGAAAAACGTTACAATAGTAATAGGCAGGGCCACCATCAGGGCATTACTGCCCTTACTGCTGTATTGGGCCTGGTCAGCAGCAGTACAGAAGGGGGCCCGCAGGTCCGGGATCCTGCTCTTATGCTTCTACTCATCGTCATCGGGCCCCAAGTACTGTGCGCTGCTGGCCTGCGGTGTACACATCAGCACAGCAGCTGACACCTGAACTGTTAGAAAGGAAGAGCTGAAGGACCTGTGATGACATCATCATTATCATAGGTCAATCACCATTTATCAGCTTCGCCTCCTGATCACATGACGATGACATCACCACAGGTCTTTCAGCTCTCAGAGCAGCAGCTCCATCCTGGTTGTGTGCAGCTCGAGTTCTCTGGTATCAGCCAACAGCAGATTTCTGGTTCCTGCTGTTCCGGTGAGATTACAGGAGGGTTTAATGCAGTTTTGGTGCTTGTGGTAAATCTGTGAGAGGAGAGTGTGGGGTGGGATAAGAGCCGTTCCTGTGGAGGCTCCTGGCCCATGTGACTGCGGATTCTCAGGGTTTTGGACATGCAGCATTGTATGGGACTGCACATGATGAAGTGGGGGTAAGGGGCAGATGGGGCAGTATGTGGAGACAGATGGGCAGAATGTGGAGTCAGATGGGGCAGAATGTGGAGTCAGATGGGGCAGTGTTATGAATGAGTCACCAAAGGAGGAAAAAACAAAAATACAAGCTAAGTCCAGAAAACCGGAGAGGTTGGTAGCTATCGGATTGCAGACCCCTGATCCTATCCACAACTAACAGTAGCTGTGGGGGGTTCCTACGATGCCCTAGACCCCTCGATCACAGCCGGAGAACTAAATAGGCCTAAAGAAAGAAAGGGGAAATCTAAACTGCCCCAGAGCAGACCCCAAAGCAATAGGCAGCCCCCAACATATAATGACGGTGAAGCAAGATGAAAACACTAACACAGATAGAAAGATATGTTGAGCAAACGATGGGGCCCAAGCTAACTAAAAAGGACAGGATAGAAAAGCTGTTGTCTGCAATCCGCAAAAAAAACTACCAAAAAAAGACCCAACCGACTGATAGGAAAAACAGGCCCTGAAGTCGCTAGGACTTCAAAATGACTATATCAGCACTCAGGTAAATTCTGAAGACAGAGCAAAGAGACAAACTGATCAGAGACAAAAATGGAACTCAGCACACCCCCAACCGGGGATGGCTGAACTCCAAAAAACAAGGTAAACAAAACAAAACTAATAAGTTCAATAGCAGAGCAAAAACTTATCTTTGGGAAGCAGGAATCAGACTGGTCTCCAAGAATCCAGCAGAGAAATCACCAGCGACTCAGAAGGGCGTCAGCTGCCTTATATCCAGTCAGCAGTTCCTGTTACCCAGTCATCATCTACCAGATCAGGTGTTTGGTAATCAGCCTCACTACCTTCCTTCACCAGAAGAGGGAGTTCATCAGACATTGACGGTGAAGGGGAAAATGAACTCACAACAGTACCTCCCCTTTGAGGAGGGGTCACCGAACCCTCATCCACGCCACCAGGGTGATCAGGATGGGCCCGATGAAAGGCATGAACCAATCTTTCGGCATGAATATCGGATGCAGGGACCCAAGCATTATCCTCCTGGCCATAACCCTTCCATTTAACCAAATACTGGAGTCTCCGTCTAGCCAGGCGAGAATCCAGCATCTTCTCAACCTCATATTCCACATTACCTTCAACCAATACAGGGTCAGGAGGTGCCACCACAGGAACTACTGGCTCAACAAACCTCTTTAACAGAGACTTATGAAACACGTTATGGATCTTAAATGTAACAGGAAGAGCCAATCGAAAAGAGACTGGATTAAGAATCTCCAAAATCTTGTAAGGTCCAATAAATCTAGGTTTAAACTTTGGAGAAGCCACCTTCATAGCAATATTCTTTGATGACAACCAAACCATATCACCCACTTTAAACTGGGGACCAATGGTCCTCTGCCGGTTGGAAAACTGCTGGGCCTTTTCCTGGGAGAGAGACAACTTATCCACCACTTGGTCCCAGATCTGGTGCATTCTCTCCACCACAGTGTCAACACCTGGGCAGGCAGAAGGCTCCACCTGCCCTGAAGAGAATCGAGGGTGAAACCCAAAGTTACAAAAAAAAGGTGACATCAAAGTGGCAGAACTAGCTCTATTATTTAAAGCAAATTCGGCCAAGGGCAAAAATGAAACCCAATCATCCTGATCAGCAGAAATAAAACATCTCAAATACGACTCCAAAGTCTGGATTGTTCTCTCCGTCTGCACATTGGTCTGAGGGTGAAACGCAGAGGAGAAGGACAACTGAATTCCCAGCTTGGAACAGAAAGTCCTCCAAAATCTAGACACAAACTGAACTCCTATGCCAGATACAATGTTCTCAGGAATCCCGTGCAAGCGAACCACCTGTTGCAAAAACAAGGGCACCAACTCTGAGGAAGATGGCAACTTAGGGAGTGGTACAAGATGGAACATCTTAGAGAATCTATCACAAATCACCCAAATAACAGTCATTCTCTGAGAGACAGGCATATCAGAGATAAAATCCATTGAAATATGGGTCCATAGCCTCCTGGGCACCGGCAAAGGCATCAACAACCCACTAGAGCGAGAACAAGGTTTAGACCGAGAGCAAGTCCCACAGGACTGCACAAAATTCCTGACATCACGTGACAAGTTGGGCCACCAAAAAGACCGACTCACCAAATCTCTAGTACAAAAAATACCTGGATGACCAGCCAATGCAGAGCAATGAACTTCAGACATCACTCTCTTCCTCCACTGGTCAGGAACATACAATTTTCCAATGGGACAACGCTCAGGTTTGTCCTCCCGAAACTCTTCCAGAGCACGTCTCAAATCGGGCGAGATGGCAGAAAGAACTACCACCTCACCTAAGATGGTAGCAGGCTTGGTCACAACAGGAGAATCAGCAAAGAAACTCCTAGAGAGGGCGTCTGCCTTGATATTCTTAGTGCCCGGAAGAAAAGAGACCACAAAATCAAAACGTGTGAAAAACAAGGCCCACCTAGCCTGTCTAGGATTCAAGCGTTTGGCCGACTCCAGGTAAATCAAATTCTTGTGGTCAGTAAGGACCACGACTTGATGTTTAGCTCCCTCCAACCAATGTCTCCACTCCTCAAATGCCCATTTCATGGCTAACAGTTCCCGATTCCCCACATCATAGTTACGTTCGGATGGGGAGAACTTTCGGGAAAAGAAAGCACAGGGATTCATTTTAGATGTTACAGGATCCTTTTGGGACAAAACAGCTCCTGCACCAATCTCAGAAGCGTCCACCTCTACCTGAAACGAGAGTGAGACATCAGGTTGCCGCAAAACCGGAGCAGAAGTGAACCTTCGCTTCAGCTCCTGAAAGGAAGAAACAGCCTCCGGAGACCAATTCAGCACATCAGCACCCTTCTTAGTCAAATCAGTCAATGGTTTGGCAATACCAGAAAAATTAGCTATAAATTTACGATAAAAATTAGCAAAACCCAAAAACTTCTGGAGGGCCTTCAAAGAAGTGGGCTGAACCCAATCATAAATGGCCTGTACCTTGACCGGGTCCATTTCAATAGTTGACGGAGACAAAAAAAATCCCAAAAATGAAATCCTCTGTACACCAAAAAGGCATTTCGATCCCTTGACATACAGGGAATTCTATCTCAAAATCCGGAACACAGTCCGAACATGTTCCACATGAGAGTCCCAATCCTTGGAAAAGAACAAAATATCATCCAGATAGATGATCAAAAATTTATCCACCAAGTCTCGGAAAATATCATTCATGAAGCACTGGAAGACAGAAGGGGCATTAGTGAGCCCAAAAGGCATCACCAGGTACCCCAGAACAATGGTATCATGCAAATTATGCAACACCAAAAATCTGCAATTCTCTTGATGGTCTGGGGCAACCCGCATTACCACCTGGGTCCAAAACTGAGGTTTATTCTTCGCCAAAGGAGTAGCATCAATACCCCTCAAAGGGATAGGCGTCCGCAGAGGTGTCATAGGAAATCCACAACGTTTAGCAAAATCCAAGTCCATCAGGTTCAGAGCTGCTCCCTAATCCACAAAAGCCTTAGCGGAAAATGTGGACAGGGAGCAGATCAGAGTAATTGCCAGAAGAAACTTAGGTTGAACACCACCCACAGCAAATGTGTGTGCAAAACGTTTCTCTCGTTTAGGGCAGACAGAAATGATATGCGAGGCATCACAACAGAAGAAACACAGCTTATTACGCCTTCTGAACTCCTGACGCTGCGCCCCAGACAAAACTCTTTATCACATTGCATAGGTTCAGACATTTGTTCAACAGGTGGCAACACCTCTCGTGCGGTTTTGCGTTCACGCAAACGCCGATCAACCTGAATGGCTAATGACATAGAATCATCAAGACCAGAGGGAACAGGAAATCCCAACATAGTATCTTTTACGGTTTCTGACAAACCCTTCCGAAAGAGAGCTGCCAAGGCACCGTCATTCCAGGTAGTAAGGACCGCCCACTTTCGGAACTTTTGACAGTACAACTCTGCAGAATCCTGACCCTGGCTCAATGCCAACAGGGCCTTTTCAGCCTGATCAATAGCATTAGGTTCATCATACAACAACCCCAAGGCTTGAAAAAATGCCTTCACATTAGTAAGAATAGGATCATCAGGTTTCAAAGAAAACGCCCAATCCTGGGGATCGCCGCTCAGCAAAGAGATGACAATTTTAACCTGCTGCGCAGAGTTCCCCGATGAGTTAGGCTTCAAGGCAAAAACTAATTTACAATTATTCTTAAATTTCAAAAATTTAGACCGATCCCCAAAAAACACATCAGGAGTAGGGATCTTTGGTTCAGCAGCATGTGAATGAGCAAGATAGGCGGAAATTCCCCGCACTTCAGCAGTGAGCTGCTCCACACGATCAGACAATTGCTTCATCTCCATTGAGAAAGAAAAAAAAATACAAGCTAAGTCCAGAAAATCCGAGAGGTTGGTAGCTATCGGATTGCAGACCCCTGATCCTATCCACAACAACTAACAGTAGCCGTGGGGAGTTCCTACGATGCCCTAGACCCCTCGATCACAGCCGGAGAACTAAATAGGCCTAAAGAAAGGAAGGGGAAATCTAAACTGCCCCAGAGCAGACCCCAAAGCAATAGGCAGCCCCCAACATATAATGACGGTGAAGCAAGATGAAAACACTAACACAGATAGAAAGATAGGTTCAGCAAACGATGGGGCCCAAGCTAGCTAAAAAGGACAGGATAGAAAAGCTGCTGTCTGCAATCCGCAAAAAACCCTACCAAAAAAAGACCCAACCGACTGATAGGAAAAACAGGTCCTGAAGTCGCTAGGACTTCAAAATGACTATATCAGCACTCAGGTAAATTCTGAAGACAGAGCAAAGAGACAAACTGATCAGAGACAAAATGGAGCTCAACACACCCCCGACCGGGGATGGCTGAACTCCAAAAAACAAGGTAAACAAAACAAAACTAATAAGTTCAATAGCAGAGCAAAAACTTATCTTTGGTAAGCAGGAATCAGACTGGTCTCCAAGAATCCAGCAGAGAAATCACCAGCGACTCAGAAGGGCGTCGGCTGCCTTATATCCAGTCAGCAGTTCCTGTTACCCAGTCATCATCTACCATATCAGGTGTTTGGTAATCAGCCTCACTACCTTCCTTCACCAGAAGAGGGAGTTCATCAAACATCGACGGTGAAGGGGAAAATGAACTCACAACAGGACAGAATATGGAGACAGATGGGGCAGGATGTGGAGACAGATGGGGCAGCATGTGGAGACAGATGGGGAAGCATGTGGAGACAGATGGGACAGGATGTGGAGACAAATGGGGCAGCATGTGGAGACAGATGGGGCAGAATGTGGAGTCGGATGGGGCAGCAAGTGGAGACAGATGGGGAGAATGTGGTGTCAGATGGGGCAGAATCTGAAGACAGATTTGGCAGCATGTGGCGAAAGATGGGGCAGGATCAAGGGGCAGGAAGTGGAGTCAGATGGGGCAGGATGTGAAAACAGATGGGGCAGGATGTGGAGGCAGATGGGGCAGGATCACGGGCAGGATGTGGAGACAGATGGGGCAGGATGTGGACACAGATGGGGCAGGATCAAGGGGCAGGATGGGGAGACAGATGGGACAGGATCATGGGAAAGGATGTGGAGACAGATGGGGCTGGAATATGGGGCAGAATGTGGAGACAGATGGGGCAGAATGTGGAGTCAGATGGGGCAGGATGTGGAGTCAGATGGGGCAGGATGTAGAGTCAGATGGGGCAGCATGTGGAGACAAATGGGGCAGCATTTGGAGGCAGATGGAGCAGAATGTGGAGGCGCATGGGTCAGAATGTGAAGGCAGATGGGAAAAATGTGTAATCATATGGGGCAGAATGTAAAGTCAGATGGGGCTGGATGTGGAGTCAGATGGAGCAGGATGTGGAGACAGATGGGGCAGGATGGGGAGACAGATGTAGCAGGATCAAGGGGCTGGATGTGGACACAGATAGGGCAGGATGTGGACACAGATGGGGCAGGATCATGGGGCAGGCTGTGGAGACAGATGGGGCAGGATGTGAAGACAGATGGTGCAGGATGTGGAAACAGATGGGACAGAATAATGGGGCAGGATGTGGAGACAGATGGGGCAGAATCATGGGGCAGGATGTGGAGAATGATGGGGTAGAAACATGGGGCAGGATGGAAACAGATGGGGCAGGATCATGGGGCAGGATGGAGACGATGGAGACAGATGGGCCAGATGGGTCAGGATCTTGGGACAGATGGGTCAGGATCTTGGGACAAATGGGGCAGGATCATGGGACAGATGGGGCAGGATGGGGTGATCATATGGGGGCAGAATGAATACTCATTGATCATATGGGGGCAGAATGAATACTCATGAGGGCAGGATGGCAGACCATATGGCTGGAGCCAGGAATGAGATACATGGGGCCAGGATGGGGGATAGTATTACCATAGGGGCTAATTGAGGGATATTATTACTGCAGTGATGTATTTTATTTTTTTGAGGATACTGTTTTAATTGGGGGGCGGTCCTGTTATTGTGCAGATTGACACTATGTCGCCTTTCTTTCTTCATCTGGTGTAGTGGAGAAGTTGGGAAAAATTACTTTAGTATTTTTCTATCAGACGTGTGGGGCATTTTTTGCAGGGTTTTTTGCGTGATTGCAGACAGAGTCTTTCCTTTCCTGTCCTGTCTAGTTAGTGTGGGCCCCATCGTTTGCTCAGTCTATTTTCCTACCTGCGTTTGTGTTTTCATCTTGTCTCACTGACAATATATGTTTGGGGGCTATCTATTCCTTTGGGGTCTGCTCTGGTGCAGTTTAGATTTCCCCTTTCTTGCTTTAGGCTTAATGAGTTCTCCGGCTGTGTCGAGGTGTCTAGGATCATCGTAGGTACGCTCCACGCCTACTGCTAGTTGTGTGGATAGGATCAGAGGTCTGCAGTCCGCTTAGTTACCAACCTCTCTGGTTTTCTGTGGCTTAGCTTGGTCTTGCTTTCTTCCTCGGTGACCCAATCAGAACACTTAGGATTTCTTCTATTTTTGTTAGCCACAAAGGCAAAACTGAGAGCTGCAGGCTGAAACCCTCACCTGTCAGCTTTATCATGGTGGTTATCAAGAATAGAGGGGTCCCACATAAATAAATAAAAAATTGCATGGGGTCCCCCATTTTTGACCAACAGCCAAGCTAAAGAAAACAGGCGGGGGCTGGTATTCTCAGAATGGCAAGGTGTCATGGATATTGGCCCCAAGCCTATAAAAGGCAGCTGCAGCCACCCCAGAACTGGTACATCTATTAGATGCTAAAACTGACCTGCCATTATGATTCTCCAGGTCATTACGAGTTCGTAGATACCAAACATGTACAGGTTGTTTTTTATGGGCGACGCTCATAGCAATCTGGCAATGACAACCACAGGGGTCTCATGCAGACCCCGGGTTGTCATGCCAACCCATCGGCAACCCAAGGTCATGTGACATGGGTGCCAAAGGGTGAGTTTAGTGATGTGCTTCCTGCACGATCACATTAAATGGTGCTGTCAGATGTTGACAGCAACATTTAACAGGTTAATAGCCACGGGTAGATCACGATTCCACCTACGGCTGTTAGGGGCACATGTCAGCTGTTCAAAACAGCTGACATGTGCCAGGAAAGATGTGGGCCAGGAAAGGAAGGGACATGACATGTGCAGTACATGTGCGACGCATGTCGTGAAGGGGTTAAAGTTAAACCACTGAGAGCTATAAAATGTATTTTAGCATGTTTTCTGTCATTTTGAACATGTGAATTCTTTGATTAATTAATACAACCTTCAATAAAAGAGAAGGAAAAAAATCATCCTTAGTGATGTAACAGTAGAAAAAAGCCATAACTCCAATGTCACCAGCCTGACACAGGAGGAGACATATACACTCTACATCCACAACTAATTCAGTCTTAACTATGAGTCTGAAAGGAAAAAGGAGTTATTTAACTGTTGTAAATGGCAACATTCGAGAGCAAGTCTATTCTGTCCTCAGTCCTCATCATATGCACAATCACATGCTGTTGTTAGAATAGAACGGGACAGTACTCATCACAGCGCAGACCTCAATGCTCATAATGAGGAGCTCCATCTCTCAGCCGTCAGAAAGCATAATGACTTAGATCTTTTTTACAATTTCAAATAAGATAATTTGCATAAAACTAATGCAAGTTCATTTTTCCCTCGCTGCAGTTTAGTGATAAATTTCTAATCCCGCATGACTCATTTCATTGTGACAGAAAAATGTTTAATGAACAGTTACTTTATCTCTAGAAATAGATGAGAACTTTCACTCAGTGTAGGTTGACTGCCACAAACTTGAGGCCATGTGTACATTTCTGGATTACTGAAGAGACAAACTGCATATCAACTGCTTTATACATGACAGTATGCTGAAAATCGCAGTTCTACGCTTACAAAATTTAGTCTAATAACATCTATACATCATGTCAAGTTAATTAACTGATCCTACACATCAAATATAAGGAGGGATTTTAGTGCCTGTTAATGTGCTTCGTACATGCCCAATACCTTAATTTTCTTCCAACGTCCAATGTCCTTTATTTCCCCTTTAGCCATTAGAAACACATCAAGATATTTTTCGAGCCACCGGCCTTGTCTAACCTTTCATCGATTTTGGTTTGCCCTGTAAGAAGTTTACTTTTATATGAAATCATCTTGATGCCAGCATTTATGCTGATCGATTCACGTTTGGAGGCTGGAACCACAAGTAGTAGATAAGAAATACTAGCTATAATCTTGCATTAATATGGAGTACAAATGAGAGGTACTTTTCAGATCTAAGTCAAGATTTAGTTCAAGTAAGATCTTGATATTGAGAATTTCTAACATTGGAAGACATATCAATACAAATTAAGCAGAGGTGGGCAAGTGTTTAAAATGTCAAATTTGCCAGTTTCACAGAATTTTTCCATGAAATTCGATTCACGATTTGCTGCAAATCTAAACTATACCAATGCCTGTAATTGGTTCCAAATTATGTGTATAGTGCAGTGATTCTCCTATATCTCTCTGCCCATCAATAAAATCTGTATTTTTCTCTTTTATTCACATGCTTATCTTTTTTAATACTGTGCTGTTACACACTATCTGTACAGTTTCTTCAGTGTTTTAGAGTTTTCTCCCACTATCTCTGTTGCTAAATTGTGAGCTATGTCATCTACTACCAATCCAGATTCACCACAAAACAGCTGCTGCACTGCCTGCTTCTGCTTTTATACAGGCTATGATAGTTCCTTCTCATTGGTTGCTCTACTCCATTCCATGTGAGAGCTGTAAGACATTATGGGGCAGGCTGCCCAGGTGCTCATGTTGTCATGTGATCCTTCTATGGCTGATGCTATCTTTCGCAATGTGGAAAATGGTGGCAGCATTTTGAGATGAGTTAAGGTACTATCACACTTAGTGATGTACCAGCGATATGACGCGGTCAGGATCGCTGGTACATTGCTAAGTGGTCGCTAGTGAGCTACCACACAGGCAGATCTCACCAGCGACATCGCAGGGGTCGTGGGTCGCTACTTACCTGTCAGATGAGGCAATCCTGACGTCCTCCCGCCCGCGTCCACGCGTCGCTCGTCGTCACAGCAGGAAGCCCAGCAGGAAGCTGACAACGAGAAGCGGTCCAGGAGGTTCTCGCGCAATCAGCGATAACCAGCGGGGGAGCGGTCGGAGGTAAGTATCACACATAGCGATATCGCTATAACGTCACAAAAACCAGTGACGTTATAGCGATATTGCTAGTGATATCACTTAGTGTGACAGGCCCTTTACACAAAGTGACAAATATGAACCTAGCACTCAACTTAAGGTATTTGTAAGGCGGTTTATTGTAGTACACAAAACCGCCTTACAAATACCTTTAAATTGAGTGCTAGGTTCATATTTGTTGCTTTAACGGTTTGGGAACCTAACCTTAGCACCATCTTGAGTTGTGCTCACGGTGTTCTTTCTTTACACAAAGTGAAACACAACTTGCATCAGTATACCAGGTTTAGCACATTCCTAAAAATTTGCCATAAATTCAGTTTGCATCAAATTAATTTGTGCATTTCTATGATTATGGGGAAGATGAGGAACAGCATTTTGGTTGAGGATAGTTAAAGCAAAACAAGCCTAATAATTATTTATTTTTTTAGTATCATGGCTTTGATAATAGTGGATTAATTGTTGAGATGATTTCTTATATTTACTTACCGGAACTTAATGGGTTGTCTTTCAACAAAGATCATGAATCAAACTCAGGCATATCAGCCACATATAAGCCGACTTCCAATAATATAATTTTTTTGTTAATTATAATAATTAATAATAAATAAAACACATCAAATGCATTTTTGCATGAGAAGAATTAAATGCTAGACATTTTGTCGTAAGGCAATTTTGCAGTGTCAGCAGCTCTCGCATCAGCTTGTTTTTTTTTCTTTTCTCAGCTTTCCACTATAATGTTTAATGATGGTGATTGAGGAAAGTGGAAATAAAATCTGATATTTCTGCTATTTATTCCCATATTCAGGATGTTTACTGCATGACATGAGCCACAAGTTGAATGCAGAAGAACATTTAAACTGCAAAGTAACCCTCCATGTCATCAACCTGTCATTCTAACTTGTCTGGGTTGTTGCCTATCACATCAGAGATTCATAGTGAAAAGAGGAACAAATCCTTTCCAATTCAAAATTTTTAAGTTTCCTTTGCAGTTTTTTTTTACTTGTGCATGTAGCTACTTTTTTTAAGGTCACATTTCTGAGGACAGATATTAGTTTAAGTCTATAGGAAATTATTCACAAGTCTTTACATATATAGTTTTTTGTTTTTGGTGTTTCTTTTTAGGATGGTAGGGAAGGGTTATGACATTTTAATTTTTTCATTTCCAATTTTTTGTTTTCATTTTTTCCTCTTCTTCCAAGAGCTTTAAGTTTTTTATTTCCCTGTACGTACACTTAACCATATAAGAGTTTTTTCCCGTGAAAAGTTGTATTTCAAAAGTACACCATTAGTTGTATCTTGTGATGCACGGGATAGTGAGAAAGGAAAATACAAGTGAGTTGAAATTGCAAAAAAAGTGCAATTCCACAATTGTTTATTGGGTTTTTATTTACCATGCTTACTATATGGTAAAACTGACCTGACGATATGATTCCCCAGGTTAATACAATTAGCTGTAGTTTTTTTCTATTTAAGTCGTGAAAAAAAATTCAGAATTATTTGAAAAACAAAATTGGGGGCTGCATGAGGGCTTGTTTTTTTTATATCCCTGAGCTGATGTTTTTACTAATACCATTTTGTGGAAGATACAAACTTTTCATTGCCGCTTGTTGCATTTTATTGCAATGTTGTGTCAGCCAAAGAAAAAAACTAATTCTGGAGTTTTGATTTTTTTTCCCTCATGCAGTATACTGATTATTTTTCGATTAATTTATTCTATGTTTTGATAGATCAGACTTGTACAAACACAGCTGTAATTGTATATTTCTTTAATTGATTTACTTTTATTGGGGCAAAACGGGGTTATTTGAACTTCTGTATTATTTTTTAATATATATATTTTTCTTTCAGTTTTTCTCTTTTTACTGTATTTCTTAGGCTACATTTACATTTGTGTTCAGGAGGGCTGCAGATGGCTGCCTACATCCTCCCTGAAGCACCGCCTATGCTCCACCTACTTCTGTATGCCTCCTGCATTTCCCTGCATACCTATCTTTAAAATTGGGTACACAGGGACATGCGTTGTATGTGGATGCGTCCGCATGCGGTGATTTGACATGTTCAACGACCGCACGAAAATGCCAAATTTTGCATTTCCGGGTGGTTGCCTCACACGTCAAATTGCCGCATGCGGATGCATCCGCATACAACGCATGTCCCTGCGTACCCCTTGTTAAAGATAGGTATGCAGGGAAATGCAAGAGGCATACAGAATTAGGCGGAGCATAGGTGGAGCTTCACGGAGGAAGAAGGGAGGAAGTAGGCAGCTATCCGCAGCCTTCCTGAACGCAAATGTGAATGAACCTAGCCTTAGTCCCCTTAAGAGACTTGAACCTGTGATCATATTAACGCCAGCTAATAACAAGCACAGAGGTCTTCAGCAGATCTCCGGCTGTCATAACAACCCATCGGTGCCCCGTGATCATATTACAAATATACAACTGTGATATAACATGCATGATCATGGAGATTAATAGACACTTTGTAGTTTCAGGGCTATTTTGTCTTTCTACTCTCTTATGAACGCTGTATTTTAGCAATGGTTATTATGAAAGCAGTGTCAGTGTGAGCACAGTAAATCCCTGTGTCAAACCTTCATTGTCAGATTACATCTCTCATTATAGTTTACTGAGGTTCCATAGCCTTAAAAATGAAAATTTACACCTTCACAACATTTGGCTTACCTATACATCATTGTTGGATAGGTGTTTCCGGCCTATGACGTATAGGTATGTCATGGTGATTGGGCATGGCACGGGAGCTGTGTCAGCACAATCGCTGCTGGGAGCTTGGCTGTTAGGAATGGCGGAACGCACTAAAATAAAAATAATAATAAAGTGCGTTCGCCGCTCGGGGTCCACCGTGCAGTAGGTGATATAACCGCTGCTAAGTGGTGGCAGGAGCTATATGGTGGTATGATGCACACGGGTTAAACTTCACCCGGAGTGCGCAGAGCGGCCTTTGTTCACACACAGAGGTGCCGCAACAAAAAACACACAAAACGCTGAACCTGTTAGTGACACAGGCTTCAGGTAGATGCACACACGGTATCTGGTCACAGGAGCAGGACCCAAGACAGAGGAGATGCATCCCTCTAGACTTACCGTGTGCGCGACGTAGCTGCTGCGAACGCCTAGAAGGGCTGCAACTGCAGCGTGGCGTAGGACACTGGCGCTCGACGACAAAGCCAGATAGCAAGCGTGATGTCGGGCGCTAGCGTAGCGGTGCGGTGAGCACAGTGGCTTAAGGATTGCCACTGACTGGCGCTGACTACTAAACTAATTCCCTATCACCATGCGTAATATCAGAGGGAAGGGGTTTCAAATGAGTCAGTCACCAGAGTCATACATCCGTCACCATTCACACATAGCAGTATAGTCTATACTACCGCATGGCGGAACAGCCATGCGCGCCTTTTATAGCAGTCGGGACCTTCTGCACGCTTCCAGATCTCTGACATGGACCACTGAGAACTGGAGCGGGACCTGAGCACATGACTCCCAATCTCCAATGGGAGATCGTCCCATGAGCATGCCCAGTAAGAGGACAGAAGGACTTAGCCTCAGGAGAGATTTGCTGCAAGGCAATCTCCTCTGCAATCTCCTCTGCAGTGGAAAAATAGGAGAAGAGTGCAGAATGTGAGGATCTGGATCCCTGCTGAGTAAACGCAGAAATCCGACTCCTAACATTGGCTTACGTGATAGCTGAGCTATGGCTGTCACAGCCTGGAGCAGTGGCCGCACCGCACCCAGATGTTTAACCCCTAAATGACACAATATCGATCACAACATGAGAGTGGTCCATCTCCTGTATGATCGGTGCCCCCTTGCCATTGGAACACTGGTGGCGCTATGGGGGCCCAGTGCCTGTGCCAAGTGAGCACCCCTCTTGCTCAGGGTCCCGTTCCTCCACTGCATCGTCTTCCATGTCTTCTAACTGTAATGTTCAGGTCAGAGGGCACGATGATATCACTGGTGTGTGTCCTCTGCCTGAACAGACACAGTGCAGAGAGTTGGAAGACAGTGACGCTGAGGAGTCTGGAGCAAAGCAGCGGCCAGCGAAGAGAGGTGAATATTTAATTTTTTTATGTATGGAGCAATATTTGGGGACCATAATACACTGGAGTATCATATACAGGGCACATTATATATGCAGTATTATATGGGTCCATTATATATGGAGATTATATGGACCATCATACACTGAGCATCATATATGGGGCCCATAATACATGGAGCATTATATGGGCCCATTATATATGAATCATTATATGGGCCTATCATACACTGGAGCATTATATACAGGGCACATTATATATGGAGTATTATATGGGTCCATTATATATGGAGCATTATATGGACCCATCATACAACTTGAATCATATATGGGGCCCATTATATATGGAGCATTATATATGGGGCCCATCATACATTGGAGCATCATATATGGTGCCCATTATGTATGGAGCATTATATATGGTGCATTATAGGGAGCCCATTATATGTGGAGCAATATATGGGGCTATTCTGTATGAAGCATTATATGAGGCCCATTTTGTATGCAGCAATATATGGGGTCCATCATATACTCTATGGACTAATATATGGGGCTCATTATACTGTATGGAGCCCATCCTTTACTGTATGGAACATTATATGGGGCCCATTACATATGGAACAATATATGGGGTCCATCATATACTGGAGCATTATATGGAGCTCATTCTGTATAGAGCCATTATGCATGGAGCCAGGGGTGGACATACCACATGTGCAGCCGGTGCAGCTGCACATGAGATCAGAGTTAGAGGAGGGCCCCTGCAGGGTGGCTAACACTGAAGGCAATCTAGCCTGTTTCCCCAACCCTGAGGAGCCCCTGACGAGATTGCCCTCATGTGCGATCCCTGCAATTCCACTGCCTATAGGAGGACAAAATGACAGTGGAGCTGCAGGGTTCCATCCTCTGCTTCCCGCCTTCGCTTCCTGTCTAGTACAGCCGCACAGCTGGATGACGTCAGCATTCAGCGCTTGTCTGTGTCAGAGAGAGGAAGCTGCTGGCGACGATGATACTATGGCTGTGGGGGGAACGTGCGGAGAGGTGAGTGGTGGTGTGTGCGTGTATATGGAGGTGGTGGGGAGAGAGAGTTTGCACATGTCACTTTACTGTCTCATCAATTGCACTCTTTTTTGCACTTTTTTCTATTGTTGCCTACCTAGCAATTATCATTGTGGCAACCCCTATATTTTCCTTTCCTGGTTGAGTGAATAGTTGTCTGCTGCACTCATACAGGGTTATCTAGGAGCTTTAAGGTACAGCCGTCGTGGAGTGGGGCGCCAATCTCGTATATGTTTAGGGTGCCAACCTCCGCTGCTAGGCAGATTTGATATCAGGATCCCTCTGTGTAGGGCCTAGTAGGTGACACGGTTATTTGTATTTTTTGTGCGGTAGTGGTGTCTTTTATTAAGACTTTAATAAAGGTTTGGTTTTATATCATATTATGTAAGGCTCCTTGATAATAATAAAGGTGGGGAGAGAGGGTAATGATGGTGGTGGTGGGGGAGAACAATGATGGAGGTGGTGGGGGAAGAACAATGATGGAGGTGGTGGGGAAGAACAATGATGGAGGTGGTGGAGAGAACAATGATGAAGGTGGTGCAGAGGGCAATGATGGAGGTGGTGTGGGAGAACAATATTGGAGGTGGTGGGGGAGAACCAAGATGGAGATGGTTGAGAGGGCAATGATGGAGATGGTGGGGGAGAACAATGATGGAAGTGGTGGAGAGGGCAATGATGAGGTGGTGGAGAGGGCGATGATGGAGGTGGAGGGGGAGAACAATGATGGCGGTGGTGGAGAGAGTAATGATGGAAGTGGTGGGAAGAACAATTATGAAGGTGAAGGAGTCAGCGATTATAGTTAATAGGGACACAGTGCTGCTGCTTATCACTTTATATTTTTAATGGTGTGTAGCTAACAGTATATTAATTGTGGGGTACATATCAGCATTCGAGGGGATAAACATGTACAGTTGTGGCCAAAAGTATTGACACCCCTGCAATTCTGTCAGATAATACTCAGTTTCTTCCTGAAAATGATTGCAAACACAAATTCTTTGGTATTATTATCTTCATTTAATTTGTCTTAAATGAAAAAACACAAAAGAGAATGAAGCAAAAAGCAAAACATTGATCATTTCACACAAAACTCCAAAAATGGGCCAGACAAAAGTATTGGCACCCTCAGCCTAATACTTGGTTGCACAACCTTTAGCCAAAATAACTGCGACCAACCGCTTCCGGTAACCATCAATGAGCTTCTTACAATGCTCTGCTGGAATTTTAGACCATTCTTCTTTGGCAAACTGCTCCAGGTCTTTGATATTAGAAGGGTGCCTTCTCCAAACTGCCATTTTTAGATCTCTCCACAGGTGTTCTATGGGATTCAGGTCTGGACTCATTGCTGGCCACCTTAGAAGTCTCCAGTGCTTTCTCTCAAACCATTTTCTAGTGCTTTTTGAAGTGTGTTTTGGGTCATTGTCCTGCTGGAAGACCCATAACCTCTGAGGGAGACCCAGCTTTCTCACACTGGGCCCTACATTATGCTGCAAAATTTGTTGGTAGTCTTCAGACTTCATAATGCCATGCACACGGTCAAGCAGTCCAGTGCCAGAGGCAGCAAAGCAACCCCAAAACATCAGGGAACCTCCGCCATGTTTGACTGTAGGGACCGTGTTCTTTTCTTTGAATGCCTCTTTTTTTCTCCTGTAAACTCTATGTTGATGCCTTTGCCCTAAAAGCTCTACTTTTGTCTCATCTGACCAGAGAACATTCTTCCGAAAAGTTTTAGGCTTTTTCAGGTAAGTTTTGGCAAACTCCAGCCTGGCTTTTTTATGTCTCGGGGTAAGAAGTGGGGTCTTCCTGGGTCTCCTACCATACAGTCCCTTTTCATTCAGACGCCGACGGATAGTACGGGTTGACAGTGTTGTATCCTCAGACTGCAGGGCAGCTTGAACTTGCTTGGATGTTAGTCGAGGTTCTTTATCCAACATCCGCACAATCTTGCGTTGAAATCTCTTGTCAATTTTTCTTTTCCGTCCACATCTAGGGTGGTTAGCCACAGTGCCATGGGCTTTAAACTTCTTGATGACAATGCGCACGGTAGGCACAGGAACATTCAGGTCTTTGGAGATGGACTTGTAGCCTTGAGATTGCTCATGCTTCCTCACAATTTGGTTTCTCAAGTCCTCAGACAGTTCTTTGGTCTTCTTTCTTTTCTCCATGCTCAATGTGGTACACTCAAGGACACAGGACAGAGGTTGAGTCAACTTTAATCCATGTCAACTGGCTGCAAGTGTGATTTAGTTATTGCCAACACCTGTTAGGTGCCACGGGTAAGTTACAGGTGCTGTTAATCACACAAATTAGAGAAGTATCACATGATTTTTCGAACAGTGCCAATACTTTTGTCCACCCTCTTTTTTATGTTTGGTGTGGAATTATATCCAATTTGGCTTTAGGACAATTCTTTTTGTGCTTTTCATTTAAGACAAATTAAATGAAGATAATAATACCAAAGAATTTGTGTTTGCAATCATTTTCAGGAAGAAACTGAGTATTATCTGACAGAATTGCAGGGGTGTCAATACTTTTGGCCACAACTGTATGTGACCTTGCTATTTTCAGGGCTGCAAAGATCATCCTGACAAGACAAGCTGTGGCTGGGAGATGTCAACATGAAGGTCTGACCAGACGGAGAAGAAACAGCAGAAAACAGCTCTAATTAGATGAGGTGTCAGCGATTAGTGCCTGGATGTAAATATTATTCCGAATCTGCACTGTGTGCCGTGTAGTGATAATGTTTTTTGTAAAATCCCTTATTCTACACTCACACATTTGTGTGAAATGTTCATTTGCTACAAGGTTTTTATATCAGATGGCACACAGAGTTTTATAGGCCACTCACACATCCGTTAAAATCACGGATATGAGAATGAGATCCGTGAGGGTCAGAGAATGTTCTTTTCTGATGTCATTTTGAGAAACAGGATAGGAGAAGCTCAATACGTCTGTAAAAGTGGGCTGCACACTAACACTGCACATGGATACAGGGATGTAGCCTTATGATTAGCACAGTCCCTTAGAATATAGTGTAATCACTTATGTATGTCGCCATCCTTAGTTACATAGTTTCGTCTTTTATTATGTATAACACTCTCCCTTATTACGCACCATCCTCTCTAGTTACAATATATATGGTGCCATTCCTTATTGTATAGCTTACTCTGCTTTTATGTACAGTGCTATCACTTTCATAGTGTATTCTTCAGGAAACTGAGATGAGGGGAGAGAAAACCAGAGAGCTCTACCTAATAAATGACATATAGAAAACAATCATGATACATACAGTATATGTGATATGCTCACCTATGGTGGTTGTGCAGGATAGGCACAACAATATGTAGCAATTGTATAGACCTGAGGAAGGCTCTTTTAGAGCAGAACTGTTTTGTGATTTTAATACCTATTTAAAGTTTTTATGCTTTTTAAATTATCGCAAGCATGAAAAAATCTTTAATACTCATGTTTGTTAAATAAATTTAATTTGACAAATACAATGTATCTTCACCATTCTGGACATCGCCCGAAGGAGTGGATCACATCTAACATCTATTTGAATATTCATTCCACCAGAGGGGAGCGCCTCCAATTTCTTTTTTCCACATAGTGTATTCTTGTTATTTTTGTTATTCACAGTGCCCTCTTTTATTACATAGTCCCCTCTCTTGTTAGATATAAATTGACTGCTGAGGGAGCAGTCAGTGACCAGATGACCAGTCCATCAGCTCCTCTATTAGAAAAGAAGCTTTCCCGAGCTCCATCAGCCATCATTGCATTATATTTCTAACAAGAGAGGGCGATATGTAATGAAAAACAGGGGAAGCTATATAATCCGATATATAAGGGACAGAGCTGTACATAACAAGAAAGGGCACTGTGTAATAAGGGACGGTAATATACATAATAAAGGAGACTGTAATATATATATACACATGTATTTGTGTGTGGCTGTATATATGTATATATATAATGTAGCTTTGTTGCCATAAAAGGATGGGGGGCAGACATATTTCTTGTACAGGAGTCCCAAGCTGTCAGTGCCGCTTGTGTTTGAAACAATATATAGGGATTATTATACTGTATAGAGCATTATATGGGGTTCATTATACTATTTGGAGCATTATATGGGGCTCATTATACTGTATGGAGCAATATATGGTGCTCATAATTCTTTAAGGAGCATTATATGGGGCCCATTATACTGTATGGAGCAATATATGAGGCTCATTATACTGTATGGAGCAATATATGTGGCCTATTATATACTGCAAGGAGCAATATATGGATCTCATTATTCTGTATGGAGCAATATATGTGACTCATTATACTGTATGTTGCATTATATGAGGTCCATTATTCTGTATGGCACAATATATGGGGATCATGATTCTGTATGGAGCATTATATGGGGCTCATTATACTGTATGGAGCAATTTATATGGCTCATTATAATGTATGGAGCAATATATCGGGCTCATTATTCTGTATGGAGCAATATATGGGGCTCATTATTCTGTATGGAGCAATATTTGGGGCTCATTATACAGTATGGAGCAGTATGTGGTGCCCATAATACTGTATGGATCAATATATGTGGCTCATTATTCTATATGGAGCACTATGTGGTGCCCATAATACTGTATGGAAGACTATACTGTCCAGATTTTGAGCTAATGTAGAAATAACAATAGATATCACTCATGTAATATAAGAAGTAAGTGAAATATTTGACATTGCATTATACCTGTATTTCTCTGCTGTATGTGTTGAAGGGGTCCACTGACACTCTTTCGCCTTGGGCCCACGAAAACCTGGAGCAAGCCTTGCCACACGTACTGCAAACATGGACATGTGAAGGGGACCTAACTCTGACAGGTATAATGTATTTCAGTGCTGGTGCATTGTAATGCACTATACCAATGATCAGAGTAATAAAAGTTAAAATTTCATTGAGTACGTTAGCAAAAATGAAAAAAAGTAAAACAAATTTAGTAAAAACATTTTTTTTTAAATCATGTCACGGTCACGTGTGTCTGGACGCAGAGAGTGCCGCAAGGCGAACCCATGACACGCGTGACCCTGGATACACCGCCTACAGTGGGGCGAATTTAAATAATAAAATGTGCAGCTGGATACACCACCTCCAACTGGCGAATTTAGATATTACACGTATATATAAAGTAGTCTGGAAACCCCGCCTCCAGTAAGGCGAATTTAAATAATAAAGTGGAACCTGGGTAACATTAACAATGGTGGGCCCTGCAATAGGGAATAGGGAAGTGGCGACCTCCTGAACTCCCCTGAGCCAGTGTCCCTGCACACCTAATGTTCCCTATGCCGGTTCCGCACCGGGCGACGCACAGGAACCTAAAAACCCTAGCTCGCCCAGAACCTAAACCCTCACTAGGGAATTGGTCAGTGCGGAAACTAATCCCACCACTGCACTAAACACACATGAGGGAAAATGACAATACAGAGGAAACACCACTTAGCTTTGTTCTGTTGCGTACGCTGCTAGCAACAGAGCCCACCACCTGTGTGCATCTTCTCCTCCACCCGTATCCATCACCATAACTGGATCCTTCACCATAGTGCAGCCTTGGAGCAGAGTCCACCACCAGTTGCAGCTGCCCAGTAAACAGTCCCAAAGATGAGTCGAGCTTCTGCCAAAAAGTCCAGCATGCTTGAGTCCAGTTTTCAGCAACCAAGTCCAGCATGCTGAGTGCAACTCTCACCATCGTCGCCACTCCACCAAGCCATGCAAGCACCTCCTGCTGACACCGTAAACTGCGACTCCACCACGCCAAGCCAGCCCTTCCTGCAGACCACATAGCTGCCACTCGTCCCCTCTGGCTGGGCTGTGCAGGACTCATGTTCAGCTCCTTCTTTCACCCACGCTTCCATGTGAATGACTAACACACGATATCACCAACAGTCATCAAACACACCTGAACCCTTTTTTATAGAGCCTCACACCTGATTTATAATTACATGCACATTCAACCAAAGAAACTAAAGTGCACTACCGCTCACCACCACCGGGGCAGCTTAGAATGAACGACACCATGTGTAATAATTCTAATGGCCACTGGGGGCAATCACACCACTTTGGCACCAAGCCAAAGGAAAAAAAGTTCACTTTGTGCATTTAAACTGTCAGATCCACCTTGGATCATGACAAATCACAAATTAATAACAAAAGAAGAAAAAAAACATTCTACCGAGAAATACGTATCTCTATGTAGAAACAAAAATAAACAAATAAAGTAAACATATTTGGTGTTCAGTGTTCACTCGTTCAGAATGACCCTACCTATAAAGTTGTCACACTAGTTAACCCTTTCAGTGAACACCGTTAAAAAAACAAACAAAAAAAAATGCTGAAAGAACCATATTTTTTCGTCATACTGCAAAAAAATAGGGGAATAAAATCTGTCTAACGGTAAATAAAAATGGTATGGCTGAAAACATCAACTTGTCCTGCAAAAAAGAAACCACCATACAACTCTATCAGCAGAGAAATAAAAAATCTACTATGGCTCTCAGAATACAGTGATGCAAAACAATTCTTTTTTCTATAAAATAGTTTTTATTGGATAAAAATGAAACAACAAAACCAAAAAAGTGATATAAATATGGTATCGCTATAATTGTATTGACCTGAAGAATAAATTTGTATATCATATTTACCACACAGTGAACGTCATAAAAAAAACAATTCTTGAATTGCTGGTCTTTGTTCATTCTGTCTTCCAAAAGTCGGAATAGAAAGTGATTAAAAAATGTTAAGTGCCTGAAAATGGTACCAATAAACATGTCAACTCAACCCGCAAAAAACAAGCCTTCATCTGACTTTGTCGGCAGAAATATGGAAAAACTATAGCTCTCAAAATATGGTATTGCAAAAACCTTTTTTTTGCAAAACAATACATTTTATATTGTCTGCAACAAGCTTTCCTACATCCATGATCTTTTTGTCACTACCAAACTCTCCTTCCTCGCCATCACCAAAACCTGGCTCACCCCTTCTGACACAGCCTCTCCTGCTGCACTTTCGTATAGCGGCTTCCACCTTTCTCACACCCCCCGCCCCAGCAGCAAACATGGTGGAGGAGTTGGTTTTCTCCTGTCAGATACCTGCTCCTTCACCCCAATCCCACTGCCACCCTCTGTTACCCTCCCTTCCTTTGAGGTGCACTCTGTGCGCATCTACTCCCCCTCCAACCTCCAACTGGCTGTCATCTACCGCCCCCCAGGGCCAGCCACCACCTTCTTTGACCACTTCACCACCTGGTTACTTCATTTCCTTTCCGCGGACATCCCTACTATCATCATGGGCGACTTCAACATCCCCATTGACACTTCCCTCTCAGCTGCCACTAAACTTCTATCTCTCACTTCCTCCTTCGGCCTCACTCAATGGTCTTCTACAGCCACCCACAAAGATGGCCACACACTGGACCTCATCTTCACCCGCCTCTGCTCCCTATCTAACCTCTCTAACTCACCTCTTCCTCTCTCTGACCACAACCTGCTCACATTCTCTTCCCTCTTCACTCCATGTCTACAATCCCCACCCCACAAACTTTCACACCCTCGCAGGAATCTTAAACACCTTGACCTACACTCATTCTCCGAATCCCTCCTCCCTCTTACAGATATAAGTTCCTTACACAATGCGGATGACGCTGCCGCTCTATATAACACCACAATAGCTGTAGCTTTGGAATCCGCTGCCCCACTTACACATACCAAAACTCGCAAAATCAACAGACAGCCCTGGCACACCAGCCTGACCAAAGAGCTGAGGCGAGCTTCCAGGGCTGCTGAGCGCAGATGGAAAAGATCCCACTCCAACGAGCATTTCATCGCATTCAAACAGTCCCTCACTACTTTCAAGACCACACTCGCCACAGCTAAACAAACCTACTTCTCATCTCTCATATCCTCCCTGTCTCACAACCCTAAACAGTTATTCAACACCTTCAATTCTCTCCTCCGCCCCCCAGCACCTCCTCCCTCCCCACTCATCTCAGCTGAAGACTTTGCCTCATTTTTCAAGCAGAAAATTGATAACATCAGGGACAGTTTTGGTCAACAACCCCCAGAGCCCTTCCTCCCGACTTCCCAGCCCTCCACCTTCAAAACCAACTTCTCCACCATTACAGAAGATCGACTCTCCACTCTACTCTCAAGATCACATCTCACCACCTGTGCACTCGACCCGATCCCATCCCACTTCATCCCAAACCTCACCACAGTCTTCATCCCAACCCTAACCCATCTCTTCAACCTATCACTAACAACTGGTGTTTTCCCCTCAAGCTTTAAACATGCCTCCATCACACCTATCCTCAAAAAGCCCTCTCTTGACCCATCCTCTGTATCTAGCTATCGCCCTATATCACTTCTCCCATACGCCTCCAAGCTACTGGAACAACACGTCTACCTTGAACTGTCCTCCCATCTCTCTTCTTGCTCCCTCTTCGACCGCTTACAATCTGGCTTCCGGTCACACCACTCCACTGAAACTGCCCTTACTAAGGTCACCAATGACCTCTTAACTGCCAAGAGCAAGCGACACTACTCTGTCCTCCTCCTCCTGGACCTGTCGGCTGCCTTTGACACAGTGGACCATTCCCTATTATTACAGACCCTCTCATCCCTCGGCATCACAGACTTGGCCCTCTCCTGGATCTCATCATACCTAACAGACCGGACATTCAGCGTCTCCCACTCACACACCACCTCCTCACCTCGCCCCCTATCTGTCGGAGTCCCACAAGGTTCAGTCCTAGGGCCCCTGCTGTTCTCTATTTACACCTTTGGCCTGGGACAGCTCATAGAATCTCATGGCTTTCAGTATCATCTTTATGCTGATGACACACAGATCTACATCTCTGGACCAGATATCACCTCCCTACTAACCAGAATCCCTCAATGTCTGTCCACTATTTCATCCTTCTTCTCCACTAGATATCTGAAACTCAACATGGACAAAACAGAATTCATCATCTTTCCCCCATCTCACGTGACCCCCCCTACGAACCTATCAATTACAGTAAATGACTGCCCACTCTCCCCAGTCCCACATGCTCGCTGCCTCGGAGTAATCCTTGATGCTGATCTCTCCTTCAAACCACATATCCAAACCCTTTCCACTTCCTGCCGACTTCAACTCAAAAATATTTCACGCATCCGTTCATTCCTTACCCAAGAATCTGCAAAAACCCTAGTCCATGCCCTCATCATCTCTCGCCTTGACTACTGCAACCTCATGCTCTGCGGCCTCCCCTCAAACACTCTCGCACCCCTCCAATCTATTCTAAACTCTGCTGCCCGACTAATCCACCTGTCCCCCCGCTATTCCCCAGCTTCTCCCCTCTGTCAATCCCTTCACTGGCTCCCAATTGCCCAGAGACTCCATTACAAAACCCTAACCATGACATACAAAGCCATCCACAACTTGTCTCCTCCATACATCTGTGACCTCGTCTCCCGGTACTTTCCTGCACGCAACCTCCGATCCTCACAAGATCTCCTTCTCTACTCCCCTTTTATCTCCTCTTCCCACAATCGCATACAAGATTTCTCTCGCGCATCACCCCTACTCTGGAACTCTCTACCACAACATATCAGACTCTCACCTACCATCGAAACCTTCAAAAAGAGCCTGAAGACCCACCTCTTCCGACAAGCCTATAACCTGCAGTAACCACCGATCGACCAAACCGCTGCACGACCAGCTCTACCCCCGCCTACTGTATTATCACCCATCCCTTGAAGATTGTGAGCCCTCGCGGGCAGAGTCCTCTCTCCTCCTGTACCAGTTATGACTTGTACTGTTTAAGATTATTGTACTTGTTTTTATGTATACCCCCCTCACATGTAAAGCGCCATGGAATAAATGGCGCTATAACAATAAATAATAATAATAATAATAATAATAATAATAATATTGTGTAATAATAGCCATATATTATAAAAAAGATAAAAAATCGAGTAACACTGTAGTTTCATGGACACTAAAAATCGTCACTTATCCCATACAAGGAAAGGCATAAAAATAAATAAAACCAATTCTTGACCTGCTGTTGATTTGTTCATTCGGTCTCCCAAAGATCGCAACAAGGCTTGGCTCACATTTATCCCATGTTCTACAATGCGCTTATAAGCTTCCATGTAAATCTGTGAAATATGTGATTTAGATGGAACCCCAGGCGGAAGATGCCTTATGAGACAGATGGAGACACTCTTTATGTGATCTAGTATATGATCTAGCGATGTCCGTCTTTTTAAGAGTGCATAAAAAAGCATTCGTCCACAGCTTTATGCACTACTGAAAAGAAGGACAACACTGAACAGAGGCCAGACGAAGTCCAGAGTAACTCTGCTGCCTCATTATAGTGAATAGAGTAGAGCAGAGCACAGGATAAATGTGATGCAAAATGTTATGTAAAATGTTCCCAATAAAAGCTTCAACTCAATCCACAAAAAAAGCAAGTCCTCAATCAGGTCCATCATCTCTTAATGGAAATATAGGGGACTACCATGCTACTGATAGTACAAAGGCTCTGGAAAAGCACTATGTCCCCCCAAAAAAGAAATCCAACGAATTTTGCAATACAAAATCCAAATGCCCCCCCTCCCTTCTGAGCCCCACAGTGTTCCTATGCCACTTTTAGCGCACATTTTTGGCATTTCTGTAACGATTAAAGCCTGCCTAATTTACAGGTGCATGTCTCCAGAAGCATGAGCTGGGAATAATGAACTGAGTACTACAATGTACTGGTCACTGCAATGTATGGACACAACAATGGCAGATTTGCAATTTTCACTTAGCAGCATTCTGGAATACACCCATAGTCAAAATTAAATAATAATAATCTTTATATAGCTCTAACATATTCCGCAGCGCTTTACAATTTGCACACATTATCATCACTGTCCCTGATGGGGCTCACAATCTAAATTCCCTATCAGTATGTCTTTGGAATGTGGGAGGAAACCAGAGTACCTGGAGGAAACCCACGCAAACACAGGGAGAACATACAAACTCCTTGCAGATGTTGTCCTTGGTGGGATTTGAACCCAGTACTCCAGTGCTGCAAGGCTGCAGTGCTAACCACTGAGCCACCGTGCTGCCCATTATCACTAATCCCGTAAATAAATTCCTAGAGGGGTGAAATTTTCAAAATTGGGTCACTTGAGTCACTTAGGGGCTCTGTATATAGCGTCCACAAACTATTATAGGAAAATCTGTGCTCCAAGATTCAAATAGCGCTCCTTCCAGGTCTCGCCATGTGGCTCAGCAGCACTGTACAGCCAGATATGGCTTATTTCCCCATTCAGCAAAGGTTGTGCTATTTTAACTTATTTGCCCGTGTTAAAATGGAAAATATGGGTCAAAATTTTTTTTGTGGAAAAATGTAATTCGTTTTCATTCGCTGCCCAATAGTGTGACATTCTGTGACACACCTGTGGTGTCAATTTGGTCACTGCACCCTTATATGAATTCTTTCAGAAGTGCAGTTTGTAAAATGTGGGCACCTATGGCAGGTTCTGTTGTTCTGGCACCTCAAGGGCTTTTACAGTGAGTCATGGCACTCACAAAATCTGCACTATAATATGGCGCTCCTTCCCTTTTGAGCTTTGCACTGTGCCTGAAAAGTGTTTCTTGATTACATGTAAGATATTGGCGCACTCAAGATAATTTCCCCTACAAACTGTGAGGTCCATTTTTTGCTGTTAGAACTTATAAAAATTAAATATTTAGGTATAAGACAACATTTTAGTGGTAAAAATGTAATAATTATTTCTTCACTGCCGAATGTCAAAATAATTACTGTACCCGTAGATGAATTGGCTCAGGACTCTATTTTGTAAAATGGGGTCAATTATGGGTTTCGCTGTTCTGGCACCTCAGGGGCTCTGCCAATGTGAAATGAAACCCTCAAACCATTCCAACAAAATCTGAATTCTAATATGGCGCCTCTTCCCTTCTGAGTTTTGCACTGTGCCTCAAATGTAGTTTTTAACCATATATGAGGTATTGGCAAACTCAGGAGAAATTGAGTGACAAACTGAACCATTCTTTTTCTCCTGCGATACATTTTGAAAGTTAAAACTTTGGGACCAAAGCAACATTTTAGTAGAAAAAAAATAATAATTTTCCATTGAATCATTGAGTCAAATAGTATATAATTCTATGTATCGATTAAAGGTTAAAAATTTTCACTACACCAGTATAATAATTTCTCAAAAGGTGTAGTTCCCAAAATGGCGGTCACTTGCGGTTGTTCCTGTTGTTTTGGCATGTCAGGGACTCTTCAAATATGACATGGCATCCATAATCTATTCCAGCCAAAATTGCGCTTCAGGATTCAATTGGCGCTCCTTCACTTCCAAGTACTGCCGTGTTCCTAAACATTAGTTTTCCACCACATATGGGGTATCGGTGTACTTAGAAGACATTGCACAACAAATTGAATGATCGATTTCTTTTTCTATCCTAGTAAAAATCAGCCATATAGCATTTTTTTTAAGAAAAATATATTTTTTTTTCATTTTCACAGCTCAATGTTATCAAAATTCTGTGAAGCACCTGAGGGTTCAAGGTGCTCATCAGATCTCTAAATAAATTTATTATGAGTTTAGTTTCCAAAATGAGGTAACTTGCCAGGGGTTTCCACTGTTTAGGCATATTAGAGCTCTGCAAGTACGACATGGCGTCCTCTATCGATTCCAGACAATTTTGTGTTCCAAAAGTCAAATGGACCTGCATCCCTTCCAAGCTCTGCTGTGCACCAAAACAATAGTTTTCTTACCCATATGGGACATCGATGAACTCAGGAGAAATTGCCCAAGAAATTTAATAGTCCATTTTCTCCTCTTGCCCTGGTGAAAATAAAAAATGTGGGGCTAAAGAAACATTTTTGTGGGAAAAATTTGATTTTTTATTTTCACTGCTCTATATTCTGAAATTCTGTGAATTACCTGTGCATTCAAGATGCTCACTACATCTCTAGATATACAGTATTCATTGAGGTACAGTATGTAATTTCCAGAATTAGGCCATTCGTGGGTTATCGGCATACTCAGGACAAATTGTACAGCAAATTGTACTGTTACCCTTGTGAAAATGCAAAATTTCATGCTAAAGTAACATTTTTGAGAAAAAAATTAAACTTTCGTTTTTTCTTCCACACTGCTTTAATTCCTGTGAAGCACCTGAAGGGTTAATAAACTTCTTCAATGTGGTTATGAGGACTTTGAGGGGTGTAATTTTTAAAATGGTGTCACTTTTGTGCGTTTTCTGTCATATAGGCCCCCCAAGTCACTGTGATCCCTAAAAATTTGGTTTTGGAAATCTTGTTGGAAAATATAAACTTTTGACTCTTAACTTCCTAGCGAAAAAATGTTATTTTTTTGTAAATGATGCTGATGTATGGTAGACATATAGGAAATGTTATTTATTAACTCTTTTATAAAAATAATGTCAGTGCAAATGGAAGTATTCTGCGCCGGCTGGGAATTTGACAATCCACGATTGAATATGAAGTGCTGGTTTATTGTCAACGCGTTTCAGAGTCACACTGACTGCTTTTGCAGGACAGTCACACATTTGCAATAACATTCAATAAGAAGCAATAAAAATATTAGGGGTAATCCAAACAAATCATCTACCCCATAATGGTATCAGTAAAAGCTTTAGCTTGAGGGTGCAAAAAATAAGCCCCAGATCCCAGAAAATGAAAAAGCAAGAATTTATTTCAAATTTCCATATTGTTTTCACCACTTGAAAAAAAACAAACAAAAGCAATGCATATTTGGATTCTGTGTGCTCGTATTGGCCTGGAGAATCATATTACAGGTCAGTTTTACCATATAGTGAACATGGTAGATAAAAAAAATAAATTTAGAAATGGCACTTCTTTTTGCAATTTTAATGCATTCGGATTTTTGTTCTCGTTTTCCAGTGAACTATGTGGTAGAATGAATGGTGTCATTCAAACAACTCGTACAACTCGTCCAGCAAAAAAAATCAAACCCTCATATGGCTATTTTGAGGGGAAAAATAAAAAAAAAAGTTATGGCTCTTGGAAGAAGCTAAGGAAAAAACAAAAAAAAAATAAACAAACGGAAAATGGCCATGGCGTGAAGGCATTGAAAGGGTGGCCCAAAGACGATGAAAATTTCCTTCTAAAAGCCTATCTATTAAATGCCATAATATAAACTATTTTCTAATATACTTGCATTAAAATTTCCCTACCGTTCCCTAGCTACACTAACAGCTTTTCAGGAAGCGCTCTTGCTATTTCTGCGCCACAAAGCAGCAACAGCTATAATTTACAGATTATCTTAAAATGGCAGCGTTGACTTTTTACTGCTGAGTTTTTAAAACCTTCTGAAAATGCATGCAACCCAAATTTCAGTTTCATTTACTAATTCATTTCTCCCCAAATCACCTACAACTTTAAGTGACATAAACCGTTAAGTAAAAGTTTAGTCCGCTCAGTGATGCAAGATGTTTACCCAGATACTAACATGCTGCATTAAACACCATACAATCTCTCAGTAACAGAATGTGAATCTATTAAAACTCTGACAGTAGACGGATCCATTATTATTCGGCCTGCGGATAAATGTGGTAGCTTACATTTCATGGACATCAAAATACACATGGTGCATAATGTTTTTATAGCAATTCATTTAAAATGCACTTACAGTTTCCTATTGGGATTTTACAGCTGGATTCACTTATTAAAATCTTGTTTAAATGGATCATGTTCCTCCAAAAATACAGTGGTCAAGGCTCTGGAAGAAAAAACAAAGATCCACAAATCACTTTATTATAATGCATGCCTATTAGTGGCTCTACATGTCACAGTAATGTTTAAAGTGAAGAATTACAATGTCAACTTTATGCATTAAGAAAACACTTTCTCCAACAAAAAAACTTCTATTTGTGACCCAGTAAGGTAATCTTCTGTTTTTTTTTCAGAATTTTTTTTTCTTCTTTTCCTCTGGCCAAAACAAGTTCACTACGTAAAAGCATCATAGCATCTATTTACATAACGAGGATACAGTCATGTGAATTTGCACATTAATATGGCAGACAAGATGGCTCTATGGGGACATACACTAAACTTTATAGGCTGGGTCCTTCCCTGGAGGAAGATCTGGCTAGTCCCGTGTTTGAGACTCTTAAATGAGGCTCCATGGACTTTATTTGCATATTCGTATTTCCTAGGGAGCAATGCACCTAGGATTTCACTGATTGAGCACCTTTGCCGGCTGCCGCAGTGTTTTCTTTGACTGGTCTCCCTGAGGTCAGTGATTGTTTTGTGATGTTGGTCTACTAGGCATTGCTCCCACCTAGCCAGAATCCTACTCCGCACTGATGAGGGGCAACACCCCAAAACAGCTGTCTGTGGATGGATACCTGGCCTTGGTATTTCCCTTGTCATATCTGTAAACTCATAAAGAGCTGGATATTGACTTAATGGGCCACTTAATATGGTGGTAATGGTGGTTTCCGAAAGGAGCCACCCCTTGGCTGGGTCCTTCCCTGGAGGAAGATCTGGCTAGTCCCGTGTTTGAGACTCTTAAATGAGGCTCCACGGACTTTATTTGCAAACTTTATAGGAGCATTCGTGTTTAAATCATGGACAGTTGTTTGAGCCACAAAGCTCCGAGGTTTCTACTTTATGAGTCAGTGACGGAGGACTAGCAAACTCGACAAAACTCGTGAACTGAGAAACGACATTGAAGCACCTAATATATTTACCTGATCATGACCCATCACTGCAGGTCAACACATTTGAGTTTCTCTTCCTCCATTACCATAAATTAATTTACTAAATAAGTTTTATCTGCTCTGACTTATAATGTAATGGTATATATGTTTCAAATAGTTTGCATTTTTCAGATATTTCTACAGTTGTGGCCAAAAGTATTGACACCCCTGCAATTCTGTCAGATAATACGCAGTTTTTTCTTGAAAATGATTGCAAACACAAATTCTTTGGCATTTCATTTAATTTGTCTTAAATTAAAAAACACAAAGGAGAATGAAGCAAAAAGCAAAACATTGATCGTTTCACACAAAACTCCAAAAATGGGCCAGACAAAAGTATTGGCACCCTCAGCCTAATACTTGGTTGCACAATCTTTAGCCAAAATAACTGCGACCAACCGCTTCCGGTAACCATCAATGAGTTTCTTACAATGCTCTGCTGGAATTTTAGACCATTCTTCTTTGGCAAACTGCTCCAGGTCCCTGATATTTGAAGGGTGCCTTCTCCAAACTGCCATTTTTAGATCTCTCCACAGGTGTTCTATGGGATTCAGGTCTGGACTCATTGCTGGCCACCTTAGAAGTCTCCAGTGCTTTGTCTCAAACCATTTTCTAGTGCTTTTTGAAGTGTGTTTTGGGTTATTGTCCTGCTGGAAGACCCATGACCTCTGAGGGAGACCCGGCTTTCTCACACTGGGCCCTACATTATGCTGCAAAATTTGTTGGTAGTCTTCAGACTTCATAATGCCATGCACACGGTCAAGCAGTCCAGTGCCAGAGGCAGCAAAGCAACCCCAAAACATCAGGGAACGTCCGCCATGTTTGACTGTAGGGACCGTGTTTTTTTCTTTGAATGCCTCTTTTTTTCTCCTGTAAACTCTATGCTGATGCCTTTGCCCAAAAAGCTCTACTTTTGTCTCATCTGACCAGAGAACATTCTTCCAAAACGTTTTAGGCTTTTTCAGGTAAGTTTTGGCAAACTCCAGCCTGGCTTTTTCTTGTCTCGGGGTAAGAAGTGGGGTCTTCCTGGGTCTCCTACCATACAGTCCCTTTTCATTCAGATTCCGACAGATAGTACGGGTTGACACTGTTGTACCCTCAGATTGCAGGGCAGCTTCAACTTGTTTGGATGTTAGTCGAGGTTCTTTATCCAACATCCGCACAATCTTGCATTGAAATCTCTTGTCAATTTTTCTTTTCCGTCCACATCTAGGGAGGTTAGCCACAGTGCCATGGGCTTTAAACTTCTTGATGACACTGCGCACGGTAGACACAGGAACATTCAGGTCTTTGGAGATGGACTTGTAGCCTTGAGATTGCTCATGCTTCCTCACAATTTGGTTTCTCAAGTCCTGAGACAGTTCTTTGGTCTTCTTTCTTTTCTCCATGCTCAATGTGTTATACACAAGGACACAGGACAGCGGTTGAGTCAACTTTAATCCATGTCAACTGGCTGCAAGTATGATTTAGTTATTGCCAACACCTGTTAGGTGCCACAGGTAAGTTACAGGTGTTGTTAATTACACAAATTAGAGAAGCATCACGTGATTTTTCGAACAGTGCCAATACTTTTGTCCACCCTCTTTTTTATGTTTGATGTGGAATTATACCCAATTTGGCTTTAGGACAATTCTTTTTGTGTTTTTTCATTTAAGACAAATTAAATGAAAATAATATCAAAGAATTTGTGTTTGCAATCATTTTCAGGAAGAAACTGAGTATTATCTGACAGAATTGCAGGGGTGTCAATACTTTTGGCCACAGCTGTATGATGAAGTCGAACACTGTAGGAGTTTTGATATTTCCAACTATAGTAATACTAGCTTGTCCCATGCAAAATTTTTGCACATTGGTAGTTGGGGGAGCAGGCAATTTCAGAAAAAGCAAGCTGGTCAAATGTAAATGTATTTCATGAGATTATGAACACAGACAGGTATTTATATATGTAGATTGGTAATACAATAAATTGATTTGATAAGTGGAGGCCAAAAAATGTTTTCCGGTTGAGGTGCCACCTGCAGGTCATTGTGTCTTTCTGCAGGTTTATGAAAATAAATGTTTAAACTTTACTTAGTGTTAAAATCATGAATTTGTGGCTTGCTTGGCTCTTTTCTTGCTGAAGGGAGCAAGTTTACCTTTCAAATGGTGTATCATGTGTGTGTGTGTGGGGGCAAAGTAATCAGCGAAAAAGCAGTGCATGTTTACAAATGTGTTTGCATATGTGACTCATCATTTGTGTGTGTGGGGCGAAGTAATTACCCAAAAACAGTATACAAATGTATACAAATGTGTGCAAATGTGTTTGGATATGTGAGTCACCTGCAGTGAAGTGTGCAATCCTCCAATGTGCCTGAAAAAGGCTGTGCAAGCACTTGAGCAAGCTGGAAAAACACCAAGGCAAATGTTTGGATTTGTTTGTGATGTCTGTAAGCAACTTTGTGTTAGTGTGCTTTGGGGTAGTGTGCTGCCACCTGCAGGTAATTTGACCTTTCAAATGGTGTATCATTTGTTTGTGTGGGTGTAGTATGAAAGGAGCAAGAGTGTAATTCAATAGGCAGTGCATGTTTACAAATGTGTTTGCATATGTGCCTCAACTGCAGTGAAGTGTGCAATCCTCCAATTTGGCTAAAATAGGCTGGGCAAGCAGTTTGGCAAGCTGAAAAGCCCCCAAGGCAAATGTTTGGATTTGTTTGTGATGTCTGTAAGCAGCTTTGTGGTAGTGTGCTTTGGGGTACTGTGGTGCCACCTGCAGGTCATTTTTCCTTACTGCAGGTTTATGAAAATTAATGTTTAAACTGTATTTTGTGATCAAATCATGGAGGTGTAGTTTGTTTGGCTGTTTTCTTGCTAAAGGGGGCAAGTTTACCTTTCAAATGGTGTATCATTTGTGTGTGTGGGTGCAGTATGAACAGAGATACAAAGTAATCACTGAAAAAGTGTTTAGAAATAATAGAAGAGATTTCAGTTGGAGAAAAAACACAACCTGATTTCCAAAGTGACTAACACATCTTCATGGTAAGGGGTGATCTGTAGGATGTTGTGCTTATTTGGCTAGATGGATTAGAGGAGGGCAGAAGGTTCTTTACACTTAGGTGGAGTATGAAAGGTAGACACCAAGACATAGAAGCCAACCCATGAATTCAATGCATATAGTTCCCTAGGACATACAGTTAAATACAGTCTTTAGTGTGGAATCAATTAAAAATGTAATGTCTATTGCTGGTTTAGTATCAGAATTCTTACGCTACAGTAATAAAGATAAAATCAGTTATCAAGTATCCCAGGCAAGGACTCTGCCAATCAAAGGTGTATATAGTGGTTGAAATAAGTATTGAACACGCCACTAATTTTCTAAGTAAACTTATTTTTACAGGTGCTGTTGAGTGATGACATGAAAGAAATCAAACTATAGATGTCCATAAAATAAGTTATGTGTATATTCCTCATACATTCATGGGACACTAATCACCCTTATAATACAAGGGCAATGGTTCACAGGAAATTGTTGGTCTCTATCTTCAAATGTGTTCCACAAGCTTATGCAGAAATGTACTTATACCTTGCCGGTGCCTGTGCTTTATCCTGCTAAACTAACAAAGAGCAGTAATGCAGACCATTCAGAAAAGGAGTTTAAAAAGCCTTTAATTACACATACCCACAAACCCATCTTTTAATATGTGCTTTTAACATTAAAATCCAGTGGCACATTGATCAAATAGCTCCACACTGTGTTTCGCTGTCACCAGCTTCTTCTGAGACATATCAACATGAGCAGGCACAGGTTCTTCTTGGGCAGGCTAAATTACATAACATTTTTATTTCCGACCATAAATGGAATGTTGGATTTTATAGAACAAAGTATAGTCATGGGATACAGTATAAAGAGGATAAAGTGCTGATCACCAATTGGGACCCACAGCCACTCTGAGAATAGGGCTCTAGAAGACCAATATGTGGACTCTTCAACCCTGTTTTAAATTAAACAGAGGTGATAATTCCAATATGTAAAGGAATTTTAGAACAATTTATTATAGCACAATATCTGCAGTTTGACCAATCAGCTTTCAGGTCAAGCCCTTCAGAATAAAGCTGACTATTGGTATACCAAGCAGTGGTGTTTTATTGAAACTATTTCAAACAACCGTAAATATCTGTAAAAAGTATTATCAGAGTGCCCACTGAAATGTCTATTTTTTGAGGTGTAAGGGGGTGACATAGGATTACCACCTTGCTATGCTCCCCTAATCGTTCTGAATGTGTAACTGTTTACAAATGTTAGTTACTGTAATGCCGTTGTTAATACTCGGTGGTACTGCTACATGTAAAATATGTATTACCCAGCATAGTCAATGGGACTGCCACACTCTTTTCAGTGTTACCATTTTATGTACAATGTTGTATATGCGTTATGTTCCTGTAATGTAATACTGCGTAAGATAGGGAAAATAAAGTGCACCATTTGGACATTAGAGGGGGGCACTTTATTGTTATAGTTCTCATAGCTAAGGGTAAGTATCGTTCCTTTGGGTGCCACTAAATTGGGGCATACTAGTGTGCACGGTTAGAACAGGTTATAGCTAGTTTGTAGGGGGTTAAAATAGGGGGGCTGCCAGGTGGTAAGTCAGAAGTTTTAGGAAGTTAAGTGAGACGGGGTCAGTGTGCCCGAAGTGTCCACATGGGCTATAGGCCCCATAGGGCTCGGCAGCCACACAACATTAGGTAGCTGCAGCCCATGTGATCCACGGCCACTGGGCATCAACGCAGTGGGCCAGTACAGGAGAAGGAAGATGTGGCAACTCATAGCCTGGGCAGACGCCTTTAGGGCTGAAGTCGGTTGGAGCGAGGACCTGAAGGAAGTTGGAGCTTCGAAGGGAATGGTACAGATGAGCCGGATGCTTTTCCAGAGGCAACCAAAGTGGGTGGCTGATGATTTCGAGTCTGGGGTGAAACAGGCAGAAGGAATTGTCATCATGGTGAGGTTAGGCCAGGAAGGATCTGGGGAGCAGTCTAAGATGGTCCAGTCCGGATGTGTGCCGCAGAGAAGTATCAGTGAAGTAGGGAAAGATGAGGAAACAAGTGAATTCCATGATGTGCCAACTGTGGAAGTAATGTGTGAAGTTCTAATTAAAGAGAATATTCAAGTTATCCTGGACTGTGTCTCCATTACTGGGAGTCACCTGGAAGAGGGGCTGTCACCGCCTGGGAGATGCCCAGGGGACCTGAAACTGGAGATGCAGATACGCTGAGAAGTGGAATATAGTTTTCTGTGAGGGAAAGTCGGGACACAGATGCTTCAGTGTCTCTGGCCCTGACTACAGTTCTGGCCTCCCATTACAGAGGAAATCTATGAGCAATGGTTGAGCACATACCCTCTAACACCTTCAAATCAATGAGAAGTGGGACTCTTGCAAGGATGAGCACGGATGCATGAAACCCTAAAATTAAGGCTAGGTTATTAGTTTTAAAGAACTAGAAAGTTTGATATGATATGAAACATGATATGTACATCTGTCAATCACCAACAGAAGACCCATGGATGAGTGATCTCCTCTCTTTCTTCTAAGTAGCTGTTATCTGGCACTTGCAGTGCCAGTGAGCATTACTTTCTTTTTTCACTAAAGAGTGGTTATGTGACCATTTCTGGTGACGATTTTCCCATTTCCAGTGATGTGACGTCGACGGAGCATTTTATGCCCTTCTGATTTTCTCTATCAAAGAGCATCACTGCTGACGTCATGTTGATTGACAGTCGATCCCCTTCAGACTAACCCAACAGAGGCGCGCTTAATTAATGGAACTTACAATGCATGAGTTGAGTAGTGAGGCAAGTCTGTCAGGGACAATGACAGAGCATGGGAGCTTTAAATCAGAGTCATTTGCAGAGTTCGTAGCACTGCTCATGTGTAATGTTCCTCTAATCTAATTCCTCTATTTTATCAATGTAAAACCTCTTTCAGAAAGTAGAATATTGGCTTTAATAGCTCAGAGTCTAAGGCCCCCGTCACACATAGCGACGCACCAGCGATCCCGACAACGATATTACCTTGTCAGGATCGCTGGTGTGTCGCTACATGATCGCTGGTGAGCTGCCAAACAGGCAGCTTCACCAGCGATCAGCACCAGCAACACATGGGTAACAAGCGACGCACGTCGCTTAGTTACCCACTGTGTACCTTAGTTACCAGTGCTCTGGTGCAGGGAGCTGGTAACCAAGGTACACATCGAGTTTCTAAGCTGCGCGTGGCACTTAGAAACCCGATGCGTACCTTGGTTACCAGCTCCCTGCACCAGCGCGCTGGTAATTAGGGTACACAATGGGTTTCTAAGCGCTGCGCGCTGCTTAGAAATCCGATGTTTACCTTAGTTACCAGCGGCAGCTCGCTGATCGCTGGTCTCCCGCCTGTCACACGCAGCAATGCGTGCTGGCCAGCGGGAGACCAGCGATCAAAAAATTGTCCTGGCCATTCCAGGACAATCAGCGATACCCGGCAGGGGGGGCGGTCGCTGAAAAGTGTCACACACAGCGATCTCGCTGGTGAGATCGCTGTTACGTCACAAACTTGTGACTCAGCAGCGATCTCGTTAGCGAAATCGCTATGTGTGACGGGGGCTTAAGAAGCAGAGGCCAACATTAACCAGTGACTCCAATGAATAATAGTCACTATATGAACTATGGGCTAAATTCTAATAGTTTATCATGGAGACAAGCTGAATCGCCAGTCTATCTTTGCAATTGTTTGAGGTGCATTGTCTTTGCCAGTCTCTGAAAGCTTGTTTTATATCTTAGTATGGTACAGTCTTTGTGCTCGTAACGTTCACTTCCTGTATAATATCATTGGACACAGTCAGCATCCTTATATAATGCAATCTCAAGTAAGTTGGTTATATTACATGGTGAATATAAGGCTTCACTGTAAAATATTCTCCGTTTCTGAGACAGTCTTTCAAAACTATGTACGGTATCTTGATTATTGGCTTTATAATGTGAAAGACTGCAAACATTTGCCCTATGATAGGCTTCCACTTACGTATGTCACTATTGTCTTCAACTTGGAAATAGTTGGAGGTGATGGCCTTCAGACAGGCTTTCGTTGGACTACAAATAGACCATTATTGGCTTATCCATAAGCCATTGATATCCTATAGAAGTGAATGAAAGTTATAGCCCCACTACTTGTGTCTGGCACACAGATGCAGGTGTTCTCAACCACTATTGGATGAGATTGAAATAATCCTTTAAGTTACTATGAGTCAAAATTAGTAAAATAGAGGATCAGGCAAAATTTGAATATGCCTGTTCACGCAGATTTTCCATGAAAATTTATTTTGACGGGAAGTTATTCTTTTTAAATTGAATGTTCCTCAATAAGATAATAGGGTTTTCCAGTTTCCAGAGCACAATAAATGTAAAATATAAAAAAATCTCCTTACACTCACCTCTCCCTCCCCTCAGATCCTCATCCAAACGGGTCCTCAGTAGTGATGGGCGAGTAGCATCGTTACTCGGGTCTCCCCGAGCATGCTCAAATGATCTCCGAGTATTTTGGCGTGCTCAGAGATTTAGTTTTTGTCCTCTCAGCTGCAAGATTTGCGACTTGTAGACAGGCTGAATACATGTGGGAATTTCCTAACAAACAGGCATTCCACACATGTATTCAAGCTGTCTAGCAGTCACAAATCATGCAGCTGAGACGACGAAATCTAAATCTCCGAGCACGCCAAAGTACTCGAAGACCACCCGAGCATGCTTGGGGAGACCCGAACAATGAGCACACTCACTGATCACTAGTCCTCAGCACACTTTTTTAATCACCAGCCCTGTTCGCTGAATCACAAAACCTCTACATGCAAAAGGTCACATAATCATGAGGTTACAGCTTGTGCCGTGACCTTGTACGCGCATGTTCAAAACTGTCCTAGGTATCATGACAACCGAAAACACCAGCTTGGTATGAAAGTTCGACAAGGACCAGACAGGTGACAGTGAAGAACAGTAGGGCAGGAGTGTTGAGTGGTAAGGTAAATAAAAGTTTTTTAACCTTATGATTCGGCACAAAAGTGAATTACAAAGAATCTGCATTAAGGTTAATGTGGATTTTTATAAAAATTTAGTAGAATTCAGTTCTTCTTGAATGTGTTCACTAATCTCTATAAAACTTGCTAAAAAGATAAATATTAGTTCTATAGGAAGTTACAATGATAATGTACATCAGATCTCACCATAGAACAGTATCTATTACAAAGGAGGTAGGCCTTTTTTGTTAATACGAAATTTTGGAAGAAATAAAGATAAAAATGATCCGCAGAAATTGCTAACTTAATTTTTGGTTCTTTGTTCAGTTCTGCTTAGATAGCTATACAGTCTTTCATTAGCTGGCAGTCTCAGTAATGGAAACAATAACCAAGTGTGTACACATTTTAATTTGTGCACATGCATTAAGTGTTCTGCATCGCCTCCCCCCAGTTTGTCAGCTGCACCCAGTTTATCACAGCCTGCGCTCCCTCTTGCGGAAGAATAAACTGACATCTCTTTAAGATGCTGAACAGAACACAGGTAAAGGGCTGGAGCAATGCAGTCACAACCATTCTGCTGCAATCTTCTATCATCTAATCTCTGCCATTGTTCAGTAAAATCGATGCATAAGCTGAGGAATTCAGGGTATTGTGAAGACTATAAAAGGGTGATATGGGTGATATTCTAGAGAGAGCTAAAAAACTCATATGACAATGGATGAAAGAACGTTAGTATAAAAGACATCAGACTTATCTGTTGGAAAATGAAAGTCAATGCTCTTAAAAATACCACATCATGGAATATTTAAGAACGTTTTATATATTAAACCTCTATTTTTGACCAGTTGTTTGTCCAAAAATGTCTTCCCGTACAGTCTTTGTAATCGAAATCTATCATGAGGAGATTGGGAAGTATAGTTGCGAGGCAACTACAAGACTCTATGACACCTAAGCCACTCTTGCACGAGTGTCTTTGGAGTCATATGGTTGCCTTAGTAAGTGTGCCATCGGCATCTCCTGTTGTTATATTTAAATTTATGGGAGCATGAATTTCAGTAAGAATGGAGGAACATCTTAATTTTTCAGCCTCTCTGATCTAGGTTTAAATATTGTGGATTGCTCACCTGGGAAGACTTGGCACTCCCTAGGGTGTAATGTCGTAAGAAATCATAGGGTTTTGACATCTTAACGTTTGTAAGGAGATGTAGACTTCGCTGCAGATGATCCTCAGGTGGCATTTCTATAAACGTTAATCAATTGTCTGTAGGATAAATGGTTGGTTAGTCATTAGTCAATAAAGAGAGGATGGATGAGTACTGTCATTCATAGTTTTATTATAAATTTTCAAATGTCCGGGGAAGTGTGTTAGATATAGTACTGCAGTTCAGAGAGGTATTCAAATATGCAAGGTGCACAGTCAAGAGTTGCTAAAAGTCAGATGAGGGATAAAGACTAGACTTCAGACCAACAAACCTGGGGATGAAGCCAATGCATGGTCACATAAAGAGCTAGGATCAAAACTAAGATGTAGTTAAGAGAGAAAACAAGATTGGGCAGCCACCATAAGGCATAATCTATACATCCAGCAGTAGCCATAGTCATGATGGATGGCCTGACATTTATTAAACATGGTGACAAAATTGCCAAAAAGGCATACAAGCCAGATGGAGTCCTAAAAGACACACTTTGAGCCTCTGTCTGGTGTATTGGAGGGTATGAAAATGTAAATCAAACCATTTTCTTTGTGCACATTCAGCGAAGTACAAAAAATGTAATGTGTATTTAGCCTATGGTTAGCATATCAGCTGGAATTCTCAATCAACACTTACTGTAAAGAGAAAGTAAACTTTTTTATCTTAATTTTAATTATTCATAAGTTTTTTGCAAAAAATAGAGTTTTGTAATATATTTTACCTTATTTTCTCTAACATACACAATGCGGCATTCCTGTTTTAACTGCATAGTTCATGCTTCTTAACTAACTGCTTTCAACTGCTGCTCATCAGTGTACATGTGATAATGCGCTTACATGTCGCATGCACACTAGTGTGTATCCCAGTTCATACCTCTTTTTTTTTTCTAATTACATCATGTGCATATAAAGGTGTGGCCTGCCTTTCCCTTGAGCTGGGCATTATTGATGTCTCCCTTGGCTGTATGTCTGCTAGTTGGGCTCAGTCTGTCTCAGCCCTTATCTACATGCATGTCACTTGACAAATGGTAAGGATTTTAATATTGGAGTTAGTACCGTCCCAATTACGGTTGTAGTGACGAGGTGGGACGGCTTTCGCATTTTTTATGAAAAAACATGTTAACTAAATACTGTATATTATTTTCATGCACTGTGCTGTTTATTTACTGCAGGGTATTTAACCCCTTAATAATCGCTGATACACCTTTTAATGGCAGTAGTTAAGGGTACTTAAACCTCAGCGCTGTGAATTCACGGCACTGTGGGAAAAGTGTATAGCGTCCTCCAGAGTCGGATTTTCTCTGGGGTCTCGGCTGCTGGGGGTAGCCGAGACCCCAGAGAACATGATTCAGGTCGGTTTTACTGCCGACCCCGCTTTTGCGATCACCGTTATAAACCATATAACGGCGACCGCAAAAAAAAGCTGCGATTTTGCATTAACTTTCTCTCTCCTCTGATGTAATTGCACATCAGAGGATAGAGAAATAGGGTCTCCAATCCACTCCATTACCTCCCGGTGGTCCTCGGGCCCTCCTGCATCCTCCGGTGGGCACCGCCATCTTCTTTCTGGAAGAAAATGGCGGGCGCATGCGCAGTGCGCCCGCCGAATATGCCGGCCGGCAAATTCCATGCATTCTTTGAAAGTGCATTTTGATCACTGTGATAAACTCTATCACAGTGATCAAAATAAAAAAAATAGTAAATACCCCCTTTTTATCACTCCCTTAGTTAGGGAAATATAATTAAATAAAGAAAATATACTTATTTTCATTTATCCATTAGTGTTAGGGTTGGAATTAGGGTTAGGGTTAGATTTAGGGTTAGGGTTGGAATTAGGGTTAGGATTAGTGTTAGGTTTAGGATTAGGGTTAGGGTTGGGATTAGGGTTAGGATTAGGGTCAGGGTTGGGATTAGGATTAGGGGTGTGTTGGGGTTAGGTTTGGAGCTAGAATTGAGGGGTTTCCACTGTTTAGGCACATCAGGGGGTTTCTAAACGTGACATGGCACCACCATTGATTCCAGCCAATGTTTTGCGTTCACAAAGTCAAATGGTGCTCCCTTCCTTCTGAGCCCAGACGCGTGCCCAAACAGTGGTTTACCCCAACATATGGGCCATCAGTGTACTCAGGACAAATTGCACACCAATTTTGGGGGTCTAATTTCACCTGTTACCCTTGGGAAAATAAAAAAATTGGGGGCTAAAAAAATCACTTTTGTGGGAAAAAAATATTTTTTATTTTTACGGCTCTGCATTATAAACTTCTGTGAAGCACTAGGGGTTCAAAGTGCTCACCACACATCTAGATAAGCTCCTTGGTGGGTCTAGTTTCCAAAATGGGGTCACCTGTGGGGGGTTTCTACTGTTTAGGCACATCAGGGGCTCTGCAAATGCAACATGACGCCCGCAGAACATTCCATCAAAGTCTGCACTGCAAAACGGTGCTCCTTCCCTTCCGAGCTCTCCCATGCACCCAAACAGTGGTTCCCCCCACATATTGGGTATCAATATAATCAGAACAAATTGCACAACAACGTTTGAGGTCAAATTTCTCCTGTTACACTTGTGAAAATAAAAAATAGTGGGTTAAAAAATCATTTTTGAGGAAAAAAATGATTTTTTTAATGATTTTTTATTTTCACGGCTCTGCGTTATAAACTTCTGTGAAGCACTTGGGGGTTCAAAGTGCTCACCACACATCTAGATAAGTTCCTTAAGGGGTCTAGTTTCCAAAATGGGGTCACTTGTGGGGGGTTTCCACTGTTTAGGCACATCAGCGGCTCTCCAAATGCAACATGGCGTCCAATCTCAATTCCAGCCAATTCCACATTGAAAAGGTCAAATGGTGCTCCTTCCATCCCAAACCCTGCCGTATGCCCAAACAGTGGTTTACTCCCACATATGGGGTATCGGCATATTTAGGAGAAATTGCACAGCAAATTTTGTGGTCAATTTTCTCTTTTCACTCTTGTGAAAATAAAAAAAAATTGGTACTGAAGTAAAATGTTTGTAAAAAAAAAGGTAAATGTAAATTTTTTCCTTCCACATTGCTTCAGTTCCTGTGAAGCACGTAAAGGGTTAATAAACTTCTTGAATGTGGTTTTGAGCACCTTGAGGGTTGCAGTTTTTAGAATGGTATCACTTTTGGGTATTTTCTCTCATATTGACCAAGTGACTTCAAATGTGATGTGGTCCCTAAAAATGGTTTTGTAAATTTTGTTGCAAAAATGAGAACTCGCTGGTCAAATTTTAACCCTTATAACTTCCTAACGGAAAGAAATGTTGCTTCCAAAATTGTGCTAATGCAAAGCAGACATGTGGGAAATATTATTTATTATGTGTTTTTTGTGACATCTCTCTCTAATTTAAGGGCATAAAAATTAAAACTTTGAAAATTGCAACATATTAAAAATTGTCACCATATTTCCATTTTTTCATAAATAAATGCAAGTCATATCGAAGAAATCTTACCACTAATATGAAGTAAAATATGTCACGAAAAAACAGTCTCAGAATCAGCGGGATCCGTTAGGCCGGCGTCACACTGCGTTACAGGCATAGCGTTGACAGACTGTGTTACACCGTGGTATAACGGGGTGTAACGTAGTCTGTTAACGCTGCCATTCAGCCCCATTATGTGGCGCATCTCGATGTATGCCATAAAGTGGCACGCGCTCGCGATGTGCCGTCAAGCACTGACGGAGCATCGGACGCGCTAGTGGTATAGCATAACGCATATCACGTTATGCTATAGCGTTAACGTAGCCTGTCAACGCTATATGTTGAACGGGCTGTGTTAACGCTATGTGAACCTGGCCTTAAAGTGTTCCGGAATTATAACCTCATAAAGTGACAGTGGTCAGAATTGTAAAAATTGGCCTGGTCATTAAGCTGCAAATTGGCTATGTCACTAAGGGGTTAATCATTATGTTTCTGTCTTTGTTTTTCTGTTCAGTGGCCAGTGTGAACATGCCCTTATAAGCTGCATGCACACTAATTTATTTCCCAGTTCATACCTTTGGGTAGTTGAGAGGACAATGATGGAGGTGGGGGAGAAGGCAATGATGGAGGTGGGGGAGAAGGCAATGATGGAGGTGGAGGAGAGGACAATGATGGAGGTGGAGGAAGACAATGATGGAGGAGGGGTACTTATAATGGACTTATGAACAGGGGAGGACATTAGACAATGGCGGATCTTAATAGGGGCGGATGGGGCGGTCGCCCCGGGCCCAAGGTTTTTTGGGGGCCCAGGGCACTGGCGTAGCGTGGTGGGGGGGCGGTCCGCCCCAGGCGGCATGTGTGTGGGGGCGGCACGGCAGCAGCAATTCCACCCTGCAGTGCAGTGCAGCGGCGGGCAGGGAGCGATGCGATCACGGCAGCTCCGCTGCCTGCAAGAGTGAATAGCAGGACCGGAGCGGCAAGGGTCCGTCCTGCTTCCTGCCCGGAGGCCGCGCTTCCTGTTTCACACAGAGGAGCGCCGCTGAATGACGTCATCATTCAGCGGCCGCTGCTGTGTGAGGGAGGAAGCTCGGGCGATGCTGCGGACAGGTGAGAGGAGAGAGGTGGTGTCTTGTGTGTATGTATGTATGTCTGTGTGTGTGTGTGTGTGTGTGTATGTCTGTGTGTATGATGGAGCAGGCAATGATGGGAGTGATGGTCTAGAAGGCAGTGATGGGGTGAAGGAGCAGACAATGATGGGGTGATGGAGCAGGCAATGATGGGGGTGATGGAGCAGGCAGTGATGGGGTGATGGAGCAGGCAATGAGGGGAGTGATGGGGTGATGGAGCAGGCAATGAGGGGAGTGATGGGGTGATGGAGCAGGCAATTATGGGGTGATGGAGCAGACAATGATGGGAGTGATGGGGTGATGGAGCAGGCGGTGATGGAGCAGGCAATGAGGGGAGTGATGGGGGTGATGGAGCAGGCAATGATGGGGTGATGGAGCAGACAATGATGGGGTGATGGAGCAGGCAATGATGGGGGTGATGGAGCAGGCAGTGATGGGGTGATGGAGCAGACAATGATGGGAGTGATGGGGTGATGGAGCAGGCAATGATGGGGTGATGGAGCAGGCAATTATGGGGTGATGGAGCAGACAATGATGGGAGTGATGGGGTGATGGAGCAGGCGGTGATGGAGCAGGCAATGAGGGGAGTGATGGGGTGATGGAGCAGGCAATGATGGGGTGATGGAGCAGGCAATTATGGGGTGATGGAGCAGACAATGATGGGAGTGATGGGGTGATGGAGCAGGCGGTGATGGAGCAGGCAATGAGGGGAGTGATGGGGTGATGGAGCAGGCGGTGATGGAGCAGGCAATGAGGGGAGTGATGGGGTGATGGAGCAGGCAATGATGGGGTGATGGAGCAGACAATGATGGGAGTGATGGGGTGATGGAGCAGGCGGGGATGGAGCAGGCAATGAGGGGAGTGATGGGGGTGATGGAGCAGGCAATGATGGGGGTGATGGAGCAGGCAATGATGGGGTGATGGAGCAGACAATTATGGGAGTGATGGAGCAGACAATGATGGGAGTGATGGGGTGATGGAGCAGGCAATGATGGGGGTGATGGAGCAGACAATGATGGGGTGATGGAGCAGGCAATGATGGGGGTGATGGAGCAGGCAGTGATGGGGTGATGGAGCAGGCAATGATGGGAGTGATGGGGGTGAGGGAGCAGGCAATTATGGGGTGATGGAGCAGACAATGATGGGGGTGATGGAGCAGGCAGTGATGGGGTGATGGAGCAGGCAATGATGGGGTGATGGAGCGTGATTTTGTGCGTATTGGCCGTAGGCCTACAGCTTATGTGCAACGTCTTTTTAGGCCATGTCCACACATGGTGGAATGGTGGCGGGTTTTCCGTATGGACCCGCAGCAAACCAAGTGCTGCGGTCCGTACGGCTGTCAATTCCCGCACTGGGACCGCAGCGCTCAGGTGGGAAGGGGGGTACAGGGGCCCAGGTTTTATGAACAGCCCCGGGCCCATAGTCCACTTAATCCGCCACTGACATTAGATATGGGTGTAAAATATTTTGAGTGGTGGAGAAGGGTGCTAAGCCCCTGATAGTGTCCTCCCCCATCTCACAATTCATTACGGTACGATCAGGAACTTAAAATATATTGGTGAAAGGGAGTGGAGGTGATAAGGTGCATAGGACACATTATAATGAATTTAAAGGTGGGAGAAGATGCTGCCAGGGATTAGTAATGAATTGGGAGGTGGCGGAGGATGCTCAGTACCTGATGGTGTCTTCTCCCACCCATAAATTCATTATGATGCTATTATGTACTTATAATGAATGGGGGAACACATGACAGGGACTTAAGGTCCCGTTACATTTAGTGATGCACCAGCGATCCCGACAACGATACGACCTGGTCAGGATTGCTGGTGCATCGCTAAATGGTCGCTAGTGAGCTGCCAAACAGGCAGATCTCACCAGCGATGCAGCAGCGGTCAGCGGTCGATACTTACCTGTCACATGCAGCGAGGGTGACGTCTTCCGCCCTCGTCCATGGAGTCGCTCGTCGGCACCTGCAGGAAGCTGACGACGAGATATGGACCTGGCTGATCTCGCGCGATCAGCGATATCCAGCGGGGAGCCGGGTCGGAGATAAGTGTCACATGTAGCGAGATCGCTACTGATATCGCTGTTGCGTCACAAAATAGGTGACGCTTTAGCGATATCACTAACGATATCGCTATGTGTGAAGGGGGCTTAAGGCTATGTGTTGGCAGGAAAAACGATGTTTAAAATTATGTTTTTGCCATTTTTTACTTGCTTTTGTTGCGTATTTTCCCTTACTCATTAGTAAGGATGACATATGCTGCAAGAATTGACATTATTCAGATTTTAATCTGTTGCAAATCTGCAAGGAAAATAATCACCGTCTGCATGAGACTCCAGGGATCTCATTCACTTTTGCTGTACTGTAAAACCTTGCATATATTCCATGTGCACATAGCCTTACAGGTAATTGGGGAGAGTCAAAGACTGAATAATTTATATTTTTGGGCAGCAGAGATCATAGTTAATGCAGGAAACAGGGATGCTTTTCTCTTTATATTTTTTGTTTTGTGGGAGGCTAATAGTATATTAATGATGGGGTACATATCTGTAGTCAGGGAGGAGACACAATGTATACAATGCATGTTATTATTTTTTCAGGGCAGCAACGATCCTTGGTAGGTCATCAAATACTTATTTCATGCAATAAAATGCAATTTAATTATTTAAAAATCTTGCAATGTAAACTTCTCTTTTTTATTTTTAGATTCTGTATCTCACAGATGAAATGTACGCGAACAGCTCAAATAATGTGTTAACCGAGCATGCTCGGATGTTATACGACTATTTTGGCCGTGCTCCAATAATATGCTTGAGTCCCCTGCGGCTGCGTTTTTTGAGGATCTTACGCATTCGCAACACATGCGGGGATTACCTAACAAGCAGGCAATCCCCACATGTGTTGTGACTGTCTATCATGCAGCTTTGTGTGCTCGAATATATTATCCAAGCACGCCGAAGACACTCCGATAACACCCGAGCATGATCAGATAATACGTTATCCAAGTATGTTCGCTCATCACTACTTACTATGCGCTCCAAGAGTAAATTTCTGTTCGGGCATGTTCACACTTATTTCTTTGGTGTTTTGAAATGTTAACAATAATTTTCAAATCTCATACAAAAAAATAGCAAGTAAACAAAAAAAAAAGACCACATAACACGTTTGATTCAACATAAATTTTCCCTGACACCAATTGCCTAATGGTTTGCATATGTGACTGACACAGTAATAAGGATAATTTAGGCTGTGTGCCCACGTAGCGATTTTTAAGCGTTTTTGCTGCGATTTTTGGCGCGAAAACACAGCGAAAACATTTAAAAATCGTGTACAGAATGCCCTCCATGCATTCCTATGGCATTCCGCACATGCTGTGCTAATGCTGCGCTTTTTTCCACGGCGGAATCACATCGCGGAAAAAATCGCAGCATGCTCATTCTTTTGTGCGGAATCGCAAAGAATTGCCGCGATTCCGCACCCATAGGAATGCATGAGAATCGCTTACTTCCTGCATGTGGCTATGCCCACCATGCGGGAAGTTAAGCGTCTCATGTGCGGTTGGTACCCACGGTGTGGAGGAGAGGAGACTGTCCTCCAGGCCCTGGGTACCATACCCCTGTAAAAAAAAGAATAAAAAATAAAAAATCGGGTATATTTACCTTCCTGCGTCCCGCGCTGCCATCCCGGCCTAAGCGTTCCCAGTAATGCCTTGCGGCACGGTCCTGTGATGACGTAGTCTCGCGTGACTAGCGGTCTCGCGAGATCGCTATAGCAACGCGAGACTACGTCATCACAGGTCTCGCAAGGCATTACTGGGAACGCTGTGGCCTGGGATGGTATCGCGGGACGCCGGAAGGTAAATATACCCTGATTTTTTTATTTTTTTTGGCATTTTAACATTCTATCTTTTACTATTGATGCCACATAGGCGGCCTCAATAGTAAAAACCTGGTCACACTCGTCAAACACTATGTTTGACGAGTGTGACCAACCTGTCAATCACTTTCCAAGCGATGCTTCAAATCGCTTGGAAAGTGCTTGAATATCGCACACGAAAATTGCGGCAAAATCGCGATCATAATCGCGGTAAAATCACGGTGAAATTGCGCGGAAAAAAATGCGCGATTTCTGGGAAGGAGTCCGGTTTTTGGTGTCCGGAATAAAACGCTACGTGGGCACATAGCCTTACACTACTTCCCATGATATGATATACTATAAAGGATCTGTCTGCATAAAGCTGACTGACAATGTCCATAACACATCAAACCCAAAAGAGATGCAGGGATCAAATACAGAACGTAAAATGACGGTCAAATGCACCAGCTAGCAGATTTATATCTATTTCCATCCACTTTTATCGTGTTTCTGAGGCTGGTTAGTTGAAGATTTCATTTCAGAATGATGTGCTATTTCATGCCTTATCTTATGAGGCTCTTTCTTAGTTTAATGGTATTATTTACTGAACATCAAAAAATCTGCATTTGGAACTGCTCTGAACTTTACTTGTACACCATCAAAATAGCTGTCTACATGTACATAAACAGTTACACACATATATACTGTGTACACATATCTACACATCGCATGTAGCTCATAGATCAGCTGATAATGTAGGCTGTGGATATAAAAAGTCTACACACACTGTTAAAATTACAGGTTTTTTTTGTGTAAAATCATGCCTGAGAGAATGAGGATCTCTTTATTGAAATTTAGCAGTCACAAGAAGGTTCCAAAAATGTTTCCTGATCATTAGACACACCATGGAACGCTGTGAAGATTTTAATCAAGAAGTGGATTAAATTTGGTAACCCAAGGACATTGCCTAGAACTAACAGAGGAGAGGAAAGGACACCCATTATTGCAACAATTCAAAAATGTGGGCACAACTCAAAATTCAACTAAAACATGAAGAATAATCAGGGAGTAAATTTCACCCATAAAATACTTTTTAATTAGATAGAATAAAAAAATGAATACGTGCAACAAAACAGAGGCTGCTGTCCGCAAAGCATTAAGCACATGGTGAAAACACTCACTAATTCAACAAGATCACCTGCTTTTCAAAGTTCCAATACCCTGGGGTATGCTATTCCCTTATAATCCAAGCAGAGAAGCAGTGCAATACAATAGTAAATACCACTTACATGAGATGATCATTGGTGTGAGTGCTGTCCCCACCGCCTCAACGCACGTTTCACTCTAACTCCGTCAGGAGGTGTCCCTGCTTTGAGGACAGCAAGCAACCTCTGTTTGATTGCATGTATTTATTTTTTCCTTTTATTCTATCTAAATGAACGGTATTTTATGGGTTTTAATATACTCCCTGGTTCTTCTTCATGCTTTATTACCTAGAACTAATTGTCCCTCAAAAATTGATGAAAAAGACAATTAGAAAATTTGTCTGTGAGACTGCCATAAGGAAATACTCAATATGTTCTACCTTATTTTTCCAGCCCTGCAGTTCGCCTTGGCATACTGATCTTGAAGGTTGGCAACCCTTCTTTGTCAAATTAGTGCTTGGAATTAATTACAATTTCTATGTTATTGTTAACCAGCCCCTTTTGGAGGATCAACCACAGGTTTTTAATGTGAATGAGATCTTTCATGCTTCCTGGCCATGGACCTCAATGTTTTCTTCACCTATGCACTTAGTTATCACTTTTGCCTTGAGATCTGGTGCTCCATCATGCTGGAAAAGCATTGTTCATTGCCATATTGCTTCCGGATTGCTGGGAGAAATTGCTCCTGGAGGATGTTTAGATACCATTCTTTTTTCATAGCAGTGTTCACATGCAAAGTTGTCAGAGAGCCCACGCACATGGAGGATAAGGAACCCCACACATGAATAGCTTCAGGATGCCTTACTGTTGGCATTACACAGGGCTCCTAGTAATGTTCTACCTATTCTTTTCCAGACAATCATTATTCCAGATATCCCAAATAGGATGCGCGATCACTAAAATGCTTGGGTGCTTGTTGCTCAAACCAAGCAATTCCTAATAGTCACATGCTCATTTTGGGTAACAAGTATAATGGGAGTCAATGGTAAAGCCGAACCTTTTTCTGGCAGACCCTACAAAGAGGTCTGGGGGGCAGTGAATATGTTCAAGTGGATGGGAAAAGTGATGAGTGGAAGGAGAACAGCATGGGGACGACCCCTGGAAGCATCTCTGATGCTCGTATCGCTGATGAGAATAATGGTGTCCACTTTTACTCCACTTTAAGGAGTAACAATAAAACATTCCAAACCGATGAGAAAATGCATTTTAAAAGAAAAAAGCTGAGAAATAGTTTTCCCGTTATAATGAATTATATATAAGGCAAAACTTAAAAAGGATGTAAAAATATAAAATTTAAGTAAGCTGAAATTGATTTTTTTTTATTATAAAATAGGAAATTTCAGTTGAATTTATGAAGGAAACAAGAGCTGCCAAAAATTAGGACTAGCCTATGGATGAGCAATAAGATAACAATACATTTTGAACTTTTTTTTAGTCTTAAATAGCAACAAAATGTACCCAAAAAGATGTAATACCCTATGAGCGAGCAACATAATATTGATAAATTTAGAACAAGTTTTTTGAGAGTTATATGCCAAGGAAATGTACTCCAGACCATGTAATAGTCTATAGGTGAGCAATGTAATGCCAATAAATTTTGAACAAGTGTTTGGAGGGTTATACACCAGCAAAATGTACCCAAGAAGATGTAATACCAAAAGGATGAGTAAAATAATTCCAAAAAATTTTAAACATGCTTTTTGAAAGTTATATACCAACAAAATGTAATCCAGACCACAGAATTCCCTATGGGTGAGTAATAAAATAACAATAGATTTTGAACAATTTTGTTGAAGCTTTTATGGCAATGAAATGTACCCAAGAAGATGTACCCTATGGGTGAGACATATGATACCAATAAATTTGTAACAAGCTTTTGAAGGCTTGTATAGCAACTAAATGCACCCACTGTAACAACCCTGCTGGCATCACTGCATGGCCTCCCATCCCCCACACACCAACTTACTCACTGCTCCGGGTCATGCTGTGAATTCTGTTTGCTGCCAGTCCTATGCTCTGTGCCTCTGCTTTCCTGCATGCTTCCTGGCTATGTGTGTATAGGGGGGCGGCGCCAGAACTCTCTGGTTCTTATGCAGTCAGGGTGCACCTGTCTAATCTGTCCCTGACCAATTACCTAGAGCCCTCGACTATTTAGATCCGCTACATGCACTGGAACATTGCCTGTGCAATGTTTAAACTCAGTTAGTGTTTTGCTGCTGAGGAAGCCAGGCCCTGTTCTGTGTATCTCCTTCTCTGTAGGAATGCTCTTAGCCTTGCTTTGTGTTCTTTGTCTGCCCTCTAGGAGGCTGCATATCCTGGTCTCTGTATCTTGGTCCTAGCTTCGTGTTTACTTGTCCTTCCGCCTGCCAGGAGGCAGAATATCCTGGTCCTTGAGTCTTTGTCCCTGTACTTTGTCTGAACTCTGTCCTTCCCCTGTCTCCTTGTCTTTGGCTTCCTTCCCTGCTGTGCCTTTCCCTGTGTCCTCCCCGTCCTTGCTCTGCACCCTTGCAGCTCTGCCTGCTCTGCTCCTGCTGCTGCAGAACCTCTTGCTGTAGCTTCTTTCCACAGACCTTGTGGTTCAGCTTGCTCTGCTGCTGCAGAACCTCTTGCTGCAGCTTCTTTCCTCAGACCTTGTGGTTCAGCTTGCTCTGCTGCTGCAGAACCTCTTGCTGCAGCTTCTTTCCACAGACCTTGTGGTTCAGCTTTGCTCTGCTGCTGCAGAACCTCTTGCTGCAGCTTCTCTCCACAGACCTTGTGGTTCAGCTTTACTCCTGCGGCTATGCCTACTCCTGCGGCTCTGCCTAATCCGCTCTCCTGCGGCTCCGCCTACTCCTCACTCCTGCCTGTATCCATACCTACGCCTCCTGTGTGAGCAGGTCAAAAACCTGTTCCTTCACATTCCACTCCTTCCTGCCTGTATCCGTACCTGCACCCGCTGTGTGAACAGGTCGAAACCTGTTCCTTCATATTCAACTCCTTTCTGTCTATACCGATACCTGCACCTGCTGTGTGAACAGGCCCCTACCTATTTCTTCTCATGCCACGCCCGCCTGTCCTGTGCCTCAAGCCGTGCCCACCTGTCCTGTGTCTCAAGCCGTGCCCGCCTGTCATGTGTCTCAAGTCATGCCCACCTGTCCTGTGTCTCAAGCCGTGCCGGCCTGTCCTGTATCTCCAATCCATGCCTGCTTGCCCTGTGTCTCAGCCTACCTGTCACCTGCACCTGACCAGGTGTCCTGTGCCCAAGTGGGATCAGCAGTCACAGCCAGACACCACCCTGGAGTGGCACCTGGGAGCTGCCTGCCGCGCAACCCTGACCTCACCATTGGAGGCTCCAGAGAAGACCAAGGAAGCTGTATTAGTCACGCCCCTTCCAAGGTAGTCTGGTCTGTGGCACAGTGGGGCCACAACCCCCCGGCTTGCGCCAACCAGCTAAGGCGCGAGCATGACAGTTTGCACAGGGCCATGGTCCCCGCTGAGTCCCATGTCCTTTCGCTCTCGGAGCGAGATGAACTTTTTTGCCAGTATGGGCAACCAAATAAATTTATCCAGTCTGAAGCCCAATCCTTCACTGCTCCACCCACCACTGTGGTCTCCAATAGACTGTTTGCTCAACTAGATGCTGCCATACCCTAAAGTTGAACCTCCCTCGGACCCGCCAAGGTATGATGGGGATCCTAAGCAGTGTCGTGTCTTTATGGAGCAGTGCTTACGCTACTTTCAATGGCATGCTCCCTTCTTCGCCACCGTACAGGTAAAGGTAGGATTGATAATGTCCTACCTAACTGGAGTTGCCTTGCAGTGGCTTAACTCCCTCTGGGAAGGGGGGGATCCCATCACCTCGAGTTTACCGGCTTTCCTGGTGGCCTTCTGCAAAACCTTCGACAAACCAAGCACAACATCTCCTGAAAAGTCTTCCCCTCCAAGCTTCCAGAGACAGACCAGACAAGAGAAATCGTCTCTTCGTCTGTGACCGTCCATGACCGACCTGTTCCACAGCCTGCCAAAGCAGCCCCCCGTGCAAGATCCAAGAGGTCTAAGAAAAAGGGGTTGGCAAGGTTGTCGCCAGAGTCCAGTCCTGAGAAGGAACATCCTGACGGTCTCTGCCCTGAGAAGCCAATGCTCCAAAATCCTGTGCCTATAGGAGAGGCGGCCCTTGGCATGAGCACTCCCTCTCCATTAAAAGCTAGAACTGTTTCTCTGCCTTCTGAGAGCTTTGGTGTGTATAAACTGCCAGCCATATGGAGTCAGTGTGTGGTCTCTGTCGTACAGCTCCCAAAGCTGGCGTAGGCGCTGTCTCTAGGTGGCCAAGCCCTATTGGAGAATAGTCTAGTCCTGCAAGGACAATTACAGCTCCAGATTGGAGCTCTTTAAATGAAGAAGTTCATCTTCAACTTGCTGACTGGTATGCCCATGGGTCATTCTGAACCAGAGATTCTAGTACCCATTTACATCTGGAGACACAGCAAGGTGCCTCACTTGAAACAACCAAGTGACAAAAGGAGTCTGGTTCCCTTGCATCAGAGTCACTCAGCAGTCTCGTCTTCTTCATCTAGTCTGCTGGAGGCCGAGTCAAGGTGTGATAATGTCTTCAAAGAGGGGGAAGCAGAGGCATTCTCTTCACACGTCTCCAGCAACTATACCATAGACCTGTTCTCAGGGGCATCCCTGCTTTTTTATTGTTTTCCCAAGGATAAAAGGCTGAAGTGGCTCCCTGTATGTATGCCTCCAGCTTCCATGTGGCAGGTAAATGCAGAGGTGGGAACAGTGGCCTACGTATCTCCGATATTCACCCACCTGGAGGAGGAGGTCCAATTTTCTTTGGATAACGGGCTAGAATTGGACATGGTGAGGGTGTCTTCAGTTTCCCACTGGCTGGCTGATGTAAGGGTCAAGTCTGAAGCTTCCAGGTCCCTGTTTTCTGCCACTCAGGAGGAAGAAGTCCAAGTCCTTGAACCCTCTGTGTTGGAAGCTGACTCTCTCGGGCACCAAGAGACTAACCTGAAAGATGCCCTGTCAGCCTGGACTGTGTGTGCTCCTATCCTTCTGCCAGTCATTCTGGCAGGCTTGAGGAAGAGGGGCCGTAAAGGGGGGGTACTGTAACAACCCTGCTGGCATCACTGCATGGCCTCCCATCTCCTGCACACCAACTTACTCACTGCTCCGGGTCATGCTGTGAATTCTGTTTGCTGCCAGTCCTATGCTCTGTGCGCTGTGCCTCTGCTCTCCTGCATGCTTCCTGGCTATGTGTATATAGGGAGGCGGTGCCAGAACTCTCAGGCCCTGTTCTGTGTATCTCCTTCTCTGTAGGAATATTCTTAGCCTTGCTTTGTGTTCTTTGTCTGCCCTCCAGGAGGCTGCATATCCTGGTCTCTGTATCTTGGTCCTAGCTTCATGTTTACTTGTCCTTCCGCCTGCCAGGAGGCAGAATATCCTGGTCCTTGAGTCTTTGTCCCTGTACCTTGTCTGAACTCTGTCCTTCCCCTGTCTCCTTGTCTTTGGCTTCCTTCCCTGCTGTGCCTTTCCCTGTGTCCTCCCCGTCCTTGCTCTGCACCCTTGCAGCTCTGCCTTCTCTGCTGCTGCAGAACCTCTTGCTGTAGCCACAACCCCCCGGCTCGCGCCAACCAGCTAAGGCACGAGCGTGACACCAAAGAAGATATAATAGCCAGTGCATGAGCCTGTGCGTGAGCAATATGATACATATAAATCTGGAAGAAGTTTTTGTAGGCTTATGTAGCAAGTAAGTGTACCCAAGAAGATGTAAAACCTTATTGAAGAGCAATATGATACAGATAAATTTGGAACAAGTTTGTGTAGGTTTATATAGCAAATAAATGTACCCAAGAAGATGTAATACCCTGTGGGTGGGCAATATGATACAGTGAAATTTTGAGCAAGTTTTTTGAGGCTTACCGTATTTTTCGCTTTATAAGACGCTCCGGATTATAAGACGCACCCCAAATTTTGAGGAGAAAAATAGGAAAAAAACTTTATTTTTAATAAAATGGTGGTGCATCTTATAATCCATGCGTCTTATTGCTTTCCAGGGGTGGTGATGGAGGAGGCCGGAGTGGAACATTGCTGCTGGGATGAGGGGGTGTTTTGATGTGCAGCGTGCCGCTGCCGGTGTCTGTTACTGCCGCCGCCCTCTGTCCCCTGATGCTTGCCACCACCTCCACGCTCTGTCCCCCGGTGCCTGCTTGCCACCACCGCCGCGCTCTCCCCCGGTTCTTACCGCCACCACCGCGCTCTGTCCCCCCGGTGTTTGCCGCCATCGCCGCGCTCTGTCCCGTTCTGAGGGTACTTGCCGCGGCACTCTGTGCCCTGATGCTGCCGCTGCGCTGTCCACCACCGCCGCGCTCCTGTCCCCTGGTGGTTTCTTCCGCCCCACCGCCGCCGCCGCGCTCTGTCCCGTTCAGCGTGGGGGGGTCTCTGTCGCTCCATGCCTGCTTTCTTCCTGGAAAATGGCCGCCGCGCATGCGCAGACGGTGCCGAGATGTCCGTCTGCGCATGCGCGGCGGCCATTTTCCAGGAAGAAAGCAGGCATGGAGCGACAGAGACCCCCCCACGCTGAACGGGACAGAGCGCGGCGGCGGCGGTGGGGCGGAAGAAACCACCAGGGGACAGGAGCGCGGCGGTGGCGGACAGCGCAGCGGCAGCATCAGGGCACAGAGTGCCGCGGCAAGTACCCTCAGTGGCAGCGCAAATGTATATCCTCTTTGTAAGACGCACCCCCTTTTTCCCCTCAATTTTGGGGGAAAAAAAGTGCGTCTTACAAAGCGGAAAATACGGTATATATCAACAAGATATACCCAAGAAGGTGTAATACCCTATGGGTGAGCAATATAATACCAATAAGTTTAGAATGAGCTTTTAGAGGGTTATATACCAACAAAATGGATGCAAGACAACGCAACAGTCTATACGTGAGCAATATAATAGGGGTCACGGGAATGGCAGCGGTACATAAAGTCGGCCATATAGGCCAAGTTCCATACAGTGAAAAAGCACAGAAAGAGGACTTAAAAATCCTCCAATAATAGAAAACAGCAAAAAAGCAAAAAAGTTTACCCATACAGGCCTCCAGAAAAAATGCACAGTGTTAGGATTTAGTGTTAGGTACCCGTAAACGTGGAGACCTTTGGCGCAGGTTACGGGCTCACGTATTTTGGCCAAAATATCAGCTAATACTCCACATTTTTTATGCGTATTTTGCACTTATCTTCAGGGTGCAGTTGGGCCCATTTGGTCTTGTAAACTGCTGTGTCTGTTCACATGGCATGCATTTTGATAGTACTGGGCAGCTCGCCTGAGCTAATAGAAGGGTGTCACTACTAGGCTGGCCTGGATGCTGTACATGGCCATAGTGTGAACAGCGCGGCATACAAGTTTTTTATTGTCCATTAACATACCAGGCAACCGCCCCCTCCATGTATTGGTAGGCTGTGAGCGGTTGTTTCATCGGTATTCTTGCACCTGTGTTGCCATCTTAACTATATGGGCCCACTGCATCCTGATAGTGCATTTGTCTGGAGGCCTGTACGGGTAAACCTTTTTGCAAGTTCCATACAGCTAAAAGTTTCCTGTCTCTACTATGGTGACTACTCTCTATCTCATCGTTCTCCTCCCTCTCTTCCTCCTCATTTTCATCCTCAGTCCATTCATGTAGGAGAGACGTGAAGAAGGTTGTGTGGCTACTAGCTTCTATTGCACTAGACATCAGCTCATGTTCCTCCTCTTCCTCCTCCTCATCATCCACCTGATCCTTGCTACAAAATTCAAACTGAGCAGATGAGATGAGGCTGGACTGGCTACAATCTCCCTGTGCTATGTCTTTCTCCATCCTCATCTGGCCCGCATGCAAAGCTTCATGTTTAATTGTGAGCAGCATCTGTTTAAGTAGGCACAGATCATTGACGTCATCTCTGCACACCAGCTTTTGTAGTCCTCAAAGTCTTGGAGATCCAAACAATGTCAGACATCCATGCTCACTCTTCAGTTGTTATGTGTGGAGGCTAACCAGAATACCGACAGGAGTGTTGGACCTGGTACTCAGTCACTGGCCTCTTGTGTTTACAAAGCGTTGCCAGTGAAGCGATGGCTGGGTAACCATCACGGTGCAGGGAGATTACAGTACACAAGATGAGGTGCAAACAACAAAGGGTAAATTTATTGGAAGGCAAGGAATGAAGTGGATAAGGAAGGTGAAAACAGGAGTATGCTGTGGCAAAAGATAATTTACAAGAGTTTGTATTCTTTAGCTGGGCCGTCAAATAGTGCTCCAACTATTACAGGATCAATATATTTCAAAAAGGCAAATCCAAACAATGAACACAGATTGATGCAACTCTAAGTGTAGCCTCCCTGGCCTCTACTAAACTGGCCACACGGCTGCCGTGTTCTGTCTATTGAAGCCTACACTAGGCCCTAACATGTGCACAAATGGGAACAAACTCACTGTAACGTTGGGGACTTAGGTCCAGTCCCGGGGGCCCCCAATAGTCTAGAACTGTGGTGCGCACGTCTGTCTGGCAGATCCATGAAACGTGGTCTTCTCCTTGCTTCAGGGTCCTGGAGGTGCTCCTAGAAAACTGTCAAATCCCTTTCTCGGTCTCTTCGTGGCTTCTAAAAATAGCACAGGACAGCCACCTTTGCTACACCCGAAAAGTCTGTTCAAGTTTCACAAGTCCACTAAGTCTCAGGCTGTGTGACATTTTTTACACAGTTACATGCACAGCAGATCTCAGCAGCAGCTTCCAGCTCACACGCTCTCACAGGCTCAACTCCTCCCCTCCTCTGCCTCGGGCAGTTCATTAACACAGTCCTTTACAGGGGGAGCAGATCATTACATCACACTAGAAAAGGGGGTGCTGTCTCTTAAAGTTGCAGCGTGTTTCTTACTGTCCATACTAGCACCGCCCCCTTACACCAGCATGTGCAGTGTGGAGTTTCATGGTGATGTAGCACAACAGTCGGTGAGCTGGCACTTGCATGCACTGCTGCACCACTACCAGAGCAGAGGCAGCTGTGACTTGCGGCAATGGGTGCTAATATGGCATACCTTGACCTGCTGGTCAAATCTGGGTATCTTTTATGAAACTGCTGGACTGCCAAGTTGAGCACATGGGCCAAGTATGGTACATGTGTGAGTTTGCCAAGCTTCACAGCCACCAACAGTTTACGCCCATTATCCCACATGACCATGACTAGTTGGAGGTTCAGCGGCAAAAACCACAGATGTCTCTGGTCTGTTATTCCTTTACGTAACTCTGCTGCAGTGTGTAGTTTGTCTCCTAGATAAATTAGCTTCAGCAGAACCTGTTGCCATTTCACTGATTCAGTGCTGTAGAGCTTACAACTTCCAGCTGATGTGGATGACATGCTCTGAGATACCACATCAGAGATGGTGGATGAGGAGGAGCAGCAGGGGGTGCAGGAACTGCTTTAGGAGGTGAAGGAAACCCTGGTATAAGTATGGCCAAAAATCCTCGGTGTTGGGAGCACATGCGCCAAACCAGGGTGTGACTCGGGACCAGCCTTCACAATGTCCACCCAATGTGCCCTCAGGGAAATACAGCTTCCCTAGCGACAACTGTTTGTCCATGTGTCTGTTGCTAAGTGGACAATGCCAGTAAGAGCATTGCTAAGGGCACGAGTGATGTTTCTGGACAAGTACTGGTACAAGGCGGGGATGCCACACCGGAAAAAAAAGTGGCGACTGGGGACCACGTATTGAGAGATGGCTGCCGCCATAAGTTGGCGGAAATGCTCTGTGTCTACCAGCCTAAATGGCAACATTTCTATGGCAAGCAGCTTGGAAATGTTTCCATTTAGCATGTGGATCTATGGGTGAGTAGCTGGGAACTTTCTTTTTTGTTCCAAGGCCTGGGGTAAGGACAGCTAAACACTGGACTCTGACAAGGATTTGGAAGTCACTGATAATGGCAAGTCAGAATGTGCAAGGACATGTACAGGGCAGAAGACACGTGCTTTGGACAGAGGAATGGGAATCACCTGGCACAGGGGAAGAGGCATTGGTGTCACCCGATGGCACCAGTCATGTACCCAGGCGTTCTGCTGACCAACTCAGATGCTTATATGACATGTGCCTGATCATGCTGGTGGTGGTTAGGATCTTAGTGGTTAGACTCAGGACCCAGCTGATCTTTGCATGGCATATGTTGCAAATGGCAATTTTGTTTGTCTCAGAACTCTTTTGAAAAAGTCCCAGACTAGGAAACAACTAACTCTTTGATGCAGAAATACAAGAGTGTTGGTGCTCTGTGGAATAGTTGCCCGCCTTCACCCACTGGTCACCCCGCTGCCTCTTCCTGTCTGTTTCGGTGCTGCTGATCTCTTCTCCTTAGCGCTGTTGGCCTTGCTGTGCATACCAGCTTCCCAGGTTGGGTCAGTGACTTAGTCATAGACCACCTCATTTTCAACCATCACAATCTAGTCCTCCTGACTTTGTGACAACAAAAACAAGACTTAGTGGCAACTGTGTCTCATCATCATATTTCTCCTCCTTATCCCAAATTTGCCATTCCCTGCTATCATGTTCTTGTGGCTGTGGCTGCTCTATGGTTTGTTCTTCACTAAACAGCATGTCCTCCTGTTCCTCTTCAAGCATGAAGGTTGATAGGCCACAATCAAGAAATGTTGTGGTAAATAGCTTCTCAAAGTGTCTTAGTGTGGGATTACTAGTTTCCTGGAAATCAACATGGTGGGAGGAAGGAGGAACAGGGTGAGGATTAAGTGATCCAGACTTTAGGCTGGTGAAACCAGATCGTATTGAAATCTGTGTGGTGCTGCAAAGCCTACTGAAAGCATTATCTGCTATACAACTGACCACCTATTTGCAACGCTCTGGCTTGAGAAGTGGTGTACCATGCCTCCCTGTGAAGTGAGACGAGAACTTATGTGTCGTGAATGGGCATGTTTCTTGTGCTCCAGCAACAGGCGTAGTCTGCTCTACATCCTTGGCATCTGCATTCACCATCATCGGCACTTACACTTCCCCGTCCCTTAAAGCATGCCTTATGCATTTTGTAATTGGTAAGTGGCAGGTTGATGGATCGCACTAAATTAAATTAAACTATAAAGTGCGATCAAAACTCAGGGTCCACCATGCAGAGATGTAAAACTGCTGCTAGTGAGAACAATGATGTATAAAAAACTACTAGTGAACATTCCTCCTAAAACACACTGAGTTAACTCCACACAGTGTGAATGGAGCGCAAAATCCCAACACTAGATAATACTCAGGAATGCACAGGAAGAGGAGTACCAGCTAAGCTAACCACCGAGGGGTACAAGGGCAATAAGTACCAACTAAACTAACCACTGAGTAGCACAGAAAATATAAATACCTAACTCTGTTAACCACCGAGTGGCATAGAAAATATATGTGTCATGCTCAGCTAACCACCGAGCGGTACAGAAAAATGAGGAGTATGCAATACCCAGATAAAACAATAGGGAATAAGCACATGGGTTGACTGTGCCCCGTAACTGAGCCATGCTAACAGCACACGTGGCCGAGACAGGTGCAAGGTCAAGTGAAAAAGCAAAAACCTGCCTAAGAAAAACTAGGCACACATACAGTGGGGAAAAAAAGTATTTAGTCAGTCAGCAATAGTGCAAGTTCCACCACTTAAAAAGATGAGAGGCGTCTGTAATTTACATCATAGGTAGACCTCAACTATGGGAGACAAACTGAGAAAAAAAAATCCAGAAAATCACATTGTCTGTTTTTTTTTCATTTTATTTGCATATTATGGTGGAAAATAAGTATTTGGTCAGAAACAAGCAATCAAGATTTCTGGCTCTCACAGACCTGTAACTTCTTCTTTAAGAGTCTCCTCTTTCCTCCACTCACTACCTGTAGTAATGGCACCTGTTTAAACTTGTTATCAGTATAAAAAGACACCTGTGCACACCCTCAAACAGTCTGACTCCAAACTCCACTATGGTGAAGACCAAAGAGCTGTCAAAGGACACCAGAAACAAAATTGTAGCCCTGCACCAGGCTGGGAAGACTGAATCTGCAATAGCCAACCAGCTTGGAGTGAAGAAATCAACTGTGGGAGCAATAATTAGAAAATGGAAGACATACAAGACCACTGATAATCTCCCTCGATCTGGTGCTCCACGCAAAATCCCACCCCGTGGGGTCAGAATGATCACAAGAACGGTGAGCAAAAATCCCAGAACCACGCGGGGGGACCTAGTGAATGAACTGCAGAGAGCTGGGACCAATGTAACAAGGCCTACCATAAGTAACACACTACGCCACCATGGACTCAGATCCTGCAGTGCCAGACGTGTCCCACTGCTTAAGCCTGTACATGTCCGGGCCCGTCTGAAGTTTGCTAGAGAGCATTTGGATGATCCAGAGGAGTTTTGGGAGAATGTCCTATGGTCTGATGAAACCAAACTGGAACTGTTTGGTAGAAACACAACTTGTCGTGTTTGGAGGAAAAAGAATACTGAGTTGCATCCATCAAACACCATACCTACTGTAAAGCATGGTGGTGGAAACATCATGCTTTGGGACTGTTTCTCTGCAAAGGGGCCAGGACGACTGATCCGGGTACATGAAAGAATGAATGGGGCCATGTATCGTGAGATTTTGAGTGCAAACCTCCTTCCATCAGCAAGGGCATTGAAGATGAAAAGTGGCTGGGTCTTTCAACATGACAATGATCCAAAGCACACCGCCAGGGCAACGAAGGAGTGGCTTCGTAAGAAGCATTTCAAGGTCCTGGAGTGGCCTAGCCAGTCTCCAGATCTCAACCCTATAGAAAACCTTTGGAGGGAGTTGAAAGTCCGTGTTGCCAAGCAAAAAGCCAAAAACATCACTGCTCTAGAGGAGATCTGCATGGAGGAATGGGCCAACATACCAACAACAGTGTGTGGCAACCTTGTGAAGACTTACAGAAAACGTTTGACCTCTGTCATTGCCAACAAAGGATATATCACAAAGTATTGAGATGAAATTTTGTTTCTGACCAAATACTTATTTTCCACCATAATATGCAAATAAAATGAAAAAAAACAGACAATGTGATTTTCTGGATTTTTTTTCTCAGTTTGTCTCCCATAGTTGAGGTCTACCTATGATGTAAATTACAGACGCCTCTCATCTTTTTAAGTGGTGGAACTTGCACTATTGCTGACTGACTAAATACTTTTTTTCCCCACTGTACAAGCCAACAGAGCGGCAGAGTATCCACCCACACACACACACACCAAACACAAGTGACACTACCAAGCTCGCTGTGCAGAAAGCCCTTTATGCGCTAGGCTCCACCCCAAACATTCACACCCAGTTAGAAAGGGCGTCGTCCGTAGGCCAATCCGGAGCTGTCACATCACCAGAGCAGTCCGAACACCAATAAGAAGGCACCACATCATGGACATGCTCAGTAAGGTGAATTCTGAACTTAGACTCCAGAGAGTAGGGCTGTCTCTGTATACCACTGGTTACCATAGACTTTAGCTGGGGAGCCAGCAGTAACTACACATATAACAGGAGCCTGAGCAAGTTGCTGGGACTGAGGTCTATGCTAATTAGTAGACCCAGTAGCCGGGCCTGAATGGAAGACCACAGCACCAAACAAAGCCCGGGATCTATCTTGCATAATGGAAGAATCCCGGCGCCTAACAGTAAGTCTCTTGAAACCAAGTTAATTTTTAATAAAAGAAAAAAAATGGTCAACTGTAGAAATCAAAGCGTTTTTTTGTGAGTTTAGTCCACCATAATGCAACAGAAAGAATGCTAAAGTGTGTGGATGACAATCAAATTCAATCCCAAAAAAATGTTTCACTGCTTTTTTTTCAGTTTTATAGATCACAGAAATGTACCCAGACTCGCAATACTGTATGGCTGGTACATGTAAACAGCAAAATTAATAAAAGCTTTATAGCAGTTTTAAACATCACAGAAATGTTCACAGGCTACATAGCACTGTGTATCTGACAAATGGAAGCCTACTTTTGCTTCGTGATGACACTGTTCTGGAAGGAAGCCCTGGGTAAAAAAGGCACCAGAGAGCTTGTCCCATCAGTATTGTCAATTATAACTTTATTCCCATCTGTTTTTGTTTCATTAGGGATCAAAGGTGCTATTTGAGAGGAAGCTCCCTCTTCTGTTTCATGTATACTAAAATCAAGGAGATTGATCTCCATCTGATCGGTGTTCCCTTTGTCAGGTGAAGTTTTTGTCTGATCAGTTGTTCCATTGTCAGACAAAGTTTCCTATCTTTTTTGATTTTTTCTATCTGCTCAATGATGGCCCTCAAATTGACCTGAGTGTCAAACAGGGATTTTTCTTTTGTTCCATTTTTATCATGTTTGCACTCCCCAATGTGGATTGAATTGATCTCTGGGATCTGTTCTGACCCAGTGGAGATTGTATCTGCCTTTGGTTTGATTCTGTTTGCTTCATCCCCCTTGGGTGTGTTCTCATTGATAACAGGTGATTCAGTGGTGATCAGATCCACCCTTGTCTCAATATTGTCAGTTACTTTTTGTTGTTTGAGGGGCATGTTTGTCCATTGACTAGAAGTAGGTGTATGACCTTTTTGGATGGGAAGGAAATTCTTAGGGGGGGCAATTCCCTATAGGGGACCCAGTTCTCTTAAAATTGCTATTTGTGAACCTCCTTTTGTGAATGAATTCCCCCCCTCTGTTGCCATTGGGAGGTTGGGGCACCAGATTGGTGTTTGGTGCTAAGGGCTCCCTAGCTGCTGGAGCTGTAATCCTCCCTATCCCTGTAAAGTTTTTTTGATTTTTTTTTACAATCGTTTCCTGTTCTAGTTGTAGAATTTTTGTAGTGATGGCAGAATTCAATTTATTGTATTCAGGGTGTGTATTAAAATGCAACAGTTTCATAGACACCAGAGTGATTTTTTCGGCAGCAGCTTCAGCAATAGTAGTCCATTTTTCGAACAGGCATTGCAACATACCTTGGGTGCAATTGTTTAAGACAGTCTCCCACTCCTCTGTAAAAACCGGGTCCTGTGGGAAAGCAGATAGATTTCCCACCCATTGGGTGTGGCCTTTTTTTTGAAAGGAGGCGTCTCCATCTGCCTCCTTTGCTATAAATAGCAGACCCTGTATGTGTATAGACTGTCCTGAGGAAGTGGTGTGATCACCATGAAACGCGTAGAAATAAAGTCTATTTTCTATTTCATCCTCTTGGACTCCTCTGATCCATCATCCTGACAGGCGAGCAGCGCAGTCTGATGCCCCATTCTCTTTACCTAGCAAAGGATCATCACATCGGGGCTTGCAGCAGCCGCCAATGCTAAGTGCAGTGGTTGTGTCTCACACAACCATAATAGGTGAGTGAATTTGATTATCCCTCACGAATATTCCTTTTATCCCGAATAAGACACTATGTGCGCTCTATATTCCTTCTAGGTAAAATGGAAACCTGCAAAATTTTTAAAAGCTTTTGATCACTTTTAGAGATCACAGAAATATTCATAGACACACTAAAACTGTATGTCAGAGGAATGGAGGCCAACATAATTTTAAAAGCTTTTCTGCAGTTCAGTTTTACAGATCACAGAAATGTTCACAGACCACGTAACACTGTTTGTCTGAGAAATAGAGGCCTACAAAATTTTAAAAGCTATTGTTCACTGAGATCACAGAAATTTACTCCATACTACAGAATAGTATAGAGATCACAGAAACTTACTGAGCACTACAAAATAGTGTATGGCTGGGAAATGCTGCCCAGGAAAATGTTTCAACAATTTTTGGGTGTGTTGTATAACACAAAAAAGGATCTCAACATACATAATACTTGATGTATCAAAATACATTCAATTTATCCAACACCACCACAAAAAATGCATATATATATATATATATATATATATATATATATATGTCAACAGACTGCACAGGCCTAATCACTGTCTACAGACTGAATTCTGTCACTCTCCCTGCTACTGCAACTCTCTCTCCCTCCCTTGACTAAATGCAGATTGTCTGGCCTGCAAACAGTTGGCTCTTAGAAGGGCTGTAAGTATGATGGCTCAGCTTCAGCACCAGTATCAAAACTACAGGCCTCTGATTCTTTATACTGTGCATACAGGCCTTGACAACCATTCTCTCCCTCCAATACGAAGCGTCAAAGAGCTATGCAATGGCTTCAGTGTGCCAAGTCAGATGATGCTTGGCCTTTTATAACCTCTGATGATGTCACCCGCCCATCCAATCAGAGTGATGCCACAACCAAGATGGCTCTGGCATTACAGTTACTCACATGCAATTCTCGCACACTTATTGACTGCGTAACAGGCGACAAAGATATGAGTTGGGGTTTTGAGTTTTACAATTAGTGCCAAACATTACTCAACAAGTAACGAGCACATCTGAGCACCTTGATACTTGAGTGATAACTGAGTATGAACAAGCACGTTCGCTTATCCCTAATCCCAAACAGTCTGAAGGGTACTATATTAGAAAAAAAAGTCCAGAAATTACATGGATTGGACCAGAGAGGTAAAGTTACTTTCTCTGATGACCCCTTTAGACTGTATTAGACATGTGGAAGAATGATAGTACTCAGAACAAAAGATCCCTTGAGTAATTTGTCATGCCAAAAGCAAAGCAGCCTCAGAGCATTTATGTTTGCAGTTGCTTTTCATTCAAGGAAATGAGTTCATTCACAATTTTGTCTAAGAATTACACAATGAATAAAGAATGGAATCCAAACAACCTTTAAGAGACACTTCTCCCAAAGTTACAAGAATAACTGGGTCATGCATAATGCATTTTCTAACATGATGAAGCACCATGTCAAAAGGCAAAAGTGATAACTAAGTGGCTTGGAGAACCAAACATTTAAATTTTTGGTCCATGGCCATGAAACTCTTCAGATCTCAATCACATTGAGAATATGTGATCAATCCCCCAAAAGCAGTGGAGAAATAAAAACACAGAAATTGTAATGAATTCCAAGCACTTATTAGGCAAGAATGCCTTGCTATTTGACAGGATTTGATCTAGAAAATGATATGGAGCATGCCTTGCAAAATTGCAGAAGTCTTGAAAAATAAGGCTTAACACTGTAAATAATGAAGCTTGCACAAAGCTTTGCATCTACATGCAAGCCCACTTAACCCCTTCCTGACATCCGACGTACTATCCCGTCCACGGTACCCGGGCCCGTATGACCGTGGACGGGATAGTACGTCTACCGCGATCAGCGGCGCCCACGTGGTGAGCGCCGCTGATCGCGGCCGGGTGTCAGCTGATTATCACAGCTGACACCCGGCACTATGTGTCAGGGGCGGTCACGGACCGCCCCCGACACGTTAACCCCTTGCACACCGCGATCAAACATGATCGCGGTGTACCGGGAGTTAAAGGGAAGCATCGGCAGGGAGGGGGCTCCCTCTGTGCTTCCCTGAGCCCCCCACGGCAGCGCAATGTGCAGCGCTGCTGCGGGGGGCTCCTATCCTCCAGGCCCCCGGATCCAAGATGGCGACGGGGGCCTTCGGGGACCTGAGGAAGCTGGCTTCCTCAGTGCCTGCAAAGCGCAGGCAAGAGGAAGTCTGCTTCAATGCCTGTGACAGATTGCTGATCTGTCACAGTGATCTGTGATGTGACAGATCAGCGATCTGTCACAGGACAGTGATGTCCCACCTGGGACTATGTAATAAAGTAAAAAAAAATTAAAAAAAAATGTAAAAATAAATTTAAAAAAATCGCCAAATAAATTAGTAAAAAAAAAAAAAAATATTCCCCAATAAATTCATTTTTTGAAAATAATAAAAAAAAAAACAATAAAAGTACACACATTAGGTATCGCCGCGTCCGTAATGACCCACCCTATAAAACTGTCCCATTAGTTAACCCTTTTAGCGAACCCCTTAAAAAATAAAAATAAAAAACGAAGCAAAAAATAATGATTTATTATCATACCGCCAAACAAAAAGTGTAATATCGCGCGATCAAAAAGACGCATATAAATATCCATGGTACCGCTGAAAACGTCATCTTGTCCTGCAAAAAACGAGCTGCCACACAGCATCATCAGCGAAAAAATAAAAAAGTTATAGCTCACAGAATAAAGCGATGCAAAAATAATTATTTTTTATATAAAATAGTTTTCATTGCATAAAACCGACAAAAACATAAAAAAACGACCTAAATGAGGTATCGCTGTAACCGTACTGACCCGAAGAATAAAACCGCTTTATCAATTTTACCGCACGCGGAACGGTGTGAACGCACCCCCCAAAAGAAATTCATGAAACGCTGGTTTTTGTTCATTCTGCGTCCCAAAAATAGGAATAAAAAGCGATCAAAAAATGTCACGTGCCCGAAAATGGTACCAATAAAAACGTCAACTCGTCCCGCAAAAAATAAGACCTCACATGACTCAGTGGGTCAAAATACGGAAAAATTATAGCTCTCAAAATGTGGTGATGCAAAAACTATTTTACAATAAAAAGCGTCTTTTAGCGTGTGACAGCCGCCAAACATAAAAACCGCCATAAATAGTAAATCAAACCCCCCGTTATCACCTCCATAGTTAGGGAAAAATAATAAAACTAAAAAAAAAAGTATCTATCTCCATTTTCCCGTTAGGGTAAGACTGTGTGCACACGCTGCGGATTAGGTTCCGATTCATCCGCGCGGATTTTGTAAAATCCGCAGGTGAAACCGCAGGTCAAAAGACCTGCGGTTTTACCTGCAGATTGCTCTGCGGTTTTGTCCTGCGGTTTTTCATCTCCTCATTAGAGGAGATGGCAAACCGCAGGAGAATCCGCAGAAAGAATTGACATGTCAATTCTTTCTGCGGATTGAAAACCGCAGATAATCCTCGCGGAAAATTCCGCACCGTCTGCACTGCGGTTTTTGATTCCCATAGGGAATCATGGTACTGGGGTCCGCAGCAGCCAAAACCGCTGCGGAACTGCAGCAAAATCCGCAGCGTGTGCACACAGCCTTAGGGTTAGGGCTAGGGTTAGGGCTAGGGTTAGGGCTAGGGTTAGGGCTAGGGTTAGAGCTAGGGTTAGGGTTAGGGTTAGGGTTAGGGCTAGGGCTAGGGCTAGGGTTAGGGCTAGGGTTAGGGCTCAGATTAGGGTTAGGGGTGTGTTGGGGTTAGGGTTGGAGTTATAATTGGGGGTTTCCACTGTTTGGGCACATCAGGGGCTCTCCAAACGCAACATGGCGTCTGATCTCAATTCCAGCCAATTCTGAGTTGAAAAAGTCAAATGGTGCTCCTTCCCTTCCAAGCTCTGCCATGCGCCCAAACAGTGTTTTACCCCCACATGTAGGGTATCAGCCTACTCAGGACAAATTGCAAAACAATTTTTGGGGTCCAATTTCTCCTGTTACCCTTAGGAAAATAAAAAATTGGGGGCAAAAATATCATTTTTGTGGAAAAAAATGATTTTTTTATTTTCACGTCCGAGTGTTATAAACTTCTGTGAAGCACTTGGTGGTTCAAAGTGCTCACCACACATCTAGATAAGTTCCGTGGGGGGTCTAGTGTCCAAAATGGGGTCACTTGTGGGGAGTTTCAATAGTTTAGGTACATCAGGGGCTCTCCAAACGCACATGACACCCGCAGACCATTCCATCAAAGTCTGCATTCCAAAACGTCACTGCTTCCCTTCCGAGCCCCGACGTGTGTCCATACAGTAGTTTTCTCCCACATATGGGGTGTCAGCGTACTCAGGCCAAATTGGACAACAACTTTTGGGGTCCAATTTCTCCTGTTACCCTTGGGAAAATGAAAAAATTGGGGACTAATTGATCATGTTTCTGGAAAAAATACCATTTTTTTATTTTCATGCCCTGGCATTATAAACTTCTGTGAAGCCCTTGGGGGTTCAAAGTGCTCACCTCACATCTAGATAAGTTCCTTAGTGGGTCTAGTTTTCAAAATGGGGTCATTTGTGGGGGGTTTCAACTGTTTAGGTACATTAGGGGCTCTCCAAAGGCAACATGACACTCGCAGACCATTCCATCAAAGTCTGCATACCAAAACGTCACTACTTCCCTTCCGAACCCCGACGTGTGCCCATACAGTAGTTTTCACCCACATATGGGGAATCAGCATACTCAGGACAAATTGGACAACAACTTTTGGGGTCCAATTTCTCCTGGTACCCTTGGGAAAATAAAAAAATGGTGACTAAAAGATCATGTTTGTGGAAAAAATACGAATTTTTTATTTTCACGCCCGGGCGTTATAAACTTCTGTGAAGCACTGGGGGGTTCAAAGTGCTCACCACACATCTAGATAAGTTCCTTGGGGGGTCTAGTTTACAAAATGGTGTCATTTGGGGGGGTTTCCACTGTTTAGGTACATTAGGGGCTCTCCAAAGGCAACATGACACCCGCAGACCATTCCATCAAAGTCTGCATTCCAAAACGTCATTACTTCCCTTCCGAGCTCCGACGTGTGCCCATACAGTAGTTTTCTCCCACATATGGGGTATCAGCATACTCAGGACAAATTGGACAACAACTTTTGGGGTCCAATTTCTCCTGGTACCCTTTGGAAAATAAAAAAATGGTGACTAAAAGATCATGTTTGTGGAAAAAATACGAATTATTTATTTTCACGCCCGGGCATTATAAACTTCTGTGAAGCACTGGGGGGGTCAAAGTGCTCACCACACATCTAGATAAGTTCCTTAGGGGGTCTAGTTTCCAAAATGGTGTCATTTGTGGGGGGTTTCCACTGTTTTGGTACATCAGGAGTTTTCCAAACGCGACATGGTGTCCGATCTCAATTTCAGCCAAAAACGTCAAATGGCGCTGCTTCCCTTCCGAGCTCTGCCATGCGCCCAAATAGTGGTTTACCCCCACATGTTGGGTATCAGCGTACTCAGAACAAATTGCACAATAACTTTTACGGTCCTGTTACCCTTGGAAAAATAAGAATTGAGGGTGAAAAGATCATTTTTGTGGAAAAAATATGATTTTTTAATTGTATGGCTTTATGTTATAAACTTCTGTGAAGCCCATGGGGGTTCAAAGTTCTCACCACACATCTAGATAAGTTCCTTAGGGGGTCTAGTTTCCAAAATGGTGTCATTTGTGGGGGATTTCCACTGTTTTGGTACATCAGGGGTTTTCCAAACGCGACATGGTGTCCGATCTCAATTCCAGCCAAAAACGTCAAATGGCGCTGCTTCCCTTAAGAGCTCTGCCATGCGCCCAAATAGTGGTTTACCCCCACATGTGGGGTATCAGCGTACTCAGGACAAATTGCACAATAACTTTTAGGGTCCTGTTACCCTTGGAAAAATAAGAATTGAGGGTGAAAAGATCATTTTTGTGGAAAATATATGATTTTTTAATTGTATGGTTGTATGTTATAAACTTCTGTGAAGCCCATGGGGGTTCAAAGTTCTCACCACACATCTAGATAAGTTCCTTAGGGGGTCTAGTTTCCAAAATGGTGTCATTTGTGGGGGGTTTCCACTGTTTTGGTACATCAGGAGTTTTCCAAACGCGACATGGTGTCCGATCTCAATTCCAGCCAAAAACGTCAAATGGCATTGCTTCCCTTCCGAGCTCTGCCATGCGCCCAAATAGTGGTTTACCCCCACATGTGGGGTATCAGCGTACTCAGGACAAATTGCACAATAACTTTCAGGGTCCTGTTACCCTTGGGAAAATAAAAATTGGGGTGAAAAGATCATTTTTGTGGAAAAAATATGATTTTTTAATTGTACCGCTGTACGTTATAAACTTCTGTAAAGCCCTTGTGGGTTCAAAGTTCTCACCACATATCTAGATAAGTTCCTTGGGGGGTCTAGTTTCCAAAATGGGGTCACTTGTAGGGGGTTTCCACTGTTTCGGTACATCAGGGACTCTCCAAACGTGACATGGCGTCCGATCTGAATTCCAGCCAATTTTGCATTGAAAAGTCAAACGGCGCTCCTTCCATTCTGAGCTCTGCCATGCGCTGAAACAGTCGTTCCCCCCCACAAATCAGGTATCAGCGTACTCAGGACAAATTGCACAATAACTTTTGCAGTCCAATTTCTCCTGTTACCCTTGGTAAAATAAAAAAAATTGAACCTGAAGTATTTTTTTTGTGAAAAAAAGTTAGATGTTCATTTCTTTTTAAATATTCAAAAAAATTCCTGTGACGCACCTAATGGGTTAATAAACTTCTTGAATGTGGTTTTGAGCACCTTAAGGGGTTCAGTTTTTAGAATGGTGTCACTTTTGGGTATTTTCTATCATATAGACCCCTCAAAGTGGCTTCAAATGTGATGTGGTCCTAAAAATAAAATGGTGTTGCAAAAATGAGAAATCGCTGGTCAACTTTTAACCCTTATAACTTCCTAACAAAAAAAAATTTTGGTTGCAAAATTGTGCTGATGTAAAGTAAACATGTGGGAAATGTTACTTATCAAGTTTTTTGTGTGCCGTATCTCTGTGATTTAAGGGCATAAAAATTCAAAGTTGGAAAATTGCGAAATTTTCAAAATTTTTGCCAAGTTTCCAATTTTTTCACAAATAAACGCAAGTTATTTGAATGAAATTTTACCACTAACATGAAGTACAATATGTCACGAGAAAACAATGTCAGAATCACCGGAATCAATGGAAGCGTTCCAGAGTTATGACCTCATAAAGGTACAGTGGTCAGAATTGTAAAAATTGGCCCGGTCATGAACGTGCAAACCACCCTGGGGGGTGAAGGGGTTAAACTCAATAAAATGAACCTTTTTACCCCCAAGGTAGATTGCATGTTAATGATCAAGCCAATTTTTACAATACTGACTAGTGTCAGTTTATGAGGTAATAACTCTGGACTGCTTCAAAGGATCCCACTGGTTCTGAGATTGTTTTTTCATGACATATTTTACTTCATGACAGTCATAAAATTTCTTTGGTATAACTTGCATTTATTTGTGAAAAAGAAACAAGGAAATTTTGTGAAAATTTAGCAATTTCCAAACTTTGAATTCTTATGCCCTTAAATCAGAGAGATGTGTCACGCAAAATAGTTTATAAATAACATTTCTCACATGTCTACTAACATCAGCACAAATCTTGAAACATTTTCTTTCTTAGGAAGTTATAAGGGTTAAAATTTGACTAGCGATTTCTCCTTTTTCCAACAAAATTTGCAAAACAATTTTTTTAGGGACCACCTTTGAAGTGACTTTGAGGGGTCTATATGATAGAAAATATCCAAAAGTGACAAAATTCTAAAAACTGCACCCCTCAATGTGCTCAAAAGTAACCACATTCAAGAAGTTTACTAACCCTTCAGGAGCTTCACAGGATTTTTTGGGATGTAGAAGAAAATGGACATTTAACATTTTTCACAAAAAATATACTTCAGATCCAAATTTTTTTTATTTTACCAAGGGTAACAGGAAAAAACGGAACCCAAAATTTGTTGTGCACTTTCTCCTGAATATGCCGATACCCCCATATGAGGGAGAAAACCATTGTTTGGGTGCACGACAAAGCTTGGAAGAGAAGGAGCACCATTTTACTTTTTTTAATGCAAAATTTGCTGGAAGAATTGGCTGATGCCATGCCGCGTTTGGAGGGCCCCTGACGTGCCTAAATAGTGGAAATCCCCTACAAGTGACACCATTTTGGAAAATAGACCCCTCAGGTAACTGATCAAGATGTGTGGTGAGCACATTGAACCCTCAGGTGCTTTACAGAAATTTATAACATTGAACTGTGAAAATACAAAAATCACATTTTCCCCACAAATATGTATTTAGCCCCAAATTTTGCATTTTCATAAGGGTAAGAGGAGAATTTGCATCATACAATTTGTAGAGCAATTTCTTCTGAGTACAAAGATACCAAATATGAGAGAGAAAACTACTGTTTGGGGGCATGGCAGGGCTGGGAAGGGAAGGAGCGTCAGCTGACTTTTTGAATGTAAAATTTCCTGGAATCAATAGTGGAGCCCTGATGTGCCTAGACAGTGGAAACCCCCCATAAGTGACATTTTGGAAACTAGACCCCTCAAGGAATGTATTTAGATGTCTGTTGAGGATAAATAGAGAACTTGCACCATACAATTTGTTGTGCAATTTCTACTGAGTACGCTAATACCCCATATGTAGGGGAATACTACTTTTGAGGCACAGTGAAAAGCTGAGAAGAGAATCATAGAATCATAGAATCGTAGATTTGGAAGGGACCTCCTGGGCCTTCTGGTCCAACCCCCTGCTCAAAGCAGGATTTGCTAAATCATCCCAGACAGATGTCTGTCCAGCCTCTGTTTGAAAACTTCTATTGAAGGAGAACTCACCACCTCTCGTGGCAGTCTGTTCCACTCATTGATCGCTCTAACTGTCAAAAAGTTTTTTCCAATATCTAATCTGTGTCTCCTCCCATTCAGTTTCATCCCATTGCTTCTAGTCTTTCCTTGAGGTCTGACCAAAGAGGAGTAGAGGGCAATAATGACTTCACGTGATCTAGACTGTATGCTTCTGTTAATACATCATTGCATTTGCCTTTTTTGCTGCTGCATCACACTGTTGACTCATATTCAGTCTGTGATCTATTAGTATACCCAAGTCTTTTTCACATGTGCTGTTGCTTAGCCCTATTCCTCCCATTCTGTATATGCTTTTTCATTTTTATTGCCCAGATGTAGTACTTTGCATTTTTCCCTGTTAAAAACCATTCTGAGAAGAGGTGTCATATTGGAGTTCAGATTTTGCTGGAATGGTTTGAGGGTGCCATGTCACAATGGCAGAGCCCCTGAGGTGTCAGAACAACAGAAGTCCATGTTTCCTGATTGCGCCAATACCCTACATGTAATCGGGAAATATTTTTCAGGCACAGTACAAAGCTCAGAAGGCAAGGCGCACCATATTATAGTGCAGATTTACTGTTATGGTTTGTGGGTGCCATGACCCACTGGGAAAGCCCATGAGGTGCCAGAACAGCAGAACCCCATAAGTGACCCCATTTTACAAACTACACCTCTTAATGAATTCATCTAGGGGTGCAGTGATCATATTGACACCACAGGTGTCAATACCCCATATGTGGCTGTACAGTACTACTTAGCCACACAGAGAGACTCGGCAGGAACAGATCGCTATTTGCCTTCTGGAATGCAGATTTTCCTAGAACAGTTTGCGGTCTCCATGTGCAGAGCCTCTAATTGCTGGAAAAGCAGAATCCCACCTCAAGTAAGCCCATTTTGGAAATTATACCCCTTTTGGAATCTACTTCCAGGTGTAGGCACTATTTTGACTCCATGGGTATTTTTCACAAACAAGCAGCAATGAATGTTGCCAAGTGAAAATTGCAAACTGCCGCTGTAGTGACCAGTATGTTGTAGTGACCAGTATGTTTCAGTCATGAGTACGTTATGCCCAGGCCGTGCTTCTGGATACATGCACCTGTAAGTTAATCAGGCTCTCATTGTTTCAGAAATACCAAACATGTGGACGCTATATGTGGTTTATGTACACTGTGGGACTCAGAAGGGAGGGGGGCATTTGGATTTGGGAGCAAAGAATTTCTTTTGGAGGGCCAGAAGCCATTTTGCTTTTCCAGAGCCTTTGTACTACCAGTAACATGAAAGCCCCCTATATTTCGGTTTAGAGATGACAGACTAAAGTAGGGACTTGCTTTTTTTGTGTATTGCGTTGAAGCTTTTATTGGGAACATTTTACCGAACGTTTGGGATCACATTTAAATCTAAATCTCTGAGTGACGTGATTCAGATGAAACACCCGAGGGATCCATTCACTATAATGAGGCAGCAGAGTTACTCTGGACCTCACTGGCCTCTGTTCGGAGGTGTCCTTCTTTTCAAAAGTGCACAAATCTGTGGCGGACTGCACTTTTATGCAATCCTAAAAAGACGGACACTGGCACATCACAGTTCCTATGACATCCACAGTGGCTCCATCTGCCTCATTATAGGGAATCTTCTGTTGAGTGATCCGTCTCACGTATTTCAGAAAATTATACAGAAACCCTGCCGGTTTAAGCATTTAGCGTAGAGTGCAGGATAAATATTATTATTATTATTAATATTTATTTATATAGCGCCATTGATTCCATAGTGCTGTACATGAGAAGGGGTTACTTAAAAATTACAGATACCACTTACAGTAAACAAACTAACAATGACAGACTGATACAGAGGGGAGAGGACCCTGCCCTTTCGGGCTTACATTCTACAGGATGGGAAAGGAGACAGTAGGTTGAGGGGGTTGCAGCAGCTCCAGTAGTGGTGAGGGGGCAACGGGGATCATTGCAGGCTGTAGGCTTTCCTGAAGAGATGGGTTTTCAGGTTCCTTCTGAAGCATCAGAGTGTGGTTGATAGCCGGACGTGTTGGGGCAAAGAATTCCAGAGGATGGGGGCTATTCGGGAGAAGTCTTGGAGGCGTTTGGGTGAGGAGCAAATAAGTGGCGAGGAGAGAAGGAGGTCTTGGGAGGATCGGAGATTACGTGAGGGAAGATATCGGGAGATTAATTCACAGATATATGGAGGAGACAGGATATAGATGGCCTTGTAGGTCAGTATTAGTAATTTGAATTGGATACGCTAAGGGAGTGGGAGCCAGTGAAGAGATTTGCAGAGGGGAGAAGCAGAGGAGTAGCGAGGAGAGAGATGAATTATTCGGGCAGCAGAGTTAAGGATGGACTGGAGAGGTGTGAGGGTGTTAGCAGGGAGGCCACAGAAAAGGATGTTGCAATAGTCGAGACGGGAGATGATGAGGGCATGCACAAGCATTTTAGTAGAGTGAGGGTGGAGGAAGGGACAGATTCTGGAAATATTTTTGAGATGGAGGCGGCAGGAGGTGGAGAGAGCTTGGATGTGCGGTTTGAAAGACATGGCAGAGTCAATGGTTACTCCGAGGCAGCGGACCTCCGGTATGGGGGAAAGCGTGATGTCATCAATTGTATGAGCTTTGCCTTACTGCGATCTTTAGAAGGCAGAATGAAAAATCAACAGCAGGTGAAGAATTGGTTTTATTTATTTTTTACACAGTTCCTACTGCAGTATAAGTGATTAGATGACTTTATTCTTCAGGTCGGTGCGATAACAGCGATACCAGATTTATATCTGGTTTTTATGTTTGGCTGCTGTCACACACTAAAAGATGATTTTTATTGCAAAAAAATAGTTTTTGCATCACCATATTTCGAGAGCTATAATTTTTCCATATTTTGGCCCACAGAGGCATGTGAAGGCTTTTGTTAGCGTTACGAGTTGTCGTTTTTATTGGTACCATTTTCAGACACATGAAATTTTTTAAACACTTTCTATTTTTTAAAAGCTTTTTGGGAGGCAGAATAAACAAAAAGCAGCAATTCAGGAAAGTTTTTTGTTTTTTTATGTCGTTCCGTATGTGGGAAAATTGATAAGGCAGTTTTATTCTTTGGGTCAGTACAATTACAGCGATACCACAGTTTTATCTTTTTTTATGTTTTAGCTCTTTTAAACAATAGAAACTATTTTATAGAAAAAAAAATTATTTTTGCATTGCTTTATTTTGAGAGTTATAACTTTGGCTTGTCTTTTGAGGGTCAATATGACGTTTCCAGTGGTCCGAGATTTATTTATATGTCTTTATCGCGTTTTATTCTACTTTTTGTTCAGCGGCATGATAATAAAGCATTGTTTTTGCCTTTTTTATGGTGTTCACTAAAGGTGTTAATTAGTGGGACAGTTCTATAGGTCGCGTCATACCAGGCGTGGCGATACCAATTATGTGTACTTTTATTGTTTATAGATTTTTTTCATACAAATATTTATTAATGGGTACAATATATTTTAATTTTTAATTATTATTTTTTGATTTTCTAAAATATTTTTTCATTTAAAAAAAAACAACAACTTTTTTTTTTTACTTTTTTACTTTATTCCATTACGGGACTATCCCTACGCTATGCAAACTGTCAGCTCTGCACTGACAATGTTACTGATTATGCACTGCACATGTTCAGCAACTTTCCTAGTTCTGGTGACCCGGATGTCATCATGAAAACATCGGGACACCATGGTAATGAATGGGACCCCACATGATGACGCGAGGTCTCTAATCCAAGGACAGAGGGGCTATCACCTCTTTTCCAGCTCCTGAAATGCTGCGATCGAGTTCAAGCACAGTATTTAGGGGGTTAATGTGCCGGGAACGGTGCGGGACTGCTCAAGGAACTTAATGCTGTATGTCAGCTGTCAGAATCAGCTGACACCCAGCGGCGATCATTCTCGCACATCGTATGTGTGCGATCCGTGAGACATATCCATATGGCACAGGTCAATAAGACCCAGGTCACAAAGATGTATGGATTCAACTCGGGTGGGAAGGGGTTAAAATGAATGCTTGGTAGGGACCATTTTATCACTTCCAGGACTTCTTTTGGTTATTTTTGAAGATAATTCTGTCCTGCTGCGTAATACGTTAGCGGCAAATCAAATGCCTCCCTGATGGTGTTGCATGATAGATAAGTAGCTACTTTTATTCATCAGTCTAGAGGAAAACAAATAATATTGACCAACTCCTCAACTTCATTTGCTGAAATGCAGCCCCACATTTGCAAGGAACCTGCATCATTCTTCACTGTTGCTTGCAGACACTCATTTTTATTTTGTTCTTCAGCACTTTGGTAAATACAATGGCTTCTGTTACAGCTAAATATTTCACATTTTGACTTCTCAATCTAGAGGACCTGCTGCTATTTTTCTGCACCCTAGTTTGTATGTTTTCATGCGTAGTTAAGTTGCTTAGCTTTGTTTTCCTGTTGAATTTATTGCTTTTTGACCACAATTCTTCCACAAAGACCACTTCTGTCCAGATTTCTATGAATAGTAGATGAGTGTAGGTCCACTGGTTGCTGCCAATGCTGAGCTGATGACACTTCTCAAAATTCATCAGATAGAAAAGAACAGCATCTCTTCCAGGCGATTAGAAGTTTTCAAAAACTTTATTCTGCCAAAATGCAATGTTTCGACCATTGCAGGTATTTGATTGTATATGCTCCAATTGGGTCATTGGACCAGAACGTGCATCTCCCTATTGAAGTGCTGTCCTTGAACATATGCTGTTATTGGACTTCTCAAAATTCAGTCTGATTGAAATCTTTGCAGACAAATACCAAAACATTGACCGTCAAAACATAAATCAGGTGTGAACAGATGCTGAGAGTAGCCATCTACGTATATAACCAACACATAAAGTAGCAGTCTGTCGGCCTATAGCATGCAAGCATGAAATATATGAAATTTCAATTGCAATTGCTTTACTGCACTAGAAGATATCAAAACTTGAGAATACTTGAGAATATTGGCCAATTAATGTGTATGCAGCAGACACGATAAGGTGATTCTCGTTGCTGGGAACCAGCCTAATGTGAATCCTCTTTTAGGCTAAAGTCTACATTAGGCAGAGGCCAAACAATAGAAGCAAAGATGCAGCACTCACGGGATAAGTTAAAAACCCACAGTCCTTTATTTAGATAAAAGAAACCACAAAAGCGCGCCCATAGGGCCTTACCAGTGCAGATATAATGAATATAAATTAAATTGTGCAGGGTACTCACCCTCAATAGTTGTGTAAAGCCACAAATACTGTATGAGCTTAGTCACATGCAATGAAGCTGCAGGAGGATGGTGTAGACAGACAGCGTCTGCTTCCATTACTCAAAGAGGAGATCCCAAGAGGGAAAAAAACACCAGATTCCCACGCTGCTATATTGCAACCATCAAATAGAGGAAATCCAGTAGATTGTAGGAATTGGCTCCAATATCAGTACTTTATTTATGGTACATTCCGAGACAACGCGTTTCGAGGTCCATTCAGTGACCTCTTCTTCAGGTCAAATGTACAGGAAACCGTCCTTTATTTAGCCATTAACAATGTGGACAAGGTTCAAATCGGGCTGGTACGTGCAGGCATTCAGGGAACACAGAAGGACGACCATTTCACGTTAAACACTCTTCTATGGGTCCAGTTGTACAATTAAAATGTCATTTCCTTATAAATGCCAACACCTACATACTTGATTAGCATACAAGTACAACCATATCAAATATAAAAACAAAGTTTTTTTTTAAAAAAATACAAACGCAATTGCATACAAAAATTACTGATTGCAACTAATACAATCCATCATTATTTGTTTTCTTACAGGAAAACAGAAATATCCAATCTTTCATTAAGTCCTAAGGGACCTTGAGTGTTTGCCTTAATGATCCATTGTGCTTCACGCCTTAGAAGCAACTTGTTATGGTCCCCATCATACGGTGGATACTTAACCACTTCCAAACCTGCAAAATGCAGTAACTGAGGATTAGATTCATGTTTATCCTGCATATGTTTTATCAACTTTAAAATTCCCTTTCCTGTTGAAATATAACGAAAATGATCACGAAAACGCATGATTAACGGTCTTATCATTTTTCCAATATAAAAGAACATGGTCAAAACAAAATATAAACAACAAATTTTACATGTAATTAGATCACGTACATGATGCTGAATGTGACCAACCCACAATAAATTCCCAGTCAAATGCAAATGACAAAAACTACAATTACTCCATTTAAAATTACCTTTAGGAGGATTCACAGTCAGCCAATTGTCATGCGGAATTGAGCTGCCATTGCGCACCATGAGGTCAGTGAGATTGTTGGTTCTTTTATAAGCAAATTGCAGCTTAATTTTACACAATTTATTCAAATCTTGATCTGCTTCTAAAACATGCCAATTCTTTCTAACTAGCTTGGCCCGTGCAAAATTTTCACACATTGGTCATCGGGGGGCGCAGGCAATTTCAGAGAAAGCAAGCTGGTCAAATGTAAATGTTTTTTATGAGACAACGAACACAGACAGTTATTTATATATAAACAGAAAGCACAGAATGACAAATGTGCAAAAATACCTTGCAAAAAGACATTTAACAGTAATCAGCAAGTGCTGATAAAAGGTAATAATAAACACAGGGTATTTAGTTGATACTTTTTTTTGCAAAAAAATGTATGCCGAGCTGCTTCACCAACGTCAAGGTAACCCGTATTGAAGCAGTCCCTATCTAATGTATTTAAAACCTGAACATATGAACAGTGTCTAAATGAGCAGGATTAAGGCCGGTTTCACATTAGCGCTTTTTAAGCGCACGCACGGCCGGGGGTAGCTCCGCCCCCGAGCCGGCTCTCTGCCCGGCGTGCCCGCCCCTTGCTTGTAGCGCCGCCTACTAGCGGACTGCGGTGCCTGCGATCGGCGCACCCTATCTTTAGCATAGGGTGCGCAGATCGTGCGCAGGCCGTGCGCTAGTTGCGCTTTGACCTGCGCTGCGCACTTTTGACGGTGCGCCGTGCGCGCCAAAATCCGAAAAGTTTGATTTTGGCGCGCACGGCGCACCGTCAAAAGTGCGCAGCGCAGGTCAAAGCGCAACTAGCGCACGGCCTGCGCACGATCTGCGCACCCTATGCTAAAGATAGGGTGCGCCGATCGCAGGCGCCGCTGTCCGCTAGTAGGCGGCGCTACAAGCAAGGGGCGGGCACGCCGGGCAGAGAGCCGGCTCGGGGGCGGAGCTACCCCCGGCCGTGCGTGCGCTTAAAAAGCGCTAATGTGAAACCGGCCTAAGACAGGCACTTTTTGGTATGGGCACGTGGTGCAAGACAGCTCCTTATGTGCATGTCACACAAGAGAGGGGTGGGGTCTCTCAAATCATGCATAAGCACGAAAAAAACTGGATTAAAAACACACATGTGACATGCACAAATGTGAACAAGTCTGTTGGACCATGTTCACACCACCCTGACTGAAACACAAACAAAAAGCACAGAATGACAAATGTGCAAAAATACCTTGCAATAAGACATTTAACAGTAATCAGCAAGTGCTGATAAAAGGTAATAACAAACACAGGGTATTTAGTCGATATGTTTTTTTGCAAAAAAATGTATGCCAAGCTGCTTCACCAACGTCAAGGTAACCCGTAGTGAAGCAGTCCCTATCCAATGTATTTAAAACCTGAACATATGAATGGTGTATCATTTGTGTGTGTGTGGGTGCAGTATGAACGGAGATACAAAGTAATCACCGAAAAACAGTGTTTAGAAATAAAAGAATAGATTGACGTATGTATAATTTTGTCAATAGGGCTGTGTTTGAAACAAAAATTAAAACATTTACCCTGAACAACATCTGTGTTGTTCTCCCTATTAAGGCTGCTACTGGCTATTGTTCTCAATTCATCTGTTTGTGACAAATTTGTTATGCGTCCTACATAGAGTTGAGCAAAACGGGTCAGTCAAATTCAAAAATAGCCGACTTTAGCTAAAGTCGGGTTTCGCCGATCGAAACCTGACCATAGCGTGAGGTCGGCCATGAGGTCGCCGATCACAGCGCCAAAGTCGCGTTTTAAATAATGCTTCCAGCGCCTTTTCTCAGTCAATGAAGGTAGAAGCACACTGTGGGCAATGCGATGACATGGGCAGCGGCCACCACCATTTTAGAGAGGGGCTTTGAAGTGATTGGCTGGCTTTGTGTGGCGTCACAGTGGGTATAAAAGGCTATGACTGCCGACCGCCATCTTACTTCTGCTGATCTTAGAATAGGGAGAGGTTCTGCTGTTGATTCTGAACAGGGAGAGTGTTAGGCAGGGAAGAAGAAAAAAAACTGCTTCTGCTGATAGCGGTTTTCACTGTACAGTTAGTGTGCAGTGAAAGGGGAGTTTTTTTGTTGTGTGCAGCTGTGCTGGTGGTGATTAGGCTGCCTTTTAAGGCTACCTGCATTGCAGTGTGCACACTGCTGTTCAAACTGCTTTTTTCAAAGCACTCCAACTTTTATTATTTTGTCCTGGTGATTTACTGAGCATTCATTTTTTCACACACCGTATAGTGGTGTACGCTCCTCACACACTACCGTGTACCGGCTGGTATCACGGACAAATAGAAGCTATCTGGGTGTGACTCTGGAAGAAAAAGCCGAGGAGTTTTTCTGTTTTTCCAGACTTACACCTTAGAGTGCTGTACGCTTTTCAAACAGTTTCGTATATCTGCTGTTTAATTACGGTCAAAACTAGACAGAGACAGCATGTGTCAGTCCCTATACAAATAGACGGAGATTGACAATTTTCCATACAGATACCGTATAGTGGTGTATGCTCCTCATGCACTACCGTGTACCGGCTGGTATCACGGACAAATAAAAGCTATCTGGGTGTGACTCTGGAAGAAAAAGCCGAGGAGTTTTTCCGTTTTGCCAGACCTACACCTTAGAGTGCTGTCCACTTTTCAAACAGTTTCGTATGTCTGCTGTTTAATGACGGTCAAAAGTAGACAGAGACAGCGTCTGTCTGTCCCTATACAAATAGACGGAGATTGACAATTTTCCATACAGACACCGTATAGCGGTGTACACTCCTCACACACTACCATGTACCGCCTTGTATCACGGACAAATAGAAGCTATCTGTGTGTGACTCTGGAAAAAAAAGCCGAGGAGTTTTTCCATGTTTCCAGACCTACACTTTAGAGTGCTGTCCACTTTTCAAACAGTTTCGTATGTCTGCTGTTTAATGACGGTCAAAACTAGACAGAAACAGAGTGTGTCAGTCCCTATACAAATAGATGGAGATTTACAATTTTCCATACAGACACCGTATAGAGCTGTCCGATTCTCAAACAGTATTGTATATCTGCCGTTCGCATTACAGTCACATCTATACAGAGTTAGCGTGTGTGAGTGACACTCTGTAAATACATATACGGAGACTGTTAGTTACACAAAAAACGTACACAGCTGTACACTTCGGATACAGTTCCATATTCTGCTTGTTGGATTACGGTTAAATACATACTGTGAGAGCGTCTGTGATTAACAAAATATATACGTTGAATTAATTTTTTTAATACACCTTACATAGCTGGATGCTCCTCATACAGTACCATCTCTCTGCTGGTATTTTTGGTACATTTTCTCAAACATGAGGAAGTATGGTGGAAGAGTCCGCGGACGTGGGCAGGGGGGAGCAGCTGGTACTGATGGTGGTGGAGCATTGGCTGGTTCTGGTAAAAGCACAATAGCAGCTAAAGCAGGAGGTGTTGAGCCTGCGTCATCATCTGGCCCAAGAAGGCCTGTAAGGTTGCCTTTTCTTGGAGTAGAAAAACAGCATTTAAAGCCGGAGCATCAGGAACAGGTTTTGGCGTACATTGCCGAAACAGCCACCAGCTCTATTGCCTCCTCTTCTGAACGTTCGGAACCTGCAAGCACGGAGTCGTCAGTGCAGGGTTCCAGTCAGGAAAAACACCTTTCCTTGTGTCCTTCACCCCCACCAAAATTTAAGGATGCGGCAGCCCGCACTTCAGATTACTCTATGGATCTCTTTTCACATACCATGCCTGGCTTATCCAGTCAAATCCAGAATTCCCCAGTCCAAGATGAATCTGACATGGAGTGCACTGATGCACAATCACTGCTAGATGATTCTGCTGGTACATCGACCCAGAGCACTACATTGCCCTTGCAGTCTATTGAGCCAGAATCTGACCCTGATGAAACTCAGGTGCCCCTTCCTGCATACTATACCACCTTACACGGTGACACAGAGGAAGGTAAAGAGGAAGGTGCAGATGACTTTGAAGAGGAGGTGATGGATGACCCAGTTCTTGACCCGGATTGGCATCCATTGGGGGAGGAGGGTGGGGCTGGCAATAGTTCAGATAAGGAGAAGGATCCGCAGCAGGCATTGACATCGCAGCAGCGGTTACCTGCCAGGCCCGTAGCTGTCCAAAAACGTGGAACAAATACTAAAAGAGTTGCAGGACAGCTTGGCCAGACGGTCAACTTAGCACAGCGTGCAAGGACAGAAAATGTATACCATAGTAGGAAGAGTGCAGTGTGGCATTTCTTTGTCCAAAATCCTACTGATGAGGCAAAGGTTACCTGTAAGAAGTGCGGAAGGACCTTTAGCAGAGGTAAACAACTCAGAAGATTGAATACCAGTTGCATGCTTAGACATTTAATCAACATGCACTTGCACGCGTGGATGGACTACAAAACCTCAGGTAGCACATGTGCACCTGCTCCGACTGAAGGTAGCCAGCAACGCTCAATCGCTTCCCCCACTGTAAGACCACCGCCACCGTTAAGCACACTACCAGCAGTAAATGTGGAGGTGTCGTTGCAAGGTCAAAGCACTCAGGCAATCACAATGGTTTTGCAACACAACACTGAATCTAGACCATCACCACCAATACCATCACCAACCCCCTCTCACTCCATCCGGTCCACCGCTACTTCCCCCACATGCAGCTCTCCAGTCCAGCTCACCCTACCAGATACTCTGAGTAGTACAAGAAAGTAATCATCCTCTCATCCGCGTACACTGTGTTTGAACGCCTACATTGCCAAACTAATCTCATTAGAGATGATGCCCTACCGTTTGGTTGAAAGCTAAGCTTTCCATTACCTCATGGCCTACGCTGTCCCATGCTATGACCTACCCAGTCGGCACTTCTTTTCTCGAAAAGCCATCCCTGCCCTCCACCGGCATGTGAAAGACCGCATTGTCCATGCACTAAAACAGTCAGTGAGTGGAAATGTGCACTTCACAGATGCATGAACCAGTAGGCATGGCTAGGGCCGTTACATGTCCATCACTGTGCACTGGGTTAATGTGGTAGATTCAGGCTACCCTGGGGACAGCGGTGGTGGAACAGTGCTGCCTATCCCACGGTATAGGAAACAGTTGGCTGTAGGCTTTCGATCCTCCTCCTCCTCTATCAGCGAAAGCTCATCCACAGAGCGCAGTTGCACGAGCACTCCATCCGCAGATGGCAGTGTTGCACATGAGGTGTCCCACTATCGAGCTGCTAGTGGTAAGCATCAGCAGGCTGTGTTAAGGATGATGTCTTTGGACTAGATTTGAGCAACTTTTGTTTTTTTAGGGTCGAGTTTCGTTTCATGAAACCCGACTTTTCCAAAAGTCGGGTCGAGCAAAATCGGCCGACTGTAGGGAAAAGTCGGGGGTCCAACCGAAACACGAAACCCAATGTAAGTCAATGGGGAATTAAAGTCGGCAGTGAGAGGAGGACAGGAAACACACCTACAGTGCCCATTTGAATGCCAAAAGCATCGATTCTTATTACTTAAGCTTGTCAACCTTAATTTACTTCATAATACTAGTTACGCACTGAAAAATGGGGGTTATTTGGCTACAGTTGTGGGGGGTAGGGCTGGCTCCAGGTTTTCGTGGGCCCAGGGCCAAAGAGCGCCCCTTTAATACATACCACAACTCATGATGCTCCGATACGGCAGAGAAATAGCAGTATAGTACAATGAAAAATACTTCACTTCTTACATCTCATGACTGATATCCATTTTAAATTCTCCAATACCTCCAAAAACGGACAGTATATAACTCCATACAGTATTATGGCCAGCGCTTAGTGCGCTATACAGAGTAATGAGGCCCATATATTTCTCCATATGGAATCATTGATCCCATATAATGTTTCAAACCGTATATGATGAGCTCCACATAATGCTATAGTATATGTTGGTCCCAATGGATGAAGCTCCACTGTATTGGCCCAAATAATGCTCCATATATAATGGGCCCCATTTCTACTGCTCTAGTGTATAATGGGCCCTGTAAATGCTGCTCCAGTGTCTGATGTCCACCTTTGGAATGCTCCAGTGTATGGTGGGCCCCATATATCATTCACCAGAGTATAGTGCTCCCCAAAAATTGCTGTCCCAACATTGAAAACAATTACATAAGTCTCCTTGCTAGGGAATCCCTGCACTACTCTGAACTCCTTGTCGTCCCCATCTTCCATCTCACTGCACTTGGCTGTTTAGGCCCTCCCACCGGCAGAGACACTTTTGCGTACTATGCGGTGCCCTGTGCCAGTGCCATCGTCCATGAGTATGCCCCCCCACCTGCTCAAGGAGCCTGCACTTTCATCTGCACCTTCCTCTTTGTCACTGTGTAAGGTGGTATAGTATGTGAGAAGGGGAACCTGAGTTTCCTCTGGGTCAGATTCTGGCAGTGTAGAGTACGGTCGCCACTGTGGCATTACCTTCCTCCTAGGGAGTGTGTTGTCAAGCTTGGGAGCAACGAAGGATCTCTCTAGCAGTGAAACCAACACACAACACATTTCCCACTCCAGGCTAGCAGGGAAACCTTTGAACCTGACTGCTGAGGAGCTGCTCACTGTGGTCGGGAGGAGGTAAGTTAGGGCACGCTGTGCAGGGAAGGGGAAGTGTGTGGACATGAGAAGGGGAGTTGGAGGATGAGCAGAGTTAAGGCTCACTCATAGCTGGAGCGCATGGTCCCGATTCCGGTCTCCGAGTTTGTAGGAACACTGACGTTCCTGCAGCAGAAACCGGGGGAAGTAGCAGCTATAAATGCTCTGTACCCAACTAAGGCTCGGAGGCCCCAGCATCGACGTGTGGGAGCCAGAAAGAAAAGGCTACAGCTGTCTGCCATACAAGTAAAGTCTGAGGAACATCTGTTAGACAGGAGGCGCTTCAGTGAACCACGGTCCTGTGAGTGCTTCCCCCACAAGCGCTAGAAAGGAGACGTTCAGGAAGGTACATGTTGGCGGAGTGTTAGAAGGGAGCTTTCCATTTTGGTCCCGGAGGTTGGCTGAGGTCCTGACCCGGAGGACACAGCACGGAGGCAGGCATCTGTGTAACCTGCAGACTGTGAGTAAAGCTTTGGAACTGCACGCTCTGGTGTCCTACAGTTATTCCAGCACCGCTACATCTGGGTACCAGCACCTACACCGCCTGTGCCTTTCCCCCATCACTACATCTACACTTCCCTGGGACTCCAGCTCCACCTGTGGGGAGCTTTACCATACTTGCTGCACAACACCATCAGTCCCAGAGGATCTGCATGCAGCGTCGGCCTAACATCTATGTTGCTGAACACCACAGGTGGCGTCAAACTATCTATATAAACTCTTTACCATTATACCACGCCATTTACATGGGCGGCCAGGGCCACTGTCCGGGTCACCGCTGCTGTGACACATCCCACTGACACCGGCCCGGTACCGAGTACCCCACAGCCCTGGGAGGGCGACCCATATGCCGACTGCTGATCGGGCGGCGTTATTCCCACGAACCTCCAAACAGCGTCCATGAAGGCAACGTTTTTGGTTTCCGGGGGCAGTATGATTGCAAAGCTGAACCTTAAAGGAATGTCCAAAAGGGGACCACCAGGAGTGGAGCCTGTGGCTTAATTGGACTGCACCCGGGAAACCACTACCATACAAGCTACAGAAAAGATGGACAGATTGCAAGCTTTGTCGATTCTGTGTGTGGTGTGGTATGTCCGTTTGTAGTTGTGCTAGTGATTTCTCAGCTTTATTCCGTTAACGACCGAGACTCCGGCATGGCCACACGGTACGCATCAAGCTTACTAGAGGGATACACGAGGCTGTGGCACGTGAGATCGAGCAATAACAGGTCTAGCATTCCAGTACCTGTCCGGGGCTGCATGCACGCTACACTGAAAGGACCAGCTTTTGTCACTTACAGGTGCAGATAACCTGCTGAACTCCGTTAGTGATGGGGATCTGGGATTCAGATTATTCCCCGCGAACGATGATTTCCCAGTAAGTTCAGGTCAACCGCAATTCCGGAGTTAGGCCTAACCGTCATTCCTGAAAAAAGTACGTATCCAAACCACAGGTGCTGTAGCTTGCTTAACAGCTCGGCAGCCGTTCTCAGGCCCAGTATGGATTCAACAACATTGTAGAAAGTTGATAAAGGGTACAGTTTCACCAGATAACACGTATATATGTAGCCTAGTTTACAAATTAAAAATATATGCCTATAGCTCAGGAGGCAGACTCAGATGTTCTCAGGCCCAGTATGGATTTGACCAGATTGTACAAAGTTGAGAAAGGGTACTTTATCACTGGATAGCAGTGATATATATAGCATAGTTTAAACATGTAAAATCTCCGTGTTCTCAGTATGGATTACACAGCAATCTAAAAAGTGGAAAAAAGGAAATGCATTTGAGGCGTACACAACTATATACTTTTGGTGTTATTTTTAAATTTTCATATATATTTCTGTCTCAGTAATACAGTCCAGCCTCTCCGCAATAGGAAATGAGATGCATACAATTACTGACATAAAGGCTAGTGATTGCAGAAATCTAGGAATTACTATTCACGGGAAAAACTTCCGTCACAATTCTCATAGGTGATGCTGACCCTCAATTAATTTGTGTGTTGAGACAGTGAAAACATTTTTTTGTGAGTAAAGTCTTGCTGTATCGCACTTCCGTTGATTCCATCACTGTTACTCATCTCAATCAAATTTTTATCACAGGGAGCGATGTAAACATGGTGCTCACTGGCTATCATGATCTGTCACGTAACTTTGGAGTGCAAAAGACAGAAGCCACAGGCCGTAGGCGATTCTATTTGATTGGCATGAGAGGGCACATTTTAAAATGTGCGCCGGAATGTCACATGTTTGTGGGTAGGAAAACTGTGAAAGCTGATGATAAACCACCACTGCATGTCATTGTGAGTCAACGTCCATAAGAAATGGAAGCCATTGACCATCTGGAGCTAGAGCCCGGCCTGCAGGACAGGGCATAGCTACATCTTAACCATCATCTTTCAGTTCAATCAATTTGTATTGGCACTCCCAGTGAAGGATTTGACAGCCCAGACTACACAGCAGAGGAGCAGGGAGAGGTAAACATTGCAAATGCTGGGGCCCTGCCCAAGCAAGGGGGGCACACTCATGGGCGTCGGTACTGGCATTGGGCCCCTCATAGTACGGCGGTGTGTCTGATGGCGGGTGTGCACCACCACCGTCAGAGACACTTGATTGCACTATGAGGGACCCTGTGCCAGTGCCCGCGCCCAAGAGTCGGCCTACCCACCTGTCCAGGGCAACGGCACTCGCACGGTTTCATGCGCTAGGTGGTGACCCCGGCCATGGGGGGGGCAGCCCAGTTAGGGTGGTTTTCAAAGTGGCATATGTTGATGTGGGACATTCAGCTGCTGCAAAAGGCGAAATAGGTCAAGTTCGCGGAATAGGAGGAGGACCAAAGCAAGCCATTTTTCTGGCAACCTATGTGTCATCAAGGGAAGGTGGGACAAAATCCTTGGAAACCCATGCATGGTTCATTTTAATGAAGGTTAGATCATCCACATTTTGGGTTGACAGACGGGTCCTTTTTTCTGTCAGGATTGATACAGCTGCACTGAAGACTCTTTCCGATAGCACACTTGCAGCTGGGCAAGCGAGCTCCTGTAAGACATATTGTGCCAATTCAGGCCAGGTGTCCAGTTTAGCGGCCCAATAGTCAAAGGGGAATGACCTTTGCGGGAGAACATCGATATGGGAGGAAGAGTAGTTTGTTACCATAGTTGACAACTGCTGTCTCCTGTCACTTTCTATCGATGCAGTATTACCAGTTGTGTGAGCGGTACTTGAAAAATCAGTCCACAACATTGTCATGAAACCCCTGTCTCCAATGCCACTTCTGCTGTGTGCACCACGAACACCTCTGCCAAGCTGCCCCCGGCCCGTACGGCTCGTGTGAGAACCATCACCGCTGATGTGTGCTGGGAATGCCTCAACCAACCGGTTTACCAGAGTTGCTTGTTTATTAGCCAATATTAGGTCAAGGTTCTCCTGTGGCATGATGTTTTGTAATTTGCCTTTATAGCGTGGATCCAGGATGCTGGCCAACCAGTAGTCGTCATCGTTCATCATTTTGGCAATGCGGGGGTCCCTTTTTAGGATCTGCAAGGCATAATCTGACATGTGGGCCAATGTTCCCAGTGTCAATGATGCACTGCGAGTGCTGGTTGGAGGAGCACTTTCTGGCAAATCCACATCCCTCCAGTCACGCAGAAACCCTGTACCAGACCTTGCCACGCCAACATTTTCACTTGCCCCAAGAGATGCATCCTCCTCCCCTAAGTAATCATCCCCATCATCATCCTCCTCCTCCTCCTCTTCTTCCTCCACCTCGTCCAGGAGAGGTCCCTGAGCAGACAATGGCTGAATGTCATCAAGGATTCCCTCCTCCTCTTCCTCCTCGTCAACATTGGCTGCAGACGCCTGCTCCTTAAGGTGCGTCAAAGTTTGCATGAGCAGACGCATAAGTGGGATGCTCATGCTTAGGATGGCATCGTCTGTGCTTACCAGCCGTGTGCATTCCTCAAAACACTGATGGACTTTACAGAGGTCTTTCAGCTTCGACCACTGCACACCTGTCAACTCCATGTCTGCTCTCAAAGTGCCTGGCCGTGTATCCTCCCACAAATGCATTATGGCCTGCCTCTGTTCGCACAGCCGCTCCACCATGTGCAGGGTGGAGTTCCACCTTGTTGCAATGTCGATAATGAGGCGGTGGTTGGGAAGGTGGAGCAATCGCTGCAGCTTCTGCATACAAATGGAATGTACAGGCGACCGGCGGATGTGCGCGCACAGTCTTCGCACCTTCTGGAGCAGGGCTGTTAACTCCGGATAATTGTTGAGGAAGCACTGCACCACCAGGTTCAAGGTGTGAGCCAAGCAAGGTATGTGGCTGAGTTTTGAAAGGGCTATGGCTGCCACAAAATTACGGCTGTTATCACTAACTACCTTGCCTGCCTCAAGATGTATACTGCCCAGCCATGACTCAGTTTGTCGCTGAAAGTACTCGGCCAGCACCTCTGCGGTGTGTCTGTCGCACAAACACATCATCTGCAATACAGCCTGCTGACGCTTTCCATTAGCTGCTCGATAGGGGGACACCTGGTGTGCAACAGTGGCAGCTGCAGATTGAGTGCTCGTACAACTGCGCTCTGTGGACGAGCTTTCGCTTCTGGAGGAGGAGGAGGAGGAGGGTCGAACACCTACAGCCAACTGTTTCCTATACCGTGGGCTAGGCAGCACTGTCCCACCACCGCTGTCACCTGTGGACCCTGCATCCACCACATTAACCCAGTGCGCAGTGATGGACACGTAACGGCCCTGGCCATGCCGACTGGACCATGCATCTGTTGTGAGGTGCACCTTTCCACTCACTGACTGCTTGTGTGCATGGACAATGCGGTCTTTCACATGATGGTGGAGGGCTGGAATGGCTTTGCGAGAGAAGAAGTGACGACTGGGTAGGTCATAGCGTGGTACTGCATAGGCCATGAGTTTGCGGAAAGTTACGCTTTCCACCAACCGATAGGGCATCATCTCTAACGAGATTAGTTTGGCAATGTGGGCGTTCAAACCCAGTGTACGCGGATGAGAGACTGAGTTCTTTCTTGACCTACTCATAGTCTCTGGGAGGGTGAGCTGGACTTGAGAGCTGCATATGGTGGAACTAGTGGTGGACAGGGTGGACTGAGAGAGGGTTGATGATGGTGATGGAGTTAGTGTTCTTTCTGATGGCCTAGATTCAGTCTTTCGTTGATATAACAGTGGGATTCCCTGACTGCTTTGGCTTTGCAACGACACCTCAACATTTGCTGCTGTGCTAACAGGTGGGCTTACAGTGGGGGAAACAATGTAGCGTTGCTGAATACCTTCTTTGTGATCAGTTGCACATGTGGTACTAGAGGTTTGGTGTTGTGTCCACGCTTGCAAGTGCATGCTGGTTAAATGTCTAAGCATGCAACTGGTATTCAAATTTTTCAGATTTTTCCCTCGGCTAAAGGTCTTTGCGCACTTCTTACAGATAATCTTGGCCTGATCATGAGGATTTTGTTCAAAAAAGTGCCACACTGCACTCTTCCTACTTTGGAAGACATTTTGCGGCCTAGCACGCTGTGCTATTTTGACCATCCGGACAAGCTGTCCAGCAACTCTTTTGATTTTTGGAACCTGTCTTTGGAGTGCTCCAGGCCTGCCAGATAACAGCTGTTGCGATATCGATGTCTGCTCCTCCTCCTCATCTGAGCTATTGGAAGCAGCACCCTCTTCCCCAATGGATGCCAATCTGGGTCAACAACAGGGTCATCCATCACCTCCTCTTCAATGTCATGTGCACCTTACTCTGTGTCAACGTGTATGGTGGTATAGTATGCGGGAAGGGGCACCTGAGTCTCATCAGGGTCAGAATCTGGCTCATTACACTGCGAGGACAATGTAGTGCTCTGAGTGAATGTACCAGCAGAATTATCTATCAGTGGCTGTGCATCAGTGCATTCCATGTCAGATTCATCTTGGCCTGGGTAATTCACCATTTCACTTGATAACCCAGGCATGGTATGTGAAAACAGCTCCATGGAGTAATCAGTTGTATGGCCTGCGTCATCCTTCAATCTTGGTTGGGGTGAAGGACACAAGGAAAGGTGTGGTTCATGAACATGAGCCTCCATTGACGACTCAGAGCTTTTATTTTTTACAACTTCAGAAGAGGAGGCGATAGAGCTGGAGGCTGAGTCAGCAATGTAAGCCAAAACTTTTTCCTGAAGCTCTGGCTTTAAAAGCGGTTTGCCAACTCCTAGAAAACTAAGCCTTCGAGGCCTTGTGGAGCCAGATGATGATGCAGGCTCAACACCTTCTGCATTTGGTCCTATTTTGCTTTTGCCACTACCATCAGATCCACCACCAACACCATCATTACCAGCTGGCAACTCCCGCCCAATTCCACGGCCTCTTCCACCAGCCTTCCTCATTTTTGGTAAAAATGTACACAAAATCCCACAAACTATATAGTAATGTAAAACAAGGTACAAGGTGTATATAGGACAGGGGAGATGTAGAATTTCTGAACACACTTGTGGACACTGTTGGATTGTGTGAGGCCCAGTGAATATCACACCGCTATGTCACAGGCTCAATGTCGCTGGTGTGGAAAATGTCACTATAGGACAGGGGAGATGTAGAATTTCTGAACACACTTGTGGACACTGTTGGATTGTGTGAGGCCCAGTGAATATCACACCGCTATGTCACATGCTCAATGTCGCAGGTGTGAAAAATGTCACTATAGGACTGGGGAGATGTAGAATTTCTGAACACACTTGTGGACACTGTTGGATTGTGTGAGGACCAGTGAATATCACACTGCTATGTCACAGGCTCAATGTCGTAGGTGTGAAAAATTTCACTATAGGACAGGGGAGATGTAGAATTTCTGAACACACTTGTGGACACTGTTGGATTGTGTGAGGCCCAGTGAATATCACACCGCTATGTCACAGGCAGAAATTGGCTAGTGTATGACAAACTACAAGTTGTATATAGAATTGGGCAGAATAGGAATCTCCCTAGAGTGTAGGTCTGTAAGAACGGAACATGTCCTCGACTTATTCTTAGAGAGTCACACACAGATAACAGCTGTTACACGGTACTGAGAGAGGAGCGTGCACGTACACCGCTGTCCGGTGTCCGTAAAATTGTCAAGCTCCGTGTTTTTTAAGTATACGGACTGACACACGCTGTCTCTCTATAGTTTTAAATGTGATCAAACAGCAAATATACTTAACTGTTTGAAAAACAGACAAAACTAGAAGGTGGAGGTCTGTAAGAATGGAACATGTCCTCGACTTATTCTTACAGAGTCACACACAGATAGCTTCACTGTGGCCGTGATAACAGCCATTACACGGTACTGTGTGAGGAGCGTACACCGCTGTATGGTGTGAAAAAATGCACGCTTAGTACCTCACCAGGACAAGAAAAAAAATTTGGATTGCTTTTAAAAAAGCAGTTTGCAGAGCAGTGGGAAAATAGCAATGCAGCTATCAGGAAGCCTTATAAGGCAGCCTAGCAACCAACACAGCTGATCCAGCAAAATATAGCCTCCACTTTCACTGCACACACAGTGACTGGTGTGTTGTACAGGCAAAATCGCTAGCAGCAGAAGCAGTTTTTGGTGTCTTCTTCCCTGCCTAACGCTCTCCCTACAGAATCATCATCAGCAGCAGCTCTCCCTATTCTGAGATCAGCATGAGTAACATGGCGGTCGGCGTGCACGCCCTTTTATACCCCCTGTGACGCCCCCCAAAGCAAGCCAATCACTTGCATGCCCTTCTCAAAGATGGTGGTGACCCCTGCCTATGTCATCACGTTGCCCACAGTGTCCGTGGATCCTGATTGGCTGAAAAAGGGCGGAAAACAAACTTTTGAAACGCGACTTTGGTGCTAAAGTCGCCGAGCTCGTGGCCGACCTCACCCTAGGGTCGGGTTTCGTTTCATGAAACCCGACTTTACTAAAAGTCGGCGACTTTTGAAATTTTTTGACCCGTTTCGCTCAACTCTACTAAACACTATCGCAAATTATAAACAGTGACAGGGTTTGCACTACAACATTTGGTCCTCATTCAGTGACAACTTTTTTTTGCTTTTCTCTTGTACTCCTGTATTGGAGCGTCAGTTACAACTGTCCAACAGTAATCTGCAAGTATTGATGAATGACATCTTTAGGTGATATCTTTTCTCCATACCTGTAATATCTTGTTAAAAACTCTTGACGTGCTCATCACTCGACAAATCTATGAAGAGCCTATATTTCTCTAGATTACGACTTATCTACAGAGATTCCATTAATCTGTTGATGGTGTTACATGCTACAAGATCGCCCTACATGAAGAAGTTTTTCGCAAGTTCTTTATCGGGATTGCAGATGGGGGCACCATGAAGAAATAGCAATTGGAAGTGTGAATGGTTGTCTCTCTCTAGATCATTGGGACTACAACAGGCATAGATTGCTTCTTCTCGTGCAACTACTGGGTAAGATGTGATGTACATCTATTGCAGAATATGTGTGGAGCCTAACTCTTGTCCCGATCTATTCTGCAGCCAAGATACAGGTTGTAGGCTTTCCTTATTATGGTAGTCACATTTCACCTTTGTGACACAAAAGTCACTTCTAATCATATAGAGCAGCAACTATTCTTTTGGCTAATGCAAATGCGAGACATATCTGAAAAAAAAAATATAGAAACATGTCTATATGCTAAGTTACTAAGCTAAGACGTCCTAAAACCAGTGCTTTTTTTGCGTCGGTACGCGACGGTACGGCGTACCAGAAATCTGAAGGTGCTTCAGCGGGGAGGGGGAACGGTGGCAGGAGCCGGTGGCTGGGAAGTCTTACTCACCCCTCCCGTGCCTCCTTGAACGTCCCCTGCATCCTCCTTGTCCCAGCGCTGACAGCTTCTTCCTGCCTTCAGAAGTCACATGGTACTGCTCATTAAGCTCAAGAATATGGTTGCCCATGGGCGTGGAAGCATATTCATGAGCTTAATGAGCATGACCGCTGAAGGCAGGAAGAAGCTGTCAGCGCTGGACAATGGAGGATTCAGGGACATTCAGCGACAGCACAGCAGGGTGAGTATGAAGGAGGAGGACGGGGGCTGCACAGAGGAGGTCAGGGGCAAATATTGCATACCGGCAAATATTTTTTTACAATAAAAGCCCTGCCTATAACTGTATACCTTAGACAGAGCATTTATAAAAGTAGATGATGCAATTGTAATTAGGATTACGTAATAGGAGCTGAGTTGCCATTTTCTGGTTGTTCATCCTAAGATGATAGAATACTGAAGGCTCAACAGACTAAATAAATTATGTATTAGAGTAGCTAATAACAATGCAATAATGATGATAAAATAATAAAGATGCAATTTTTCTAGTCTGCATGAAAGGTGTCATAAGTAGAGATGAGCGAGTATACTCATTGCTCGGGTGTCCTTCGAGTATTTTGTCGTGCTCGGAGATTTAGTTTTCGTCGTCTCAGCTGTATGATTTGTGACTTGCAGACAGCCTAATACATGTGTGGAATGCCTGTTTGTTAGGAAATTCCCACATGTATTCAGCCTGTCTACAAGTCACAAATCATGCAGCTGAGACAACGAAAACTAAATCTCCAAGCACGCCAAAATACTCAGAGATCACTCGAGCATGCTCGGGAAAACTCGACCAACGAGTATACTCGCTCATCACTAGTCATAAGTAATTACAACCTTTACTGGATCTTGAAAACTCGAGACAAATGTAAGCATCATATATGTTTTCAGCACCACAGCATTAGTCAAGTTCAACTGTTTTCGTCTCTGAACCAGTTTGGATGTAGAACAATGTAATTGTTTCATTTCATTTGTATGTGAAAAAATTGACCTTGTTAATGAGCCCTATCATGATTACAGATATCATGGAGCTGTGTTTTTAGTGATTTTTCCCCCATAGACTTCTATTGAGAGACTGAAAAAAAAACATTCAAATTCATATTTGCGCTTTTAACAGAATCAAAACAATTCTGCATTGTCATAAAAAGGGAATATTGCATTAAAAAAAAAGCAACAAGTATGCAATAAACAAAACTGAGCTATTTTGGAAAAAGACTTAGCAACAAAAAGCAGAATTTCCATGTGTTGGGCACACGGCCTCAGCTTGGCCAATAGAGAAATAAATGCTTCATTTGTAACTCTGACATGACTTCAATTTTATTTATAATACAAGATGTTGAAGTAGTTAAACCTACAGAAAATAGCTTTATTGATGTTGGCCCCAATTATAGCATATGTAATCATCCCTTCATTTTCTTGTCATCTGTGTTATGTTGTCCAGCCTCATATATTTGTAAAGATTGCTGTAGTTTGCAAACAGCACATTACTATTTTGTTTTTTTTTTTATAATAAAATATTCCACACATGATATTTGCAGTTATCTTCTAAGCAGCCAGTAGACGTTTTGTTTATTCTGCTTTGATACCTAGAAACTGTATTATTGGTATTTGTTTCTGAGTTAACCTTTGCTGTGTTTGTCATTAAACAGACCTCCTGCTGGGGCCAATCCTCATTCTGCCTCATTGTTTGGTACAGACGAGATTTTTTTTTTGTCTTTTCTTTTGTGTGCTCACTTGAATTATTGTCTTGAGGAAAGATAAAACTTTGCACAAGGAACAAACAAACTCTGCTGCTTTACTGTTCTTCAGAGCAAGCAGATGGACAAATGTGAGACTTTATGCTTAAGAAATAAGTAACCATTGTGCCAGCTTTCAAAAATAGCTCTTTGCTTGGTTTTGTGCTTCTTTATGTGACATTTTTCTTGAAAGCTCTTTTTGTTATATCCTCTACACTATAGCAGTACTTTTTTCTTCCAATGGGGAAACATGTTAAGGCAATACACCAGTGAAAGTGTGCATTTCATATTAAGGCCGGGGTGACACTTGCGAGTGCAATGGGAGAAACTCGCTCGCATCAATACCCGGCACTGCCACAGGCACTCGGCACCGGAGTGTGCAGCTGCATGTCTTTCTATGCAGCTGAACGCTCCGGTCCGAACTGCCGGGTATTGATGAGCGAGTTTCTCGCATTGCACTCGCAAGTGTGACCCCAGTCTAACACTAAAACAAGCAGCAACTAGCAATTAAAATGCACACACACCATAAGATTGATTTCTGGTCATCAAAAATACTGCTACTAGTCAATCTCAAGGAACTGTTAACAGCAACAGGTTATAGCTCGGAACAAAAAATAGTATAATTTCTGCCCATCTGTGTAATATGGTGATGTATTTCATATGTTTATAGCATATGATTTACTACTGTGAAACATAAGTGGAAAAGCTATTATTACACGCAAGGTACTACATGAAAGGGAACCTGTTGGTTGATTCATGCTGCCCAAACAACAAGCAGCATTAATTATGAGTTGATTACACAATTGCAGCCAGGTATGTTTTTCTCTGAATTGCTCCATGCACTTGAGTGAAAACTTAGTTTGAAGAGCCACAAGCAATTATAGAGAAATATGCACTTCCCCTTGCTGGCTATTCCACGGACTGCAGTAGTTGATTACCAGGTCCATACCTATGTACACATATGGTAGAGACCTGACAATCAGTTTGAGCCACTGGGTGGCACTGGACTAATCATATCCTACCTACAGTAATAGTCCTCAGGTGCCTCTTTAAACTGAATCTGAAGCATTTCAGAGAAATCCAGTTTGCAGCAAAGCTTTGACTTATGATGCCTATGCTTTGGGCAATTATTAAGAGGAGAAACAAAAGAGCATGCAATAAATTCCATATAGAAAAGTACAAATTTTTATTTAATAAGTAACAACAGTACAAAATGGATAGCAAAAAGATGTGCTCATGAACAATTAGGACAATATGTCCCATGTACCGACCTCATACCCCCCAGATGGAAAACCCGGTGGGTATATACCATTGACCTTGGGTCATGTCCCAGATCAAGGTACCACCCCAGCAAATATAGGATAAATCGCCTGGATAGCGGTAACCAAATACATCAATGCCAATGCCCGCTAACAGTGAGGGTCAAAAATAAGGCCAATGCTGGTGGAGTCAGAAGACCAATTAAAAGGACCAAGGAACAACTCACCAGGGAGGGGAAGAGGAGGGAGTTTAGCAGTGGGGCCTCCGACGCGCGTTTCGCGACGTCCCCCGCTTTATCAAGGAGGACGGCGGGGGATGTCGCGAAACGGTACATGGGACATATTGTCCTAATTGTTCATGAGCACATCTTTTTGCTATCCATTTGGTACTGTTGTTACTTATTAAATAAAAATTTGTACTTTTCTATATGGAATTTATTGCGTGCTCTTTTGTTTCTCCTCTTAATAATTGTATGTTTTGAGCTTGCGCCTAGGGTGTTGGAGCTGGGTTGTCCCTTGTCTCCTCATCACCCCTTATTTATGGGACTTCTGTTGCCACCTATGCTTTGGGCAGTAGCATGAATCAACTCACTGGATATCAGGCTCCCAACACAGTACAGGTTGTATAACTGTAGAGATGATAAATTTTAAATTCGAGGATCAAAGAGACAAAGGAGAGGTGTCAACAGAAGTGCCATACACCTTGTAACTGATCAGCAATATGATGTAGCCGGCATCTATCTGCTGCATTTTAATTGCAATCACACATTTTTATTATTTCTTCATGCACTAGAAATCAGAAGCAAGACAACACAATACATTTTACAGAGGAAAAAAATAAAACCAGTGTCAGAGGGTGTGCTTGCTTGTCACAAGCAACTGAGTTGTTCCATTTCTTCTACCCTGCAATTGATCTCGTGATTGGGGAAATAAATATTTTTTTTTAAATACAAAAAAATCCCTGAAATCAAGACATTCTTTGTGACAATCTAACTATAATTGTGACAAAAAATGTTTCTTTTACATCTGTTTTACTAGTCAAACTTCTCATCGGTACAAGCCACAGCAATCCAACACTCTGCGGAATATGATAGCATTTTGGTCATGTACCTACCTAGCATTTCTTATTATTACATTATTTTTGTAAATAGAATTACATTTTGTTGAAGAGATAGAAACAAGAATTAAACTGTACATGTTGGCTGCTGTACACCTGTTTTATTAGTCTAATTTGACAACCGTACACATCAAATCTATACTGAGGCCTTCTGACACATTTACTTTAAATAAGTGTGACTCCCGATAAATTTAGTATTGCAAGTTGTTACATTTTTTTTTTGCAATAGTTGAATAAGTAAGCTTGATAAGATTGTCAAAAGTAATTATAGTGTTGTACAATTGTATCATAAAATAAAAAGTGACAATGGTTATGGACGGGGCAATATAAAAGGGAAAAAAAACATACCATGGAAAGAATATGGGAGCCACTAACAGCAGCAGAAACATCACCAACACAATTGGCAGCAGCCATCAATGCAATAGTACTACCAAACACAGATCAGAATTTGCCTCTGGCAAGGTATTAGTGGGGAGGAAATGAAGGTTGTCATGGAATACATGGCACATCGCTCGTTTCAGTCACATCAGGATGGTGTGACTTCTAACAGCGGTTTTCTGCACAAAATGGTCTGCTAGATCACAAATGACTAAGATATATCATTTTTCAACTGATTTTTAATTAAAAAACATGAAAAATCCGCCAGTGCACTGTGTTTAAGTGGGCTGTTGCTTACCATCAGTTTGTGGGGTCACTTTGATATAATTAAGCCCAGGGCCCTATTTAAAAAGTCCTAATTGCACCACTCTTCCAACACACACTTAGACAAATTTAATGGCATCAACATAGTATGATGTCCCTCAGCCACCCTGATGCTATGATGATGACCCTTAAAGCTTTCTCATCCACAATATGATGTCTCTGCGGCCCCTCACACAGTATGATAGCTCCCATAGCCCACCACACACAGTATCATTGCTTCCACTCACTATGATGATCCCCAGAATATGATGGCTTATGAACACAGTTTGATGACCCACATAGCCCCCTACATAGTATGATGGCCTCTCATCATACCATACCACTCAATATGATGCACCTACAGCCACCTACCCCCCATACACACACTTACACAGTTTGATGACCTGCACAGTTTCCCACTCAAAGTATGATGGATCACACATCCTCCACGCAAAATATCAAGGATCCAAAAGAGTATTAAAGCCTTGATAAATCTCCAGTCAGTATGATGGCCTACACAAGGTGATAGCTTTCACACAGTATGATTCCCTACAATCACCCAAAGACTGCAAAGACTATGTGCAAAAATGCTTCAAAAACCTCTTTTATGTTTTGTGCACACAGTGTCTTTAAGACACCTGCATACCCTCAACCCTTTTTGAAGAAGATGTGTCTTTTCTGATCTCAGTTTGGGCGACTTTTGCAACTGCTTTGCCACTTGTGGTTTTTATTTTAATTCCACATGTAACACAATTGCAGCTTTGAGGAATGGTCAGTTTCACATACAGTGCAAACCACCATTGTCTCTGGAGTCTGGTCAGCCATCTTGATCTGCACCCCAACTAGGTTTATTAGGACATGAACAAACTTTTGGAGTCTGAAGTAGATAAAATAAGTTACAAAAGGAGGAAGATAAACACTACAAGTGGTTATCACATTACTGTGCACATATTTATCGATTTTGGTGTTTTTTTAGCGGAATCTGCCTGAAAAAGAGATCATGTGCACATATCCCAAAACCGATTTAAAAACAGCCAACAAAAAAACTCCAGGCATTAAAACAGGATTATCTGAAGTGGATTCCTCTTGATAAATTAATCTGACTTTTTCACCACTCAGTATGAGATTAGCCTAATAAAAGCTTTTAACCGCCAATTACTAGTTATGGAGGCACATGAGCTTGTTGTGACTCCTTTCTTTTATAGCATTATTAGTGCTTTAGTGAAGCTTTACATAGTACTGATTACAATCATCCCTTTTATGTTTTTGAATGGATTTTCTATTCATTGGATGCAGGAGACATTTCTACAATGGTCCTGCTGCAGCTTGTGAAATCTATATAGTTTCTGTATCACGATCTATTTTTGGATTTGTGGCAGCTATGGCTACGCTGTTTTAAATGACAGAACTTAAGAAAAATACACGACCAAAATCCAATTATAATAACGTAAAAAAAGTTTATTAAGGATATACAGATACAGGGAGGAGGGAAGTTACCCCTAAGGCACAAGTTGGCAAAGGACGCCCAATGGATCAAAGCATACATGATACAGTATATACGATGAAAATAAAGGCAATGTATGAAGTGTAAATCATTACAATATTGCTACAATAGAAAATATATGAAACAGTCGCAAATAGGGTATCAGGTCATACCAGTGAAAAAATCACCTAATGAATAGTATATAAGCAAAATAGCAAACATTGGACCCCAAACCAAAGGACCATATAAACAGATGACATCATGTCTATTTTTGTGTCACCCACAAAGCCTGACACCGTATGCACAGAGAACGCACCCCTCAATAATCATATAAGGTGTCAAATACCTGGAATAGTCAAGAAGGGCAGGAGCCTGGTCCAAGAGCGTCACCCCGATGCGCGTTTCGGCTGAAAAGCCTTTCTCAAGGGGCGTTTATGCTTTAAATGTAGCTTTTTTCCTTTCAGGCCAGCAGGGGTTAATGTCAATTTCCCTTGTTGGCAGCTTGCTTAACTGCAGAGTTGCTAGGTCAGCTGATATGGGTGGTGACCACTCCCACCATCCTTTAAATGGTCACCTTATTCATCAGCTGACTGTTGGTGACAGAGCAATCTATGTTGACCAAGCCAGGAGTAAGGAGCTCTCTGGTTTCAGTTGTGCCTCTGCTGATTTCGTGAGTTTGTGATCCTGATGCCTTTCTTCTGCTGTGCGGTGCTTTGCAGCAGAGAAAGTTGTAAAGCTAAGTTTTGTGTTTTTACCTCACCTGTCTTGTGTTTGTCACTGTCCCCTTTGTTGTACGATTTGCAGTGGTGATGCTGGTGCCCTTGCCGGCCAGTGCACGAGCCAGGGCAATGTAAGGTGACAGCGAGGGACGAGGTTCATGATGGTGGCGGGGGGAAGGACCCACTTAGGGTGTTAGGGGAATACAGAGACAGGCTCAGGTTTGAGCTCATGAGGTGTCCATCCCTCATTTCCCTATCAATAGGGCCTTCCTTACCCCTTTACTATCCCGTTGTGTGTATGTTGTGCCGTCAGGTGGTGCAGCAGCTCCAGCAAGTGACTGGGTTCATGGTCTCGGCTCATGTCTTGGCTCAACCAGAACCCAAGATATCTCTCCCTGACAAGTTCTCTGGAGAGAGATATAAAATTATGGTATTTAAAGAAGCCTGTAAATTATATTTCAGGCTTAGCCCTCATTCTTCATGGAGTGAGGGACAGCATGTGGGGATTATAGTCTCCCTTCTCAAGGGTGATCCCCAATCCTGAGCCTTCTCCCTGCCAACCGATTCAGCATCTTTGCGGTCGGTGGATGAGTTTTTTGCGGAGTTGGTGCTGGTGTATGGGGATCCTGATGGCATCTCTCTGGCGGAGTCTCGACTCCATAAGATCAAGCAAGGGAGCCAGCCAGCTGAGGAGTACTGCTCGGAGTTTCAGAGATGGGCCACTGACATGCACTGGAATGACCCTGCTCTTAGGAGCCATTTGGTCAGGGTCTGTCAGCTAGGTTTCAGGATTCTCTGGTGCAGTATGCTACCCCTTGATCATTGGAGGCCACCATGGCCCTTGCTATCCAGGTGGATAGATGCCTCAGGGAGAGAAATACACCAAATCTACTCCCTATGCTTCTTTCAAGAGTAGAAGACACACTGGTGCAGACGGACGAACCTATGCATGTGGGAAAAGTCTCTTCTCAGACTAGGTTACCTACAGTTTGGTATATCTGTGACACACCTCATCCGTCTGTCTGCTAAAAAATTGGACATTTTAGGCCTAAATTCCATTTTTTTGCTGTCTGTCACTCTTGTTATTTTTACACCCGGTCGCTGTCCTGGCGCGGCACCCAGGTCTCCCAATGTTACACCTGGTCCCCGTACTGGTGCTGCGTCCAGGTCTGCCGCAGCCTCCCGTTCTGGACAGTCACATCGTGCCTCGCACGCTGTCCTTAGGCATCAGCCGGCTTCCTCTGTGTCTCATGCAGCTGCTCAGCATTCAGGTCCCTCCCCTTTCCCCACCTCCTGGCGTCCTGTCAGCAGATCTGCAACTAGAGCTATTAGGGCACGCCCACGTGCTCTCCTGCCTTCTTAAAGAGACAGCGTGCATTTTTCAAAATGGGCAATTAACCAATGGCAGCGCACTGGCTCCTATTTCTGGCCTCTCCTTCATAGGAAGAGCGCCGGAGCAAAGAGTATCAATCATTGCTACATCCGGTTCTCTTGCTAACCTGTCTGCGCTGCATCTGCAGTCTCTGTGCATTCTCTAATGCTATCTGTCTCCACAGAATATCAGTGTCCTGATCATCCTGGTTATATCTGCAACCATCAGGGCGAAAGTCATCCCGTTCCGCCAACAGCCATCCGAGTCCGTGGACTGTGTCTAGGTCACTGGAAACAGTTACATACCAACTACCTGGATCCAGGACCCGTCTCACTATGGACTCTGTTGTCGCTTCTCTTATCCCTTTTGGTCCCGCTGGGACAGATGCCACGTGTCCGGGGTCTAACTGGAGGTAGCACCTGTGTCATCTGGGTATTTCATTCTGGTCCTGTCTGAGGGGTTTTACTACGGGTACCTGGGGCTCACTAGTCATGCCCCCTTCAGAGGCCCAGGACCGTGGTCCCGAGGTTCCACTTTAAAAATAAAAAACTAATGTGAACTTCACCATCTCTGCCTCCGCTTCCATTCATTACTGATTGTTCCGGCCATGGAATCTGCTGGACCCCAGAGGCCTCCGACTATGTAAATGTGACAAGAGATGACCCGCTTAAAAGATCAACAGGACAAGATCATGTCTCATCTACATAACCTGTCCACCCGCATAGATTCTCTGCTGAACCCGACTGCTCCTGATTCACCTATCAGCCCCCTGGTACCTGCTGTCATGGCAAGCAAGGGTTCTCGCCTGGCGGCTTCTCCCCACTACCATGGTGATCCCACTCAGTGTCGGGGTTTCCTCAATCAGTGTACCCTACACTTCAAAATCTTGGGGCACATGTTTGCTTCTGACTGTGCCAAAGTGGGCTTCATTATGTCACATCTAGCAGGAGTGGCTCTCGCCTGGCTAAACCCGTTATGGGAGAGAGGAGACCCACTGGTTAATGATCTTCAATCTTTCCTAGAGACTTTTCGCAGGACCTTCGATGAACCTGGCTGGGCCACGTCGACCGCTTCTACCCTGCTTCGCTTATGCCAAGGAACCCTCACGGTGGCTGTTCAGTTCTGCACCCTCTCATCTGAGTTATCCTGGAACAATGAGGCCTTGCTGGCTACCTTCTGGGAGGGCCTATCTGGAAAAATTAAGGATAAGCTGGTGGGACGGGACAGGCCTACCATCTTGGATGACTTGATTTCCTTGGCGGCTTGGATTGACCTGTGTTTTCAGGAGCGTTCCATGGAGATCAAGCGAGACAAGAGGTCCTACCACCTGGACTCTAGTTGTTCCAAGATGGCTACCTTATCTTCTTCTCCCAAAGCTATGGAGGTAGATTGAGTAAGTCTGGGCAGCCGCCGCCAAGAGGTGTGTCGTAAAGACAGAAGCTGTCTATATTGTGGTAGTTCCGAACACCTGATCAGCTCCTGTCCAAAGAAGTCGGGAAACTCCTGTGCCTAGGCTCAGTAGGAGAGGCCACCCTAGGTAGAGAATATTCCTCTCCTTCTTTGCAGATCTCGGTCTCCATGACCTGCGGAGCAATAAAATTTTCTGGACTCTGTCTGTTGGATTCCGGAGCCGCTGGGATTTTATGCAGCAGACGCTTGTGGATCGTTACAGCTTACCTATTCAGGCTTTTCCCAATCCGTTGCGGTTGACCGCTGTCGATGGCCAGCCACTGACCAAACCCGTCCAGTTCCAGACAGAACCAGTGGAACTCCGGGTAGGTCTTATGCATTCTGAAATAATCCGTTCTTATGTGTACCCTGGTTTGTCTCACTCCTTGCTTTTATGTTTGCCTTGGTTCCAGAAACACGAACCAGTCCTTAATTGGAGAACAGGCGAAATTCTGTGTTGGGGAGATTCCTGCTCGGACCGTTGCGTAACCCAGAATGAACCAGTTTCACCCCAGGTCCAACCTGCTACCCTGCCTGGATTACCATCTGCTTACTGGTCCTTCTCGGATGTCTTCGGGAAAAAGGAAGCTGAAAAACTTCACCCCCACAGGTCGTTTGACTGTCCAATAGATCGTCTTCCTGGAACATCTCCTCCCCGTGGGAGAGTTTACCCTCTTTCCCAGGCAGAGACTCAGGCTATGTCGGACTACATCCAGGAGAATTTGTCCAGAGGCTTTATACGAAAATCATCATCACCAGCAGGAGCAGGATTCTTCTTCATGAAGAAAAAAGACGGATCCTTGCGGCCCTGTATTGACTACCGGGGACTGAACCAGATCACCGTAAAAAGCAGGTACCCTTTGCCTCTAATTTCAGGACTGATTGACCGTCTCCGAGGGGCCAAAATCTTCACCAAGCTGGATCTCAGAGGTGCCTACAACTTGATCCGAATCAGGGATGGAGATGAATGGAAAACAGCCTTCAACACCCGTGATGGTCACTACGAGTACCTGGTAATGCCATTTGGTCTAAGCACTGGACCCACTGTTTTCCAAGAGTTCATCAATGACATTTTCAGGGACCTGCTTTACACCTGTGTTGGTGTCTAGCTGGACGACATTCCGATTTTTTCCACTGATTTGGTCACTCACCGGAGGCAAGTACGCCTAGTCTTACAGAGGCTCAGGGAGAACAGACTGTATGCCAAGTTTGAAAAGTGCCTCTTTGAACAATCCTCTTTGCCTTTCCTCGGTTACATTGTTTCCGCCACAGGATTAAAAATGGATCCAGAGAGGTTATCGGCTGTACTCAAATGGACTCATCCGTCTGGGCTGAAGGCCATACAGCGATTTCTGGGCTTCGCCAAATACTACAGACAATTCATTCCTAACTTCTCCACCCGAGTGGCACCCATCTCAGCTCTGACCCGGAAAGGTACAAATCCCAAGGATTGGCCTCCTGATGCTGAGGAGGCTTTTGTTTCTCTCAAAAAGGCCTTTGCTGTCGCACCTGTTCTTCATCGTCCTAACTCCAATGAAAAATTTTTTCTTGAGGTCGATGCTTCCTCCGTAGGTGCGGGAGCCGTACTTACCCAGAAATCGTCCACCGGGCAAATGAACTCCTGAAGTTTTTTTTCCAAGGTTTTTTCTTCAGCAGAGAGGAATTATTCCGTTGGAAATCGGGAATTGTTGGCTAACAAATTGGCTCTGCAGGAGTGGAGGCATCTTCCAGAAGGAGCTCTTCATCAGGTTGTCATATAAACCGATCACAAAAACCTTGCTTACCTCCAAACTGTGCAAAGGCTGAATCCTCGTCAAGCCCGCTGGGCTTTGTTTTTTGCTCAATTTAATTTTGTTCTTCATTTTCGCCCAGCTGACAAAAATGTCAAAGCAGACGCACTTACCAGAGCCTTTTTACCTCCAGCTCAAGAAGAACCGCATAATTGAACCCTCAAGGTTAGTCGCTGTCGCTTCTGCCGATTTTACCTGGCTTCCCCCTGGGAAAACTTTCGTGTCTGCTTCTGAACGTACTTGTGTTCTTCGGTGGGGTCACTCCTCCAAGTTGGCTGGTGGCGCCAGTCAGAGAAAGACTCTGCAATTCATCACCCGGTACTACTGGTGGCCTGCTATGGCTAAGGACATCCAGGAGTACATCACAGCCTTTCCTTCCTGTGCCCGTAACAAAACGGCCAAACATCTACCTGCAGGTAGGCTTCAGCCTTTTCAAATTCTGTCCGCTCCCTGGTAACACATTGCTATGGACTTCATCACAGATCTTCCGATCTCATCTGGCTGTTCTGTGGTGTGGGTAGTGGTGGACCGCTTCTCTAAAATGGCTCACTTCATTCCGCTACCCGGTCTTCCAACTGCTCCTGAATTGGCGGATCTGTTTATTCGGAGCAACTTCCATCTCCATGGTTTCCCTCTCCACATCGTGTACAACAGAGTCCAGTTCACCTCAAGATTCTGGAGAGGAGTTTGTAAACTGGTAAGAATTGAAATGGATTTTTCCTCAGCTTACCATCCCTAGTCCAATGGATAAGTGGAGAGGACAAATCAAATCCTGGCTGGATTCCTGCGTCACTTTGTCAATGCGCATCATGACGACTGGGTAGACTTAGTGCCCTGGGCTAAATTTTTCTACAACAACCAAGTAAGTGAATCTTCTGGAAAGTCTCCCTTTCAGATTGTCTTTGGACTGAAACCCGGAATACCTCTTCCCATTTCTGGATCATCTGGCGTTCCGGCTGCAGATACTTTGTCCGAAGATTTTTCTAAGGTTTGGAGGGACACCAAAACTGCTCTGGAGAAAGCCTCCCAGCGTATGAAAAGGCATGCGGACAAGAGACGTTTGGATGTGCCTATCTTTCGCCCCAGAGACAAGGTATGGCTCTTTTCAAAGTATATCCGTTTAAAGATGCCATCCTACAAATTGGGCCCCCGGTTCATCGGACCATTTGAGATCTTGAGACAAATCAATCCAGTCTCTTACAAGCTGAAGTTGCCTACTTCCCTACGTGTGCCTAAATCCTTTCATGTTTGACTCCTCAAACCAGTAGTTTTGAGCCCTTTCTTTAAGGATCCGGGTACCACTCCTGACCCTGTCTTGGAGGATGATGTTTTTGAAGTAAAACATATCCTGGCCGTGAAGAAAGTAAGGGGTAAGACTTACTACCTGGTGGATTGGAAGGGTTTTGGTCCTGAGGAGAGATCTTGGGAGCCTAGAGAGAACATCCAGGCTCCTCTTCTCCTTAAAAGATTCTTCGCAGGCAGGAAGAAGAGGGGGTGTAAAGAGGGGGATACTGTTGCACCCGGTCCCTGTCCTGGTGCGGCGCCCAGATCTGCCACTGTTACACCTGGTCCCCGACCTGGCGCTGCGTCCAGGTCTGCAGCTGCCTCCCGTTCTGGGCACTCACCTCGTGCTTTGCACGCTGTCCTTAGCCACAGTCGGCTTCCTCTGTGTCTCATGCAGCTGCTCAGCATTCAGGTTTCTTCCCTTCCCCCACCTCCTGGTGTCCTGTCAGCAGATCTGCAACTAGAGCTATTAGGGCACGCCCGCATGCTCTCCTGCCTTCTTAAAGGGACAGTGTGCATTTTTCAAAATGGGCAATTAACCAATGGCTGCACACTGGCTGCTATTTCTGGCCTCTCCTCCATAGGGAGAGCGCCGGAGCAACGAGTATCGATCATTGCTACATCCGGCTCTCTTGCTAACCTGCCTGTGCTGCGTCTGCAGTCTCTGTGCATTCTCTAATGCTATCTGTTTCCACAGAATATCAGTGTCCTGATCATCTTGGTTAGATCTGCAACTATCTGGGCGAAAGCCATCCCGTTCCTCCAACAGCCATCCGAGTCTGAGGCCTGTGTCTAGGTCACTGGAACCAGCTACTTACCAACTACCCGGATCCAGGACCTGTCTCACTACGGACTCTGTTGTCACTTCTGTTATCCCTTTTGGTCCCGCTGGGACAGCTGCCACGTGTCCGGGGTCTAACTGGAGGTTGCACCCGTGTCCTCCGGGTATTCCATTCTGGTCCTGTCTGAGGGGCTTTACTACGGGTACCCGGGGCTCACTAGTCACACCCCCTTCGGAGCCCCCGGACCATGGTTCTGAGGTTCCACTTTAAAAATAAAAAACAAATGTGAACTTCACCATCTCTGCCTCCACTTCCATTCGTTACAGTTATTTACAGAACTATTTTGCTGTAGAAGGACAAGGATGAGAAGGTGAGTAGATGGTCATCAGATAGGGGGAAGGGAGAGGTTGTGAGATTGGGTAGGGAACAGAGGTGGGTGAAGTTCAGGTCTAATGTAAGTCCATCTGTGTGAGTGGCTGTGGAGGACCACTGAATAAGTCCAAAGGATGAGGTATGTGACAGGAGTTTGGAGGCTGCTGGCTGGTGGGTGTCAATGGGGATGTTGAAGTCCCCCATGATGATGGTGGGGATGTCAGCAGAGAGAAAGTGGAGGTGCCAGGTGGAAAATTGGTCGATGAAGGCAGTGGCTGAACCCGGTGGCCAGTATATGACAGCCATTTGGAGATTAGAGGGAGAGTAGATACGGACAGAGTGAACCTCGAAAGAAGGGAGGATAAGGGAGGGTGGGGCTTGGATAGGGTTGAAGGAGCAGTGTTTAGAAAGGAGGAAACCCACTCCTCCACCATGTCTTTTGCCAGGGCGAGAAGTGTGGGTAAAATGGAGGCCGCGGTAACTCAGTGTGGCAGGAGAGGCCATGTCAGGGGGTGTCAGCCAGGTCTCAGTGAGGGCCAGAAATGAAAGATTGCGGGAGGTAAAGAGGTCGTGGATCACGTGGAGCTTGTTGCAGATGGAGCGATCATTCCAAAGTGCTCCAGAAATAGGGTGCGGGAGGGTGGGGGTCAGTGGCACAGGTTTTAAGTGCGAGGGACTGCGGCAGTTTCTCTTAGTGTGAGAAAGATAGGGGTGAGGATTAATGGGATGTATGAGGCGGGGAGGGCAGGATTTGGGGATATGTCACCAGAAGTGAGAAGAAGCAGAGAAAGGGAAAGCAGGTGGGTGAGGGAGAGTGATCGTCTTGTATTGTATTTTGGTAGGAGAGGTCTGAGATAAAGGAGTATGTCTGCAGATGAAGCGAGGTGGGGGAAAGAGAGAGGGGGAGATAATTATTTGGTTCAAGGGTGCAGGGGTTTGGGGATAGCGAAGGAGATTGAAGATTAGTGGAGCAAAAATGGTTAGGGCAAATGTAAGCATGGTTAAAGAGCAGGGTAAGAAAATAAAAGTAATTAAAATTAGATAGCAGTGGTAATTCTTACCTTCTGACTGATTTCTGGACTATTCCTGGTATATTTCTGATGTAACACTTTACTTTACCATGACTTGGTAGCAGGGCAGGCCTTGCAGTCAATGCATAAGTAAACAGAATAGTAGTGCAAAATGAATAATGTGAAGTAGATTTTCCTGTGCCCATCCAGTACCTCAGTTCAAAGGCTTATTGGGGTGCATATGACATGGTAGCAGGGCAGGCCTTGCAGTCAATGTATAGTAAAACAGTATGGGAGTACAAAATGAATAATGTGAAGTGGATTTTCCTGTGCCCATCCAGTACCTCAGTTCAAAGGCTTATTGGGGTGCATATGACTTGGTAGCAGGGCAGGCCTTGCAGTCAATGTATAGCAAAACAGTATGGGAGTACAAAATGAATAATGTGAAGTGGATTTTCCTATGCCCATCCAGTACCTGGGTTCAAAGGCATATTGGGGAGCATATGACTTGGTAGCAGGACAGGCCTTGCAGTGAATGCATAAGAAGAGAATATGGGAGTACTAAATGAATAATGTGAAGTGGATTTTCCAGTGCCCATCCAGTATGTGTGTTCAAAGGCTTGTTAGGGTCCATATGACTTGGCAGCAGGGCAGGCCTTGCTGTCAGTGCATAATAAAACAGTATGGGAGTACAAAATGAATAATGTGAACTGGATTTTCCTGTGTCCTTTCAGTACGTGGCTTGAAAAGCTTATTGGGGTGCATGTAACTTTGGGGCAGGCCAGGCCATGCATTCAGTGCAACATTTTTTCAGGAAGCCCTCTTGTACCTCTCGTGAAAGGGATATTGGGGTGCGTTGTAATTCTTGGCAGCCCATCCACTCAATGCACAGGCAATAACAGCATAGGAGACCCACTGTTTAATAATGGCCCTTTAAGAAGATTAATGCTGCCCGATGGCCCTCTCAAAATAGGCCCTGTGACTTTAAGAGTCCCTTTTTCATAAACGAAACAAAATGTGTCTGCTTATGTGTCACACACCACATGGCCAGCTAGGGTTGTTAAATGTTACAATGACATTTCCCAGTGAATGCATTTGTATTGGTTGAAAGCAATGCTAAAATTGCAAAACGCATCAAAAATGCTATGTGTCAACATAGCCGAAGTGGTGGAGGAACATTTTTGTTTTGGGATAATTATTTTGCTTAGCTAAAAGTCATTAACCTGGAAAGGATGTTCCTTAAGATATTTACCAGCAAAATCCATTTTAGCTTCATTTTTGTAGGTTGTGTGGTTCGCCTGAAAAAAGAACGTGAAACTCTGACAACATTGTTTAGAGCTGTGACCTAGGAGAGAGAAATGCTTCCAGGGACAGTTGCCATGATGTTCCGTGTCATTTTAGCAGTGTTTCCATCATTTTCTGATGTTTTTAGACCTTGAAAGGACCACCGGGGGGATCACAGTAAAAATGCACGGGTTTCCCATAGACTTACATTGGGCTCGTTGTTCTGTCCGAGTACCCGAGTATTCCAAATTGCTCGACCCAAGCAATGAGCACCTGAGCATTTTAGTGCTCGCTCATCACTACTTGGAGGGTATGCCAACTCCCGTCGTCTTAGACCTTCATTGGTTGACGAGACACAACCTGGTCACAAATTGCCGATCCAGGGAAGTGGTGAGTTAAGACCAGTCATGTAAGGACTGCTGCCTGGGAGTTACAATCTCAACCGTTCTTCTCCAACCTACCCCTTCTTCTCTGGTTGGGGGGCACCTGAGGTGCTGCCAGAAAGTAGGGGCAGGATTCAATCTTCACCACAAGTAAACCCTGAGTCTCGGAGTCCTCTTAGGAGTTGGGGTCAGGGGTGGTTGGTGGTTCCCTCTGTATGTAGTGAGGGTATGATTTTGGTGACACAAGGGGATGCCTCTTTTGTCGGTTCCTCAAATAGTACACCATCCATTGGCAAACGCATGTGTGGAAAAAAACTTGCAGGTCCGACCTTTGTGAGGGTGACCACCAAAAACATCAGGTATGCTTCTGGGACCAGGAGTTCTATGGTGATAGGGCTGCATTGAGTGTCGGCCATTCCCAGCCTGGGGACTTTCCAGCTGGAGTTACCCCCACTAATGCACATTCACAACGTATTCCACAGCTCGGCGCTCAGGAGCCTGCATTATTGCCATCTCCATTGGGCTGCGTTTGCCATAAACCTGAGGATGAGGTGACTGTGGAGATGAATCTCTGTGGATTGAGGCGTCCTCACCGTACGTTGTTTCCAGTGAGGTCCGGTGTTTAGGATCCAGGGGGCCCTCTTTGAAAGGAGGGTACTGGCACAATCCATTTTTGGATTTGTTGCAGCTCTGGTTCCACTATGTTTTAAATGTAGCTTTTTTACTTTCAGGCCAGCGGTTGTTAATGTCAGTTTCCCTTGCTGGCAGCTTTCTTTAACTGCAGAGCTGCTTGGTCAGCTGATATTGGTGGTGACTAGAGATGAGCGAATTTGTTCGGATTTTGTCCCCGAATCTGATTTTGACATATTTGAGCCATATTCCAACAATATACGTACTGAATGTATGTATTATGATCGGTTCTGAACATATTCGATAATTTCAGCTCCCATTGACTTTAATGACGATTGGCTATGTTCGATGAATATTTCAAAAACAATATTCGATTCCAATCGTATTTGGAACTGAATCTGAACAAATTCACTCATCTCCAATGGTGACCTGTTGTGAATTCATTCTCCCCTTCACCTTTGATGTCTGATGAACTCCCTCTGCTGGTGAAGAGAGGTAGTGAAATTGATTGGGATGGGAAGAACCTGTCATCTGAACAGGCTGAGTGTGATTGGACATCTGGAATTTCTGAGTGGATATAAGGCAGCCGACGCCCTGCAGGGCTGCTGGTGATCCTTTCTGCTCTGAGCTCTTGCATCCAGTTTAGTTCCTGTCTACTAAAAGCTAAGTTTTTGCCCTGCTATTATTCCATGAGACTTTGTCTGGTTTCCTTAGTGTTTGTATTCAGCCAGTCCTGGTTGGGACTGGCTGAATTCCATTTTTGTCTCTGATCAGTTGATCTCTTTGCTCTGTTTTCAGAATATACCTGAGTGCTGATATAGTGATTTTGAAGTCTAGCGACCTCAGGGTCTTTTTCCCTATCAGACGGTTGGGACATTTTTGGTAGGGTTTTTTGCGGATTGCAGCCAGCATCTTTTCTGTCCTGTCCTATCTAGTTAGTTGGTCCCCATCGTTTGCTCAGCCTGTCTTTCTGTCTGTGTTTGTGTTTTCATCTGTATTTCACCGACAATACATGTTGGGGGCTGTCTATTGCTTTGGGGTCTGCTCTGGGGCAGTTTAGATTTCCCCTTTCCTTCTTTAGGCTTATGTAGTTCTCCGGCTGTGACAAGGGGTCTAGGGCACCGTAGGAACACCCCACGGCTACTGTTAGTTGTGGTGTATAGGATCAGGGGTCTGCAATCCGATAGCTACCAACCTCTCTGGTTTTCTGGACTTAGCTTGTATTTTTGTTTTCTCCTCCTCCGGTGACTCTTTCATAACAGTGACCACTCCCATCATCCTTTAAATGGTCACCTGATTCATCAGCTGACTGTCGGTGAAAGAGCAATCTTGACCAAGAGAGGAGTAAGGAGCTCTCTGGTTTCAGTGGTGCCTCTGCTGGTTTCGTGAGTTCGTCATCCTAGTACCTTTCTTCTGCTGTGTGGTGCTTTGCAGCAGAGAAAGTTGTTAAGCTAAGTTTTGTGTTTTTTCCTCATCTGTCTCATGTTTGTCACTGTCCCCTGTGTTGTACAATCTGCAGTGGTGATGCTAGTGCCCTTGCCGGCCAATGCACTAGCCAGGGCAGTGTGAGGTGACAGTGAGGGATAATGCTCATGACGGCGGCGGGGGAAGGACCTGCGTAGGGTGTTAGGGGAGTGCAGGGACAGGCTCAAGTTTGAGCTCAGGAGGTGTCCATCCCTCATCTCCCTATCGGTAGTGCCTTTCTCACCCCTTTACATTGTGTGTTGTGCTGTCTGCTAAGTTCACAGAAAATCACTGCACATGTACAAGAAAAATAATGCTTCAGGTGAGTATTTATTTGATGCTGATAGGTGAAGCGACAATTTAAACGACATTTCGGCCAATTATTGGTCTTTATCATATAGTCTCCCTTTCAAAGAAAGCATCATGGGAAAACCAGGTAAGTAGTGTCACCGCAATGAAATATGACATAAAGCCTATTCGGTCCCGTTTAGAGTCAATGCCCAGTGTATGCAATGGGTTCAGGAGGAGCCGGTCTCCAAGGAGTATGGGCTTGATTCATTGGTGGCGCAGTGGAAGATGCCGACACTTCTATGTCCCTGCGGTGAATGCAGCTGTCCGCTGACTGACCCCCCTAGTGGGATCGTGACTCTCTGATTGGATAGCTCACCTTTATAGCGGGAAATAGATTTTACCTTAGATGTGTCAGTTTACCTCACATTGGCTGAACTTCCGCCTCCACATTTCTTTATCAACCGCTCAGTTCTCATGTGATTATTCCTTGGTCATGTCACTCAGATTTATGGCTGGGAGTACTAGATTATTGGTCTTTATTATATGACCTATGGTTATTAAAAGCTTGAGACTTTATGGCTAAACTCCAAATGTTATTTGGTTAATTTTTTAAGCTTTATTTAATCCTTAATAAAGCACGGTGTCCATTTTTGTCTAAGTATTGTGTCAGCATCTTTTATTATAGATTTACTTATTTTTGTCCCATACATGATAGAAGAAAGTGACATGAATCATGTGATCCCTGTAATCTAATCAAGAATGGTCAGTTTAACATACAGTGCCAACCATCACAGTCTCTGGAGTTTGGGCTGCCATTTTGATGCTTCTGCACCCCAACTAGGTTTATTAGAAAATGAATAGATATCATCATTAGGGATGAGCGAATTGTAAGGGGGTGACTTCGTATGTCACGTGCCGCCCCTCCTTTGATTGCTGTGCACATGTAGTACATGCGGCACCTTGACGGTTATTCATGTTGAGGTGATGCAATGTTCATATACTGTAATGCTAATGTAATGTGAGGTCTGATGTTTATTAATGTGCACTGCAATGTATTTGCCATGCCTTGTAATGTGTTGTGTATTGTGCCTTTGGTTAGGGATAGATTAGTAGATAGTGCAGTATTAAAGGGCATTAGAATAGAGTGGGGCATATTAGAGTTAGAATATAGGATAGATGTAAGAGTAGGGAGATGCAGGCAGTAAACGAATTAAGTTGATGGGAGGGGCACAGAGCAGAGCAGGGGAAATATAAAAAGAGATACTTCCTGATTAAGTTCAGTTGCAGCCTGGGGCATCCTTCCCTGAGGGCAAGGGGCATATTGCTTATGGAACAGCCTCACACTGAGAAGAGAAAGCTGTTATGGAGGAGAGGAGTCCCAGGATAGGGACCAGTGGCGATGGCCATCAGTGAACAGAGGTCAATTTAAGGAGGATTTGGGATTTCTGACCGGGGCAGCTGGAGCTGAGAGAGAGTGTACCTAGCACCTCTTCCTAAGGAAGCCGGACCTGGGACTGATGGGGAACTGGTGAGCCTAGAGCAGGTGTGGAACAAGTAAGTGCAGGAGATGGAAGAGTTGTCAGGAGGAATCAGGTCTATCTAAAGGACAGAGAGAGTGAGGAGATGCCACTCTGTGAACTGTGCTGCTGATTTGATGGATACCTTGCTGCTTATTAAGGTTCATCTGTTGGAGAAAGACCTCATCTTTGAAGTGATTTTCAGAGCCTACAAGGTAACAGCTGAAAAGAAAAAGACAGAGCCTGTGAGTGTGCTGTGGAGCATGTTACACATGCTGTTCAAAGAGCTTTGACTTTTCATGAGCAAGGTGCCGGGGAGCTCACTGACCATTACTTGGTGAATTCGCCCAAGTCTACCACCCCTGGCCACCTTGTTACAGGACTCTAACTTAAAAGTTCGGAATTCGTATCGGACAGTTTATGTCTGGTTCTGAACTCCAAACAAAAACTTCTGGGAGGTCGTTTTAATGTTCGGAGTTCCGGGTAAATTTTGTTGCAGAGAGAGATTTTTCAGCTCAAAAGTTTGGGTCCCCATCGTTTTCAATAGGGCTCGGGTTTTGATTCAAGTTCGGTACAGTTCTGGTTTTGAATTAAGTTTGTGTCGTGTACCAGGACCTGAACTTCTACGAGTCCACTTATCTCTAGTCATAGTCATCTTTTTACAATTATTTCTCATTGTAACAATTCTCCATACTTTTAAGTGAACCAAGAATCAAATTTCAATCCTAAAAAAAGCCCATTTTCTCTGTCACATCACATATGTCACATCACCATATAGAAGCAATCATACCTTGGCTTTTAAAACTGTGTTCAGCATAATATTAAAAAGTTATTAATCTAAAAAAGAAAGTGTTTTGAACCTGAATTGCAGGCCTCCTCTGTCATCGTCTGAGAAGGCTCTGCTTTCTGTTTCCACGGTAACATAGAGTAATTTAATTACACCTTGTGCCATTTTCTTTCAGGTGTAGTATGAGCCAGTGGATTAGCTCAGCAGTGACTTTAGACAAAACATAAATCTGGCTTGATGTAGTCTCTAATTACCCTGTGTGAGAAATATATTCAATATTCAGTGCAGAGGTCGCACTTTCTGAGCATTAATTGAGGATGATGTGGCTTGTAATATGCAGGATCACAGTCATCTGTGGGAAGGACTGTGCCGAGGGAAAAAATCCTTACCAAGTGCAGTCACCTTTCGTAAGTTATGCCAAAAAGACACTTTTCTAGTAAAAACAATTTAGATGTCGCCCCTATACGGGAGCTTGTTAATACTAATTTTAAGATGGTAGCCTTGGTCACTTCGTCAAAGAACCTCTATGGTTGTATGTTTATTTCACAGGGTTAATTTTCACTTTCAGATTTTGAGAAGAAACTCAGAAAATCATACTGGGAAACTTTAACCCCTTCCCAACATTTGCCGTACTAGTACGGCTCTGTGGGATCTGCATTTCCGCCCGCAGCAGTACTAGTATGGCAGCAAGATCACCACGGCCTCCCGCTGAGCGCCACAGTGATCGGGTGCGGGTGTCAGCTGTATGTGACAGCTTACACCTCGTAGCAATGCCCACGATCGGTGGTAGCACCGATGGTGGGCATTTAACCCCTCTGATGCCGCTGTCAGTACTGTTCTCATGTTCTCATGTTGGTGTTACACCTTCTGTCTGCAGCCACCACACTGCTTCTTCCTGCCTGAAGGGGTGCTACACCTACCTCCCCCTGTGTGCTGCTGTCCTCGCTCTGCATGTCCTCCTGCCAGGCTGGGTCTGTTACTATATCATCCACCACCTCATCTTCCACTTCCGCACCCTGGTCCTCCTCCTGACTTTCTGGCAATTGTGTCTCATCATTGTCCACCTCTTGTAACCATGGCTGCTCAAATATTTGTGCATCGCTACATGGCATCTCATCTTGCCCGCTTAAAGTAGACCAGGCGAGAGGCACGAATCTACAAATGGAAAACTGAACAGCTCTTCGGAGTGTCCAAGTGTGGGATCAGTTGTCTCAGGGCACTCAGCATGGTGGGAGGAAGGAGGATCAAGGTGAGGAATATGCGGTCCAGATTCATGGCTACTCTGCGATGACCGTGTGGAAGACAGGGTGCTGGTGGTGGTGGATAAGTAACTGGAAGTATTATCCGCTTTCCAACTAACAACCTTTTCACATTGCTTGGGCTTCAATAGTGCTGTCTTGCCGTGGTCCCCTAGAACTTCTGACACTAAGGTACAACAAGAAGATGTGGGTGTTTTTGGTGGCCCAATTTCAGCTTGGCCAGAGCCTCGGCATGCACCAACACCATCACGTCCACTTCCCAGTCCCTTGCCAAGCGCCTTGCCCATTGTAAATGGACAAGAATATTATACATGTTCACTACAAATGGCTGAATTGGGAGCGAACTTGTATGTGATATGTGTGTGGAAAACCACACTTTTACGCATCTGGACTGTGGGTAAAAATGTTTTTTGGCCTATCAGATTTGTGTCAATAAGTACGGTAACAGACTGCAAAAACACTAGAATATATAGGCCTAAAAAGGCCAAATTTTTTGCACAGATAAATGAGGCCTGTTAGGGAGATACCATACTGACAAATCTGTGGTCTGTATTGTTTGCTTTTTTTTAGGCTAAATAGTACTGTATATAACTACAGTGACACAGGAAAAAAAATGGAAAAACAGCCTAAAATGTTCAACCTTGTAGCACGCAGATATATGAGATGGCACGGAGATACCACACTGACAAATCTGTGGCCTGTATTTTTTGCTTTTTAAAATTAAAGAGTGCTGTATATTATTACAGTGACACACAGGAAAAAAATGGAAAGCCGCCCTAAAATGGCCAAACTTGGAGCACGCAGATATTTGAGCTGGCACGGAGATATCACACTGACAAATATGTGGCCTGTGTTTTTTGCTTTTTTATGCTAAATAGTGCTGTATATAACTACAGCGACACACAAAAAAAATGGAAAACCGGCCTAAAATGGCTAAACTTGTAGCACACAGATATATGAGCTGGCACAGAGATAACACATAGACAAATATGTGGCCTGTATTTTTTGCTTTTTTAGCCTAAATAGTGCTGTATATAACTACAGTGACACAGAGGAAAAAAATGGAAAAACGACCTAAAATGTTCAAACTTGGAGCACGCAGATATATGAGCTGGCACAGAGATACCACACTGACAAATCTGTGGCCTGTATTTTTTGCCTTTTTAGGTTAAATAGTGCTGTATATAGCTTCAGTGACATACAGGAAAAAAATGGAATACCGGCCTAAAATGGTCAAACTTGGAGCACGCAGATATATGAGCTTGCACGGAGATACCACACGGACAAATATGTGGCCTGTATTTTTTGCCTTTTAGGCTAAATAGTGCTGCATATAGCTTCAGTGACGCACAGGAAAAAAATGGAATACCGGCCTAAAATGGGCAAACTTGGAGCACACAGATATATGAGGTGGCACGGAGATACCGCACTGACAAATATGTGGCCTGTATGCTATTTTGTGTGCTAAATAGTGCTTTATATAACTACAGTGACAGACAGACAAAACAAAATGGAATTTAGGGCTAAAATGCACAAATTTTTAGCAGGCGGATGGATGAGGCGTGTCACAGATGTACCGAACTGTAAAATATGTGGCCTGTATGTATTTTTTGGGAGTGTGAGAATCATGTGGGAATAGTGGATGAGGGCAGGTACTGTATATCTCGCCCAGATACCATTCCTATGTGGCCTAGTCTGGTCAGTATCTCACCTGGTGACTAATGAATAATGGGAGGCGGATATAAAAGGATGCCAGGTGGTTGTGTGAGTGTCTCAGCCTGGGGACACAGAAAGCCTGTCTGTGTGAGAGACACACGTGAATGAAAGCAGTGCCCACGGTAACTGTGGTATGGCTGGACGGGAGAAGCCCACCAGTTGGTAGTTAGGTTGTCCCTTGTTTAGTTAGTGCCGGACAGGCAAGGATTTGTTTTATGTTTTTTTTCCTTTATGCATTGCTTTCACCCTTAATAAACCTGACCCAGTGTCAGTTATACCCGGACCCCGGCTGTGCGCCTGAGTTTCATGCTGAACTCACGTGACCTTTGACCCCAGCAAAGGCGATCCCGGAGTGTTTTATCACATTGTGGCGGAGAATGCGGGCATCACGTTGGAAGCATGAACATGGAGAACATGGTGAAAGCGCTGGTACAGTCTACCGCTGTCCAGCAAGAAGCTAACCGGGTGATGATGGCCCAGCTGAAGGAGTTGGTGGACATGACAGCTACCGATCGTTCGCTTCTCCAGCAGGTAAGCTTGCCAGGCGTTGCACCACCTGCTGTGAACTGTCCGGTCACTACTGAACCCATGCAGTGCGACGTCACAGACTCTAAAAACCGCATGTCTATGGTTGCACGGGTAGTGAGTGTGAATGTTGGTCAAAAGGATGTGGAAAAATACTTGTGTGATTTAACTGGTGATGGCAAAAATGTGGTGGCATTGTTAGACTCGGGAAGTGTGGAGACTCTGGTGAAGGCCAGTCTGGTGTCAGCCCCAACTGGACCATCAGACAAATTTTCTGTAACTTGTGTGCATGGAGACACCTGTTAATACCTCACCACGGTCATATGCATTACTACTTCCTATGGGTCGGTGCAACATAAAGTGGGACTCGTCCCTGCGTTATGGTATGATGTTATCTTGGGCCGGGATTTTCCCCACTTCTGGCAATTGTGGGAGAATCAGTTGATGCCCCCGGGTAATAGTGTACATTAGAGTTGAGCGACTTTTGTTTTTTTATGGTCGAGTTTCGTTTCGTGAAACCCGACTTTTCCAAAAGTCGGGTCGAGCAAGATCGGCCGATTATAGGGAAAAGTCGGGGTCGTCCCGAAACACGAAACCCAATGTAAGTCAATGGGGAATAAAAGTCGGCAGTGAGAGGAGGACAGGAAACACACCTACAGTGCTTATTTGAATGCCAAAAGCATCAATTCTTCTTACTTAAGCTGGTCAACCTTAATTAACTTCATAATACAAGTTACGCACTGAAAAATGGGGGTTATTTGGCTAAAGTTGTGGGGGGGTAGGGCTGGCTCCAGGTTTTCATGTGCCCTGGGTGAAAGAGCACCCCTTTAACACATAATACCACAACTCATCATGCTCCGATACGGCAGAGAAATAGCGGTATAGTACAATGAAAAATACTTCACTTTTTACATCTCATGACGAGGCCCATCTATTTCTCCATACAGAATCATTGGTCCCATATAATGTTTGAAACAGTATATGATGAGCTCCACATAATGCTACAGTATATGTTGGTCCCCATTTATGAAGCTCCACTGTCTTATGGGCCCAAATAATGCTCCAAACATAATGGGCCCCATTTCTAATGCTCTAGTGTATAATGGGCCCTGTAAATGCTGCTCCAGTGTCTGATGTCCACCTTTGGAATGTTCCAGTGTATGGTGGGCCCCATCTATCATTCTCCAGAGTATAGTGCTCCCCAAAAATTGCTGTTCCAACATTGAAAACAATGAAATAAGTCTCCTCGCTAGGGAATCCCTGTACTAGTCTGGACTCCTCGTCGTCCCCATCTTCCATCTCACTGCACAGTATTTCAACCTTGCAAGTGCTGTGATCCTGAGCAAGCAGGGGGGGCCCACTCGTTGGCGACGGCACTGGCACAGGGCCCCTGATAGTACGGTGGTGTGTCTGATGGCGGGTGGGCCGAACCTGCACTTTCATCTGCAGCTTCCTCTTTGTCACCGTGTAAGATGGAACTGTATATGGGAAGGGTAACCTGAGTTTCATCAGGGTCAGATTCAGGCCGGGTAGCGTGCGAGGGGAATGTAGTGGTCTGGGTCAATGTACCAGCAGATTCATCGAGCAGTGGCTGGGCATCAGTGCACTTGTGTCGCCCCCAGGAGTACGGTCGCCACAGTGGCATTACCTTCCTCCTAGGGAGTGTGATGTCATGCTTGGGAGCAACGAAGGATCTCTCTAGCAGGTTAACTGATGGGGCGGCGTTATTCCCACGAGTCATGACCCTCCAAACAGCGTTCATGAAGGCAAAGTGTTTGTTTTACGTGGGCAGTATGGTTGCAAAGCTGAACCTTAAAGGACACGTGAGGCTCTGGCACATGAGATTGGCCAATAACTGGTGTGTCATGCCCTTACATGTCCGTGGCTGCATGTGCGCTACACTGAAAAGGCCAGCGTTTGTCGCTTACAGGTGCAGATAACCCGCTGAACAACGTTAGTGATGGGGATCACTGTTTACAATTATTACTCGCGAACGATGATTTCCCAGTAAGTGCAGGTCAACCGCAGTTCTGGAATTAGGCCTAACCGTCATTCCTGAAAAAAATGAAAAACTTACGTGTGCAAACCACAGGTGCTGTAGCTTGCTTAATAGCTCGCCAGCCGTTCTCACGCCCAGTATGGGTTACACGTGATTGCACAAAGGTGAGAAAGGGTACCGTATCCCCGGATAACATGTATGGATAGCGTACACATTCAAAAGATATGTTTATACATCAGGAGGCAGGCTCAAACGGTGTTAGGCCCAGTATGGCTTGCACGTGATTGCACAAAGGTGAGAAAGGGTACCGTATCCCCGGATAACATGTATGGATAGCGTACACATTCAAAAGATATGTCTATACATCAGAAGGCAGGCTCAGACGGTGTAAGGCCCAGTATGGCTTGCAAGTGATTGCACAAAGGTGAGAAAGGGTACCGTATCCCCGGATAACATGTATGGATAGCGTACACATTCAAAAGATATGTCTATACATCAGGAGGCAGGCTCAGACGCTGTTAGGCCCAGTATGGCTTGCACGTGATTGCACAAAGGTGAGAAAGGGTACCGTATCCCCGGATAACATGTATGGATAGCGCACACATTCAAAAGATATGTCTATACATCAGGAGGCAGGCTCAGACGGTGTAAGGCCCAGTATGGCTTGCAAGTGATTGCACAAAGGTGAGAAAGGGCACCATATCCCCGGATAACATGTATGGATAGCGTACACATTCAAAAGATATGTCTATACATCAGGAGGCAGGCTCAGACGGTGTAAGGCCCAGTATGGCTTGCAAGTGATTGCACAAAGGTGAGAAAGGGTACCGTATCCCCGGATAACATGTATGGATAGCGTACACATTCAAGATATGTCTATACATCAGGAGGCAGGCTCAGACGGTGTAAGGCCCAGTATGGCTTGCAAGTGATTGCACAAAGGTGAGAAAGGGTACCGTATCCCTGGATAACATGTATGGATAGCGTACACATTCAAAAGATATGTCTATACATCAGGAGGCAGGCTCAGACGGTGTCAGGCACAGTATGGCTTGCAAGTGATTGCACAAAGGTGAGAAAGGGTACCGTATCCCCGGATAACATGTATGGATAGCGTACACATTCAAAAGATATGTCTATACATCAGGAGGCAGGCTCAGACGGTGTCAGGCACAGTATGGATTTGACGGCCCAGACTACACAGCGGAGGAGCAGGGAGAGGTAAAGATTGCAAATGCTGGGGCCCTGCCCAAGCAAGGGGGGCCCACTTGTGGGCGTCGGTACTGGCACTGGGCCCCTCATAGTACGGCGGTGTGTCTGACGGCGGGTGTGCACCACCACCGTCAGAGACACTTGATTGCACTATGAGGGACCCTGTGCCAGTGCCCGCGCCCAAGAGTCGGCCTACCCACCTGTCCAGGGCAACGGCACTCGCACGGTGTCATGCGCTAGGTGGTGACCCCGGCCATGGGGGGGGAGGCAGCACAGTTAGGGAGTTTTAGAAAGTGGCATATGTTGATGTTGGACATTCAGCTGATGCAAAAGGCGAAATAGGTCAAGTCCCAGGAAGAGGTGGACCAAAGCAAGCCATTTTTCTGTCACCCTATGTGTCATCAGGGGAAGGTGGGACAAAATCCTTGGAAACCCATGCATGGTTCATTTTAATGAAGGTTAGATCATCCACATTTTGGGTTGACAGATGGGTCCTTTTTTCTGTCAGAATTGATCCAGCTGCACTGAAGACTATTTCAGATAGCACACTTGCAGCTGGGCAAGCGAGCTCCTGTAAGGCATATTGTGCCAATTCAGGCCAGGTGTCCAGTTTAGCAGCCCAATAGTCAAAGGGGAATGACCTGTGTGGGAGAACATCGATATGGGAGGAAAAGTAGTTTGTAACCATAGTTGACAACTGCTGTCTCCTGTCACTTTCCATCGATGCTGTATTACCAGTTGTGTGAGCGGTACTTGAAAAATCAGTCCACAACATTGTCATGAAACCCCTGTCTCCAACGCCACTTCTGCTGTGTGCACCATGAACACCTCTGCCAAGCTGACCCCGACCCGTACGGCTCGTGTGAGAACCATCACCGCTGCTGTGTGCTGGGAATGCCTCAAGCAACCGATTTACCAGAGTTGCTTGTTTATTAGCCAATATTAGGTCAAGGTTCTCCTGTGGCATGATGTTTTGTAATTTACCTTTATAGCGTGGATCCAGGATGCTTGCCAACCAGTAGTCGTCATCGTTCATCATTTTGGCAATGCGGGGGTCCCTTTTTAGGATCCGCAAGGCATAATCTGACATGTGGGCCAATGTTCCCGGTGTCAAAGATGCACTGCGAGTGCTGGTTGGAGGAGCACTTTCTGGCAAATCCACATCCCTCCAGTCACGCACAAACCCTGTACCAGACCTTGCCACGCCAACATTTTCACTTGCCCCATGAGATGCATCCTCCTCCCCTAAGTAATCATCCCCATCATCTTCCTCCTCCTCTTCTTCCTCCAACTCGTCCAGGAGAGGTCCCTGAGCAGACAATGGCTGAATGTCATCAAGGATTCCCTCCACCTCTTCCTCCTCGTCAACATTGGCTGCAGACGCCTGCTCCTTAAGGTGCGTCAAAGTTTGCATGAGGAGACGCATAAGTGGGATGCTCATGCTTAGGATGGCGTCGTCTGCGCTTACCAGCCGTGTGCATTCCTCAAAACACTGAAGGACTTTACAGAGGTCTTTCAGCTTCGACCACTGCACACCTGTCAACTCCATGTCTGCTCTCAAAGTGCCTGGCCGTGTATTCTCCCACAAATGCATTATGGCCTGCCTCTGCTCGCACAGCCGCTCCACCATGTGCAGGGTGGAGTTCCACCTTGTTGCAATGTCGATAATGAGGCGGTGGTTGGGAAGGTGGAGCAATCGCTGCAGCTTCTGCATACGAACGGAGTGTACAGGCGACCGGCGGATGTGCGCGCACAGTCTTCGCACCTTATGGAGCAGGGCTGTTAACTCCGGATAATTTTTGAGGAAGCACTGCACCACCAGGTTCAAGGTGTGAGCCAAGCAAGGTAAGTGGCTGAGTTTTGAAAGGGCTATGGCTGCCACAAAATTACGGCCGTTATCACTAACTACCTTGCCTGCCTCAAGATGTACACTGCCCAGCCATGACTCAGTTTGTCGCTTCAAGTACTCGGCCAGCACCTCGGCGGTGTGTCTGTCGCCCAAACACATCATCTGCAACACAGCCTGCTGACGCTTTCCACTAGCTGCTCGATAGGGGGACACCTCGTGTGCAACAGTTGCAGATGGAGTGCTCGTACGACTGCGCTCTGTGGACGAGCTTTCGCTTCTGGAGGAGGAGGAGGAGGGTGGAACGCCTACAGCCAACTGTTTCCTATACCGTGGGCTAGGCAGCACTGTCCCTCCACCGCTGTCCCCTGTGCACCCTGCATCCACCACATTAACCCAGTGCGCAGTAATGGACACGTAACGGCCCTGGCCATGCCGACTGGACCATGCATCAGTTGTGAGGTGCATCTTTCCACTCACTGACTGCTTGAGTGCATGGACAATGCGGTCTTTCACATGATGGTGGAGGGCTGGGATGGCTTTGCGAGAGAAGAAGTGGCGACTGGGTAGGTCATAGCGTGGTGCTGCATAGGCCATGAGTTCGCGGAAAGCTACGCTTTCCACCAACCGATAGGGCATCATCTCAAACGAGATTAGTTTGGCAATGTGGGTGTTCAAACCCAGTGTACGCGGATGAGAGACTGAGTACTTTCTTGACCTACTCATAGTGTCTGGGAGGGTGAGCTGGACTTGAGAGCTGCATATGGTGGAAGTAGCGGTGGACAGGGCGGACTGAGAGAGGGTTGATGATGGTGATGGAGTTGGTGTTCTTTCTGATGGCCTAGATTCAGTATTTCGTTGATATAACAGTGGGATTCCCTGACTGCTGTGGCCTTGCAACGACACCTCAACATTTGCTGCTGTGCTAACCGGTGGGCTTACAGTGGGGGAAACAATGTAGCGTTGCTGACTACCTTCTTTGTGATCAGTTGCACATGTGGCACTTGAGGTTTGGTGTTGTGTCCATGCTTGCAAGTGCATGGTGTTTAAATGTCTAAGCATGCAACTGGTATTCAAATTTTTCAGATTTTTCCCTCGGCTAAAGGTCTTTGCGCACTTCTTACAGATAACCTTGGCCTGATCATGAGGATTTTGTTCAAAAAAGTGCCACACTGCACTCTTCCTACTTTGGCAGACATTTTGCGGCCTAGCACGCTGTGATGTTTTGACCCTCTGGACAAGCTGTCCAGCAACTCTTTTGATTTTTGGAACCTGTCTTTGGAGTGCTCCGGGCCTGCCAGATAACAGCTGTTGCGATGTTGATGTCTGCTGTGGATGCTCCTCATCTGAGCTATTGGAAGCAGCACCCTCTTCCCCCAATGGATGCCAATCTGGGTCAACAACTGGGTCATCCATCACCTCCTCTTCAATGTCATGTGCACCTTCCTCTGTGTCACCGTGTATAGTGGTATAGTGTGCGGGAAGGGGCACCTGAGTCTCATCAGGGTCAGAATCTGGCTCTGTACACTGCGAGAACAATGTAGTGCTCTGAGTGAATGTACCAGCAGAATCATCTATCAGCGGCTGTGCATCAGTGCACTCCATGTCAGATTCATCTTGGCCTGGGTAATTCACCATTTCACTTGATAATCCAGGCATGGTATGTGAAAACAGCTCCATGGAGTAATCAGTAGTATGGCCTGAGTCATCCTTCAATCTTGGTTGGGGGGAAGGTGTGGTTCATGAACATGAGCCTCCAATGACGACTCAGTGCTTTTACTTTTTACAACTTCAGAAGAGGAGGCGATAGAGCTGGAGGCTGAGTCAGCAATGTAAGACAAAACTTTTTCCTGATGCTCTGGCGTTAAAAGCGGTTTGTCAACTCCTAGAAAACTAAGCCTTTGAAGCCTTATGGAGCCAGACGATGACGCAGGCTCAACACCTCCTGCATTCGGTCCTATTTTGCTTTTGCCACTACCATCAGATCCACCACCAACACCATCATTACCAGCTGCCAACCCCCGCCCAATTCCACAGCCTCTTCCACCAGCCTTCCTCATTTTTGGTAGAAATGTAGACAAAATCCTACAAACTATATAGTAATGTAAAACAAGGTACAAGGTGTCTATAGGACAGGGGAGATTTAGATTTTCTGCAGACACTTGTGGACACTGGACACTTGGATTGTGTGAGGCCCACTGAATATCACAGCGCTATGTCACAGGCTCGATGGCACAGGTGTGAAAAAAGTGACTACAGGATAAGGGAGATTTTGAATTTCTGGGAGATTTTGAATTTCTGCAGACACTTGTGGACACTGGACACTTGGATTGTGTGAGGCCCACTGAATATCACAGCGCTATGTCACAGGCTCGATGGCACAGGTGTGAAAAAAGTGACTACAGGATAAGGGAGATTTTGAATTTCTGGGAGATTTTGAATTTCTGCAGACACTTGTGGACACTGGACACTTGGATTGTGTGAGGCCCACTGAATATCACAGTGCTATGTCACAGGCTCGATGGCACAGGTGTGAAAAAAGTGACTACAGGATAAGGGAGATTTTGAATTTCTGCAGACACTTGTGGACACTGGACACTTGGATTGTGTGAGGCCCACTGAATATCAGAGCACTATGTCACAGGCTCGATGGCACAGGTGTGAAAAAAGTGACTACAGGATAAGGGAGATTTTGAATTTCTGGGAGATTTTGAATTTCTGCAGACACTTGTGGACACTGGACACTTTTGGATTGTGTGAGGCCCAATGAATATCAGAGCGCTATGTCACAGGCTTGATGCAGCAGGTGTGAAAAAAGTGACTACAGGATAAGGGAGATTTTGAATTTCTGCAGACACTGGACACTTTTGGATTGTGTGAGGCCCAATGAATATCAGAGCGCTATGTCACAGGCTCGATGCAGCAGGTGTGAAAAAAGTGACTACAGGATAAGGGAGATTTTGAATTTCTGCAGACACTTGTGGACACTGGACACTTTTGGATTGTGTGAGGCCCACTGAATATCAGAGCGCTATGTCACAGGCTCGATGGCACAGGTGTGAAAAAAGTGAATTGTAGAATTGGGCAGAATAGGAATCTCCCTAGAGTGTAGGTCTGTAAGAACGGAACAAGTCCTCCACTTATCCTTCCACAGTGACACACAGATAGCTTCACTGTGGCTGTGATAACAGCCGTTACACGGTACTGTGTGAGGAGCGTACACCGCTGTATGGTGTGAATAAATGCACGCTCAGTACCTTAGCAGGACAAAAAAAAAATTGGGATTGCTTTTAAAAAAACAGTTTGCAGAGCAGTGGGGAAACAGCAATGCAGCTGTCAGGAAACCTTAGAAGGCAGCCTAACAACCAACACCGCTGATCCACCACAATATAGCCTCCCCTTGCACTGCACACACAGTGACTGGTGTGTTGCACAGGCAAAATCGCTAGCAGCAGAAGCAGTTTTTTTGTCTTCTTCCCTGCCTAACGCTCTCCCTACAGAATCAGCAACCTCTCCCTATGCTAAGATCGGCAGAAGTAAGATGGCGGTCGGCGTGCACGCCCTTTTATATCCCCTGTGATGCCCACCAAAGCAAGCCAATCACTTGCATGCCCTTCTGAAAGATGGTGGCGACCCCTGCCTATGTCATCACGTTGCCCACAGTGTCCGTGGATTTTGATTGGCTGAAAAAGAGCGCTAAACAAACTTTTGAAACGCGACTTTGGCGCGTAAGTCGCCGACCTCGTGGCCGACCTCATCCTAGGGTCGGGTTTCGTTTCATGAAACCCGACTTTGCCAAAAGTCGGCGACTTTTGAAATTGTTCGACCCGTTTCGCTCAACTCTAGTGTACATGATTCTTCTCCCAGGGCGCGTGTGGGTCCCGAACCCCTGGAAGAGGTCCCCCCGGAAGACTCGGGGGAAGAGTCTGCTGGAAATGACCTGCAGTTCCCATTTTCAGTCATGGCGGGTGATACGGAGGAGACCAGGGAAGAGGAGGAGGCCGAAAGCCGTCCACCTCCCCGTTTGCCGGATTTGGAAGTTTAGAAAGATGACTTCCAAAGCGAGCAAATAAAGGATCCTACCCTTTCTCAGGCAAGGACAAATGTAAAAGTGATAAATGGGGCACCCATAGAACCTGGCTCTAGGCCGGCATATCCTTACATGGTCCTGGAGAATGATTTACTATATCAGACAGAGAAAAAGGGGGAAGACACGGTGCAACTATTAGTCATGCCAAAACCCTACTGGCGGCAGGTGCTGGACCTGGCCCATGGACATGTGATGGGAGGTCACCTGGGAGTCCAGAAAACCACCAAAAGGATATTACACTGTTTTGTTTGGCCAGGCATGCATCACGATATTCATGTATATTGTGAGTCTTGTCCTGACTGCCAAGCCTCTGCACCTAAGCCCGGTTCTGTAGCCCTTTGGTACCCCTACCTATTATTGAGGTCCCGTTTGAGAGGATTGGGATGGATTTAGTTGGGCCCCTTCCACAGTCTGCACGTGGAAACCAACATATCCTGGTCCTCTTGGATTATGCCACTCATTACCCGGAGGCCATCCCTTTGCGTAACATGGCCACCAAGACGATTGCCAAGGAACTGGTGCATGTGTTTAGTCAGGTCGGTATACCAAAACAGATACTCACCGACCAGGGGACTCCCTTTATGTCCAGGGTAATGAAGGAGCTCTGCCGGTTGTTACAAATCGAACCGTTATGCACATCCGTGTATCACCCTCAAACAGACGGGTTGGTCGAACGGTTCAATAAAACTCTGAAGCAGATGCTGAGAAAGGCGATATTCAAGGATGGGAAGAACTGGGACTATTTACTTCCGTATTTGCTTTTTGCCATCAGGGAAGTGCCCCAGTCTTCCACGGGGTTCTTGCCTCTCGAGTTATTGTACGCCTGACGTCCTCGCGGACTGTTAGACATCGCCAAAGAATCCTGGGAGGGGAGGGTCACTCCGTTTAAAACGGTGATAGATCACGTATCCCAAATGCAGGACCGTATTGCAGTTGTTATGCCTATTGTCAAAGCACACATGTTGCAGGCTCAAGTAGCCCAAAAAAGAATCTATGATAGGGGCGCCAAGATCCGTACGCTTGCACCTGGAGATAGGGTGTTGATCCTGGTACCCACGGTGGACAGTAAGTTCCTAGCAAAGTGGCAGGGCCCCTTTGAGATTAAGGAAAGAGTTGGTGAAGTAAACTACAAAGTATACCAGGCAGGTGAACGAAACCTGAACAGGTTTATCATGTAAATCTGATAAAACCCTGGAAAGATCGGTCTGCCTTGTCAGCGGAGCTGGCCCGTCCCGTCTGCTCCATACCGTACCGGAGGTACGGGTTGCAGAGACTCTCTCGGAGTGGCAAAAGACTGAGGTCAGGCAGTTTCTACTTCACAACCAAAAGTTTTTCTCAGAAAAATCCGGGCAGACTACGCTAATGAAACATGACATTGTAACGGATCCTGGTGTCACAGTTCACGTGAAACCCTACAGAATTCCGGAAGCGCGCTGTGAAGCCGTTTCCTGAGAAGTGAAGGCAATGTTAGAGTTACGTGTCATTGAGAAATCGCACAGTGCTTGGTCCAGCCCGATTGTGTTAATTCCTAAACCGGACGGCACCATCCGGTTCTGCAATGACTTCAGGAAACTGAATGCGGTCTCAAAATTTGATGCCTACCCTATGCCCCGGGTCGATGAGTTAATAGATTGGTTAGGAAAAGCCCGGTATATTACGACCCTAGAAGTAACAAAGGGGTATTGGCAGATCCCTCTGGCGGAGGCTGCCAGAGAAAAGACGGCATTTGCTACACCGGAAGGTTCATTTCAGTATGTGTATATGCCGTTTGGACTGCACGAAGCACCGGCAACCTTCCAGAGACTGATGGATCAAGTCCTGAGGCCACATACAGTATGCAGTACGCTTTGGCCTATTTGGATGACATTGTCATTTACAGCTTGGACTGGGAGACTCATCTCCAGAAAGTACAAGCTGTGATTGACGACCTGTGGGAGGCAGGTCTAACCACGAACCCCAAGAAATGTCACATCGGGCTAGAAGAAGCTCGGTATTTGGGGTATGTAATTGGGAGGGGTGTTGTTAAACCCCAGGTCGATAAGATTCAAGCGGTTCAGGACTGGACGCAACCTGTCAACAAGAAGCAGGTGCAAGCCTTTCTGGGGATCGCCGGCTATTATGGCCGGTTCATACCCAATTTTGCAGCCATCGCTACCCCCCTGACGGATCTTACCAAAGGGAAAGACTTTGTCATGATTAAATGGAATTTAGCGGCTGAAGAAGCCTTCCATAGCCTAAAACGGGCACTTTGCTCTCAACCCGTACTGGTGACTCCGGACTTCTGCAGCGAGTTTGTGGTACAAACGGATGCCTCGGATACCGGTATTGGAGCTGTACTGTCACAAGTGAGGGACGGAGTGGAACACCCAGTCCTCTATCTCAGCAGGAAGCTGAATAAACATGAGCAAAAGTATGCAGTCGTAGAAAAAGAGTGCCTAGCCATTAAGTGGGCTCTAGAGGCCCTCAAATATTACCTGGTGGACCGAAAGTTCAGGCTGATCACTGACCTTGCCCCTCTCAAGTGGATGCACTTGCACAAGGAACGGAATAGCCGGGTGACCCAGTGGTTCCTTGACCTGCAGGCCTACACTTTTACGGTGGAGCACCGCCCAGGGGTACAGATGGGGAATGCAGATGCCCTGTCCCGTGTGCACTGTTTGGCAGGTGTCATTGCTCGACCGGAGTGGTCTGAGCAGAGGGGGGGATATGTGAGAATCATGTGGGAATAGTGGATGAGGGCAGGTATATCTCGCCCAGATACCTTTCCTATGTGGCCTAGTCTGGTCAGTATATCACCTGGTTACTAATGAATAATGGGAGGTGGATATAAAACGATGCCAGGTGGTTGTGTGAGTGTCTCAGCCTGGGGACACAGAGAGCCTGTCTGTGTGAGAGACACACGTGAGTAAAAACCGTGCCCATGGTAACTGTGGTTTGGCTGGACGGGAGAAGCCCGCCAGTTGGTACTTAGGTTGTCCCTTGTTTAGTTAGTGCCGGACAGGCAAAGATTTGTTTTATGTTTTTTTTCCTTTATGCATTGCTTTCACCTTTAGGCTGTGTGCACACGCTGCGGAAAAGGTGCGGATTCATCCGCGCGGATTTTGTACAATCCGCAGGTGAAACCGCAGGTCAAAAGACCTGCGGTTTTACCTGCGGATTGCTCTGCGGTTTTGCCCTGCGGTTTTTCATCTCCTCAATGGAGGAGATGGCAAACCGCAGGAGAATCCGCAGAAAGAATTGACATGTCAATTCTTTCTGCGGATTGAAAACCGCATATAATCCGCGCGGAAAATTCCGCACCGTCTGCACTGCGGTTTTTGATTCCCATAGGGAATCATTGTACTGTACACCGCAGCAAAAACTGCTGCGGGTCCGCAGCGGCCAAAACCGCTGCGGAACCGCAGCAAAATCCGCAGCGTGTGCACACAGCCTAAATAAACCTGACCCAGTGTCAGTTATACCCAGACCCCAGCTGTGCGCCTGAGTTTCATGCTGAACGTACGTGACCTTTGACCCCAGCAAAGGCGATCCCGGAGTGTTTTATCACAGCGGGTTCAGCAAAATGGTGTCAAGAAATTGTGTAAGACACTAAAAAAAAATTCTACTCTACCGTCCGTACGACATAAAAATGAAAGATTTCTCTGCGGACTCAAAAGTGATTTTTGGGACCCCTTTAAAATTGCTGGATTTTCACGCTGTGCTAGGAAAAGGATCTGGCTGTATTGTGCAGTGTCAAAAAGCAAATGGAAAAAAAAAGGGCTGTGGATTGCTTTGCAATAAAATAAGTCTATTAACCTGTCCAAAAAATTTTTCCTAGCCAATTAGACCTGTGGCTAGGTATATACGATCAATATATCCTATAGGTAGCAGCAGCAGACAGTAATGGAATGGACCCTTTTGATGTATGCAATGATATCTATATACACACATACAGTGTCTGCAGGCCTTGCACTGATATGTATAGAGCGACTTACAATCCCCTGCCTACCTAACACTGCAACCTATATACTCCGGATCATCCGAAAAAGGGCAAATGGAAGCTAAGTCTTAAAAAATCTCAAATTTTTATTATGGTATTATTTAAAAAAAAATTTTTCATTAAATATGAAAATCAATTAGTACATAAAACATGAGGACACTGCAACAAGAAAAAGTACCGCTGCACCATAACGGTAAATAGCATAAATGACTGAAGAAAATAAACATCCCAATTGATATGAATTGATATTTACATATACAGATAAATTATGCCCAAAAAATACAGCGCAAAAAGCAGAGGTTTATTTCCACATGTATATCAAAAAATCCTGTGATTTAAATAAAGATACCATGACAGTATTCATTGTGTGAGCTTTAAAATATCAAGGCAATAAAAAGTGCCGAGTGCAAGGATATGTAAACAGTAAGTAAATAGAATCAATAATGCTTGCTATTGCAATGTATAGGGATAATTACCCCCCCCGGTATAGGGATAATTACCCCCAGATGCATGCTGAGTAGTGTTGAGCATTCTGATACCACAAGTATCGGGTATCGGCCGATATTCACTGTATCGGAATTCCTATACTGAGTTCCGATACTTTTAGCATATCGAATACCGGTATCAGAAGTTCCCATAATGCTATGAGCCAGTTTGATTTGATTCAGCCAATGACAATCCTCAGAAGTGTGGGCACATCCTGTTAGGCATGTAGGCATATTAACTAATGGCATGGCTGTGACTGGCTGCTGAAAAGATGTCATGATGCACTATAAAAGCCGCCACCATTTCGGGTTCACTCTGCTGTGAATTCAGTTAGGGACAGGCTGCTGTTCAAGACTCTGAGGGACAGTTAGAGATAGCGATTTTCACAATCATAGTGTGCTTTACCCAGGCTACATAATCCACCACTGTAGCTTTCTTTTGCCTTGCAGCAGTGTTCACAGCTGTCTACAAGGTCTGTGTGAGTGCAGCTCACGCTGAGTAGTGTGTCCTGCAGTCACGTCTGGTTGTAGGCCGCTCAGCGTGTGTCACTGCCTCATACATATTTTTCTTTTTTTGCTGCTCATTTTTCATTCTCCTATTAGTGTGCATCCATCTGTATCCATATACGTTGGTTGCAAACACTATAGGAGTAGACAACGGAGCCTCTCTGCAGCCTTTCAGTGCTAGTGCCCAGTTTGCTGCACTGTTCACGGCTGTCTGAGAGGTCTCTGTGTGTGAGTGCAGCTCACGCTGAGTAGTGTGTGCTGCAGCTATGTCTGGTTGTAGGCCACTCAGCGTGCGTCACTGCCTCACACATATTTTTCTATTATTGCAGCTCATTTTTTATTCTCCTATTAGTGTGCATCCATCCGTATCCATATATGTTGGTTGCAAACACTATAGGAGTAGACAGCGGAGCCTTTCTGCAGCCTTTCAGTGGTAGTGCCCACTTATCTGCACTGTTCACAGCTGTCTGAGAGGTCCTGTGTGTGAGTGCAGCTCACGCTGTAGTGTGTCCTACAGCTACATCTGGTTGTAGGCCGCTCAGCGTGCATCACTGCCTCACACATATTTTTCTTTTATTGCAGCTCATTTTTCATTCTTCTATTAGTGTGCATCCATCCGTATCCATCTACGTTGGTTGCAAACATTATATAGGAGTAGATAGAGGAGCCTTTTTTCTGGCTTGTGCCCTTCAGCTGCAGCCAGATTAGTATTACCCTATTTTTTGGAGCCTCATCTTTTGCATTGTAGGCTACCTTCCTGTATTGTAATAGTTCCAAAAAGTTTGTGATACTATCGCTTATAAATCTTTGGTCACATCCTTTTAGTTTTTTTGAAAAAAAAACAAGCAAAATAAAGTTCACCAAACACTCCATTTGACAGTTGTGTAGGCCACATTAGCTCATATTAAAGTGTACTGCACACACACACTTTATAAAATTAGTGTTTCTTATACCTGTTAGCAGCTGTTCAGGAATAAACACACTGAGCCTCCCTTTGTACTTTTCTGCCTATTTTTATCAGTCTACCAAGATGAAGAAGGCAGGGAGTAAGGCACGTGGGCGTGGGCATGGAGTTTCAGCAGGGAGAGGATGTGGGGATTCTGCAGGGAGAGGACGTGGGGATTCTGTGCCTGCTTCGGGCACCAGTGAGTCAGCATCCCCTAGTTTTACCAGGCAACAGTCCGTTATGCGCAGCTTTGTAGGACCTCACCGTACCCCACTGCTGTGGGAGGAACAAATTGAAGCTGTTGTCGGATGAATGGCAGCTAACGCATCGACTTCAATGACTTCCACGTCCTCTCAGGGCCGGAGCACTGAGGAGCAACCATCTGTCTCTTCACCACCTGCCAAAGTTCCCAGGCAGTCAGAGAGCCCTGGACAGGAGCCATCACAGTCTCTACTTCTGTTCTCTGAATCTGTTGGCTTGGAAAGAGGGGGCCAGCCCAGCAGCATTCAACAATGTGAAGAAGAGGGAGTATGCAGTGATGTGCAACTTCTTTGTCCCTCTGAATCTGAAGAGACGGGTGGGCCAGTGCCTATGGTCAGCACACCTCAGTACGCATCAGATGATGACGAGACTCAGGTGCCACTTTCTGGTGTGTACGGTGCTGGCGAGACTACCCAGGAGATGCAGGTGTTTGAAGATGGGAGTGTAGATGATGAGGTCCTTGAACCATCATGGTGTGAGGAACAGGAAGGTGGTGGGAGCAGCTCTGAGGAAGAGATTCCCCGAACGGCCAAAACAGGAGGGAGGGAGGGGGCAGACTTGGTTGCCTGTAGCCTCCAATTCGGCACCCGTTAGGAGCATTCCTCTTCCAAAAGCCAAAACGGGCGTTCCCAAGACTTGCAGTGCGTGGTCCTTTTTTGACACAGTTGCAGATCACATTTGCTTTGTCAAATGCAAGCTGTGTCATCAGAAAGTCAAAAGAGGGAAAAATGTCAGCAACCTCAATACCACAAATATGTGGAAACATGTGCGGATCAAGCACGAGCTGGAGTTACACAGACACACTGAAGACGTAGGCCAACGTACAGCACCACCTACCACCTCTTCAACTCGTGTTGGGGCCTCTTCCTCCAGCTCACACACAGCTGGTTCGGCTTCCTCACAGGATCGCCATGGAAGAACCTCTGGCACTGTTGTCCGGAGACCCAGTGACATTCCACCCACAGCACCAGGTTCCCAGTCATCCTCACACTCCCAGGCCACTCTACAGCCATCGGTAGCACAGGCATGGGATAAAAGGCGACCATACTCAACAAACCATCCCCGAGCACAGGCTCTGAATGCTGGCATTGCCAAACTACTGCCTCTTCAAATGCTCTCATTCAGGCTGGTAGACACTGACACCTTCCGGAACTTCATGGCATTGGCAGTCCCACAATACACCGTGCCCAGCCGCTTTTATTTCAGCATGCAAGCCGTCCCTGCCCTGCAAAAGCATGTGGAGGGAAAAATAAAACATGCGCTACTAAACGCCATCAGTAGCAAGGTCCACCTGACCACCGATGCGTGGACCAGTAACCATGGACAGGGACGATACCTTTCCCTCACTGCCCATTGGGTCAATGTTGTGGAGCCGGGTACAAATCTGGAGAGTGGCGCTGTACGTGTTCTGCCAATTCCACGGATTGCAGAAATCCAGTCTGTATACATTGACTCCTCCTCCTACTCAAGTTCCTCAGAATCAGCGCTGCAGGAGCCTGTTACAACCGATATGAGCACAGCTGTGGCCAAACGTCAACAGACCGTACTGAAATTAATTTCTTTGGGGAATCAAAGCCACACAGCGCAGGAGCTCTGGAATGCCATCAAGCAGGAGAGCGACGTGTGGCTTCTGCCAGCGAATCTCCAGCCAGGCTTGGTAGTGTGTGACAATGGCCAAAATCTGGTGGCAGCTCTGGGCCTAGGCAACCTCACTCACATCCCATGTCTGGCACATGTGCTGAATGTGGTCATGCAGAGCTTTCTGAGGGACTATCCGAATCTTGATGCACTGCTGCACAAGGTCCGCATAGAGTGCGCTCAATTGCGGCGTTCCAGCACGGCAAGATCGCGCCTTGCAGCACCGATTATGCCTTCCAGAACATCGCATCATATGTGACTTACCCACCAGTTGGAATTCAATGTTACATATGTTGGAGCGGTTGTGTGAGCAGCAGGCAGCAGTCATGGAGTACCAGCTGCGCTGCATCAGGCGCAAACAAGTCGCACTGTGAGCCGGTCACACTTCAGCACCACTGAGTGGGCCTCCATGAAGGACATCTGCCTCGTTTTGCATGCCTTCGATGATTCCATGCGGATGGCGAGTGCAGATGATGCACTAGTCAGCATGACTGTCCCCCTTATCTGCCTGCTTCAAAGAACACTGCAAGCACTAAGGGAGGAGGTTTTGGAAGAGGTGGAGGATGAGGAGTCACAAATGCCATCTGCTTCTGGACAGTCTGCGCTACGAGGTTCCTCACAAAGGCCAAGGCAGGGGACACTTTGTGAGGAGGATGAGGAGGAGTCAATGGAGGAGGAAGACATCTCTCCAGAGGAGGGAGGTACACAATGCTCTAGTCAGTATGTACAGCGAGGGTGGGGTGATGCAGAGCAGGCAGAGATGACGCCTCAAGCAGGGGACAGCGTTTCATTGGCAGTTGGGAGTCTGCAGCACATGGTTGATTTCATGCTGCAGTGGCTGAGAAGCGATCGCCGCATCTCCCACATTCTCAACACGGCTGATTATTGGGTGTACACCCTCCTAGATCCTCGCTACCGGGACCACTTACAAACCCTCATACCACCGTTGAACCGGGAGCATAAAATGCGGGAGTACCAAGACACACTGGTGCAGTCCATCATGTTCTCCATTCCACCCGAGAGCAGTGCTGCTAGTGCTTTACATAGCAGCTCTGTGCGTCGAGGCAGTGGAGGAAGCTCTGCACAAAGAGGGAGCAGAGGCAGCGCCTCAGCACAAGGCAAGACCAGTATGGCCCAAAGGTGGCAAAGTTTTGTGTGTCCGCCACAAATGTCTACACCACCACAGACGGCTCCAGTCAGCAGGAGGCAACGTTTCCATCAGATGGTGACAGACTACATGTTTTGCACTGTCAGTGTACTCCCAGACGGCTCTTCCCCCTTCCAGTTTTGGGTCTCTAAGCTGGATACATGGCCAGAGCTTAGCCAGTATGCATTGGAGGTGCTGGCTTGCCCTGCTGCCAGTCTATTATCGGAACGCGTCTTTAGTGCCGCAGGTGGTGTACTAACAGACCGTCGCACACGACTATCCTCCGATAACGTTGACCGGCTTACTTTTCTGAAAATGAACAAGGCCTGGATCTCGCCAGAATTTGCCAGTCCTCTTCCAGAATAAATAATTGGTTGGCAACAGTATCCAGGTCTCCTGTTGTGTTTATGTTTCTACCACCTGAACTGTAATCCCTGGGCTTCAACACAGCCAGTTGTTGCTCAGAAGTGCCGTCTGCACAGAGAAAAACACTAGCTTCTGTGTTAGTGGGGTTCAGTAACGCCAGCTGCTCCCCTGCTGTGTGGACGGCAATGTCTCCTGCTCCCTCCACATTCAAACTACTACTGATTTTTAACCGTGCTCCACTTAGGCCTCTGGCTCCACTGTCTTTAGTATTTCCCCTGGCCTCCAACCCCACCAGTTGCTGCTCTGAAGTGGCGTCTGCACAATCCACACTTGTGGCCAGAGGCCTAAGTGGAGCACGGTTACAATCAGTAGTAGTCTACACCCTATATAAAACTTGCTGCAAGTTGGCCTCTGCCTGCTGCATGATTGATCCTGGGCTTCAACACAGCCATTTGTTGCTCGAAAGTGCCGTCCACACAGAGAAAAACACTAGCTCCTGTGTTAGTGGGGTTCAGTCACGCCAGCTGCTCCCCTGTTGTGTGGACGGCAAAGTCTCCTACTCCCTCCACATTGACACAACATCCGATTTTCTACTTGTTCCAAGTAGACCTCAGCCTGCTGCATCATTGATCCTGGGCTTCAACACAGCCAGTTGTCACTCGGAAGTGCTGTCCGCACAGAGAAAAACACTAGCTCCTGTGTTAGTGGGGTTCAGTCACGCCAGCTGCTCCCCTGCTGTGTGGACGGCAAAGTCTCCTGCTCCCTCCACATTGACACAACATCCGATTTTCTACTTGTTCCAAGTAGGCCTCAGCCTGCTGCATGATTGATCCTGGGCTTCAACGCAGCCAGTTGTCGCTCGGAAGAGCTGTCCACACAGAAAAACACTAGCTCCTGTGTTAGTGGGGTTCAGTCACTCCAGCTGCTCCCCTGCTGTGGGGATGGCAAAGTCTCCAGCTGCCTCCTCATTCAAACTACTACTGATTTTTAACCGTGCTCCACTTCAGCCTCTGACTCCACTGTCTCTAGTATTTCCCCTGGCCTCCAACCCCGCCAGTTGCTGCTCTGAAGTGGCGTCTGCACAATCCACACTTGTTCCTGTGTTACTGGGGCTCAGTCACGTTAGTTGATCCCCTGATGTGTGTCCGGCAATGTCTCCTGCTCTGTCCACATTCCCATTACTAGTATGTACTAACTAACTGAAGAGGCACGGCGGTGCCTGCATCCCCCACTGCGCCACCAATGTTTTTTTGCCATACCAACAGGATCTCTGCTTCTCTAGCACCTGGACTATTGGCTATATTGGATAATCCGCATTTTTTTGAAATATTGCCTAGCAGTGATAAACTATCAACCGGTGACTACCAAAACTCTACTTCAAAAGGGCGACTATGTGATAAAGGCCGTTGTTAGGCCGAAACATCAGCTGTCGCTTCATCACCGTCAATTAAATAATAAAAAGCTCACTAAAGCATATTTTACGTGTGCAGTGATTCTATATTGACTTTATATTTACGGGACCAGAGGTTCCCTTTCACTAGCACCGTTTATTCATTACACTAGTCGAGTGCTAGCCATCTTCCATATCTAACTGAAGAGCCCGGTGTTACCTGGGCATAGTAACCAACTGTGGTTAGTTATAACAAATTATAATGATTATATTGCACATAAAAACATTTCACATCATATATTCAACACTACAGGTTTGCAACACAAATTAACTAAACAATTACCCAAGTATCCTCTCCTGTGTGATACTTTCTGCTGAGCTGTGTATCTAATCCTATCGTGTGTGATACTGACTGTTCAGCCGTGTATCTAATCCTATCCTATGTGATACTGACTGCTGAGCAGTGTATCTAATCCTATCCTGTGTGATACCGTCTGCTGAGCCTTGTATCTAACCCTATCCTGTGTGATACTGACTGCTGATCCGTGTATCTAATCCTATTCTGTGTGATACTGACTGCTGAGCCGTGTATCTAATCCTATTCTGTGTGATACTGTCTGCTGAGCCGTGTATCTAATACTATTCTGTGTGATAATGACTGCTGAGCCGTGTATCTAATAGACAATAACACCATAGAAATGATAAGAATAATTGGCCTCAGTTACCACAACTGTCTACAAAGAAAACTGTTGCTGATAGCAACCAATCACAGCTCATTTTTCATCTTTTAAACAGCTCTGGTACAGCGTGGTCAGTTTTGAGTGGCAACCTTTGTGTTTCGACTTTTATGTGGCGAGGTTGGTGTATGTGTGGTGAAATGTGTGCTGAAGGTGGTATATGTGTTGAAGCACGTGGTAGTGTATGGCGCATTTTGTGTGTGTGTTCATATCCCCGTGTGTGGTGAGTATCCCATGTCAGGGCCCCACCTTAGCAACTGTACGGTATATACTGTTTGGCGCCATCGCTCTCATTCTTTAAGTCCCCCTTGTTCACATCTGGCAGTTGTCAATTTGTCTCCAACACTTTTCCTTTCTCTTTTTCCCATTATGTAGATAGGGGCAAAATAGATTGGTGAATTGAAACACGCAGGGTTAAAATTTCACCTCACAGCATAGCCTATGACGCCCTCGGGGTCCAGACGTGTGACTGTGCAAAATTTTGTGGCTGTAGCTACGACGGTGCAGATGCCAATACATACACTTTTTCCCCATTATGTAGATAGGAGTAAACATTTTTGGTGAATTGGAACGCGTGGGGTTAAAATTTCACTTCACAACATAGCCTATGACGCTCTCGGGGTCCAGACGTGTGGCTGTGCCAAATTTTGTGGCTGTAGCTGCGTCGGTGCGGATGCCAATCGCGGACATACACACACACACATACATACACACACACATCCACATTGAGCTTTATATATTAGATTGATTTTCATATTTAATGAATTTTTTTTTTTTTTTAAATAATACCATAATCAAAATTTGATATTTTTTAAGACTTGGCTTCCATTTGCTCTTTCTCGGATGATTTATATTTGAACCTGTCTCCTAGGCATTTTCTCATTAGGAATTCCTATATACTCCAGAATTAGTCCTTAGAAGGACTGATGGTTTACTGGATTTGAGTACTTTAGGATGGTAGACCCCACACTGACTAATAAATCCCCAAGTCTGAACCTATCTCGGCAGCAGCTCTCCCTACACTATCTAAACCTGGAGCTGAGTGCGCCGAGCAGGGCGGCATCCGGTCTCTTATACTCCTGATGATGCTGTGCGGCCAGCCAATCACTGTACGACCACAACAATGATGGCTGCGGCTTTTCATTGCCTGGCAGACAATCCCTGCATCGTGATTGGGTCTCTAAAGACAGCCAAAAAAGCTGGGTGGAGACCCGAGATCCCGCCGAGTAATGCCGAAATGCTTGGTGCTCACCGAGTACACCGAGTACAGTGATACTCGGGCGAGTTACGAGTAGTGGCGAGCAAGTTTGCTCATCACTACATGTTGAACAACCATGCTTTTCCATTCCTATGGAAAAATAAGAATGAAAGCTACATAATATTTTGGGGATCAGTGGCTGAAATAATAGGATATAATTTAAAAAATGATCAGAAGTAGATCACCTGTACTCTGTAACGTTGAGTCCACACTTGTTCTTCTGTGTAGACTATCTTACCTGCAACTGATATTAATTTATTAAAACCATGATGTCTAATTCAGCTTGTGCACTGCTTTTATACAATCCATCACCCACTGAACTCAAAATTATTTCTTATAATAGCAGAAAAAGAAAAGTCATCGCTATCGGTTCTTTAAAGTCTTGAACACAAATTATGGAACTGAAATGGTTACATAAACCTCTCAAAATACAAACACTTCACAGTTTTAGTTGTTGATATAAATTTTCTTTTCCCTTATAATTTTTCTTCTTTGACAAGTGGTGCAAAAAAAAAGTATTGATATTTGTTTGGCATAAAAAGATATATAAAATCATACAATCCTAACAGATTAACCCAGGAGAAATGTATAAAGTCGGCACAGCAAATAAAAGAAAACAAACAACAAAGGGCAATTGAAAAAGCGAGAAAATGAAAGAAGCAAGCAGGGAATTTCAAAAATAAGAAAGAATAACACTGATCAAATAGAATTCCGGGATGAAGCTTAATGCATTGAATAGTTCTGCGATTTCAAAAGTGAGTTAAACCAACTCCTGACAGCGAGTTTTAAGTCCCCTTTGAGTCTTTGGTCCCATCTGCCAAGAATTAGTTAATCAGCCTGACTTAACGGACAGAATGTAAATCCAGTCAGAGATCTTAAGAAAAGTAGACAAGCTTAATATTATTGCCATTTACTGGTCATCTTTACTTTTCATGACGCGCAGTTTTAACACCTTATGGTACATTTTAACATTCTGCTATTGTCTAATTTGCCATACATAAAATTCAATTATACATACATGGAAAATGCTTTATATTCTATTAATTGGCAACTAGAAATAAATTCTTAAAAGGAAAAAAAATTGCAATAACCAACAGCCATCATTTATCAGTAAAGTTAAAAACGTCAGTGAAAGTTATGTTTATTGGTGATATAATGTAAATAATATACTTATGAAAATTACATCAATGAATGTTTGAGGAGCCCCGACCAAGTATTGAGTGCATTTACTGAACATACATTTCAGTAGGCCAACACTTCGGATTTTAAAATCATTTTTCAAGCTGTGGTATAAAGTATCATAATTTACTGAGATAATGACTTTTGGGTTTTCATTGGCTGTAAGCCATTATCATCAACATTAACAGAAATAAACACCTGAAATAGATCACTCTGTGTGTAATGACTCTATATAATATATGAGTTTCACATTTTGCATTGAAGAACTGAAATAAACTAACTTTTTGATGATATTCTAATTTTGTGAGAAGCACCTGTAGCTTACAACAGGGATACAGTAAGGGTTTAACAATATTGCTATTGCAATACTTGTATACTACTGCTTCAGCTTTAAAACAACAGTCATTCTCAGTGCTAAATATTTTTCTTTCTGTAGTCAAACTGTTACCTGCATTCAGTGGAGGGAAAGATTAGGATTAGAGACATCTAGGCAGGGTTTAATATTGCTATTGCTGTACTCGTATACCACTGCTGCTGCACTAGTAAAACTGTCCGTGTCAAGGCTAAATATTTTGTATCCCTTTTTAAAATGTTTGCAGGTATATATACCAAACTTAAAATGTGCGAGGTGTGCAATAAGGGATGGGGAAGTGGATGTGCTGCTGATCGTGCGCGCAGAGACCGAGGGTGTGTACCAGGTAAAACTATGCCTACTGTGGGTGTACAACAAATAAGTTTATCAATGAGACCTAGCTTTCTGTCCCACTTTGCAGGGGGGCATGGAATAGCACTCTTGCAGCCAGATAAAGATGAACAGTTATTCGTTTGGATGGCAAATAATGCATCCAGTATGTTTCTTAGCACCACCCTGTCTTCCACATTGTCCACTTTCACTAGCCAAGATTCTGGACCACATAATCCTCACTCTGATACTCCATATTCCCACATGATGAGTTCCAGGAGACAAGTGATCCCACACTCGGACACTCCGAGGAACTCTTTACATTTCCATTTATTGATTCTGGCCTCTCGTCCTGCATGTTTCAAAAGGGACATGAGGAGCTCATGTGCAGTAATTCCCAAATATTTCAGCAGCCATGGTCAGAATATGATAGTGGGGAATGACATTTAGAGTCTCAAGAAGTAGATGATGATGCACAGCTGTCAAAAAGTGATGTTGGTAAATCAACAAGTGAGAAGGACAAGAGTGCGGAAGTGGAAGACCAGGTTGTAGACGATGATGTCAATGACTCAACCTGGGAAGGTGCCATGCAAGCAGCAGAGAGGGAGAGGTATCTGCAGCATCGGAGCAGGCAGGAAGAGGCAGTGGGATGGCCAGGGGGAAAAGGTGGGCAACTATTTCTCAGAGCACCCACACATGTAAAGTTGCCAGGCCAATTGGGTGTTCCACAGTCTGGGGCTTTTTTTTAAAAAGTGCAGACAATAAAAGAATGGCCATTTGCAACCTGTGCCATACCAAAATCTGCAGGGCCTGACCACTACCAGGCTGACCACTACCAGCATGCTCAGACACATGGTAGGCTCTACTTCCATCAGGGTTTCTTCCACCTTCTACACCAGTTCCTTCACCCACCACTCCTCATTCTCTATTTCCGAATTGTTATCTCGGAGCATGTCGTCCATATCATTTACAAGCTGGAAGCAATGTGGCACTGCCTTGATTAAACTAATTTGTTTAGATGACAAACAGCACATTGCCGCTGAGTTGTTGAAAGGTATAGTAGACCACACTCATTTGTGGCTCTTGCCACAGAACCTACAACAAGGCATAGTGGTGTGTTATAATGGTCGTAACATGGTGGTGGTTCTGAAGCTTGGCAAGCTCACACACATACCATGCATGACCCACATGCTTAACTTAGTAGTTCAATGGTTTCTGAAAATCTAACCAGATTTGCCTGCACTATTTGTGAAGGTATGCAATGTGTGAGCCCATTTCCCAACTCAGCTACAGCTGCCACCTTTCCAGCATGTTTTGTAGCAGCGCTTGCAAGTATCAGCTTACCGACAGGTGTGTGATGTTACCACACACTGTAATTCCACATTACATATGTTGGCAAGGCTCGTAAGCAACAGTGGGCAATAGTTGACAGCGAGCCACAATGTAGAGCCAGTATCAGTCAAGGACTGGGACACGGCTAGAGCGGTCTCTCTGTATACTCAGCGGTGACTGAACTGGTGCTGCCGCCCACCCCTATGACTGAATACCATATGGTGGAAGGCAGGGCTGTATTTCCCATTAGGCACTCGTGGGCTGGTGCCTGGGGTGGGACTCTGCGGAAGGGCGGCGCCTCAGCACTGAGGAGGTGGGTGCACTGGGGAGATGGTTGCACTGAGGAGATGGCTGCGCTAGGGAGACAGGTGCACTGAGGAGACGGGTGCACTTGGGAGATGGGTGCATTGAGGAGATGGCTGCACTAGGGAGATGGATGCACTGAGGAGACGGGTGCACTGGGGAGATGGGTGCAGTGAGGAGATGGGTGCACTGGGGAGACGGGTGCACTGGGGAGACGGGTGCACTGGGGAGACGGGTGCACTGGGGAGATGGGTGCACTGAGGAGATGGCTGTGCTAGGTAGACAGGTGCACTGAGGAGAGATGGCTGCACTGGGGAGATGGCTGCACTGAGGAGATGACTGCACTGGGGAGATGGCTGCACTAGGGAGACCGGTGCACTGGGGAGATGGCTGCACTAGGGAGACCGGTGCACTGAGGAGATGGCTGCACTAGGGAGACCGGTGCACTGGGGAGATGGGTGCACTGACGAGATGGCTGCACTGGGGATACGGGTGCACTAGGGAGACGGGTGCACTGGCGAGGCGGGTGCACTGAGGAGATGGCTACACTAGGGAGACAGGTGGACTGGGGAGACGGGTGCACTGAGGAGACGGGAGCACTGAGGAGACAGGTGCACTGAGGAGACGGCTGCACTAGGGAGACGGGTGCACTGAGGCAGATGGCTGCACTGAGGAGATGGGTGCACTTGGGAGGCGGCTGCACTAGGAAGACGGGTGCACTGGGGAGACGGGTGCACTGGGGAGACGGGTGCATTGGGGAGACGGGTGCAATGGGGAGACGGGTGCACTGGGGAGATGGGTGCACTGGGGAGACGGGTGCACTGAGGAGACGGCTGCACTGGGGAGATGGCTGCACTAGGAAGACGGGTGCACTGGGGAGACGGGTGCACTGGGGAGACGGGTGCACTGGGGAGACGGGTGCACTGGGGAGACGGGTGCACTGGGGAGATGGGTGCACTGGGGAGACGGGTGCACTGGGGAGATGGGTGCACTGAGGAGACGGCTGCACTGAAGAGACGGCTGCACTGAGGAGACGGCTGCACTGAGGAGATGGCTGCACTGGGGAGATGGCTGCACTGGAGAGACGGCTGCACTGGGGAGAATGGCAAAAATCGCTAATGTGAAAGTAGCCTAAGTGTCTGCATTAGTCATACTCACCAATGGGGGAGCCAGCACTAAAAGTGCCTAGGGCAGCATAAACTCTAAATACAGCCCTGCTGGCAGGGAGAATAAATATTATTTTCTCCCCTTTGCATTTCTCTGCGTGCTGGTGTCAGACAGCATAATAACACTGTTACCCTGCAGATTGACCACATATCTGCAGGTGAACAGCGTTATTTCTGGTTCTTATTCACAATAACAGTTTTTTGACCAGGGTTTCCCAAACTTTTACATGCCACTGTATGTATATGCCCCATGAGTAAATTTTTATCAGCCTTTGCACTTAGTACATAGACTTTACCAGTCTAGGAGACCCACTTGTTAAAAATGGGGAAATAAAAATTTCTGAGGCCCTCCTCTACGCGTCTTCTGTGGTGTACCGTATTGCAGTCCCTCCCTCTAGTTTTTGGCAGCCCTTGCACTTGGTGCAAGTCTAGGAATCCCACTACCTAACAATTTTAACAGAATATGTGAATATGTATGAAGCCCTCCTTTATGTCTAATACAGGGTGTATCGGAGTCCCTCTTCCTTCAGGTTTTTGGCAGTTCTTGCATTGTCTGCATACAGTAGGCTTTGTGAGTTTCAGAAGTCCTCTTTCATAAATAAAACAGGATATATCTGATAATATCACACAGATGACATTGTAAGTGTTAAAATTACATTTATTTGTGACTACCTTTGGGTGTAGTTTTATTTCCCCCTCTACTATGTCATCTACTAAAGTCATAGGCGATGGTGAAATATGGAGAAAGATGTCCTGGGAATTAAGAGGTGATTTTTTTTCTCTTTTAAATTTTGCCAAATGTACAATTCATTATATCGGAAAGAATGTTTCCTAACAATTTTCCCTTTCATTTTATCTTTGGTTTTGTATATTATATTGTCAGTCATTAAAAGTGGAGTAATACCCTGGCAAAACTGTTCCCGACACTGACCTGGGACTTAGAGATGCATCTAGGTGTATGCTGTATAGAACGTCATATATATATATATATATATAGAGAGAGAGAGAGCGAGAGAGAGAGAGAAAGAGAAAATGTTGCTTTTCCCTCAAATTTTTCATTTGAACAAGGTAGCAGGTGAAAATGTGCAATACAATTTGTAAGTTAATTATTCAATTTCTTTTGTGGTGGAAAATTACTGTTTCGGCTTACAACAAGGCTAGCAAGAAAAGGAGCACCATGTCATCTTTGCAGAGCCCCTGACTTGCCTAGAGAACTAAGGGCTAATAGGAAAAAATATACCTCACGTTTTGTTGTGAAATTTCTCATAAGTGTACTAATGCTCTGTACGTAATCGGTAACTAGTTGTCGGGCACAGTGGAAAGCTCAGAAGGGAAGAAGCGCCATATTGTAGTGCAGATTTGTGTGGTATGGTTTTCAGGTGCCATCAACCACTGGAAGAGCCCTTGAGGTGCTATAACAGCAGACCCCTCATAAGTGACCACATTTTACAAACTATACACCTCAATGAATTCATCTAAGGGTGCAGTTATCATATGGTCACCACGGGTGCGTCAAAGAATTTCATACATTGGGCAGTGAAGAAAAAATAATTAAATTTTTAACACCAAAAATTTGTTTTAGCTCCAGATTTTACATTTTCACAAAGGAAAATAGGTAAAAATTTGCAGTATCAATATAGTGATGCTATTTCTAACCAAGCAAGTTTTTTTTTTTTGGGGGAGGGGTTGAGGCACAACTGGAGCACGATAAATGCTGTATAAAATTCCACTGCTTAAAAAATTGCAACATTACAGTGCCAGGAAATTGTGCCCACTTCACATTTACTTCTTAGACTGCAGTATCAATATAATGATGCCATTTCTTGCCAAACAAGTTTTTTTTGTCTTTTGTGGCACAACTATAGCATGATAAATGCTGTATAAAATTTCACTGCTGAAAAAAATTGCAGTATTACTTATGCAGGAACATTTGCACACCTCAGATGGACCGGTTAGACTGCAGGAGCCATATAGCAATGCTATTGAGATCCAACCAATCTGGCCATATGTTTTTGATGCAAAACTGTTGCAGTAAAATGGTGTAAAATAGTTCTCAGGACAATTTCCAGGATTAAGAGTAAAAAGAATATTGCTAGTCCTGAGAATGGGTTTCTCTGAGTTGCAGGATGCAGCATAAAGGATGTGCAATTTGCCCTATCCTGTCTTACACAATCCTTTCAGGACAATCTCTCCCTATGTGCTGCTAACAGTAATATTACTATTGACTATCATTTGCCCTAAGAAGGGCTGTTGTTGTACTTAAAAGAAAACAATGTGGTTGAATCCATGACTAAAGGTACTGTCACACTAAGCGATCACACCAGCGATCACGACAATGACACGACCTGGCAGAGATCGTTAGTACATCGCTATATGGTCGCTAGTTAGCTTCCAAACAGGAAGATCTCACAAACGACACATCAGCGATCTGTATAACAACCTCGGCGGTCGTTGGGACCTGTCACACAGCTTGTATTGTAAAAGACCCCGACCTCGATAGGCGTGATTGAGCGCAACCTTTTCCACGCCCCTCAGCACAGATTGGTGGTCACTGTATGTCATGACTGTCTATGTCACAGCTCTCGCTTTGTGATTGGACGACCGCGTAATTAAAAGAGACATATTTGCGCTCCCTTCCATTGTTCTCGAGCGCAGTGGTTCAAACGAATTTGCTGCAGCCTTCCATTTTGCGTCCTTCCAGCCTTCAGCTTTGCTGCACCAGCGATCCATTCTGTGTCGCTATTGCGATTGGCCCGGATTTATTGATTACTTCAGGATCTCTATAGTGTCTTGTAAGGTAGGCACTTTTTTTTTCTATTTTATGATTTTTTTGTCATTTAATTTTTTTGAACTTTATTCAATATTTATATCTGTTTTTATATACAGCAGCCATGGTAGCTTTCCTGTCACCGCCCTCCGCCATCACATCTTGCGGACATTTTTTTTCCTGCCGCGCCCGCCATCGCCATTTTTTCCAGCTGTGTTCACAGTTGTCTGCCATCTCTGCATTTTTTGGGGGCAGCCATTTTTGTTTCTGCAGCACCCACCACCGCCATTTTTTACAGCTGTGTTAACGGTTGTCGTCCTTCTCAGAATATTTTTGGGACAGCCATTTTTGTTTCTGCCGCGCCCACCATCACCATTTTATCCTGCTGTGTTAACAGTTGTCGGCCTTCTCAGAATATTTTTGGGACAGCCATTTTTGTTTCTGCCGCGCCCACCATCGCCATTTTTTCCAACTGTGTTAACAGTTGTCTGCCATCTCTGAATTTTTTTTGAGGCAGCCATTTTTGTTTCTGACGCGCCCACCACCACCAATTAATGATCCTAGCTGTGTTTTAAGTTGTAGGCTATGTACGCATTTTATTTTATCATACCTTTCAATAAAACAAATGCTACTTGTATTGGGCTGTTTTCACATAATCCTTTTTTTTTTTTCAGATGGCTGATAAGCAAGATTTCCTGCAGGACTTCATTGAGATGTACCGCTCGATGCGTTGCTTATGGAAAATAAAATCGGTGGATTGTAGCAACAGGATTAAAAAGAAGGAGGCTTACCAAAAACCATTACCCCAATGAGCCAGTGGGTGAGTCATCGGTCAAGAAAAGAATTCAGACCCTCCGCGCTGTATACCATAAAGAACTAAACAAAGTGGCGAATTCAAGCAAGTCAGAAGCAGGGTCAGAAGATGTATATGTCCCCAAACTTTGGTACTTTGATCTGCTTGCTTTCACAAGGGACCAAGAAGTACCGAGACAAATGGCATCTATGTTGGCACCAGACCCTGTGATCCAGCAGGACTCCCCTGTCAGAGATGTAAGTACCTATCTTGTAGTACACATAGGAATGTACATGCCATTTTGGAATAGAATTATAAAAATGAATTAGGAAAAATCTACACACTAGCAAATAGTTATCCCATAACATACTGATAATTAATCACGTTGAAAATTAGAGGCCTATGTATTTAACATACCATTGAAGGACTGTTAATAACTAGTGTTGAGCATTCCGATACCGCAAGTATCGGGTATCGGCCGATATTAGCGGTATCGGAATTCCGATACTTAGTTCCGATACTTTTGTCATATCGGATTCCGGAATCGGAATCGGAATAGGAAGTTCCCATCATGCTATGAGCCTGCTTGCTTTGATTAAGCCAATGGGAATCCTCCGAAGTGTGGGCACATCCTGTTAGGCATGTAGGCATGTTAACTATTGGCATGGCTGTGATTGGCTGCCGAAATGATGTCATGATGCACTATAAAAGCCACCGCAGCCGCCATTTCTGGTCACTCTGCTGTGAATTCAGTTAGGGACAGGCTGCTGTAGAAGACTGTGAGGGACAGTTAGAAATAGCGATTCCACCAAACATCTAGTGCTTTACCCAGGCTACATAAACCACCACTGTAGCCTTCTTTGCCCTAGCAGCAGTGTTCACAGCTGTCTGCAAGGGCTGTGTGAGTGCAGCTCACGCTGTGGAGTGGGTCCTGCAGCCACGTCAGGCTGTAGGCCACCCAGTGTGATCACTGCTGCCTCATACATCTTTTATTTTTTGAGCTGCATTTTTTACATAATTTCAATCTAGTGTGCTTCCATCCGTATCCATATACGTTGGTTGCAAACACTAGTAGTAGACAGCGGAGCCTTTCTGCAGCCTTTCAGTGCTAGTGTCCACTTTGCTGCACTGTTCACGGCTGTCTGAGAGGTCTCTGACTGTGTGTGAGTGCAGCTCACGCTGAGTAGTGTGTCCTGCAGCTACGTCTGGCTGTAGGACGCTCAGCGTGCGTCAGTGCCTCACACATATTTTTATTTGAGTGCAGCTCATTTTTTCTTCTATTAGTGTGCATCCATCCGTCTCCATCTACGGTGGTTGCAAACACTATATAGGAGTACACAGCGGAGCCTTTCTGCAGCCTGTCAGTGCCAGTGCCCACTTAGCTGCACTGTTGATGGCTGTCTGAGAGGCCTCTGACTGTGTGTGAGTGCAGCTCACGCTGAGTAGAGTGTCCTGCAGCTACGTCTGGTTGTAGGACGCTCAACGTGCGTCACTGCCTCACACATATTTGTCTTTGAGTGCAGCTCATTTTTTCTTCTCCTATTAGTGTGCATCCATCCGTATCCATCAACATTGGTTGGTTGCAAACACTATATAGGAGTAGATAGAGGAGCCTTTTTTTCTGGCTTGTGCCCTGCCGGCGCAGCCAGATTAGTATTACCCAATTTTTTTGGAGCCTCATCTTTTGCATTGTAGGTTACCTGCCTGCATTGTAATAGCTCCAAAAAGTTGGTGATACTATCAGTTTCAATTCTTTGTTCACATACTTTGAGTTTGTTTCCAACAAAGAAACCACAAAAAAAGTTCACCAAACACTACATTTGGAACTTGTGTAGGCCACATCAGCTCCTATTAAAGTCTAGTCCACACACACACACTTCATAAAATTAGTGTTTCTTGTACCTGTAACCAGCTGTTCAGGAATAAGCACACTAAGGCCCCCCTTTGTACTTTTTTGCCTATCTTAAGCAGTCTTGCAAGATGAAGAAGGCAGGGAGTAAGGCGCGTGGGCGTGGGCGTGGAGTTTCAGCAGGGAGAGGACGTGGGGATTCTGCAGGGAGAGGACGTGGGGATTCTACAGGTAGAGGACGTGGGGATTCTGGGCCTGCTGCGGGCACCAGTGGATCAGCATCCCCCAGTTTTAGCAGGCAACAGTCCTTTATGCGCAGCTTTGTAGGACCTCAACGTACCCCACTGCTGCGGGAGGAACAAATTGAAGCCGTTGTCGGATGGATGGCAGCTAACGCATCGACTTCAATTACTTCCGCATCCTCTCAGGGTCAGAGCACCGAAGAGCAACCATCTGTCTCTTCACCACCTGCCAAAGTGCCCAGGCAGTCAGAGAGACATGGACAGGAGCCATCACAGTCTCTACTTCTGTTCTCGGAATCTGTTGGCTTGGAAAGAGGGGGCCAGCCAAGCAGCATTCGTGAATGTGAAGAAGAGGGAGTATGCAGTGATGCGCAACTTCTTTGTCCCTCTGAATCTGAAGAGGCGAGTGGGCCAGTGCCTATGGTCAGCACACCTCAGTACGCATCAGATGATGACGAGACTCAGTTGCCACTTTCTGGTGCGTACGGTGCTGGCGAGACAACCCCGGAGAAGCAGCTGTTTGAAGAGGGGAGGGAAGATGATGAGGTCCTTGACCCATCATGGCGTGAGCAACAGGAAGGTGGTGGGAGCAGCTCGGAGGAAGAGATTCCCCTACCGGCCAAAACAGGAGGCAGAGGGAGGGGGAAGACTTGGTTGCCTGTACCCTCCACTTCGGCACCCGTTAGGAGCATTCCTCCTTCCAAAGGCAAACCGGGCGCTCACAAGAGTTGCAGTGCGTGGTCCTTTTTTGACACAGTTGCAGATGACATTTGCTTTGTCAAATGCAAGCTGTGTCATCAGAGAGTCAAAAGAGGGAGAAATGTCAGCAACCTCAATACCACAAATATGTGGAAACATGTGCGCACCAAGCACGAGTTGGAGTTGCAGAGACACCCTGAAGACGTAGGCCAACGTACAGCACCACCTACCACCTCTTCAGTTCGTGTTGGGCTCTCTTCCTCCAGCTCACACACTGCTGGTTCGGCTTCCTCACAGGATCGCCAAGGAAGAACCTCTGCCACTGTTGTCCGGAGACCCTGTCAGATTACACCCATAGCAGCACGTTCCCATCCATCACAGCCATCGGTAGCACAGGCATGGGATAAAAGGCGCCCTTACTCGGCAAACCATCCCCGAGCACAGTCTCTGAATGCTGGCATTGCCAAACTTCTGGCAGTTGAAATGCTGTCATTCAGGCTGGTGGACACTGACACCTTCCGGGACTTAATGGCATTGGCAGTCCCCCAATACAACGTGCCCAGCCGCTTTTATTTCAGCAGGCGAGCCGTCCCTGCCCTGCAGAAACATGTTGAGGGCAAAATAAAACATGCGCTACTAAACGCCGTTAGTAGCAAGGTCCACCTGACCACCGATGCGTGGACCAGTAACCATGGACAGGGACGATACCTTTCCCTCACTGCCCACTGGGTCAATGTTGTGGAGCCAGGTACGGATCTGGAGAGTGGCGCTGTACGTGTTCTTCCAACGCCACGGATTGCAGGACTCCAGTCTGTACACATAGACTCCTCCTCCTACTCAAGTTCCTCAGAAACAGCAGAGCAGGAGCCTGTTACGACCGATATGAGCACAGCCGTGGCCAAACGTCAACAGGCTGTACTCAAATTAATTTCTTTGGGGAATCGAAGCCACACAGCGCAGGAGCTCTGGAATGCTATCAAGCTGGAGAGCGATGTGTGGTTTGGGCCAGCGAATCTCCAGCCGGGCTTGGTAGTGTGTGACAATGGCCGAAATCTGGTGGCAGCTCTTGGCCTAGGCAACCTCACACACATCCCATGTCTGGCACATGTTCTTAACTTGGTCGTGCAGAGCTTTCTGAGGGACTATCCGGATCTTGCTGCACTGTTGCACAAGGTCCGCATAGAGTGCGCTCACTTGCGACGTTCCAGCACGGCAAGATCGCGCCTCGCTGCTCTGCAGCGACGATTTGGCCTTCCGGAACATCGCATCATATGTGACCTACCCACCCAGTGGAATTCAACGTTACATATGTTGGAGCGGTTGTGTGAGCAGCAGGCAGCAGTCATGGAGTACCAGCTGCATCAGGCGCAAACAAGTCGCACTGTGCGCCGTTCACACTTCAGCACCATTGAGTGGGCCTCTATGAAGGACATCTGCCTCGTTTTGCGTGCCTTCGATGAATCCACGCGGATGGCGAGTGCAGATGATGCACTAGTCAGCATGACTGTCCCCCTTATCTGCCTGCTTCAAAGAACACTGCAAGCACTAAGGGAGGAGGTTTTGGAAGAGGTGGAGGATGAGGAGTCCCAAATGCCATCTGCTTCTGGACAGTCTGCGCTACGTGTTTCCTCACAAAGGCCTAGGCAGGGGACACTTTGTGAGGAGGATGAGGAGGAGTCGATGGAGGAGGAAGACATCTCTCCAGAGGAGGGAGGTACACAAACCTCTACTCAGTATGTACAGCGAGGGTGGGGTGATGCAGAGCAGGCCGAGGTCACGCCTCAAACAGGGGACAGCGGTTCTTTGGCAGTTGGGAGTCTGCAGCACATGGTTGATTTCATGCTGCAGTGCCTGAGAAACGACCGCCGCATCGCCCACATTCTCGTCTCGGCTGATTATTGGGTGTACACCCTCCTAGATCCTCGCTACCGGGACAGCGTACAAAGGCTCATACCAACGTTGAACCGGGAGCGTAAAATGCGGGAGTACGAAGAGTCACTGGTGCAGTCCATAATGTTTTCCATTCCACCCGACAGCATTGTTGCTAGTGCTTTACAAAGCAGCTCTGTGCGTCGAGGCAGTGGAGGAAACTCTGCACAAAGAGGGAGCAGAGGCAGCGCCGCAGCACAAGGCAAGACCACTATGGCCCAAATGTGGCAAAGTTTTGTGTGTCCACCACAATTGTCTACACCATCAGCGACGCCTCGAGTCAGCAGGAGGCAACGCTTCCGTCAGATGGTGTCAGACTACATGTCTTGCCCTGTCGCTGTACTCCCAGATGGCTCTTCCCCCTTCAAGTTTTGGGTCTCTAAGCTGGATACATGGCCAGAGCTTAGCCAGTATGCATTGGAGGTGCTGGCTTGCCCTGCTGCCAGTGTATTATCTGAACGTGTCTTTAGTGCCGCAGGTGGTGTACTAACAGACCGTCGCACGCGACTATCTTCCGATAATGTTGACCGGCTGACTTTTCTGAAAATGAACAAGGCCTGGATCTCCAAAGACTTTGCCATTCCTCTTACAGACTAAATTAGTGGTTGGCAACTGTATCCAGGTCTGCTGGTGTGTTCATTTTTCTACCACCTGAACTATAATCCCTTTGCTTCAACACAGCCAGTTGTCGCTCAGATGTGTCGTCTGCACAGAGAAACACACTAGCTCCTGTGTTAGTGGGGTTCAGTAATGCCAGCTGATCCCCTGCTGTGTGGACGGCAAAGTCACCAGCTCCATCAACATTCAAACCACTACTGATTTTTAACCGTGCCCAACTTAGGTCTCTGGCTCCACTGTCTCTACTATTTCCCCTGACCTCCAACCCCGCCATCTACATCTCTGAAGTGGCGTCAGCACAATCTACACTTGTTCCTGTGTTCCTGTGGCTCAGTCCCATCAGTTTATCCCCTGATGTGTGTCCGGCAAGGTCTCCTGCTCTGTCCACATTCCCATAACCAGTAGTGGGAATGAGGACAGAGCTGGCGAACTTGCCGGACAAACATCAGGGGATCAACTGACGGGACTGAGCACCAGTAACACAGGAACAAGTGTAGATTGTGCTGACGCCACTTCAGACATGTAGCTGGCGGGGTTGGAGGCCAGGGTAAATAGTAGAGACAGTGGAGCCAGAGGCCTAAGTGGAGCATGGTTAGAATCAGTAGTAGTCCACAACCTCCATAAAAACCGCTGCCCATTGGCCTCTGCATGCGGCATGCGTAATCCTGGGCTCCAACAGCGTCAGTTGGTGTTCAGAAGTGTCGTCTCCACAGAGCCAAACACATTCGTTAGAGTGTTAGTGGGGTTCAGCACTGCCAGCTGTTCCCCTGCTGTGGAGATGGCAAGTCTCCTGCTGCCTTCACCTGCCAAAATCCAGTAGGCCACAGCCTGCTCCTCGCCTAATCCTGGGCTCCAACAGCGTCAGTTGGTGTTCAGAAGTGTCGTCTCCACAGAGCGAAACACATTCGTTAGAGTGTTAGTGGGGTTCAGCACTGCCAGCTGTTCCCCTGCTGTGGAGATGGCAAGTCTCCTGCTGCCTTCACCTGCCAAAATCCAGTAGGCCACAGCCTGCTCCTCGCCTAATCCTGGGCTCCAACAGTGTCAGTTGGTGTTCAGAAGTGTCGTCTCCACAGAGCGAAACACATTCGTTAGAGTGTTAGTGGGGTTCAGCACTGCCAGCTGTTCCCCTGCTGTGGAGATGGCAAGTCTCCTGCTGCCTTCACCTGCCAAAATCCAGTAGGCCACAGCCTGCTCCTCGCCTAATCCTGGGCTCCAACAGCGTCAGTTGGTGTTCAGAAGTGTCGTCTCCACAGAGCCAAACACATTCGTTCAAGTGTTAGTGGGGTTCATCATTGCCAGCTGATCCCCTGCTGTGGAGATGGCAGTCTCTCCTGCTGTCTCCGCATTACAAAGACAGTAGGCCTCTGCCTACACCCTCCTATTTCCTGGGCTTCAACACAGCCAGTTGTAGTTCGGAAGTGCCGTCCACACGGAAAGAGATACTTGCTCCCGTGTCTCAGTGGGGTTCAGTAACGTCAGCTGGTCCCCTGCTGTGTGGATGGCAGTCTCTCCTGCTGTCACCTCATTCAAAATACAGTAGGCCTCTGCCTACACCCTCCTATTTCCTGGGCTTCAACACAGCCAGTTGTAGTTCGGAAGTGCCGTCCACACGGAAAGAGATACTTGCTCCCGTGTCTCAGTGGGGTTCAGTAACGTCAGCTGATCCCCTGCTGTGTGGATGGCAGTCTCTCCTGCTGTCACCTCATTCAAAATACAGTAGGCCTCTGTCTACACCCTCCTATTTCCTGGGCTTCAACACAGCCAGTTGTAGTTCGGAAGTGCCGTCCACACGGAAAGTGATACTTGCTCCCGTGTCTCAGTGGGGTTCAGTAACGTCAGCTGATCCCCTGCTGTGTGGATGGCAGTCTCTCCTGCTGTCACCTCATTCAAAATACAGTAGGCCTCTGCCTACACCCTCCTATTTCCTGGGCTTCAACACAGCCAGTTGTAGTTCGGAAGTGCCGTCCACACGGAAAGAGATACTTGCTCCCGTGTCTCAGTGGGGTTCAGTAACGTCAGCTGATCCCCTGCTGTGTGGATGGCAGTCTCTCCTGCTGTCACCTCATTCAAAATACAGTAGGCCTCTGCCTACACCCTCCTATTTCCTGGGCTTCAACACAGCCAGTTGTAGTTCGGAAGTGCCGTCCACACGGAAAGAGATACTTGCTCCCGTGTCTCAGTGGGGTTCAGTAACGTCAGCTGATCCCCTGCTGTGTGGATGGCAGTCTCTCCTGCTGTCACCTCATTCAAAATACAGTAGGCCTCTGCCTACACCCTCCTATTTCCTGGGCTTCAACACAGCCAGTTGTAGTTCGGAAGTGCCGTCCACACGGAAAGAGATACTTGCTCCCGTGTCTCAGTGGGGTTCAGTAACGTCAGCTGATCCCCTGCTGTGTGGATGGCAGTCTCTCCTGCTGTAACCTCATTCAAAATACAGTAGGCCTCTGCCTACACCCTCCTATTTCCTGGGCTTCAACACAGCCAGTTGTAGTTCGGAAGTGCCGTCCACACGGAAAGAGATACTTGCTCCCGTGTCTCAGTGGGGTTCAGTAACGTCAGCTGATCCCCTGCTGTGTGGATGGCAGTCTCTCCTGCTGTCACCTCATTCAAAATACAGTAGGCCTCTGCCTACACCCTCCTATTTCCTGGGCTTCAACACAGCCAGTTGTAGTTCGGAAGTGCCGTCCACACGGAAAGAGATACTTGCTCCCGTGTCTCAGTGGGGTTCAGTAACGTCAGCTGATCCCCTGCTGTGTGGATGGCAGTCTCTCCTGCTGTCACCTCATTCAAAATACAGTAGGCCTCTGCCTACACCCTACTATTTCCTGGGCTTCAACACAGCCAGTTGTAGTTCGGAAGTGCCGTCCACACGGAAAGAGATACTTGCTCCCGTGTCTCAGTGGGGTTCAGTAACGTCAGCTGATCCCCTGCTGTGTGGATGGCAGTCTCTCCTGCTGTCACCTCATTCAAAATACAGTAGGCCTCTGCCTACACCCTCCTATTTCCTGGGCTTCAACACAGCCAGTTGTAGTTCGGAAGTGCCGTCCACACGGAAAGAGATACTTGCTCCCGTGTCTCAGTGGGGTTCAGTAACGTCAGCTGATCCCCTGCTGTGTGGATGGCAAAGTCTCCTGCTGCCTACACAGTCGTACCACTACTGATTTTTAACCGTGCTCCAATTAGGCCTGTGGCTCCACTGTCTCTCGTATTTCCCCTGTCCTCCAACCCTGCCAGTTACAGCTCCGAAGTGGCGTCTGCACAATCCACACTTGTTCCTGTGTTACAGGTGTTAAGTCCGGTCAGTTAATCCCCTGATGTGCGTCCGGCAATGTCGCCTGCTCTGTCCACATTCCCATTATGGGAATGTGGACAGAGCAGGCGACATTGCCGGACACACATCAGGGGATTAACTGACCGGACTGAACACCTGTAACACAGGAACAAGTGTGGATTGTGCAGACGCCACTTCGGAGCTGTAACTGGCGGGGTTGGAGGACAGGGGAAATACGAAAATCAGTGAAGCCACAGGCCTAAGTGGAGCTTGGTTCAAATTAGTAGTCTACAACCGATCTTAAAATTTCTTCAATGCAGCCTCAGCCTGCTCCGTGCTTGTCCCTGGGCTTCAACACAGCCAGTTGTTGCTCGGAAGTGCCGTCTTCACAGAGTAAAACACTAGCTCCTGTGTTTGTGGGGTTCAGTAACGTCAGCTGTTCCCCTGCTGTTTTGATGGCAATCTGTCCTGCTGCCTCCCAATTGACAGCACATCAGGCCTCAGCCTGCTAAGTGCTTGTCCTGGGCTCCAACATCGCCAGTTGCTGCTCATAACTGACTTTGGCACGGGTACTCCCTCCTGCCCAGCTTGGTTCCAGCCCTGCCTGCTGTTTCCGGGAAGTGTCAATGTCAGTTTGCCACCCCAAGTTGCCATGTCGTGTTGCGGTTGGGTTAGCCGAGGCTAGGGTGCCAGCAGTTTAGGTGCTTCCTATGTGGACTGCGGGTTCTGGTAAGAAAGGCTTGTTCCATAGTGCCAGTAGGACAAGCACCCCCTGTAGGACTGTGTGATTCGGTAACTGCGGCCAGCTTGCGGCATGCCAACTTTGCTTTTCAGGGGTAACTTCTGATACCCCTCCGGGTTCCAGCACCGTCAGCTGGTTCTCGTCAGAGCCTTTGGCCTAGGTGCCTCCATCTCGGTATCCGAGTTCCGGCAACGTCTGCTGGTCCTTGGCAGTGCTTTGTAGCACAGGTACCTCCTGCTTAGTAACCGGGTTCCAGCACCGTCAGCTGGTCCTCGGTTGTGCCATTGGCTCTTATTCCTTCTGCTGCCCCTCCGGGTGCCAGCACTGTCAGCTGGTCCTCGCTATTTCCATTTGCTCTTGCAGCTTATGCTACCCCTCCGGGTTCCAGCACCGTCAGCTGGTTCTCATCAGAGCCTTTGGCCTAGGTGCCTCCATCTCGGTATCCGAGTTCCGGCAACGTCTGCTGGTCCTTGGTAGTGCTTTGTAGCACAGGTACCTCCTGCTTAGTAACCGGGTTCCAGCACCGTCAGCTGGTCCTCGGTTGTGCCATTGGCTCTTATTCCTTCTGCTGCCCCTCCGGGTGCCAGCACTGTCAGCTGGTCCTCGCTATTTCCATTTGCTCTTGCAGCTTATGCTACCCCTCCGGGTTCCAGCACCGTCAGCTGGTTCTCGTCAGAGCCTTTGGCCTAGGTGCCTCCATCTCGGTATCCGAGTTCCGGCAACGTCTGCTGGTCCTTGGTAGTGCTTTGTAGCACAGGTACTTCCTGCTTAGTAACCGGGTTCCAGCACCATCAGCTGGTCCTCGGTAGTGCCATTGGCTCTTGTTCCTTCTGCTGCCCCTCCGGGTGCCAGTACCGTCAGCTGGTTCAAGAGGACAAAGAACAGGAAGACAACCACCAAGATGCAGAACAACAAGAGAGAGAAGACAAAGAAGCATAAAAAAAACAAAGCAGAAGAACATTAAGCATAAGACTAATACTCTGAGCAAATGATATTATCTTATTTATAAGCAGAAGAAGACTAAGCAGTGTATGGGGGTGAGTCCGTTCCTCCTCGTGGTGCCCCTGGAAAAGGCCTGCTGCTGCAGGCCAAACTGAACGCGGACAAATCCTGTTGTAAATCTTTTGTGACAGGCAGAACGGAAGGTGTAAACTTCTAACTTTTCTAGATAACAACTACAGGAATGCCTGACACAAACAAGAATATGATGAAGAAGAATAGGAAGAAGATGAAGAAGTTGAATATGTAGAATAATAATTGTTGAATAAGAAGAATATGAAGAATGTAAGAAAAGGAAGAAGAAGAAGAAGAATGTAAAAAAAGGAAGTAGAAGAATTTAAAAAAGGAAGAAGAAGAAGAATATAAAAAAAGGAATAAGAAGAAGAATGTAAAAAAAGGAAGAAGAAGAAGAATGTAAAAAAAGGAAGTAGAAGAATGTAAAAAAAGGAAGAAGAAGAAGAAGAATGTAAAAAAAGGAATAAGAAGAAGAAGAAGAAGGTAAAAAAAGGAAGAAGAATAAGAAAGAAGAAGAAAGAAGAAAGAAGAAGAAGACATACATGTCTGGCAAAATATAAATGAGGCTAACATAGTCAATATCTTTGTAACTCCTAACATCTTTAAAAAAAAAGTTTAATTCCTGCTATTCCATTTGATTGGGCTAAACCTCTATGGCTTTAATGTCTCCTCCACCTCCCACAATACATTCTACATTATTCTTAGTTGTTTTTCTTCATGTAGAATTAACCTACAAGGAAAGAAAGGGTTTTTTTTAATTCCGATATTTTGGCCCCATTGACTTGCATTGGTTCCCGGTATCGGAATCGGCGATACCGATACTTTTTTTTAAGATCGGCCGATCCATTCCGATCCGATATTTTCAAGTATCGGCTGGTATCGCTCAACTCTATTAATAACCATTGATACTAGTCCTGTTATCACATTTTTGCTGTATGTTGGTGTTATAGTGTGAAGATTAATTTCTTTTGCTTTGTGATGTAACATGTTTTTTCTGTACATGCAGGACACAGAAGAGGCTGTCATCACACCTCTGCTATTCCCGCCAGTACAAGACAGTATGGCAACGGTGCAAGAGGAGGAAACAGTTGAGCCACCATCCCCATCTGTGCCGAGGCGACTCACATTTTCTGGTCGAAAAAGGAAGGCCCCTACCTCGGCTACTCCAGAATTTATTCAACTTGCGAAAAAAGTACTAACTACACCCCAGAACTTTACCGGCTTTGCGTACTATGCTAGTGAAAAGCTGCCAACACTCGATCCAATACAGCGTGTTCATGCTGAAAGGCTTATGCTCGAGGTGTTGAGTCAAGCAGCAACCTGGAAACTCACTGACACGTCTGCGGTTACGGACAGAAATCACTACCCACAATACTCTTGGCCGCACAATCCTGAGCCTCTTGAACCTACAATGAGGAGGGGGATAGACCATCAACACAACCCAAGCCTTGTTCCCCCACCTTTTTTTTATACTCCGCCAAGGCAACGTGGTAATGAAAACGATACATATTACCAACAGTTGTAGTTCTGCAAATATTTTGTTAAGTTTTTTTTCTGTATATATATTTTTTAAAAATTGTTTAATTATTTTTAATAAAAATGTTATTTTTCAACTGAATAGAGGTATCTTTTTCTTGTTTTTGTTTGTTATTTGAACATTATTTTAAACTACAATAAAAAGATGGCCGTACACATTAAAATCTTTAACAATAAATACGACCCAGCCGCTTATATAAACTGAAAATATATAAATATATATTTGTGACATATTTATATTACATATGTAAATTATTTTTTTTTGAACATTATAACACATTTCTTTAACCAAAAAAAACCATTAATAAAACAACAACAAAAAAATTACTGGGTACTGCCACCCTCATGTAGGCCTGCCAAGTACCTCTCCAGCATCACTCCGTGCATGTCCATGGCTGCCAGAGTGACAGCCATAGCTGCTCTCATCCGCCGGTGAGATGCCAGCAGGGCCTGTGCAGTGGGGATTTCTGTTGATTAAATGAGAAACATAAACCTGTCAATTATTGACACACTACAAACAACCATTTACCTTTTGTTATTTTTACACTTACGGTATTGCGGCGGCTCTGTTGCCTCAGGTGAGGGGCACCAAACCACTGGCACCAATGGCTATGGGACCAAAAGGAAAATATTTAACGACAACCCTCCATGCTTTCCAAAGCGAATCGTTCAAGTACCCCTTTTTTGCTTTTTTATTTTTTTAATAAATAATTGCTTTAATTACCAGATGGAGAGCCTGCAGCGATATTATGGAGTGAAGATGGGCTGGCAGCGGGCGAAGGGGTGGGCGGTGATCCGTGATGATCCCATGGTGATGCTGGGGCTGTTGGTGTTGCTGCCCGCGATGGCAGGCTTGATGGTGATGGTGTTCGTACAAATAGGGAATACAAACCATTGATATCTGAATGTAAAATGCTGGCTTTCAAAGTTTAAAAAAAAATCTGTGCCGAATATAGTTAAGCAAGTTTTAAAATCGTCACCGGTATTAGAATACCGCTAACAACTATTGAATAATAACAAGTATTCTTGTTCTTCTCAATTTTTTAATGTTCTGTGGTACTCTTTTTGAGTTCTGCTTTTAACCCACAGCAATAAACCTTTTTTATTTTTTATTTTACTACTTTACTAACATTTAAAATTTTATGTTACTTTTAATTTAAAAAAGTTTATCTTTAAATAAAATAAAAATCTTTAGATGTGCATCTTTATTTACAAGTTACACCTAAAAAAAATATATTATTCACACTTCTTTTTATTTTCATTTTCACTTTCACTTTCACTTTCATTATACCACATTGCAAAGCCCCAGCATAACAGCTAATGCCACCATGCTCACTGTTTACAATTTGATCCTTGTCAAAAGCAGTACGTGCCACGTCAGATATCAAGCGGTTAAGTACACATCCATAGACAACATACGACTAAAAAAAAAAAAAAAAATTGCAGATCCTGTCAAAAACACTCACCCTCTCTCCTTTGGTTTTCGGACCGAATGGGGGCTATGCGCTGACTTGAGCGGTAACGCAGATCCGCCAATTTTTTTCTGATCTGCATCGTGGTCCACTGTATGCCAAAGTTGCGCATTAGGCCTCTTAATTTTTTTAACACGCGCTTCTTGTGAAGCATGGGCCGGCCGTGTGTTGCGCATTCATAGTCCCGCTCATCTACCTGCTGTATTAGATAACGTACCTCGAGCTCCCCCCAAGGTACAGAACGCCTGGAAGCCATGTTGTTTACAAATTTGTTCTCCAGGCCGCATTAACGCCGCCCACCTGAGCGTCATGACGTCACGGCGCACGGGAACACTGATGTGACATAGTTATCCCGCGGCCAACATCTACGTTTATAAATTCATATTTGGCATTAGCAAGGGCCATGAGGATCACGCTGAAGTAGCCCTTGTAGTTATAGAAATAGCTTCCGCTGGTGGTTGCGTAATCCGCACATGTTTGCCATCCAAGGCACCACCACAGTTTGAGAACTGCCAAATACGTTCAAAATCCATTGCAATTTTTTGCCATTCCGCCATGGATTTTGGAAAAGGCATGTAGCTTCGTAGACTGTGGACGATGGCGTTGCATGTCTCTGGAATTAACACACTGAGGAGTGATCGAGAAACAGCAGCTGAAAATTGCAAGTCTTTCATTGAACGTCCAGTTGCCAGGAATCGCAGCGTGACTGCCAAACGTTCCTCTGCTGAAACAGCTGCACGCATCTTGGTATCCTGCCGTTCAATGAGTGGCCTCACACATTCCAGTATCAGCTTGAATGAATCCTCCGACATGCGTAGATAATTTCGGAAATCCTGCGGATTCTTCTCCTGCAACTCCCTCACTAGATGCATGTCTGTGAATTTGGACCTTTGCTCCAGCCATTCTCTGGTCCATCTGCGACACTTTCGTTTGGAATGCCTCTTTTCCATCCGCGCCTCTTCTTGCCGATCTCCCTCCATCAGTAATGCAGCTGCCACAATCACACGCTCCGCGGTGGTCATGTTCATTATGAGCAACCTGCCCGGTAAAGAACAGAAAAGTTTAATTAAGTATACAAAAAAAAAGTTAAGAGTAATTTCATAGTGTTAACATTGCATTTGTTAACACTGAAAAAACAAGCGAGCTTACAAAAGCCGAAAATGGCGGGGGTGGGCGCGGCTGTCAAAAGATTGCTAGGTCATCAAAAGTTATAGAGGATCAAATATTACAAATAGATTACCTCACAAAGCAACAAAGATACAAAAATTGCAGGGGTGGGCGCGGCAAAAAAAAGAACAATTTCCCAGCAACACGTCTGTATATATAAGAAAAGGTGTGTTAAGATTCCAAAAAAAAAAAAAAACATCACAAACAATAGGTACCTTGCAAGGGAAAACCAAAAATCAAGAAGGTATAAATTCCAATGATGAAGCGCAGCAGCGACTCAGACTGGATCACAAAAAACCAGCCACACACGATAGTATCTTCGCAACAACGCACAAAGGACTAGCACCAGAACGTTGGAGTAATCCACAAAGCGCGCTGGAACAATGGATGGGGGCGCAGTTTGACGTTTTCATTTATTGCTGAGGTGATGTTGTGGCCACCAATCAGAGCTGAGGGGCATTTCAAAAGAAAACCTAGTCCCGCCTGCGCCGCTGACATATGAGTCACCAACGAGGTCGTTCGTCGTTCATAAATGGTGTCAAACTCAGCGATTCAGGCTCACCAGCAGGACTCCAACGATCAAAATACGGTCCAGAACGTTCGTGCACGATCAGCGACATCGCAGCGGGGGCCACGTCGCCGCTACATGTCACACACAGAGACATCGTCAGCAATGTCGATGCTGCGTCATAAAATCGGTGTCGCTTAAGCGATATGGCTAGCGATCTCGCTTAGTGTGACATGGCCTAATAGAGCAAGAAAAAGTCAAACCCATAAAAGTGACCACCTCAATTGCATAAGAAATATATATATATACCAAATATATGTGTAATACAAAATTTGAATTTTTATTATTCACCAAAAAAATACATACAGAGACAGAACAAAAAACACATATAGTATAAAAACAGTTAAAATTGCATCTGTGTGCAAAAGAGACCCAAGACCCAATGCCACACCTCAGTAAAAAGGCAATGGCAAACCACAGCAGGCTCCCATAAAAGGCGCTGAATGAATAAATATAATTGGCTTTAGAAATGTATGCCTACAATTGTATAAGCATATATCACAAGAAACTTATATAAATATAATATGTGCAAAAAAAAATTTTGCATATATAGAGAGTGACAAATGACAAAATTTAACAATGAGCATACAATACCAAAAGAGGGTCCAACAGCATTTGTGATCAAAAATTGGTTTGGAATAAGTATCCAGTTGCTAATATGAAGCAATGGTAACCCCTCAAAGGGGGGAATTTTATCACTGAGTCAAATGTGATGGACATATAACGAAGAGAAATGTCCAATAGATGGTAAGACTGAATAAGTGTGTAAAAACACACTAAGTGTCACTGTCACGCGTGTGTCTGGACGCAGCGAGTACCGCAAGGCGAACCCATATGACACACGTGACCCTGGATACACCGCCTCCAGTGGGGCGAATTTAAATAATAAGACGTGCAGCTGGATACACCGCCTCCAACAGGAGAATTTAGGTATTACACGTAAATCTGGAAACCCCGCCTCCAGTAAGGAGAATTTAAATAATAAAGGGGAAACCTGGGTAACATTAACAATGGAGGACCCTGCAATAGGGAAACGGGGAAGTGGAGACCTCCTGCACTCCCCTGAGCCAGTGTCCCTGCACTCCTAACTTTCCCTATGCCGGTTCTGCACCGGGTGACGCACAGGATACCTTTTAACCCTAGCTCGCCCTGCACCTAAACCCTCACTAGGGAATTGGTCGGTGCGGAAACTAATCCCACCACTGCACTAAACACACATGAGGAAAAATGACAATACAGGGGAAACACCACTTAGCTTTGCTCTGTTGCGTACGCTCCTAGCAACAGAGCTCACCACCTGCATGCATCTTCTCCTCCACCCGGATCCATCACCATAACCGGATCCATCACCATAGTGCAGCCTTGGAGCAGAGTCCACCACCAGTTGCAACTGCCCAGTAAACAGAGTCCCAAAGATGAGTCCAGCTTCTGCCAAAAAGTCGAGCATGCTTGAGTCCAGCTCTCAGCAACCAAGTCCAGCATGGTGAGTGCAACTCTCACCATAGTCGCCACTCCACCAAGCCATGCAAGCACTTCCTGCCGACACCATGAACTGCGACTCCACCACGCTATGCCAGCCCTTCTTCCAGACACCATTGTTGAACTCCACCAATCCATGCCAGCACTCCTTGCAGACTCCATAGCTGACTCAACCCCTCTGGCTGGGCTGCCCAGGACTCTTGTTCCACTCCTTCACCACCCAGGCTTGCTTCCCAAATGACGAACTCACAATATCACCAACGCTGACCAAACACACCTGACACTCTTTTATAGAGCCTCACACCTGATTGGTAATTACGTGCACATTAAACCAAAGAAGTAAAGTGCGATACCACTCACCATCACCGGGGCAACTTAGAACAAATGACACCACAGTGCAATAATTCTAATGGCCACCGGGGGCAATCACACCACTTTGGCTCACAGCCAAAGGAAAAAAGTTCAATTTGTCCATTTAACTTGTCAGATCCAGCCTGGATCATGACACTAAGGGCAGTTTCACACGTCAGTGTCTCCGGTATGTGTAGTGACAGTTTTCTCACGTACCGGAGACACTGACCCATGTAGACACATTCTAATGAATGTGTCTATGCAGATGTCAGCGTGTTTTCACGGACCGTGTGTCCGTATGCAAAACACGCTGACATGTCTGTTTTTGTGCAACAGCACGGATCACACGGACCCATAGAAGTCAATGGGTCCGTGTAAACCTGTACCGCACATGGATGGCATCCGTGTGCTGTCCGTGTGCGATCCGTGTGTGTTTTTAAAAGTCAAAGGGTTAACATTGAAGCTAATTTTTCCAAAACATGGACATGTACACACGGACAGCATATGGACAGCACACGGACAGCACATGGATGGTACACACGGACATACGGATAGCACACGGATGGCCTACGTATGCACACGGACACACAGACACGGAGAGCTCCAGTACCGTTTTTTCCGGTACCGGAATTATCTGGACGTGTGAAACTGCCCTAAGGTGCAGAGAAGCTGAGAATCAGGGCGATGGTATGTTAAAGAAACATGAAAAAAAGCCAGCAGCGCCACCAGGGATAAGGGGAGCCAGTGTGTGGGATGAGATCCCACGCGTATCGCCACACAAGAGGTGGCTTCCTCAGGGAAAAATAGCATGGTGTGTTTAACTTTCTGAAGCCATATATACTCTTTTCTGTATAATTAGCACATGGCTCACCTTTGAGGAGGAGGAGGGAGTCGGCGTTCAAGGTGCACAATAGCACATATGCAGGAGAATGACCACAGCCATCTTGTGCATAGGGAGACGATTGAAATAAAGTTGAATAGAAAACACTTACTGCACATGCGTCAGATTCTCTGATGCTAGTCTAAAGATGGCGCCGTTATCTCATGTTGGCACTCAAAGAACGTGATAGTACATATGGAAGGGAACAGGCCGCGGCCATCTTGTACACAGAAAAGGATTGACAATAAAGTTACATTGAAAGTACTTGTTGCGCATGCGTCGGTTTCTCTGCTGTTATGCTTTAAAGTAACGCCGTCATTCCATACACCTCAAAAGCACAGAAAAAAACGAAAAAAAATTCTTACTGCGCATGTGTCAATTAATCAAACAAATACTACCATATACCGCTATGATCTAATGTGTACAAGGGCGCAGCAAGAAAACTATTTAATCCCAATTACAACCGCGTTATCATCAGAGTGAGTCCCGCAACCAATTTGTTCAAACAGAAATATTTGGGGGGACCCTATGCACACATAAATCTTATAAGAATAATAATGATCGCAAAACAGCAAAAATATATAATCTCCGCGAATGAGTCAACTGCTCAATCGCATAGTGCCGTTATGCAATGTGTACATAGAGATACAGACATCAAAATATGATAATGGCCACAAAACAACAGAGACATTTATCGCTGCGCATGTGTCAATTGTTCAGTCATATATTATGGCATAGTGACGTTTTGCAATGTGTGCACAAAGGCGCTAACGTCCATAAATGTGGTCTTATATATACCCGGCGGAATTGCCATGAAGAAACATAGCGCCACCATTTTGTTCAATCAAAGACAGGTAAAGGTGTTAAAGGGATTAATCCACACATAGATTTTGTTTAGGAAGTACATGTGTTGAATGTTAAATACCACATATTATGAGCGCAAGCGCAACGGAGAAGCTGTTAAGAATTTCCTGAAAAAATCTTTTGAAAAAACCTTCTGAAAAAAACTTATGAAAAAAAAAAAATTCTTTCTAAAAAAGTTTTTCTCTAAAAAATCCCCAGAGAGCTTTATGAGATCACACAAGCCACATCTTGATGTAAATATATTACTGCCTAAAATGTAGATCTCTAAGGACACAAACAAACAGCGCAATATATGTGCAAATTTTGCCATATATGAAAGATTACTATGTAGGTCACCACTTTGTTCAATCAAAGGCAGGCAAAGGTGTTAAAGGGATTACTCCACACATTGATCTTGTTTAGGAAGTACATGTGTTGAATATTAAATACCACATATTAGGCTGGAGTCACACTGGCGAGGAGTACGGGAGAGTGAGAGGCGCTAAAAGCACGCATTAGACACGGACAAATGATTCTCTATGGGGTCACTCGCACCAGGCGTATATTTCTCCTCCGTATCCTACGCTCCGTGCCACTCGCAGCATGCTGCGATTGTCAGCGTACTACGCCCGTAGTACGCCAATGCAAGTCTATGGATGCGCAAAAAATATGCATTACACACGGAACACACGTGTGACCTGCGAGCAATACGCAGGTCTTTTGGCTGGTGAACAGGAAATGGGCCAATCCATCATCAGGAAGCGTAGACATGCAAATGAGCTCAAAAAGCGCTCCAGACATCCAGGAAGTACGCCTCCACGGAGTACAGCAGCAGCATGGCGTCCACATATATTAATGTAGAGATGCTCATTGTGCTGGTGCAGGAGCGTCCAGAAATATGGGACCCACGCGACGCAAACTATGCGAACCGCACAAGAAAGGAGGTGTCATGGAGGCGCATCTGTCGCCAGATGTACCATGACTTTGGTGACAGACCACGTGATGAGCAGCATAAAATTCGTAAGTGCAACCATAAAAATATAATTAACCTTAGCGCGCGCTATAAAATGAATCTACAATCAGCACCCCCCCCTTCCTGTGCATGTACTTTTATTAGCCTCATGAGGCCGTTACATTAGGATGTGACACGTGGCTTCACACAGCCATAATTAGGGGTTAGGCCACAAGCTCCTCATCCTCCTAGCCACTAAAATTAGTTTCAGGGGAGCTAATGAGACCCTGGGTATCGGCCCAATTACATATGCCACCATGGGTAGAACGCACACCCCATAAGGCCCCATGCCTAGACTACTGTTTGAAAATGTGACCTCTCAAATATGTGATTTTGACAATCTTTCCTGTCACATTGCAGTGGAAGATGTGATGAAACGGTGGAGAAGCATCCGGGACCAGTACCGCCGGGAACGCCAGCAGCGGTCCAGGAGTGGGGATGCTGGCCATGTAAAGCGCAAATATATCTACTATGACCGGCTGAACTTCCTCGCACCAATTCTGGCTCTGAGACCGTAAGTACATACCTCACACCACATGACACAAAAACATTACACAAATACTTTACAGGGACAAAAATATTGATGTATTTTTGCCTCTGTTCTATTTCATAACAGAACTCAATCCAACCTTACGGATCGAGGAACGGCCTCAGAGGCAGAGCCCATTATAGATCCTGTAGGGGATGAGGTGGCTGGCCCATCTTCTCCCCCTACAAGAAGGATGGCTGAAGATGAGGCATCACAAGACCACACAATGGCTGCCCTACACAACACACCACCAGGACGGTCTGCAGCTGCAACCTCACCCATCCTGGAAGAGCTGGGCAACTTGAGCAGCAGCCCAACTGCCCAGATCAGGCCCTCCCCACAGGCTGCTCTAGCATCACGGCGAATAAGAAGAAGGCGCCAGGTCACCATTCAAGAGAGCAGGACCAATGTGGACACTGGGGTGCTGAATTACTTGTCCAGAGTCACTACAGATGATGGTGAGGAGGCCTATGTACGTAGCCTCACCCTTTATCTCCGTGCCCTTACCCGTGAGGTCAGGCTCCGTATTAGGGGATGTGTTCAGATCCTGCTTGATGCAAGCACCCCCCCAATACCCCATATGAGGTGTTTGAATTTCTGGAGAGGTGGCAGCTCTCACCAAGAAATTTAATGCGCATGAGACCATCCACACAGATGCTTGCTCAAGCAGGGTTTGAACAGCCCCTAATACGTGGGCCAACACCTCAAGCCCTTCCTCCCCCTACCCATCATTCTATTCCGCAGCCCCAAATGTCTTCCTCAAGCCAACCCCACCAATATGGCCACTTGTACCCACCCAGTGTTGGAGGCTGGTCCCAACCTGGTTGGGGACGATCTGGCTATCTTGGTGGGTATGAGCCACGGGCCTACCATAGCCAACAAGAAGCCCCTCACCATCATCATTACTCTGGCCAGTATCACCAACAGGCCCAGGAGGCTGGACAACAACAGCATCATGGGCAACAGTATGGCCCCACACAGGGCGATGTTGCCCACAATGTCCAGCAGCACCCACAGGCTGTTCCTCCCCGTTCCCCTTCCCCTACATATGAGGATTTATGAATCAAAAATTTGGAGATGTCCAGTTACATGTAACTGGTGCTTCTAATCTAGACAAAAAAACAGGTGTTCTCTTTCACCAACATTTAGAGCATAATTTAACACTCACATTTTTAAACAATGTTTTCCAAACATATGAAACAATCCATCATGACAGGCAACGCTACCTCACGCCTTTCACACAGATATTACATGTGTGTATAAAAGAGAATATTTAAATGCGCTATACTGTTACATGAAAGGATGAAAATACACTAATCACTTGCTAATGCATAGGAAAGGCGTGCTTGCCTTTAGTTAAGTAGACAACTTTGTTATTAGCAATCTCTAGTAAAACAATTTGACGCGACCATCATTCACAATATCACGCTCTCTCTATGTCTTAACAAGTGAGTTTTGTATTTTCATCCTTTCCAGTATAGCATGCTTAAATATTGTCTGTTCTACAGACAGGTAATATCTGTGTGAAAGATGTGAGGTAGCCTTGCCTGTCATGGTGGAATCATTCTATGATTGGAAAACATTATGAGGAAATGTGAGTGTTATCTTATTGACTTTATTTAGGTGATGGAGCTCACCCTTTGTTGCCTAATCAAGGTTAATGTAGGCATGCAGCAATGTTGTTATTGCATAATGTTTGTTGCAGTTTTTTTCTGTAATGTTAATGTTACACCAAGTTAAAGAAGGCACAAAGGGTCATTTTGGCCATTGCCAAATTTGTGTTATGGCAAAATTATGTTTGCCTTTAAGCAAAACAAAAAAAAAAAAGGCAAAACTAAAAATTTGTCTACTCTAGTTAACGTCTCTGTGTGATTTTTCACTATCCCTCACAACATACTAACAGACACCAACCAATGCAAAGAAACACTCATAGAATCATAAAAAGGCTTGAGTAATATACACTCACTGGCCACTTTATTAGGTACACCTGTCCAACTGTGTGTTAAGACTTAATTTCTAATCAGCCAATCACATGGCGGCAACTCAGTGCATTTAGGCATGTAGACATGGTCAAGACAATCTCCTGCAGTTCAAACCGAGCATCAGTATGGGGAAGAAAGGTGATTTGAGTGCCTTTGAACGTGGCATGATTGTTGGTGCCAGAAGGGCTGGTCTGAGTATTTCAGAAACTGCTGATCTACTGGGATTTTCACGCACAACCATCTCTAGGGTTTACAGAGAATGGTCCGAAAAAGAAAAAAAATCCAGTGAGCGGCAGTTCTGTGGCCGGAAATGCCTTGTTGATGCCAGAGGTCAGAGGAGAATGGGCATACTGGTTCGAGCTGATAGAAAGGCAACAGTGACTCAAATTGCCACCCGTTACAACCAAGGTAGGCAGAAGAGCATCTCTGAACGCACAGTGCGTCGAACTTTGAGGCAGATGGGCTACAGCAGCAGAAGACCACACTGGGTACCACTCCTCTCAGCTAAGAACAGGAAACTGAGGCTACAATTTGCACAAGCTCATCGAAATTGGACAGTAGAAGATTGGAAAAACGTTGCCTGGTCTGATGAGTCTCGATTTCTGCTGCGACATTCGGATGGTAGGGTCAGAATTTGGCGTAAACAACATGAAAGCATGGATCCATCCTGCCTTGTATCAACGGTTCAGGCTGGTGGTGGTGGTGTCATGGTGTGGGGAATTTTTTCTTGGCACTCTTTGGGCCCCTTGGTACCAATTGAGCATCGTTGCAACGCCACAGCCTACCTGAGTATTGTTGCTGACCATGTCCATCCCTTTATGACCACAATGTACCCAACATCTGATGGCTACTTTCAGCAGGATAATGCGCCATGTCATAAAGCTCTATTCATCTCAGATTGTTTTCTTGAACATGACAATGAGTTCACTGCACTCAAATGGCCTCCTCAGTCACCAGATCTCAATCCAATAGAGCATCTTTGGGATGTGGTGGAACGGGAGATTCGCATCAGGGATGTGCAGCCGACAAATCTGCGCCAACTGTGTGATGCCATCATGTCAATATGGTCCAAAATCTCTGAGGAATGCTTCCAGCACCTTGTTGAATCTCTGCCACGAAGAATTGAGGCAGTTCTGAAGGCAAAAGGGGGTCCAACCCGTTACTAGCATGGTGTACCTAATAAAGTGGCCAGTGAGTGTATATTTAGACACACTTTTAAAAAAACAAATTATAACATAGACACAGCATTCTCTTGCCAAGAAGTTGCCCCCTCAGGTGAGATAAAGTAATTTGTGAATATATCACGCACTTTGAGGCCAGAGAGCGGTCTACGTTGAGGGATGATAGGTGGTCTCACCCTGCGCACATTGTCCGGCCTACGCACAACACCATCAGAGGAGGAACAATCATGTATCCTGGTGAAGTTATGCAGAACAACACAGGCTTTGACAACTTCATTCACATTTTGCTCACTCAACTGAATGGCAGACTGGAGTACCCGCCATTTGGCACAAAGAATCCCAAAGGAACACTCCACCAGTCGCCTAGCACGTGATAGGCGCAAGTTAAAAATTCTGCGCCTGTGGTCAAGGTTGCGCCGGGGATATGGCCTCATGACATTACGTGATAACTGAAAGGCCTCATCTGCCACAAGGACATAAGGGACTGATTGTTCGGGGGAGCCTGGTAGCTGGCGTGGTGGTGGTAGATTCAACTGGTTGGTGCGTAGCCGCCGACCCATTAAGGAAGTATTGAAGACTCTAGAGTCTCCCGTCCTTCCATAGGCCCCAATGTCAACAATTATAAACTTGTATTGAGGGTCTACCAGAGCCAACAATACAACAGAAAAGTATTGCTTATAATTGAAGAATTGGGAGCCTGAGTTCGGCGGCTTACGCACCCTGATATGTTTGCCATCCAGGGCCCCAATACAATTTGGAAACTGGCAGTCCTCCTCAAAGTCCCTTGAAATCCTTAACCAGTCTTCCATCCTGGGCTCGGGTAGGACCACCTGATGGAGTCTTGTCCAGATTTCTGCACATGTAGACCTCACTATGCCTGAAATGGTTGACTTTCCAATGAGAAACTCATGGTGGAGGGCGGCATAAGACAGGCCAGTGGACAGGAAGCTGTAGAACAACAGAAATAGTACAGGTTAGAATGGCTAAAGTAAAAAAAAATCAGTTACATGCCGACCAAACTTGTTAGGAAATGAGAGAGAACAACACACACATATTTGGTGGCACAATGACTAAGTGATATGCAGTACATATTAGATGTAACATTCTGCTGTGTCAGGTGAAACATATTTTGAGTAAGATGAGGGTATTAAACTTTGTCCAAGAAGGCCAAAAAACATAAATTAACACACACATTATGAACATAGAGAATGTGGTTGTGTAGTACATACCGTATTGTGAGTAGAAGTCGCTCCTCTGCAGATATGGCTTTGCGCATCCTTGTGTCCTGAAAGGTGATCCCAGGGCGCACTGTCTCCAAGAGGCGATCAAATGTGGAAATGCTCATTCGACAGTACTGGTAAAATTTCTCCGGATGATCCCGCAGAGACGAATAGAGGCGGTGAAAATGACCTCTTGTGAGTCGTTGCCTCAAAAGTGGATGTACCCACATGCGTCTCCTCCTCCGCGGATCCACTATCACAGGATATGGTTGGCCAAAGCGCCGTGACAAAAGCCAGGTAAAGAGAATCTGCTCGGTTGTATTGAATGTCAGACCCTCTGCCATGCTGCACAAAGAACACCAACACACCTCGTGAAAGCAAGGTGACAAATGTACAGAATGTAGGCAGCCACCTGTTTCTGAGTGTCTAAATAGGGTGCAGGCTAATGATTTAAATTGTTTGCAGGCCTCAAAACCGTTAAATGTCCATTTTGCAAGGCTGCGAGAAAATCTCGCCATACGGATTGCATACGGATTACATACGGATACACACATGCGCAAAATACGCGACCTCACCTTGCTTACGGATGACCTACGGACCACTATTTAGTGGTCATTGATCCGTATTACGCATGTAAAATACGGAGCGTATTTTGCGCAGGTTAGTGTGACTCCAGCCTTATAAGCGCAAGCGAGAAACTGTTACAAATTTCCTGAAAATTTTTTTTGAAAAAACCTTCTGAAAAAATTTTTTTCTAAAAAAAAAAAATACCCAGAGAGCTTTATGAGATCACACAAGCCACATCTTGAAGTAAATATTTTACTGCCTAAAATGTGGATCTCTAAGGACACAAACAAACAGTGCAGTATATGTGCAAATTTTGCCATATATGAAAGATTACAATGTAGGCAAAGAGATAACCCAGATACGTTCATTAGAGTAAAAATTAAACATTCACAATATCACCCATAATTGGGAGTATGGTAAACCAAAAATCATGTGTGCCAAAATAGGTCTATGGCCAGAGTCACACTAGCGATTAAATTGGACGAATGCAATGCGATAAAAAATCGCATTGCATTCTTCCCAATGTTATTCTATGGGGCAGCTCCCATCATCCGATTTTTTTTCTGTACGTTTCCTTGGACCGAGACAATCGCAGCATGCTGCGATTGTCACCGATTTTTGGATCTGACTCGCCAGTGCAAGTCTATGGGGCCATGCCATGCCCCCTGTGGCAAAGAACAAAGCCCCCTGTATCTGCGGGTCGGGTGACCTTTCAGTGACCTAGGTCACCCGACCCGCAGGGGGGCTTTAAAGTCATGACGCCACATAGGCGTCATGGGTCATTCTGGCACGACTTTTCATGATGGCTACGTGGCGTCAAAGGTCGTGAAGGGGTTAAATTAACACCTACAACTCCAAAATTTTACACAAAAACCCTCATCTAATTACTAGTGATAGACATAAAAAAAGCCATGAAATGAAATGGTTAACTATATGTAAACCATGTGTCATTTCATGTCGGGTAGGGGAATGAATTTACAGAAGCCGGCAAATGTTACAGTGTCTATTCTGCTATGAAGAACTGCATGAATTAGAATTAGTGTTGAGTAGAGTTGAGCGATACCAGCCGATACTTGAAAATATCGGATCAGAATGGATCGGCCGATCTTAAAAAAAAGTATCGGTATCGCCGATTCCGATACCGGAAGTCCCATTCAAGTCTATGGGACTTCCGGTATCGGAATAAGAAAAACCCTATTTTTGCCTTGTACAGCCTCTCTGGGGTCTGTACGGGCCTTTCGGGGGGCTGTGCCGGCCTGCCAGGGGGTTTGTGCAGGCTCCGGTGGTCTGTGCCGGCCTGCCGGGGGGCTGTGCCGGCCAGCTGGGGGGCTGTGCCGGCCTGCCGGTGGTCTGTGCAGGCTCCGGTGGTCTGTGCCGGCCTGCTGGGGGGCTGTGCCGGCCTGCCGGTGGTCTGTGCAGGCTTCGGTGGTCTGTGCCGGCCTGCCGGGGGGCTGTGCCGGCTTGCCGGTGGTCTGTGCAGGCTTCGGGGGTCTATGCAGGCATCGTCCGATGGGACTACAAGTCCCATCGGGCGATGCCTGCTACCATGACAGTGATTGACACATTAGCCAATGATGGGACAGTAGTAGTCCCATCATCCGGCTAATGTGTTGAATGTAAAAAAAAAAAAAAATTACATGCTACATACATGCTACATACATACAACATGCATACTACATATATACTACATGTAACATACATACTACATATATACTACATGCAACATTCATACTACATACATGCTACATACTACATGCATGCTACATACATGCTACATACTACATACATGCTACATACATACTACATATATACTACATGCATGCAACATACATACTACATATATACTACATGCATGCAACATACATAGTACATATATACAACATGCATGCAACATATATACTACATGCATGCAACATGCATACTACATATATACTACATGTAACATGCATACTATATATATACTACATGCAACATGCATACTACATACATGCTACATACTACATGCATGCTACATACATGCAACATACTACATACATGCTACATACATGCTACATATATACTACATGCATGCAACATACATACTACATATATACTACATGCATGCAACATACATACTACATATATACTACATGCATGCAACATGCATACTACATATATACTACATGTAACATACATACTACATATATACTACATGCAACATGCATACTACATACATGCTACATACTACATGCATGCTACATACATGCTACATACTACATACATGCTACATACATACTACATATATACTACATGCATGCAACATACATACTACATATATACTACATGCATGCAACATACATAATACATATATACTACATGCATGCAACATACATACAACATATATACTACATGCATGCAACATGCATACTACATATATACTACATGTAACATGCATACTACATATATACTACATGCAACATGCATACTACATACATGCTACATACTACATGCATGCTACATACATGCTACATACTACATACATGCTACATACATACTACATATATACTACATGCATGCAACATACATACTACATACAGTGCCTACAAGTAGTATTCAACCCCCTGCAGATTTAGCAGGTTTACACATTCGGAATTAACTTGGCATTGTGACATTTGGACTGTAGATTAGCCTGGAAGTGTGAAATGCACTGCAGCAAAAAAGAATGTTATTTCTTTGTTAAATTTTTTTTTAAATTGTGAAAAGTTTATTCAGAGGGTCATTTATTATTCAACCCCTCAAACCACCAGAATTCTGTTTGGTTCCCCTAAAGTATTAAGAAGTATTTCAGGCACAAAGAACAATGAGCTTCACATGTTTGGATTAATTATCTCTTTTTCCAGCCTTTTCTGACTATTTAAGACCCTCCCCAAACTTGTGAACAGGACTCATACATGGTCAACATGGGAAAGACAAAGGAGCATTCCAAGGCCATCAGAGACAAGATCGTGGAGGGTCACAAGGCTGGCAAGGGGTACAAAACCCTTTCCAAGGAGTTGGGCCTACCTGTCTCCACTGTTGGGAGCATCATCCGGAAGTGGAAGGCTTATGGAACTACTGTTAGCCTTCCACGGCCTGGACAGCCTTTGAAAGTTTCCTCCCGTGCCGAGGCCAGGCTTGTCCGAAGAGTCAAGGCTAACCCAAGGACAACAAGGAAGGAGCTCCGGGAAGATCTCATGGCAGTGGGGACATTGGTTTCAGTCAATACCATAAGTAACGTACTCCACCGCAATGGTCTCCGTTCCAGACGAGCCCGTAAGGTACCTTTACTTTCAAAGCGTCATGTCAAGGCTCGTCTACAGTTTGCTCATGATCACTTGGAGGACTCTGAGACAGACTGGTTCAAGGTTCTCTGGTCTGATGAGACCAAGATCGAGATCTTTGGTGCCAACCACACACGTGACGTTTGGAGACTGGATGGCACTGCATACGACCCCAAGAATACCATCCCTGCAGTCAAGCATGGTGGTGGCAGCATCATGCTGTGGGGCTGTTTCTCAGCCAAGGGGCCTGGCCATCTGGTCCGCATCCATGGGAAGATGGATAGCACGGCCTACCTGGAGATTTTGGCCAAGAACCTCCGCTCCTCCATCAAGGATCTTAAGATGGGTCGTCATTTCATCTTTCAACAAGACAATGACCCAAAGCACACAGCCAAGAAAACCAAGGCCTCATTCAAGAGGCAAAAAGTCAAGGTATTGGAGTGGCCTAGTCAGTCTCCTGACCTTAACCCAATTGAAAACTTGTGGAAGAAGCTCAAGATTAAAGTCCACATGAGACACCCAAAGAACCTAGATAACTTGGAGAAGATCTGCATGGAGGAGTGGGCCAAGATAACTCCAGAGACTTGTGCCGGCCTGATCAGGTCTTATAAAAGACGATTATTAGCTGTAATTGCAAACAAGGGTTATTCCACAAAATATTAAACCTAGGGGTTGAATAATAATTGACCCACACTTTTATGTTTAAAATTTATTAAAATTTAACTGAGCAACATAACTTTTTGGTTTGTAAGATTTATGCATCTGTTAATAAATCCTGCTCTTGTGTGAAGTTTGAAGGCTCTAACTTATTTGCATCTTATCAAACCTGCTAAATCTGCAGGGGGTTGAATACTACTTGTAGGCACTTGTATATACTACATGCATGCAACATACATACTACATATATACTATATGCATGCAACATACATAAAACATATATACTACATGCATGCAACATACATAGTACATATATACTACATGCATGCAACATATATACTACATGCATGCAACATGTATACTACATATATACTACTTGTAACATGCATACTATATATATATATATATACTACATGCAACATGCATACTACATACATGCTACATACTACATGCATGCTACATACATGCTACATACTACATACATGCTACATACATACTACATATATACTACATGCATGCAACATACATACTACATATATACTACATGCATGCAACATACATACTACATATATACTACATGCATGCAACATGCATACTACATATATACTACATGTAACATACATACTACATATATACTACATGCAACATGCATAATACATACATGCTACATACTACATGCATGCTACATACATGCTACATACTACATACATGCTACATACATACTACATATATACTACATGCATGCAACATACATACTACATATATACTACATGCAACATACATACTACATATATACTACATGCATGCAACATATATACTACATGCATGCAACATGCATACTACATATATACTACATGTAACATGCATACTACATATATACTACATGCAACATGCATACTACATACATGCAACATACTACATGCATGCTACATACATGCTACATACTACATACATGCTACATACATACTACATATATACTACATGCATGCAACATACATACTACATATATACTACATGCATGCAACATACATACTACATATATACTACATGCATGCAACATACATAAAACATATATACTACATGCATGCAACATGCATACTACATATATACTACATGTAACATACATACTACATATAAACTACATGCAACATGCATACAACATACATGCTACATACTACATGCATGCTACATACATGCTACATACTACATACATGCTACATACATACTACATATATACTACATGCATGCAACATACAAACTACATATATACTACATGCATGCAACATACATAGTACATATATACTACATGCATGCAACATACATACAACATATATAATACATGCATGCAACATGCATACTACATATATACTACATGTAACATACATACATATAAACTACATGCAACATACATACTACATACATGCTACATACTACATGCATGCTACATACTACATACATGCTACATACATACTACATACATAATACATATATACTACATGCATGCAACATACATACAACATATATGCTACATGCATGCAACATGCATACTACATATATGCTATATATACTACATGTAACATACATACTACATATATACTACATGCTACATACATGCAACATACACACTACATGCTACATACATACTACATACATGCTACATACATACACACTACATGCTACATACATGCAACATACATACTACATACATGCTACATACATACTACATACATACCACATGCATGCAACATGCATACTACATATATACTGCATATATACTGCATGCATGCAACATACATATATACTACATACAATACATACATATAGACATACAGTTCATATAACATAGAGTACATACTTACCGTCACTTGTCACTTTGATCCCCGAAGCCATTGTCACCTGAGGGATAAATATCAAAATAAAAAAACACCAATATACTTACCCCGATCCGCAGAAGTCCACGAGGGTCCCACATCCATCTTGCGTGGAGAACAGCAGCATCAGCTGATGCTACCGTTCTCTACCAGCTCCAGGAATACAATGACGGAAGGTAGGTATCCTTCCGCACTGTATTCGTCCACCACTTTAAAAAAAAAAAAAAGTCCCTAGTCTCACTTTATGCCATTGCTGCGTGGGAAATTCCCACGCAGCAATGGCATAAAGTGAGACTAGGGACTTTTCTTTTTTTTTTTTTAAAGTGGTGGAGGAATACAGTGCGGAAGGATACCTACCTTCCGTCATTGTATTCCTGGAGCTGGTAGAGAACAGTAGCATCAGCTGATGCTGCTGTTCTCCACGCAAGATGGACGTGGGACCCTCGTGGACTTCTGCGGATCGGGGTAAGTATATTGGTGTTTTTTTATTTTGATATTTATCCTTCAGGTGACAATGGCTTCGGGGATCAAAGTGACAAGTGACGGTAAGTATGTACTCTATGTTATATGTACTGTATGTCTATATGTATGTATTGTATGTAGCATATATGTATGTTGCATGCATGTAGTATATATGCGGTATATATGTAGTATGCATGTTGCATGCATGTGGTATGTATGTAGTATGTATGTAGCATGTATGTAGTATGTATGTTGCATGTATGTAGCATGTAGTGTGTATGTATGTAGCATGTATGTAGTATGTATGTAGCATGTAGTCTGTATGTTGCATGTATGTAGCATGTAGTATATATGTAGTATGTATGTTACATGTAGTATATATAGTATATATGTAGTATGCATGTTGCATGCATGTAGTATATATGTATTATGTATGTAGTATGTATGTAGCATGTATGTAGTATGTAGCATGCATGTAGTATGTAGCATGTATGTAGTATGCATGTTGCATGTAGTATATATGTAGTATGCATGTTACATGTAGTATATATGTAGTATGCATGTTGCATGCATGTAGTATGTGTGTAGTATGTATGTTGCATGCATGTAGTATATATGTAGTATGTATGTTGCATGCATGTAGTATATAAGTAGTATGTATGTAGCATGTATGTAGTGTGTAGCATGTATGTAGCATGCATGTAGTATGTAGCATGTATGTAGTATGCATGTTGCATGTAGTATATATGTAGTATGTATGTTACATGTAGTATATATGTAGTATGCATGTTGCATGCATGTAGTATATATGTTGTATGTATGTTGCATGCATGTAGTATATATGTAGTATGTATGTTGCATGCATTTAGTATATATGTAGTATGTATGTAGCATGTATGTAGTATGTAGCATGTATGTAGCATGCATGTAGTATGTAGCATGTATGTAGTATGCATGTTGCATGTAGTATATATGTAGTATGCATGTTGTATGTATGTAGCATGTATGTAGCATGTAATTTTTTTTTTTTTTTTTACATTCAACACATTAGCCGGATGATGGGACTACTACTGTCCCATCATTGGCTAATGTGTCAATCACTGTCATGGTAGCAGGCATCGCCCGATGGGACTTGTAGTCCCATCGGACGATGCCTGCACAGACCACCGGAGCCTGCACAGACCACCGGCAGGCCGGCACAGCCCCCCAGCAGGCCGGCTCAGACCACCGGAGCCTGCACAGATCACCGGCAGGCCGGCACAGCCCCCTGGCAGGCCGGCACAGACCACCGGAGCCTGCACAGACCACTGGCAGGCCGGTACAGACCCCCGGACAGTCGGCACAGCCCCCCCGAAGGCCCGAACTGACGGCGCATCATGATGCGCACAGACAGCGCATCATGATGACGTCATTTCGGCAGCCAATCAGAGCCACTTTTGTGGCTCATTGCATTTTGGACTTCCGATTCCGGTATCCGATACGAAAAAAGTATCGGTACTCGGTATCGGAATTCCGATACGGCAAATATCGGCCGATACCTGCGGTATCGGAAAGCTCAACACTAGTTGAGCAATGGCAACTATGCAGCAATGGCATAAAGTGAGACTAGGGACTTTTTTTTTTTAAAGTGGTGGAGGAATACAGTGCGGAAGGATACCTACCTTCCGTCATTGTATTCCTGGAGCTGGTAGAGAACGGTAGCATCAGCTGATGCTGCTGTTCTCCACGCAAGATGGACGTGGGACCCTCGTGGACTTCTGCGAATCGGGGTAAGTATATTGGTGTTTTTTTATTTTGATATTTATTCCTCAAGGGGACAATGGCTTCGGGGATCAAAGTGACAAGTGACGGTGAGTATGTACTCTATGTTATATGTACTGTATGTCTATATGTATGTATTGTATGTAGTATATATGTATGTTGCATGCATGTAGTATATATGCAGTATATATGTAGTATGCATGTTGCATGCATGTGGTATATATGTAGTATGTATGTAGCATGTATGTAGTATGTAGCAGTATGTAGTATGTATGTTGCATGTATGTAGCATGTAGTGTGTATGTATGTAGCATGTTTGTAGTATGTATGTTGCATGTATGTAGCATGTAGTGTGTATGTTGCATGTATGTAGCATGTAGTATATATGTATTATGTATGTTACATGTAGTATACATAGTAAATATGTAGTATGCATGTTGCATGCATGTAGTATATATGTTGTATGTATGTTGCATGCATGTAGTATATATGTATTATGTATGTAGTATGTATGTAGCATGTATGTAGTATGTATGTTGCATGTATGTAGCATGTAGTATATATGTAGTATGTATGTTACATGTAGTATATATAGTATATATGTAGTATGCATGTTGCATGCATGTAGTATATATGTTGTATGTATGTTGCATGCATGTAGTATATATGTATTATGTATTATGCATGTATGTAGCATGTATGTAGTATGTAGCATGTATGTAGCATGCATGTAGTATGTAGCATGTATGTAGTATGCATGTTGCATGTGGTATGTATGTTACATGTAGTATATATGTAGTATGCATGTAGTATGCATGTTGTATGTATGTAGCATGTATGTAGCATGTATTTTTTTTTTTTTTTTTTTTACATTCAACACATTAGCCGGATGATGGGACTGCTACTGTCCCATCATTGGCTAATGTGTCAATCACTGTCATGGTAGCAGGCATCGCCCAATGGGACTTGTAGTCCCATCGGACGATGCCTGCACAGACCCCCGGAGCCTGCACAGACCACCGGCAGGCCGGCACAGCCCCCCGGAGCCTGCACAGACCACCGGCAGGCCGGCACAGCCCCCCGGCAGGCCGGCACAGACCACTGGAGCCCGCACAGACCACCGGCAGGCCGGCACAGACAGCGCATCATGATGACGTCATTTCGGCAGCCAATCAGAGCCACAAAAGTGGCTCGTTGCATTTTGGACTTCCGATTCCGGTATCCGATACGAAAAATGTATCGGTACTCGGTATCGGAATTCCGATACGGCAAATATCGGCCGATACCCGATACTTGCGGTATCTTAAAACTCAAAGCTAATTAGAATACATATATACAGTATATGTGTCTATATCTATTCTTTCCTTTGTGTTTGAAAACCTGTCATTGGGCTCCATTAGATGTCCATTTTGCAAGTCTGCGAGAAAATCTCGCCAGATGGGTGTCAAATGGATGCTTACATGCGAATAAAATCGGTTCTACGCTGGAAAATCGGATCACAGACGGAGCCATGGTGAAGAAACCTTTGTGCGATTTCGGACCGTTAAAATCGGACCGATTTTTTAATCGTTGTGTGTGACTCCAGCCTATGAGTGATTTTCACCAGGTGGTATGGTGAGAACAGATCCCTATGGGTGATCATCACCAAATGGTATGGTGAAAAAGATCCACATAGTATAAGAATACACAAACATAGATATATTAATTTTAAATAGGAGTCATCCTAAGAATGCATAAAAAAATGCAGAATTCTTTATTATGTGGGGAATTGTAAAACCACATATTGAATCAAGAGACCAAACAGGCACAAAATATTTTGGTGAATAATAAAAATTCAAATTTTGTATTACACATATATTTGGTATATACAGTATATATATTTCTTATGCAATTGAGGTGCTCTCTTTTATGGGTTTGACTTTTTCTTGCTCTATTATATGTCTACTTGCATACCCTGGTGAGACCTCTTGCTCTTACATATAAATATACATTTTTCTGGTGGTGCCCTCCATTTACTGTGTATACTGAATCCATGACTAATACGCAGCTACACATCTGTCATTTTTTGATCAGCACCTCTCCTCTGTTTTTTTCGGAGTATAGTGTGACAGCATAGCATCACAGGTCTTCTATAGACTTGATGATGCTATGTGGCCAGCCAATCACAGTAATGCCACAACCAAGATGGCTACAGCATTACAGTGATTGACAGGCAATTCTCACATGTTTATTGGCTGTCTAAAAAAGGAGCAAACATGTGGGTCGAGGACTCGAGCTTAAAAAAATACTTGACGAGTAATGATGCTTGCACGCTCGCTCATCACTAATACCCATATGATGGCCTAAAAAATGCAATCGTGCCATTGTTTTTTGGGGTTTGTTTTTATGGCATCCATTATGCTGTAAAAATTACAATTTGATTTTTCTTCTTTACTATGTTTACAAATCTGATAATTTGTTTTAGATTTTAATAGACTGGACTTTTTGAGCTTACTGATATCATACTGTATTTGTGCATTTTAAATTATTTTTAGTTATTTTTTAATGAAGGAAAAGGGGAAATGATTAGAAATGTTATATTTTTTCTTTTTCATATTTATAATAACTTTTTTCCTATACTACCGGTACTTTATTTTTTTGGATCTATATGAGTCTTGAACTTGCAATTGTCTGCTTATACTGTATACTGCCAAGCAGTATTTTAGTACATAGGAAAAATTATGGTCTCTTTTAAAGCCAAGCCACAGGCTGGGTTTCAGCAGCCTACTGTCATGACATGGGAAAAGGGTAGAGACCCGACATTGGACAAAAGTCAAATTTATTATAGGAGTATTCACTACTGGTTCCTTTTTATTAAAGAATAAGTCTCATCAAAATTTGTATTCCATATTTGTTATAATTATCTATGTGATGGTGTGTAAGTGCATAAAAATACTTACAGATTGACATGCCAGCCAGATTCCAGCTTCACTTCAATCCTCTTCTGACCCATTAGACCTGAAACCAGACTAGTCGGTTAACACAGAGATTTATGTATGGAGTATTATTGACTACACTGCGAATGTAGCTGCCGCTTCAAATAGTGGAAGTTGTGAGCATCAACAAAGATGTTGCGTGGTCACGTGGAACCAGACCAATGGTGGAAACTGGGGAAGATGGCATTCAGTAAGTATTTTAATGCACTTACATACCATTACTAGATAATTATGGAATAAAAAATTAGTTGAAACTTCTTTAACATTCTGTAATAGGATATGAAACAATAAGTTTCCTTTAAGTTACAGCCGATGTTAGAGTTTTGCTAAGTTCAAATTAAATTCTACATTTAAGAAATTGGATTCTGATAAGAGCCAGTAGTAAGCATACTGTGACAATTGCATTTTGGGAATAGTTGAAGCAAAACAGTTTTAGATAAACAGGTTGGGTAGCATTTCTTAATTTAATAATACTATGACAAACTGAAAGCAATGACAAACAATATTATTTTGCTATTTTGAAGGGTATTGTAAAAGAGAAACGATTGGTGCTAGCTATGTGAAGACCATGAAAAGTAAAAGCTCATACACAACTTTGTAACTCTCTGGAATGACAAAGGCTCCAGTGCTGCATGTACAGATGCTTCTCACAAAATTAGAATATCATCAAAAAGTTAATTTATTTCAGTTGTTCAATACAAAAAGTGAAACCCATATATTATATAGAGTTATTACAAACAGAGTGATCTATTTCAAGTGTTTATTTCTGTTTATGTTGATGATTAAGGCTTACAGCCAATGAAAAAACAAAAGTCATTATATCAGTAAATTAGAATTATTAACAAAAAAACCTGCAAATGCTTCCTAAGCATTTAAAAAGGTCCCTTAGTCTGTTTCATTAGGCTCCACACTTATGGAGAAGACTGCTTGCTTGACAGATGACCAGAAGGCAGTCATTGACACACTCCACAAGGAGGGTAAGCCACAAAAGTTCATTGTTAAAGAAGCTGGCTGTTCACAGAGTGCTGTATCCAAGCATATTAATGGAAAGTTGAATGGAAGGAAAAAGTGTGGTAGAATAATCCCAACCCTAACTTTAGCCCAACCCTATCCCTAGCTCCAACTTTAACCCTAGCCTAACCCTAGCCCTAACTGTAGCCCAACCCTAACTCTAACTTTAGCCCAACTCACTTTGGCACAACTCTAACCCTAATGGAAAAATGGAAATAAATGCTGTATTTTATGTTATTTTATTATTTTTACCTAGCTTAGGGGGTGATAAAGAGGGTTTGATTTAATATTTTTTTCATTTTGATCACTGTGATAGGGTCTATCACAGTGATCAAAACGAACCAATAGGAAAAAATTTCTATTGTTGCCGGGTGCCGGCCGGCAGATCTCGGCGGGCACACTGAGCATGCGTCCACCATTTTGTCCTTGAAGAAGAAGCCGGTGGCCTGGGAGACTTTACGGGGGGATTGCAGGGCTACCATAGGTACTGTGGGGGGATCGGGGGACCCTATTTCTTCCACCTCTGATGTGCGATCACATCAGAGGAGAGAGAAATTAAAGGGAAAATATGACTTTTTTTGCGGTCGAAAGTTATACAGTTAATAGCGGCGATCACAACACTGTAAAAACCGAACCGAATCATGTTCTCATAGCATACATTGTCAAGAAATATGTGCAAATAATGATTTTATTAGTGTCTTTCAATTCACAAGCAGTCAGGATATTAGACGTTGCTTTATAGAATATTTTACTACAATATAAACAACCTTTTATTTGGTGCCATGTGATGTTTATATAAAATGTTTTTATAGGAGAAACAATTAAGGTTTATTTCTGTGTCATAAAATATTTTCAGAACTTTTGCATAATCAATTCATTTGATTTAAACTAATATAATTCAGACTACACTATTACTTGAGCAAAGTTCTTCAGATAACAATGAGATAGTGAGTGACACATTTCACATTGTTGTATTTGGCTACACTTTGTAGTTAAAAAATTCTATGTGTAAAGTAGGGGGAAATTGTCACTCTGAGTCACTTCTCACAGACAAGTCGTGAGTTGGGACAGTTGAGGAATCCGAGGTCAAAAACCAGAGGAAGAGGGAAGAGACAAAAGCCTAGTCAGGTCAAGGTTCGAAGTCAAAATACCAGGACGGTAGCAAATCAAAGCAAAGGGATTAAACAGATGGATGGTAAGAACGAGGTCCAAGGTCAATCAGATCAATGAGCAAAGTACAAAGCACAGAGTAATAAACCACACAGCTGAAGCTACAGCTGACAGCCATCTGGGGCTGACAGTTCATTTAAATAGCTGAGCAAATATGGAAACTCAGAGCACCTGACAAGAGCTCAGCAACTTCCAGTCTCAGATTGAATGGTCAAGCTGTCATTCAAAACACAGACAGCTCAACACACCCCTGCACCAGACTGGACTACTAAGCTGTCAATCATTGCACAAACAATTGAGCACTAAGGAATCATTACAGTACCCTCTCTTCAGGGGGGGACTGGCCTCATGGTTTCCCAGGAAACATCAGGTGGAAGACCCTGACTAATCGCTTGGCCTTACATCTCAAGCTGGCACCAGACCTCTCTGACCTTTCCCGGTGCCTGTGCACTGCAGTACTCTGCTCTGCCCTCAACAGGGCAGAGCAGTGCACCTGCGCAGGAGCCGTGACAGGAAGCAAAGAAGAGGACGTCATCATCAGAAGATGGGAAGCGCCGGACCGTGACACCCATCGGACCAAAACCGGATCCGGACCGCCCCTGGTTGAGTATAATATAACTCGTTTTCTTCTCTTTCAGGTTACATTGGGGGCTTATCTACAGCATTACAGAATGCTGTAGATAAGCCCCTGATGGTGGTGCCAGCAGCTGAAAAATAGCTGACAGATTCCCTTTAACAGCAAGCATAGGAAATGGGGACAAGGGCAACAGAGATTTATGGAAGATGTTAGGAATACGGAGAGATGACTTCAACCTAAAGGCCACCGGATTACCCACTCAAGACGGAATCATGAAACTCCTGTAACAGACACAATCTTAGGCATACAGGCACAAATAATTTGGGTCCTGCAGTAATAGAAGGAGCAAATGAATGGACTTTATAGATCTCCTCATCCAACTCTGAGGTTACCATAGAAACCATAATATCCTCAGGGAGGAATAATGGAGGATGGAGGTTGTGGAGAAGAGACTGAATTTACAGTGGGTGATAACGTGTTAGCTTTCACATTCTTAGAACCCGGCCTGAATGTGATAGAGAAATTAAACCTAGAGAAAACCAAGGGCCATCAGGCCTGTCTGGGGGTTAATCATTTAGCTGAAACTTGATGAACCACCCCCTCTAAAAAATGCATCCATTCTTCAAAGGCCAATTTAACAGCAAGTAACTCAAGACTCTCAAAATCATAATTTCTCTCCGCAGACAAGAAATTTTCTAGAAAAAAAAGCACATGGACACAGGTTAGGTACAGTTTTTGGTCCCTTGCGATAAAATGGCCTCTACTGCAACCTCTGAATCATCCACTTCCACAATGAAAGGCTCTTGGAGATCGAGTTGGATTAAAATGGAAGTAAGTAGACATTAAATCCTCTTTTAATATTTTAAAGTCCTTTAAAGCATCTCGCGACCAAACCTTGAGATGTGCCCCCTTACAGGTGAGGTCAGTAAGAGGTTTAGGAATCAGAGAAAATCCCCCGATAAATTTCCTACAATAGTTGGCGATTCCCAGAAAAACATTGCAAATCCTTAAGGTCACAAGGTTGAACCCAATCAATTAGGTACAGCACCTTCCCAGAGCCCATCGTAAACCCTTCTGCTGACAAGAAAAACCCCAAGAACAACATTTTCTGAACAGTAAAAACATATTTCTCTAATTTTGCAAAGAGTTCTCCCTCAACTTTTGTAACTTTTGGATGAGAAAATTAGAATATCATCCAGGTAAATCAAAACATATCTTCCAATGCAATCAAGAAAGTATAATTCATAACATTTTGAAAAAACAGCAGGTGCATTGGATAATTTCATGTCAAGATTTTCAAATAGACCTTCAGACATTAAGAATGCCATTTTGCACTCATCACCCTTTTGGATACGTATCAAACTGTAGGACTCTCTAAGATCAAGTTTAGAAAACCAGAAGCTGATTGCATACAGTAGGTCGGGTATGAGTGGATGTAGGTAAGTATTTTTAATCGTGATTTTGTTTAGTTCTCAGAAATTGAGGCAGGGACTGAGGCCATCATCTTTCTTTTTTACCATGAAAAATCCGGCAGCTACATGGGATGAGTAAGAACATATAACTTTCCAAAAACTTTCGATAATATATTCTTTCATAGTAGTCCGTTCAGGCACAGACAAATTGTAAAGGTGAGTTTAAGGTAATTTGACATTAAGAACAAGATTAGATAAGTTAGCACAATCATAACTACAATGAAGAAGTAGTAACTTTGCAACTTTTTCCGAGAACACATCTCTGAACTCATTCGGGCACCCAAACAGACCCTTCAGACTAGCAGAACATATTTGTACAAACTTTAGACAATCCTTGTACCAATTGGGGTTGCATTTAACAAATGCCTTGTGACACCAATCAATAACAGGATTGTGAATATGCGACTAAGGAAGCCCCAGTACCAACCCAGCAAGTAAATTATCTAAAACAAAACAGGAGATGGATTCAGGGCGGAGTGTCCCAACTTGGATCGTGAATTCACTATTGCCCTCTTGACCAGATTCTGGTTAACTGTGTCTTGTCAATGGCGAAGATTTGAATGGGTCTATCTAAAGCTAACTGTCCCTAATCCTAACTTTAGTACCAGTCCTAAATCAATAAAAGTAGCAGTAGACCAGCAGTCACTGAATACTAATGCTGATAACACCTGGTCCTTGAAAGATAACACTATATGCATCAGTACTTTCTCAGAGAAAGAAAAAGTTACCTTAAATTCTGGGTGATCTACTCAGCCGTCACCCAGACTCAAACATTCTCTCAACATTTTGCTTGCCTGAGGACGAGTTGGGCAGTTCTTGAGAAAATGTCCAGAGAGACCACAGTACAGACAGTGTCCAAGATCTTGTCTATATAGTCTTTGAGGGGCTTTCACAGTCAGGTTAATGGCTGAAGCAGGTTGAGAGAGGATTGTTGGGAGGTAACATCAGTACCAGGTGCAAAATCATAAAGCAGAAGAGAAGTCAAAATACGAGATAAAGAGGAACAGTAATCAAATAAGCTGAGTACAGATTATCACACAATTAAATAAAAAGATAAACTATAGTTGGCAACTGGTGGTGAATATCAAGAGATTAAATTTTGTCTACCCTGTTGAGGCTGACAGGAGGGAACAACAAGTAAACACTAGTGATGAGCGAGTATGCTCATTGCTTGGGTTTTCCCGAGCATGCTTGGGTGATCACCAAGTGTTTGGAAGTGCTCGGAGATTTACTTTCTGTTGCCGCAGCTGCATGATTTGCAGCTACTTGACAGCCTGAATACATGTTGGAATTCCTTAACAAACAGGCAATCCCCATATGTATTCAGGCTGTCAAGTAGCCGCAAATCATGCAGCTGTCGCAACAGAAACTAAGTCTCCGAGCACTTCCAAATACTCGGAGGCCACCTCAGCATGCTCAGGAAAACCCAAGCAATGAGCATACTCGCTCATCATTAGTAAACACATTTAAGAGTTAAATCCCAAACTCCCAGCCTGGAAAGCACCGGTAGTTCTACACACCGACTAATAATGGTAGTAGTTCATGTTTTCTTGTTTTACAATTTGTTGAAGGACATGGCAAAAGCACTTCAAAGGCCATCTGATCTGAATTCAGAATGCCTAATGAATGATTTCAGCACTTTATTAATAACTTCCCAAAATATTTTCAGATCGGGACAACCCCAAAATTTATGTGCCAAGTTTCCTATAGGAGTCTTACATCTCCCACAAATATTAGAATCCGACAATCCTATGTGGTACAGGATCTCCGGAGTCCTGTACCATTGGGAAATTATTTTACAGGCATTTACTTGCTATAGTATACATCTGGAAAATCCATGTGAGTAATTAAGGATATTTTGAATATCTTTACTACAGAGCTCGATGTTAAATTCCTTTTCCCAGGAGGTAAAAAATTGAGGTTTAAATTAAGTAGTTGGAAAGGAAATGTTATTATATAATCTAGAAATAATTTTGGGAATAGGAAACTGAAGTTTTGTTAAGAAATTTATCCAAGTCCAATTTACAGTATTGGGAGAGGACACATTAGAATGCTAATGACCATTGTCAGCATAAAGATTAGACCAAGTCAAACATTAAACATTAATGTATTTGATAGTAATACCAGCTGACATAATGGAGGAAAATGTGGTCTAATCGTAAATATATAGCAACCGTGAGCAAAGCTCCAAAAAACAACCAAAAGTCCAAAAAAGTCCAAATAAAATTTAAATATTTATTATTGCTCTATAAAAGACAGGTGACAAGTACAAAAGGGAAGGAGAGGGGACAATGAAATGTGGCATATCCATAACCACATGTTCATTCTGAGGCTTCTACGTCATCTGTGAGCACTAGGCCAGGGAATAAGAAAATGAGGAATTATGGATAACATCCTTATAAACGACATAATAAAAGATCTCCTGAGATTGTTAATAATGATAATAAGGAATTCAATTTAAGTAATCACAATTTGCCTGATGTCGATCTGTCTCTGCTATCAAGGGGTCTCTCCTTTTCTCCTGCTGTAGGTTTTGATGCCTTCATGGCAATCAAAGACCTTCACATATTTGCGCCGTCATTGTTATTCAAACGGTTTTATTTTGATGATAATCTCCATCAAATTTTTCCCACAGATGAAGAGCAATCAGCTCTAAGAATCTTAGAGGACCTGTCCTGTGAGCACAATATGGTGGAGGGAGGTAAGATACCTGCATCTATTCAACCACGCTCCAGGAAGTTCCCCCCACTCTCTAATTGCAGAAATATTGATCTCTTTGTGAAAGTGGTATCCCAGGAGTTGGTACAGATTAAAAAACAAATAGTCCATGACAACTTGACCGGTGAGGAGCACCAACATCTTAAATACCTGCAAAATCTCCCTGATGTTATTATCAAACCGACGGACAAGGGGGGTAATATAGTTGTGTGGCCCAAGGTCATGTATGAAAAAGAGGCCTTTCAACAGCTAAACAACACTACGTGCTACAAGAAATTGACCTACAACCCCTTGTCCTCTTTTGAGGTACAACTCAGGGAGATTATTAATAGGGCTACCACGAATGGGATCATAACTAAAGATCTGGCGGCAGCATTAATTGTGGTTGAGTCTACAATAACAACACTATATTTGCTCCCCAAAATTCATAAGAATAGTATTAGTCCACCAGGCTGCCCTATTGTTTCGGGAGGGGGGAACTACCTGGAGTGTGTGAATCATTGGATCGATTCTATGATACAGCCGTTAGTCGAGGACCTCCCGTCTTACCTCAAAGACACCAACCAATTGCTTCGCAGGATGGATGGTCTTTCCATAGATTTGGGGACTATATTTGTTACAGCAGACATGGAGTCCCTGTATACAAATATCAGGCATAGTGATGGGCTATGCGCTACTAGGTATTTTTTGGAGATGTCAAATTTGAGTCAAGGCATGAGGGCCTTTGTATTTGAACTCTTAGAATTTACCCTTACCCATAATTTTTTCATCTTTAAGGGGTCCTTCTTCCAGCAGCTCCAGCGGACAGCGATGGGCGTGGCCTTTGCGCCGGCCTACGCTAATCTCTTCCTGGGGCTGTGGGAGAGGGACCTCTTCCTGTGAGATCAATTGGGGTCGATGGAGCGCGTCCTTCTTTGGACGCGCTACATTGACGATATTCTCTTGATCTGGCAGGACACTCCTACCTCCCTCAGCAAATTTATTTTGATGTTGAATAGCAATGACCGCAATATTCATTTTACGGTCAAATACGATCACGATCATATAGAATTCTTAGATGTTAATCTAAGGAGAGACTCCTCGGGAGTGGTACAGACCGACATATATAGAAAGCCAACAGCATCTAATATGCTATTACATGCGACCTCCTCTCACCCTGGACACATGGTGCGGGCAGTTGCAACAGGCCAGTTGAATTTGTTCGACGGAAGCCGATTTTGAACAACGTGCTTATGAACTGAAAGTACGGCTTCTTGATCATGGCTATAGCCATCGAACCATTAAGAAAGCTTATCATAAGGCAAAATATAACTCTAGGAATTTGCTGCTATATAAACATTCTGATCTGGGTAATGCCTCACATCCTATCAGATTTATAACAAACTTTCATTGTCAATCTGAAAAACTGCGAACTGCCCTGTCTAAATCATGGCCTATTCTGATGGCGGATCCCATCCTGGCCAAAGTATTAACAGACAAACCGCTTATTCCTTATCGTAGAGCCAGGAACTTACGTGACCAACTAGTGCATAGCCACTATACCCCTGCCCCTCAATCTCATTTTTTTAGTCAGGTCACCCCTAGATGTGGATGTGTTCCTTGTGGTCATTGTGTGGCCTGTGTCAATATTGAACGCAGTGTGTCATTCATGGACTCTGCAGGATCACGTGAGTACAAAATACGAAAATCTATAACTTGTACCACAAAAAATGTGATCTATTATGCCACCTGCCCATGCTCCCTGATACATGTCGGTCTGACCATTAGACAATTCAAGGTCCATATCAGGGAGCATGTGTTGGGCATTCAGGCCGCCACTGGACATAAGGACGCATCCACACTTAAGACAATGCCGCGTCTTTTTAAATTATACCACCAATGTGATGCTAGAGGTTTGAGGGTCTGGGGTATTGACGCTTTAGAGGTGGCGATGTGTGAAGGTAAGGTTTCCCAATGCCTTGCACAATTGGAGACCTGATGGATCTGGAGGCTAAACACGGTCCACCCAAATGGTCTCAACGAAAACTTAAGCTTTGTCCCCTTTCTGTGATCACTATGGTCTGCTGCATTTTTGTGCTGTTATCCTGTGCCAATTGTGTATTTTTATTAATTGTTTTTATTGTCTTTTTATTTAGTTTGCATTACCCTCACATTCACTCGTATAGTACCGGCCATTTGGAGGACTCTTTGGAAAACAATATGAATTGGATGCCTCGCATTATAGATAGTCCTACTTCGATGTACATAATATATGTGCCATACATATATGTTATCAGTAATTCTTTGAATTAATAGCTATAATTAAAGTTTATATCTGTGATTATAATGTGACTATAATGTCCGTAAATATGGATTTTTGCACCTATTTATTAATATTTCCTTTTGTCAGGAACACCGCACTGTACTTGCTCACTGAGCCAGTGCGCATGTCCTGAGTGTCAGGATCCTGTCAGTGCCGGCATGCAGCCTCCGCTGAGCAGGGACTCACCTGCACTGTAGGGGTACCGGGGTCAGGTACAGCCAGAAAGTACCGATGCACAGGACCTGTGGATGCTGAAGCTTAGCAAGCAGACACGGGACCTATGGTCATGTGACCTCAAGGGGGCAGGGCTTAGCATCCTGCTTAGTGAGATGGAAAGACACTATACAGAATTACTCCGAGTCAGGCAAAACGGGGTTCATACACAGAGATAGCCGTAACGTACCAAGGATGAGACAGAGCGGATAGTCAGGGTCAAGCAGCAGTCAAAACCAAACAGACATAGAAGGTACCAAGCAGAATCCAAAGCAATATCCAGAGAACAGACCGAGTCATACACAGATTATCAAGCAACCAGAACACAGCAAAAACACACTCAGGGGTCACCACACTATACCAAGGGCAAGAGTATAACTGACAGGGATGGGAGCGTCCTGAGGCTATAAGAAGCCTCTCCCAGAACCAGGGAGAGGCCACAATCATAGCCCCAGGTGTGCAGGTAAGCCTGCACCGGGATCACAACCTTTAACCCCAGAAATGCCAGTTGTCATGATCACGTGTGTCTGGACGCAGATGTTTCCGCAAGGCGAACCCATGTGACACACGTGACCCTGGATACACTGCCTCCAGTGGGGCGCATTTAAATAATAAAACGTGCAGGTGGATACGCCGCCTCCACCTGGCGAATTTGGGAATTACACGTTATACATAAAATCTGGAAACCCCGCCTCCAGTAAGGCGAATTTAAATAATAAAGGGGGAACCTGGGAAACAATGGTGGGCCCTGCGATAGGGAATGGGGGACGTGGAGACCTCCTAAGCTCCCCTGAGCCAGTGTCCCTGCACTCCTTACATTCCCTATACAGGCTCCGCACCTGTCGCCGCACGCGTACCTTAACGCCCTTGCTCACCCTGACCCTAAACCCTCACTAGGGAATAGGTCGGTGCGGAAACTAATCCCACCACTGCACTAATAACACACATGAGGAAAGAGACAATACAGGGGAAACACCACTTAGCTTTGCTCTGTTGCGTGCGCTCCTAGCAACAGAGCCCACCACCTGCGTGCGTCTTCTCCTCCACCCGGATCCATCACCATAACAGGACCCTTCACCTTAGTGCAGCCTTGGAGCAGAGTCCACCACCAGTTGCAGCTGCTTAGTACCAGAGTCCCAAGGATGAGTTCAGCTTCTGACACGAAGTCGAGCATGCTTGAGTCCAGCTCAGCGGCCAAGTCCCACATGGTGAGTGCCACTCTCCATAGTAGCCACTCCACCAGTCCATGCAGACACTTCCTGCTGACACCATCACTGCGACTCCACCACGCCATGCCAGCCCTTCGTCCAGACACCATAGCTGAAACACGTCCCCCCTGGCTAAGCTGCGCAGGACTCCTCACCAGCTCCATCCTTCCTCCAGGCTCTCAAACTCAAAGTGAAAACAAACTCACAATATCACAGGCAGTGATTGCACACCCCTAGCACACCTTTATAGGGTGTCACACCTGATACATAATTACGTGCACAAAACCTAAAGTGCGATACCACTAACCACCACCGGGGACAGTCAAGACACCTTGGAACTTTCCAAAGTAAAAAAAGTTCACCCAGTGCAATTTAAAACTGTCAGATCATGACAGTACCCCCTCCTTAATGAGGGGCCTCTGGACCCTCAAGACCACCCCTCATTAGGGAAACACCTACAGCGGGGATGCCCAGACCCTGAGTTCACCCCACCATTACCTGACACTCCAGGTTTATGACAAACACACCGCTGGTATTGGCAATAAAGTTCGTTTTGGAGGCACCACTCCTCTCCACAGCGCTGACCTGGGGAACGAGTTTATGTATGTGTATGTTTGTTTGTTATGAGCTGATCAGGCTCCACAACACACTTCCACAAGATGTTTTTTGGTGGCACACATACACGCTCATTCACACACAGGTCCGGACCTGAACGTTTATTGCATACATTCGTTTGTCATAATTGGTGAACTCACTCTGAACTAGACAGCAGAGGCGTCCCCCTGCATCACCACACTCACACCCCCGCAAATCACCAAGGGGTCACCACCCTCCAAGCCTCTTCACCATGAGGTCTGCACCTCCCAGGGTTGGTTAATGGCGAGGGTTGAGATTTGTCCCTACTCCCCCGCAGCACACCTGCTGCACACACCAGGAGGAGAAGGGGATGGGAAATGGAGGAAATATACACTCGCTGGTCACCTCCACACAACCAGGAGGGCGGCTTCTTCGATGGTATAGAAGATATGGCGTAAACCCCGCGGACTATCACACCAGTCAGCTCACCACAGGGGCGTACCCCTTCACCTCGGGGAATACCAGGCAGCTCCGTGGGGCACCATTCCTCCCACCTGCCTGGGTGCGCCCGCATGCATGAACCAGTCCCGCTCCCCAGCAGCGACTCTAGGGGGCTTTAGTACCAGAGCCGCAGGAATATGGAGGAAAAATACACTCGCTGGTCGCCTCCACACGACCAGGAGAGGCGGCTTCTTCGGTGGTATTGAAGATTTGGCGTAAGCCCCGCGGACTCTACACCAGTCTGCTCATCACTGGAACGCACCCCTTCACCTCGGGGAACACCAAGCAGCTCCGTGGGGCTCCATTCCTCCCACCTGCCTGGGTACGCCCACGTGCATGAGCAAGTCCCGCTCCCCAGCAGCGACTCCAGGGGCTTTAGCCAGACCCGCAATATGCCAAAGCCGCCATTTTGATTTCCTGGTTACCTGAGCAGAGGCCCCAGACCGTGATAACTGCTACTGCAGCGGCTCTAAACACCTTGCCGCTCCCCACTCACCTCAGTGAGGCCCGGCAGCAATAACTCAGCGGTCTCCACATGGCCAAAGCTCACCAGAAAAAAAAACTGTATGGCCTGTGATAATGTCATGATCACGTGTGTCTGGACGCAGATGTTTCCGCAAGGCGAACCCATGTGACACACGTGACCCTGGATACACTGCCTCCAGTGGGGCGCATTTAAATAATAAAACGTGCAGGTGGATACGCCGCCTCCACCTGGTGAATTTGGGAATTACACGTTATACATAAAATCTGGAAACCCCGCCTCCAGTAAGGCGAATTTAAATAATAAAGGGGGAACCTGGGAAACTTTAACAATGGTGGGCCCTGCGATAGGGAATGGGGGACGTGGAGACCTCCTAAGCTCCCCTGAGCCAGTGTCCCTGCACTCCTTACATTCCCTATACAGGCTCCGCACCTGTCGCCGCACGCGTACCTTAACGGCCTTGCTCACCCTGACCCTAAACCCTCACTAGGGAATAGGTCGGTGTGGAAACTAATCCCACCACTGCACTAATAACACACATGAGGAAAGAGACAATACCGGGGAAACACCACTTAGCTTTGCTCTGTTGCGTGCGCTCCTAGCAACAGAGCCCACCACCTGCGTGCGTCTTCTTTCTCACCCGGATCCATCACCATAACAGGACCCTTCACCTTAGTGCAGCCTTGGAGCAGAGTCCACCACCAGTTGCAGCTGCTTAGTACCAGAGTCCCAAGGATGAGTTCAGCTTCTGACACGAAGTCGAGCATGCTTGAGTCCAGCTCAGCGGCCAAGTCCCACATGGTGAGTGCCACTCTCCATAGTAGCCACTCCACCAGACCATGCAGACACTTCCCGCTGACACCATCACTGCGACTCCACCATGCCATGCCAGCCCTTCGTCCAGACACCATAGCTGAAACACGTCCCCCCTGGCTAAGCTGCGCAGGACTCCTCACCAGCTCCATCCTTCCTCCAGGCTCTCAAACTCAAAGTGAAAACAAACTCACAATATCACAGGCAGTGATTGCACACCCCTAGCACGCCTTTATAGGGTGTCACACCTGATACATAATTACGTGCACAAAACCTAAAGTGCGATACCACTAACCACAACCGGGGACAGTCAAGACACCTTGGAACTTTACAAAGTAAAAAACGTTCACCCAGTGCAATTTAAAACTGTCAGATCATGACACCAGTCATCAGCACTGGTTCCAGACATTAACCCCACGTGTGCGAGTCAAACCCGCACTGAGATCATAACACCTTTGTGCCTCTGATACATTGATATGTTTGATGTCTTGATACAGAGATTTATATTTATATTTATATATGCAATAGGCTGCAGCATTTAATATAGCTATATTGCCTTGTGTAATTGTTAAATTGGTAAGTGGCCATGTATATATTCATATTTATATTCTTATTTTTAGTGTAAATGTATGTCATCTTAATGTTCAGCATTATGCATCATATTTGACTATCTTAATTGTGCTGTCATTTGCCCGCGTCTAACGTTCAGTGCACATTGCCATCTATTTGTTACTTTTGATATAGAATGCTAGTACTGGGTGGCATCCTCATAATTCTTTTCCTTCAGCCTGTGTGGGTGTTCCACTGCCTGTGGCGCATGCGCACCCTGAGTCCCTGCTGCTGGGCGGCTCTCGGCGTCTTTATGCTTCAGGGGTTGCCCTGACTCCTCCCTGCTGCATGACGCCGACGCTGCGCGGTGTCTTGGTTGCTAGGATCACGGATGCGTCACATCCGGGTTGCGGCGCATCCACTTCTGGTGCCACCGGTACTTATACAGGGTCTCTTCCCTCACTTCTCACGCCCCTGATGAAGGACTGACCCTCCAAAATGCACGTCAGGGTGGGTGATTGGACACAAGGAAGCCTCCGTTTGCTGCCCATCAGGTATTAGTTACTTTCACTTTCACTTTTGTTATGACGCCTGCATTTGACCACATGTAGATACTCACATGTGTTGCTCATTCCTTATGTGATTTCCATCTAGAAAGTCTATTGTACATACCTTTACAGATGTTTTATATTTACCTGATGGTATGATGTGGTATACTATGTCAAATGCTATATCAGCTACAAAGGCTGTAATTGGCCCAGCACTCATTGTTTATGGATATGCCACATTTCATTGTCCCCTCTCCTTCCATTTTTTACTTGTCACCTGTCTTTTATAGTGCAATAATAAATATTTAAATTTTATTTGTACTTTTTTGGACTTTTGGTCTTTTTTTGGAGCTTTGCTCAGTATTGGGAGAGGGAAGTCCAGTCACCAGCAAAATCGAGTATTAGATAGAGGAAAATTAGGCTATTATATTAAAAACCTGTCATGATCTGAAGTGATCTGACAGTTTTAAAAGCACAGAGTGAACTTTTTTTTCCTTTTGGCAAGTTGCCAAGGTGACTTGACTGTCCCCGGTGGTGGTTAGTGGTATCGCACCTTAGGTTTTCAGTTTAAAGTTCTCTGTAATTATGATTCAGGTGTGGGGCTCTATAAATGAGTCTCAGGGTGTGCAATCACTGCTGGTGATATTCTTTCATTCATTGATTCTGAGTTGGTGAGAGCCTGGTGGAAGGATGGAGCTGAGGAGGAGTCCTGCGCAGCTTAGCCAGGGGGGACGTGTGTCAGCTATGCTGTCTTGACGAAGGGCTGGCATTGCGTGGTGGGGTCGCAGTGATGGTGTCAGCGGGAAGTGTCTGCATGGACTGGTGGAGTGGCGACTATGGAGAGTGGCACTCACCATGTGGGACTTGGCTGCTGAGCTGGACTCAAGCATGCTTGACTTCGTGGCAGAAGCTGAACTCCTCTTTGGGCCTCTGTTAATAAGCAGCAGCAACTGGTGGTGGACTCTGCTCCAAGGCTGCACTATGGTGATGGATCCGGGTGGAGGAGAAGACGCACGCAGGTGGAGGGCTCTGTTGCAGGAGCATAAGCACAGAGCATAAAGCTAAGTGGTGTTTCCTCTGTATTGTCTTCTTTCCTCATGTGTGTTGTTAGTGCAGTGGTGGGATTAGTTTCCGCACCGACCAATTCCCTAGTGAGGGTTTAGGGTCAGGGCGAGCAAGGGCTTTGAGGAACGCGTGCGGAACCGGCATAAGGAACGTTAGGAGTGCAGGGACACTGGCTCAGGGGAGCTCAGGAGGTCTCCACTTCCCTTTTCCCTATCGCAGGGCCCACCATTGTTAATGTTTCCCAGGTTCCCCCTTATTGTTTAAATTCGCCGTACTGGAGGCGGGGTTTCCAGAATTTATATTAACGTGTAATACCTAAATTCGCCAGGTGGAGGCGGTGTATCCATCTGCACGTTTTATTATTTAAATTCGCCCCACTGGAGGCGCTGTATCCAGGGTCACGTGTGTTATGGGTTCGCCTTGCGGAAGCATCTGCGTCCAGACACACGTGACCGTGACATTATCACCAGCCCTACAGTTTTTTTTTCTGTTGAGCTTTTGGCCATGTGGAGTCCTGTGAGCAATTGTCAGGGTCTAGGGCCTTTGGCCATGTGGAGACCTGTGAGTAATTGTCAGGGTCTGGGGCCTTTGGCCATGTGGTGACCTGTGAGCAGTTGCTGCTGGGCTTCACTGAGGTGACTGGGAGCAGCATGGAGTGTTTACGCCGCTGCAGCAGCAGTTATCGGGGTCTGGGGCCTCTGCTGAGAGAAAAAAAAAAATGGCGGCTGTGATCTGGCTAAAAGCCCCTAGAGTCGCTGCTGGGGAGTGGGACTTGCTCATGCACGCGGGCGTACCCAGGCAGGTGGGAGGAATGGTGCCCCACAGAGCTGCTTGGTATTCCCCGAGGTGAAGGGGTACGTTCCAGTGATGAGCAGACTGGTGTAGAGTCCGCGGGGCTCACGCCAAATCTTTAATGCCGCCCCCTCCTGGTCGTGTGGAGGCGACCAGCGAGTGTATGTTCCTCCATATCCGGTCCCCTCTCCTCCTGGTGTGAGCAGCAGGTGTGCTGGGGGGGAGTAGGGACAAATCTCAACCCTCGCCATTAACCAACCCTGGGAGGCGTAGACCTCATGGTAAAGAGGGTTGGAAGGTGGTGTCCCGTGGTGAATAGCGGGGGTGTGAGTGTGGTGACACAGGGGGATGCCTCTGCTGTCTTGTTCAGAATGAGTTCACCAATTGTGACAAACAAATGTGTGCTATGAACGTTAAGGTCCGGACTTGTGTGTGAACGAGCGTGTATGGGTGCCACCAAAAAACATCTTGTGGAAGTGTGTTGTGGAGCCTGATCAGCTCATAACAAACATACACATACATAAACTCGTTCCCCAGGTCGGCGCTGTGGAGATGAGTGGTGCCTCCAAAATGAACTTTATTGACAATACCAGCGGTGTGTTTGTCATAAACCTGAATTCAGGTAGTGGTGGGGTGAACTCAGGACCTGGGCGTCCCCGCTGTAGGTGTTTCCCTAATGAAGAGTGGTCTTGAGGGTTCAGAGGCCCCTCATTAAGGAGGGGGTACTGTCATGATCTGAAGTGATCTGACAGTTTTAAAAGCACAGAGTGAACTTTTTTTCCTTTTGGCAAGTTGCCAAGGTGACTTGACTGTCCCCGGTGGTGGTTAGTGGTATCGCACCTTAGGTTTTCAGTTTAAAGTTCTCTGTAATTATGATTCAGGTGTGGGGCTCTATAAATGAGTCTCAGGGTGTGCAATCACTGCTGGTGATATTCTTTCATTCATTGATTCTGAGTTGGTGAGAGCCTGGTGGAAGGATGGAGCTGAGGAGGAGTCCTGCGCAGCTTAGCCAGGGGGGACGTGTGTCAGCTATGGTGTCTGGACGAAGGGCTGGCATGGCGTGGTGGGGTCGCAGTGATGGTGTCAGCGGGAAGTGTCTGCATGGACTGGTGGAGTGGCGACTATGGAGAGTGGCACTCACCATGTGGGACTTGGCTGCTGAGCTGGACTCAAGCATGCTTGACTTCGTGGCAGAAGCTGAACTCCTCTTTGGGCCTCTGTTACTAAGCAGCAGCAACTGGTGGTGGCCTCTGCTCCAAGGCTGCCCTATGGTGATGGATCCGGGTGGAGGAGAAGACACACGCAGGTGGAGGGCTCTGTTGCAGGAGCATAAGCACAGAGCATAAAGCTAAGTGGTGTTTCCCCTGTATTGTCTTCTTTCCTCATGTGTGTTGTTAGTGCAGTGGTGGGATTTGTTTCCGCACCGACCAATTCCCTAGTGAGGGTTTAGGGTCAGGGCGAGCAAGGGCTTTGAGGTACGCGTGCGGCGCCCGGTGCGGAACCGGCATAAGGAACGTTAGGAGTGCAGGGACACTGGCTCAGGGGAGCTCAGGAGGTCTCCACTTCCCTTTTCTCTATCGCAGGGCCCACCATTGTTAATGTTTCCCAGGTTCCCCCTTATTGTTTAAATTCGCCGTTCTGGAGGCGGGGTTTCCAGAATTTATATTAACGTGTAATACCTAAATTCGCCAGGTGGAGGCGGTGTATCCATCTGCACGTTTTATTATTTAAATTCGCCCCACTGGAGGCGCTGTATCCAGGGTCACGTGTGTTATGGGTTCGCCTTGCGGAAACATCTGCGTCCAGACACACGTGACCGTGACAAAACCTTTATCCTTTACTGTAATTTTATAAAAACATCTGCCACCTAATGAAGACGGGGTTACCGTCGAAACGCGTTGTGGGCTAAAGAAAAATAACCTTGTCCTGGTGTTCCTAGCACTCATCTGACCGTTTATTTTATTCCGCTATTGTACCTATCCTCCTTTGGAGGTATACGGCTGGAGCTGCGGTGGATCTCCTCTCTACAATCCACCCCGATAGACTGCTCTCCTAGCACTCCCCAATGACCGCAATCTTTCTGGTTTGCATCTGATTCTTTTGGATAAGCATTTCCATAACTAAAATAAAGAGAGAAGGGTATTTCTAGAGTGCTCGAGTAAGTCCCATTTACCCTGACCCTGACTGTAGGAAAAGAATAAAAGGTCATTGTAGCATCAACTAAGACACGGGGAAAATCAAATTTCAATAAGGTATTAGCCATAAAACGCCAGCTTATTCTATCAAGCGCTTTTTCAGCATCAGTCGATATAAGAGTGAGCTTGGTATTCGTTTTTAAAGCATATGATATAGATTGTATATATTTTTGAAGAATTATCCTTCGACATGTTCGTGGTGATTTATGAGCAGCACAAAGCATTACTTATTGGAGGAACTCTGCTGACAAACGCACTTTATGCACTTGGAGCTATGACCCTCCCACAGCCGATCACAGGGGCTGATCTGCTACCACAAAAAGGGACTAATTTAAAAGTCCGGGCAAAAATGCCTCCAGAATATAGGTCAGGAATACTCCAAGGAGTACACTAGTGGCACAGCTAGGACAGCGCTCGTCGCAGCAAGGGTCACTTATTAAGCGCTACAAAGCTGGGCTGCCTGCCGTTAGCACAATCAGCTAATGTCGCATGTTTACCCCTGTCAATATTTTGTGCCCTCTAAACCTGTTCTTTTGCTAACACAACCTCACACGCAGCCTCCTCTCTCCGCTCCACGCAAGACTGTATGTAAACCTTGTCTCATATCCTGCCGGGTTCTGAATTCATTTTACAGAAGCCAACAATTGAATTAGCGGCTATTCTGCTAGCTACCTCTGTATGAAATATAAATATATATATATACTGTATATATATACTGTGTGTGTATATATACATATATATATATGTGTGTGTGTTTCACTGACACATATAGCAGAAAAACTAAAACCAGAGCCAATTTAACAAGATCAGTATTCATTTCATGCCTGGCATAAAGAATTATTATTTAAGAACACAACTGCTTACCCTATTGCCATAAGGATTTTAATATAGTATCTCTCCAGAGACTGCCTTGTCAAGGTGCCTTTTGGGTCTTCTTTTTAAACACTGATCCTCTACCAAAACTGTTTGTTGCCAAATGCCTCTTCTACTGCTACACCACTGGGACATAATCACTTTGTATCCCGAACCTGGATTTGTATCAGTCACTTTAGTCATCAGCAGTAGACCCAAAACCTTTGTCATTGACAGTTCCCTTTATATAGTTTTGATATGATAACTGGGCTTGTTGCTGGTATAGTGTAGAGGTTAAGTGCACAGCCTAAGTCATGGGAGTCTGGGGTTCGCAGGTTCTGACCTATAAAAATAAATTATATACTAAGGCTTCTAAATTATATACTAAGGCTCCTGACACTATAATGCTACTTTAGGCGGCTGTTAAAAGTGCATAATGTACTAACACTATAGTGCTTACTTCAATTAAACATGAGAGTGTCACGTACAAAGAGAGTCATGCCAGCTCAGATGTTACCCGGATTAACAAGATCTGCATCAAAGAACAATCTGATGATAAATGGGCTACTGGAACAAACCATTCATGGACAAGGCAAGAGGATCTGGTGAAATGCTACTATAACAGCAGACCAAATGAGAGAGGATTTATGAAGCGTATGAGGAAACTCTGGATGGATGCAAGACCTGCTAGTCAGCCATACAACATCATAAAAATAAAACTATTACCATACTTTGAGATGGATCAACTGCACACATGAAGAACTACATGGGCAACCCCCTGAAGATCCTGATCCAATCATGCAACTAGAGAGCACTGCAGCTGGTCTGCAGCAGAAGATTTTAAACTAAATACCATCAACACCAGAGATCGACTGCCAAGGCCTTGCAAAGATACACCACCAGACAGTATGCTAGAAGATTGCTATACAACCAGCAAGAACAACGACAGAAGTATGTGGAAAAGAAGGCTGGAGACAAAAATCAAGGTGACACGAAGGGAAGTCAGCCATCTAACAGAAATACAGAATGGTGTAAAGATCAAGAATAAGACCAAGCTGGACAAATACAAAGTACACTGTTCTGGGAACATTTCTGTGATTCTTGTCCATTTAAAACGGACCGTATTTTTATTCGTTGTGTGTGACTCCAGCTGAAGCCCTAGAGACTACTAAGCAAAGGCTCACAGCACTCGCTGCAAGACTAGGGAGAAACACTAGAGAAGCTGAGGCCAAGAAGATAAATGCCTTGTTCTCTAAAGAACCATCCAAAGTTGCCTCCCAACTACAGAACAACACAAAGGCAGCAAATCCACCAATAGCAGAGACTGAACAATACTGGAGGGACATATGGGAGAAGAAAAAAAACACACAACACCAGTGCAATGTGGCTGCAAGTTCTGAGAAAGAAACACAACAACCACCTAGAGCAAGAACCAGTCACCATTACAGAAGCAGACATCCAACATCAGGGTCAATAACATGAAGAGCTGGACAGCACCTGGCCCAGACATGATCCACACCTACTGGCTAAAGAAATTAACAGTGGTACATGAATGTATGGCAAAGCAGATGAACCAACTGCTAGAAGAAGGCCACCATTCAGCTTGGTTAACACACTGTAGAACTGTGCTGATCTTGAAGGATCCTAACAAAGAAACAGTTCCAACCAACTACCGCCCAATAACCTGCCTTACAACAGCATGGAAACTCTTGTCAGGCATCATAGCCACCAAGCTACGGAACCATATGAACCAGTACATGAATCCAGCTCTGAAAGGCATCGGGACCGACACCAGAGGCTCTAAGCACCAGTTCCTAGTAGATAGAGCAGTCGCTCAAGACTCAAGATCCAGGCAGACAGTCAAACTCAGCACAGCCTGGATTGACTACAGGAAAGCCTATCACTCAATGCCACACACATGGATACAGTGGGGCAAAAAAGTATTTAGTCAGTCAGCAATAGTGCAAGTTCCACCACTTAAAAAGATGAGAGGCGTCTGTAATTTACATCATAGGTAGACCTCAACTATGGGAGACAAACTGAGAAAAAAAAATCCAGAAAATCACATTGTCTGTTTTTTTTTTCATTTTATTTGCATATTATGGTGGAAAATAAGTATTTGGTCAGAAACAAGCAATCAAGATTTCTGGCTCTCACAGACCTGTAACTTCTTCTTTAAGAGTCTCCTCTTTCCTCCACTCATTACCTGTAGTAATGGCACCTGTTTAAACTTGTTATCAGTATAAAAAGACACCTGTGCACACTCTCAAACAGTCTGACTCCAAACTCCACTATGGTGAAGACCAAAGAGCTGTCAAAGGACACCAGAAACAAAATTGTAGCCCTGCACCAGGCTGGGAAGACTGAATCTGCAATAGCCAACCAGCTTGGAGTGAAGAAATCAACTGTGGGAGCAATAATTAGAAAATGGAAGACATACAAGACCACTGATAATCTCCCTCGATCTGGTGCTCCACGCAAAATCCCACCCCGTGGGGTCAGAATGATCACAAGAACGGTGAGCAAAAATCCCAGAACCACGCGGGGGGACCTAGTGAATGAACTGCAGAGAGCTGGGACCAATGTAACAAGGCCTACCATAAGTAACACACTACGCCACCATGGACTCAGATCCTGCAGTGCCAGACGTGTCCCACTGCTTAAGCCTGTACATGTCCGGGCCCATCTGAAGTTTGCTAGAGAGCATTTGGATGATCCAGAGGAGTTTTGGGAGAATGTCCTATGGTCTGATGAAACCAAACTGGAACTGTTTGGTAGAAACACAACTTGTCATGTTTGGAGGAAAAAGAATACTGAGTTGCATCCATCAAACACCATACCTACTGTAAAGCATGGTGGTGGAAACATCATGCTTTGGGGCTGTTTCTCTGCAAAGGGGCCAGGACGACTGATCCGGGTACATGAAAGAATGAATGGGGCCATGTATCGGGAGATTTTGAGTGCAAACCTCCTTCCATCAGCAAGGGCATTGAAGATGAAACGTGGCTGGGTCTTTCAACATGACAATGATCCAAAGCACACCGCCAGGGCAACGAAGGAGTGGCTTCGTAAGAAGCATTTCAAGGTCCTGGAGTGGCCTAGCCAGTCTCCAGATCTCAACCCTATTGAAAACCTTTGGAGGGAGTTGAAAGTCCGTGTTGCCAAGCGAAAAGCCAAAAACATCACTGCTCTAGAGGAGATCTGCATGGAGGAATGGGCCAACATACCAACAACAGTGTGTGGCAACCTTGTGAAGACTTACAGAAAACGTTTGACCTCTGTCATTGCCAACAAAGGATATATCACAAAGTATTGAGATGAAATTTTGTTTCTGACCAAATACTTATTTTCCACCATAATATGCAAATAAAATGAAAAAAAAACAGACAATGTGATTTTCTGGATTTTTTTTTCTCAGTTTGTCTCCCATAGTTGAGGTCTACCTATGATGTAAATTACAGACGCCTCTCATCTTTTTAAGTGGTGGAACTTGCACTATTGCTGACTGACTAAATACTTTTTTGCCTCACTGTATGTGAATGCTTGGCTCTCTACAATGTCACAAAGTAACCATCAAATGCGGCATTTACCAAGTTGATGCACTGACCCTATTGCTGTTCTGCATAGGCTTTAACCCCCTCAGTCAGATAATTACAGTGTCTAGCTATGAATACAAGATCAAGGGTGGAAGCACCATCAGCCACCTCCTCTACATGGATAATATCAAGCCGTATGTGAAAAACGAACGAGAAATCGATTCACTGATCCACTTGACAAGGATCTACAGTGAAGACATCGGGATGTCTTTCGGACTGGAGAAGTGCGGCCGGTTGGTAATAAAGAGAGGCGAGGTAGTCAAGATCGATGGAGTGGAATTACCAGCAAGACATTTAGCAGATGTACAGATATGCTACAAGTACTTCGGCATCCCATAGGGATGTGGTAACCATGATGAGGAGGCAAGGAAAGCAGCAACATCCAAATACCATCAAAGGGTAAGACAGGTCCTGAAGGGCCAGCTCCATGGGGAAGAATAAAATCCGTGCCATCAATACATATGCCCTGCCAGTTATCAGATACCCTGCTGGCATAGTGTGCTGGCCAAAAGAAGAGATGGAAGCTGCAGATGTGAAGACATGAAAGCTCCTCACAATGCATGGAGGTCTCCACCCTAAGTCTAGCACACAAAGATTGTATACCAACAGAAAGGAGGGTGGTCGAGGCTTGATAAGCATCCAAGCCACCATCATGGATGAAACAAGGAGTATCCAGGAATACATCAGAAGGATGGCACCAGAAGATGAGATGCTGAGAGAAAGCCTAAGGCAGCAACAGATCTGGAATGAAGAACAGGAACATGAAGCACCATGGCAAGACAAGCCGCTGCATGGTACGTATGACCGACAGATAATGGAAGTGGCTGACATGGAGAAATCCTACCAATGGCTGGAGAAAGCTGGACTCCAAGACAGCACAGAGGTACTAATTATAGCGGCACAAGAGCAAGCACTAAGTATAAGATCCATAGAAGCAGGAATCTACCACACAAGACAAGACCCAAGATACAGACTATGCAAAGAAACCTCAGAAACAGTCCAACACATAGTGGCAGGATGCAAAATGCAAGCAAGAACAGAGTATACTGAATGCCACAACCAAGTAGCGGGAATTGTATACAGGAACATCTGTGCAGCATATTGGCTAAGCCCCCCTAAGGCTGGTTTCACATTTGCGTTTTTTAGCGCTGGAAAAAAACGCATACGTGCGCATGCGTTTTTTCCCCTATATTTAACATGGGTGCGCATACCTGCGCGCTGGTAAGCGCATGTATGCGATTTTCATGCGCTGCGGTTTTTTGGGGTGTGCGTTGGTATTTTCCAGACGCAGCATGTTGCATTTTTTGGCCCTGCAAAAAAGCGCATGCGCACATATGCGCACGTTTTGCGCTAAAAATGGCCATTATAGCCTATGGATGCGCATACATGCGCACTGGCATGCTCATGTATGCGTTTTTTTGCACATGCGTTTTTTTTTGTTAACCATGGAATTTAGGGGTTTGGGTTAGAGTTAGGGTTAGTTAAGGGGGTTTAGGGTTAGGGTTAGGGTCAGGGTCAGGGTTAGGGTTGGGGTTAGGGTCAGGGTTAGGGTTAAGTATGGTTTGGTTAAGGGTCAGGGTCAGGGTTAGGGTTGGGGTTAGGGTCAGGGTTAGGGTTAAGTATGGTTTGGTTAAGGGTTAGGGTCAGGGTTAGGGTCAGGGTTAGGGTTAAGTATGGTTTGGTTAAGGGTTAGGGTCAGGGTTAGGGTTAGGGTCAGGGTTAGGGTTAAGTATGGTTTGGTTAAGGGTTAGGGTCAGGGTTAGGGTTAGGGTCAGGGTTAGGGTTAAGTATGGTTTGGTTAAGGGTTAGGGTCAGGGTTAGGGTTAGGGTCAGGGTTAGGGTTAAGTATGGTTTGGTTAAGGGTTAGGGTCAGGGTCAGGGTTAGGGTTAAGTATGGTTTGGTTAAGGGTTAGGGTCAGGGTTAGGGTCAGGGTTAGGGTTAGGGTTAGGGTTAGGGTTAGTTAGGGTTTAGGGTTTGGGTTAGGGTTAAGTATGGTTTGGTTAAGGGTTAGGGTTAGGGTTAGGGTCAGGGTCAGGGTTAGGGTTAGGGTTAGGGTTAGGGTTAGGGTCAGGGTTAGGGTTAGTAAAGTCATGGTTTGGGTTAGTGTGAGGGGCCACCTAATGTTGGAAAAAAACGCAAACGCGGTAAAAACGCACTAAAAACGCATACAAACGCATAAAAACGCTGCGTTTTTTTCATGCATGCTCATAAAAATGCTTGAAAAAAACGCAGCAGTTGTATGCTTTTGTATGCGTTTTTTCAATGCGTTTTTTTGCGGGAAAAACGCGCTGCAAAAAAAAGCAAGTGTGAAACTAGCCTAAGTCCTGGTGGGAGACCCCCGAAAAAGTGGTGGAAAATGAAAGGGCTAAAATCCTGTGGGACTTCAAGATCCAGACAGATAAGTAGGTGTTGGCTAACCAATCAGACATTGTCATAGTAGACAAGGATCAGAAGACACAATGATAATAGATGTAGCAGTTCCAAAGTGACAGCAACATCAGAAAGAAGGAATATGAGAAGCTGGAGAAATACTAGGACCTCAAAGGAGAACTGGAGAAAATGTGGAAGGTGAAGGCAACAGTGATTCCAGTGGTGATAGGAGCCCTTGGAGCAGTGACCCTTAAATTGTAAGAATGGCTACAACAGATCCGAGGAGCAACATCTGAGTTCTCTGTCCAGAAAAGCGAAATACTGGGAACAACTAAGATCATGCGCAGAACCCTCAAACTCCCAGGCCTCTGGTAGAGGACCAGAGAATGAGAAAAAAGGACATCAAAGACCACCCCTATTGAGGGGTGAGAAGGAAGTATATATTGGATCTAAATGTGCAGCTGGCAACACTGAGATCCATAGACAATATGGAAAGGAGTCTTCTGCTCACTGAGCAGACGCTCAATGGGATAGATGAGGGGGGGGATGCTAGGTGGGAGCTGCAGGACAATGAAGTAGCTAGCTGGGTGACAGTTAGAAGGCGGGGTAGAGGGTAGAGCACCAGGGACGCTAGTCCTGATCTGGCACACCCCAATAAGTTTGCTAAGTTGGCAGATGAGGGGAGTGTTAGTGCAGGAGTAGAACTGCTGCAGCAAGGCATGTCCTCTGAAAGCCAGAGGAGTGTCTGCTCCAGTAAGGGGGGAAATAGGAGGGCAGGGCAGGCCAGACAGGTGCTGGTAGTGGGGGACTCAATTATTAGGGGAACAGATAGGGCAATCTGTCACAAAGACAGGGATCGTCGAACGGTGTGCTGCCTACCTGACGCTCGAGTCCGACACATCGCTGATCGGGTTGACAGATTACTGGGAGGGGCTGGTGAGGATCCAGCGGTCATGGTGCACACTGGCACAAATGACAAAGTTAGAGCTAGGTGGAAGGTCCTTAAAGATGATTTCAGGGAATTAGGCTGTAAGCTTAAAGCAAGGACCTCCAAGGTTGTATTTGTCGGAAATACTTCCTGTACCACGTGCCACACCAGAGAGGCAACGGGAGATTAGGGAGGTTAATAAGTGGCTCAGGAATTGGTGTAGGAAGGAGGGGTTTGGGTTCCTGCAGAACTGGGCCGACTTCTTAGTTGGCTACAGGTTCTACGCTAGGGACGGACTGCACCTCAATGGGGAGGGTGCAGCTGTGCTGGGGGAGAAAATGGCTAGAAGGCTGGAGGAGTGTTTAAACTAGGGACGGGGGGAGGGTATTCCTTTTATAGGAGGGGAAGATAGTGCAGATAGAGACCTGGGCGCAAATAATAAAATTGGGGGTGGCATGGGGGGTGGGGTTAGAACAGTTAATAATTTAAGAAAGAATAGAGGTACAGAGAGATACATAAAGTGCATGTATACTAATGCCAGAAGCCTTGCCAACAAAATGGAGGAATTGGAGCTAGTGTTGTTGTAACCAGGGCTGTGGAGTCGGTAAGCCAAACCTGCGACTCCGACTCCGACTCCTCAATTTCCCTTACACCGACTCCAACTCCAACTCCGACTCCACGACTCCGACTCCGACTCCCACACATATTGCTTATATTTAAGTGAAAAATTTATTGTAGCACAATGTGAACCTCAGACATTTAATCATTTTTATGATCCAATAATCAAGATATTTATATAGAACAGAATATATATTGGTGTACTACCCGGTTTTCATTCTTTTTGGTACAGATACGATATGGATAGACAGATATGGATAAATGGATAGATAGAGCAGATTTCTAATCTGCTTTTGCTATTGAAAACATTATCTATGAGCTCAAAAACCTTTCAGGTGATGCAGTTTTTTAAAAAGATGATCAGCTTTTGCAGCTGAAAAACGTATCCTCAAAAAACACAGGAAAAACGCTGTGTGTGAATGTAGCCTTAGATCAGGATTAGAACAGCCATTTATAGGACATTTCATAACTTTCCCAAACTCCTATGAAAAAATATTCAGCACATCCTGCATTGAATTACTGTACCCAATTTATTATATATTTTAGGAGTCGGAGTCGGTCCATTTTATACCGACTCCAACTCCGACTCCGACTCCACCAAAATGAGCACCGACTCCGACTCCGACTCCACGACTCCGACTCCACAGCCCTGGTTGTAACATAATTATGACATGGTGGGGATATCTGAGACATGGCTGGACGAGAGCCATGACTGGGCGGTTAATTTACAGGGCTTTAGTCTGTTCAGAAATGACCGTACAAATAAACGAGGGGGAGGTGTGTGTTTATATGTAAAATCTTCCTTAAAACCCATCCTTCGTGATAATATATATGAATCTAATGAAAATGTAGAGTCCCTGTGGGTAGAGATAAGGGGAGGGGGGAAAATAATAAATTACTGATAGGGGTTTGTTATAAGTCTCCAAAAATAATGGAAGCAACAGAGAATATCCTCATAAAGCAAATAGATGAAGCAGCGACTCAAGGAGAAGTCATTATTATGGGGGACTTCAACTACCCTGAAATACATTGGGGAACCGAAACCTGCAGTTCCAGCAAAGGTAATAGGTTTTTGAAAACTATGAGAGACAATTACCTTTCACAACTGGTTTACGACCCAACAAGAGGGAGGGCACTGCTAGACCTAATATTAACCAACAGGCCAGACCGCATATCAAATGTAAGGGTTGTGGGTCACTTGGGTAATAGTGATCACAAATTAATAAGTTTTCATGTATCCTTTAATAAGATGTGTAGTAGAGGGGTTACAAGGACACTAAACTTCAGGAAAGCAAATTTCCAGCGGATGAGAGTTGATCTTGGTGCAATTAACTGGGACGATATCCTGAGACATAAAAATACACAAAGAAAATGGGAGACGTTTATTAGCATCCTGCACAATATATACCATATGGGAATAAACATGTGTGAAATAGAAGGAAACCACTATGGCTAAATAGCTGTAAGGGGTGCAATAGGAGATAAAAATAAAGCATTTAGAGAATTAAAGCAAGTAGGTAGTAATGAGGCATTAAATAAATACAGAAGATTAAATAAATTCTGTAAAAAGCAAATCAAAACAGCAAAGATTGAGACAGAGAGACTCATTGCCAGAGAAAGTAAAAATAATCCCAAAATATTCTTTAACTACGTAAATAGTAAGAAACTAAAAAATGATAGCGTTGGTCCGCTTAAAAATAGTCTGGGTGAAATGGTGGATGAGGATGAGGAAAAAGCCAATATGCTAAATGACTTTTTTCAACAGTATTTACACAAGAAAATCCCATGACGGATAACATGATCAGGGATAAAAATTCTCCATTAAATGTCACCTGCTTAACCCAGCAGGATGTACGGCGGTGTCTAAAAATCACTAAAATTGACAAATCCCCGGGCCCGGATGGGATACACCCCCGAGTACTGCAGGAGTTAAGCACAGTCATAGATAGACCATTATTTTTAATCTTTAAAGATTCCATAATAACAGAGTCTGTACCACAGGACTGGCGTATGGCAAATGTGGTGCCAATATTCAAAAAGGGGACAAAAACTGAACTTGGAAATTATAGGCCAGTAAGTTTAACCTCAACTGTGGGTAAAATCCTGGAGGGTTTTCTAAGAGATACTATACTGGAGTATCTGGAGAAGAATAACCTCATGGCCCAATATCAACATGGGTTTACAAGGGACCGTTCCTGTCAGACTAATCTGATAAGCTTTTATGAAGAGGTAAGTTCCAGACTGGACCAAGGGAATGCAGTGGATGTGGTGTACATGGACTTTTCAAAAGCTTTTGATACGGTGCCACACAAAAGGTTGATACATAAAATGAGAACAATGGGGATAGGGGAAAATATGTGTAGGTGGGTTAAGAGTTGGCTCAGGGATAGGAAACAAAGGGTGATTATTAATGGAGCACACTCGGACTGGGTCACGGTTAGCAGTGGGGTACCACAGGGGTCAGTTTTGGGCCCGCTTCTTTTTAACATATTTATTAATGACCTTGAAGGGGGCATAGAGAGTAGAATTTCAATATTTGCAGATGACACGAAACTCTGCAGGGTAATCAATACAGAGGAGGACAATTTTATATTACAGGAGGATTTAAGTAAACTAGAAGCTTGGGCTGATAAATGGCAAATGAGCTTTAATGGGGATAAATGTAAGGTCATGCACTTGGGTAGAACGAATAAGATGTATAATTATGTGCTTAATTGTAAAACACTTGGCAAAACTGTCACTGAAAAAGACCTGGGTGTATGGGTGGACGACAAACTCACATTTAGTGGCCAGTGTCAGGCAGCTGCTGCAAAGGCAAATAAAATAATGGGATGCATTAAAAGAGGCATAGATGCTCATGAGGAGAACATAAATTTACCTCTATATAAGTCACTAGTACGACCACACTTAGAATACTGTGGACAGTTCTGGTCTCCAGTGTATAAGAAAGACATAGCTGAACTGGAGCGGGTGCAGAGAAGAGCGACCAAGGTTATTAGGGAACTAGGGGGTCTGCAATACCAAGACAAGTTATTACACTTGGGGTTATTTAGTTTGGAAAATCGAAGGCTTAGGGGAGATCTTATTACAATGTATAAATATATGCTGGGACAATACAAAGACTTTTCTAATGATCTTTTTACTCTTAGACCTGTGACGGGAACAATGGGGCACCCTCTACGTCTGGAGGAAAGAAGGTTTAAGCATACTCACAGACGCGGATTCTTTACTGTAAGAGCAGTGAGACTATGGAACTCTCTGCCATATGATGTTGTAATGAGTGATTCCCTACTAAAATTTAAGAAGGGACTGGATGCCTTTCTTGAAAAGTATAATATTACTGGGTATATACACTAGTTTCCTTAAAATTGCGTTGATCCAGGGAGCTAGTCTGATTGCCGTATGTGGAGTTGGGAAGGAATTTTTTTTCCCCAATGTGAAGCTTACTGTTTGCCACATGGGTTTTTTTGCCTTCCTCTGGATCAACATGTTAGGGCAGGTTAGGACAGGATATGGGTTGAACTAGATGGACTTAAAGTCTCCCTTCAACCTTAATAGCTATGTTACTATATATACACTACCGTTCAAAAGTTTGGGGTCACCCAGACAATTTTGTGTTTTCCATGAAAACTCATACTTTTATTATTCAAATAAGTTGCCAAATGAATTTAAAATCTAGTCCAGACATTGACAAGGTTAAAAAAAAGATTTTTATTTGAAATAATAATTTTCTCCTTCAAACTTTGCTTTCGTCAAAGAACTTATCCTTTGCAGCAATTACAGCATTGCAGACCTTTGGCATTCTAGCAGCTAATTTGCTGAGGTAATCTGGAGAAATTTCACCCCATGCTTCCAGAAGCCCCTCCCACAAGTTGGTTTGGCTTGATGGACACTTTTTGCGTACCATACGGTTAAGCTGCTCCAACAACAGCTCAATGGGGTTGAGATCTGGTGACTGTGCTGGCCACTCCATTACAGATAGAATACCAGCTGCCTGCTTCTTCCATAAATAATTCTTGCATAATTTGGAGGTATGCTTTGGGTCATTGTCCTGTTTTAGGATGAAATGGCTCCAACCAAGCGTTATCCACAGGGTATGGCATGGCATTGCAAAATGAAGTAATAGCCTTCCTTACTCAAATCCTTTTAACTTGTAAAAATCTCCCACTTTACCAGCACCCAAGCAACCCCAGACCATCACATTACCTCCACCATGCTAGACAGATGGCGTCAAGCACTCTTGCAATATCTTTTCAGTTGTTCTGCGCCTCACAAATGTTCTTCTGTGTGATCAAAACACCTCAAACTGGGATTTTGTCTGTCCATAACACTTTTTTCCTATCTTCCTCTGTCCAATGTCTGTTTTTTTTGCCAATATTAATCTTTTCCTTTTATTAGCCAGTCTCAGATATGGCTTTTTCTTTGCCACTCTGCCCTGAAGGCCAGCATCCCGGTGTCGCCACTTGTACTATTTAATGAAGCTGCCAGTTGAGCACTTGAGAGGCGTCAATTTCTCAAAATACAGACTCTAATGTACTTGTCTTGTTGCTCAGTTGTGCAGCGGGGCCTCCCACTTCTCTTTCTACTCTGGTTAGAGCCTGTTTGTGTTCTCCTCTGAAGCGAGTAGTACATACAGTTGTAGGAAATCTTCAGTTTCTTGGCAATCTCTTGCATGGAATAGCCTTAATTTCTAAAAACAAGAATAGACTGTCGAGTTTCACCTGAAAGTTCTTTTTTTCTGGCCATTTTGAGAGTTTAATGCAACCAACAAATGTAATGCTCCAGATCCTCATCTAGCTCAAAGGAAGGTCAGGTTTATAGCTTCTCTAATCAGCCAAACTGTTTTCAGCTGTGCTAACACACTTGCACAAGGGTTTTCAAGGGTATTCTAACCATCCATTAGCCTTCTTACACACTTAGCAAACACAAAGTACCATAAGAATACTGGAGTGATGGTTGTTGGAAATGGGCCTCTATACACCTATTAAGATATTGCATTGCAAGCAAGACATTTGCAGCTAGAATAGTCATTTACCACATTAACAATGTATAGAGTGTATTTCTGAATCATTTAATGTTAGCTTCATTGGAAAAAACTGCATTTCTTTCAAAAATAAATTTCTAAGTGACGCTAAACTTTTGAACGGTAGTGTATATATAGACTGTATATATCAGGGGTCCCCAACCTTTTTTGCACCAGGGACCGGCTTCAAGAAAGACCACTCTTCCATGGCCCGGCAGGGCGAGAATGGAGGCGTGTCAGGGGCGGGGCTTTGGTCAAAAGGGGCGGGGCTATGGACAGGTTTAGTAGTCAGTGCATACTTATCATAATATAACATTTATAATGTGAATGAGACTCAACTCACCATAGGTTTTGAAGTGGGAGCACTGGGCTTGTTTTCCTCCAACAAGACAGTCCCATCTAGGGGTGATGGGAGACAGCATGGCTCTGCTCCCACCCTTGTATACATGGCTTCGCTCACACCCTTGCATGCATGACTCTGCTCCCACCCTTGTATACATGGCTCCACTCTCCCTCCCTTGTATACGTGGCTCTGCTTCCACTCTCCCATCCTGTATACATGGCTCCACTCTCCCTCCCTTGTATATATGGCTCTGCTTCCACTCTCCCTCCCTTGTATATATGGCTCCGCTCCCACTCTCCCTCCTTTGTATATATGGCTCTGCTCCCACTCTCCCTCCCTTGTATATTTGGCTCCGCTCCCACCCTCCCTCCCCTGTGTATATGGCTCCGCTCCCATTCTCCCTCCCTTGTATATATGGCTCCGCTCCCTCTCCCTCCCTTGTATATATGGCTCTGCTCCCACTCTCCCTCTCTTGTATATATGGCTCCGCTCCCACTCTCCCTCCCTTGTATATATGGCTCCGCTCCCTCTCCCTCCCCTGTGTATATGGCTCTGCTCCCACTCTCCCTCCCTTATATATATGGCTCCGCTCCCACTCTCCCTCCCTTGTATATATGGCTCCGCTCCCTCTCCCTCCCCTGTGTATATGGCTATGCTTCCACTCTCTCGCCCCCTTATATTTATGGCTCCGCTCGGCTCCCCCATCCTCCCCGATCATACTTACCCTCACGTCGCTGAACTTCCTTCCTGTCGCTGCACGTCCCTGCATCTCGCGGCGCTTCAGCTCCTGTGCGGAGCGGTCACGTGCTACCGCTCATTAAGGCCTATGAATAAGGACGCCACGCCTATGGGAGATGAGTGGCGTCCATATTCATGACCTTAAATGAGCGGTAGCACGTGACCGCTCAGCGCTGGATGAAGCCGCCGCGGGATGCAGGGTGAGTATTAGCTGCTGCACCTCCCCCCGGCTCCCCTTCTGTCAGCGGACCGGCAAGGGCACTGCAACGGCCCGGTGCTGGGCCGCGGACCGGCGGTTGGGGACCCCTGGTATATATGTTTTCACGAATATTTGAGGCTATGGACCCATTATATGTCCTTTTTGCAAGTCGGCAAGAAAATTTTGCCATACAGTTGCTATATGGATGTCACACGGATGCTTAGATGCGAGAAAATCGCATCCTCGCATTGTGCACGGATGACATTCGGATCACTGTTCAGGGAACATTTCTGCGATTCTCGGCCGTTTAAAATGGACCGTATTTTAATACGTTGTGTGTGAATCCAGCCTAAGGGATGAGCTCCTCGCTGGGAGTTAATAAACAATGAATCAGAGTTAAAGGAACAGCAAAATTAAATCAACAGTCATATATTCAAAAAACCCTTATCGTGGCTCCAGCTGATGGGTAGTATTGCCTGCAACGGCTGGTGTAGAGTCCTACGATGGATTCCGAGAATAGCGAATCATCTTCTGGTGGCAGTTGGTGGTCTCTGGTTTTACCCACTGAGCCCCCAGTCCATGAGCCCGATCAGTGTGGGCCAAAGAAGTAGCAGAAGTCTCAGTAGTGCACGTAAGCTAATGCACGCTGGTCTGCTGGGAAAGACGCGTCCCAGAGTCCTGCAGTTGACACATACTCTGTTAGGCATCGCGTTCCTGCCTCTGCACAGGAGTAATCCCGAGCCTTGCCTTCTGCGGTCTCCCATTCAGTCCTGGCCACAGAAGAGGCTGCTAAACAAAGACGTCGTTCCCGGCATCTTGATCAGGCCAGTGATGTCAGTTCAGTTGCTGCTGCCATCTCAGGGTCAGCTATAGCAGCCTGCACTGGTCAGCATCAAGCAGCTCCTGGGACTAAGTCCTTCTTTTGGGCTACTGAGCATGCCCGCAGGACGACCTCTCATTGGAGGTCGGAGGTCACATGCTCAGGTCCTCAAGCAGCTCGGATTGGACCATCAGGAAAGTCCCGGAAGGACGCTGCTATAAAAGGTTCACATGGCCGTGCGCTAGTATACTGTAGGCTCTTTATGCTATTTGTGTGAGTGATGATGGATGCATGAAACTGGTGGCTGACTCATTATAACACCCTCCCTTGGATACACATGTCTGTAGGGTTTAAGGTTTGGAGTCAGCGACTATTAGTGGCTTTGTCTTGCGCCGCTGTGCTACATCTCACAGCACCTCACTCAGAGCCGTACGGTGCAGTCCTGCTCTGGGCACCTCGCTACCGCATGTACAGCAGCATCCGTAACAGCGGTGCTGTGTGCATCTTATGCACTTTCCAGTCCTAAGCCTAGGCTGGTTAGTGGCGTCCGCCAGAGCTGCGCTGTACGCACTTAGTGCGGTAAGCAACTATCAGCTGTACCCTGTGACTGTTAACAGGGCAAAACATTCTATAAGTGTCTGTCCAGGCATCGTTGCTGCGGTACTGAACGCAAGTGGGGCTAGAGGGGCTCTAACCCTGTGTCCTTGGGGCAGAGTCCTGTGTCCTTGCACCAACGCTCTCCTGCCGAGTCCTGTGAGGATAAGCACACAAAACTATTTAGCACAGCTAAAGTGGTGGTGCAACAAGTAGGATCCTAGTTCATAATCATATGTATATAAAGACTTGGCAAACACTATATATGACTTCCGGTGAAATGATAGTTTTTAATATACAGTACATACAGTATAGACGCTTCGGTCACATTGACCTTCATCACAGTACTATATATTGTACTGCATTAATACAATGCTCAGAGGAAAGAAGAGCCAAAAGATATGTGTTCCCCTGGGAGTAGGGGCAGAAAGTGGGTTGCCCCCACTGGCTTCACCAAGGGCTGTGGGGTACTCGGTACCGGGCCGGTGTCAGGGGGACGATGTGTCACAGCAGCGGTGACCCGGTCTGTGGCCCTGGGCGCCCAATATCAGTGGCGGTGATGTTTGTTTGTAATGTAAAGTTTGTGACGCCACCCGTGGTGTTTGGCAAGTAAGATGTTAGCCAACGCTGCGTGCAGATCCTCTGGGGCTGATGGTGTGTCGCAGCTTAGATGGTGTAGCTCCCCACAGGTGAAGCTGTAACCCCAGGGCAGTGTGAAAGTACAATGGAGGAGAAAGGGCACAGGATGATGTAAATGTTAATACCCAGTTGTAGCGGTGTTGATGCGGGAATGACTGGAGGACACCAGAGCTTGCAGTTTCAAAGCTTTACTCACAGTTCGTAGTGCACACAGGTGCCCGCTTCGGTACCGTGTCCTCCGGGGCAGAGGCCCAGCCAACCTCAATGCAAGATAAGACACTCCCCGCCAGCACTCCGCCAATGTGTCCTTCCTGAAAGACTCCTCTATTGCGCCTTTTAACGTGAAGAGCTCCAGTACCGAGGTTACTCTGAAGTTCCTCCTGTCTGATGTTCCTAACAACTCTCTCACTTGTATGACAGACAGCTGTAGCCTGCTTCTGGGACTCCCTTCTCCTGAATCCCGGCTCTCTATCCGTTTCGCTGTTATGTCCCAAGTCTTGGTTGGGAGTAGTGCATGTACAGCCAACTTCTCTACCGGTGTCTGCTGCAGAACCATAAGTGTCCATACAACCTCGGGGACTGGGCCCCGGCCTTGCGCTGAGAACCTATAGGCAGGGTTCCTATCCAACCCACTCCTCCTCTCTGTTCTCTCTCCACTTCGTTCTGTGCTTGTCTTTCTTTCTCTTATGGAAATGCAGATTACAGTTCTACGTCTCTTCTTCTCTCTTCCTTTCCCGTGCCAGCTGGCTCAGGTCACTGAGGCAGCTGCAGCACTCCTTCCTCTATCCCTTATTCCAGGGATCCCCCACTCCTCGCTGAGTGGCTAGAAACTCAACTCAAACCAAACTGAACAGAACTCAACTCTGTCAGACGGCCCCCTAAGGGACTGACCTCTCTGGGACTCCCCCAGACTGACTTGTAATTCCAGTCTTTTATACTAACACCAACCACCTCCCAGCACATTTCGTGTTACGAAGCAAGAACCTACCAGAGGTGCTCCTAATGTGTAGGAGAGAGAGTGACCTCACTCTGGTTGTGCTGTACTATCCTGTGTGTGGGATGCTGGTGTTGGAGTGTGGCAGGGAGTTCCCACCTTACCTGGATGGTGGGGCACTACACCTTAGGAGAAGGTGCAGTACCTCTGTGGCGACTGAGCCTCAGGGGTGCCACACTCCCCCCCGTTAAACACAGTATGTCCGTGGGCTGCAAGAAAACACAGCATACAGCAGAGAAACATACAAAAAATTTTATATTGCATAATAACTTTTCTTACTCTAAGCTTCCTAATATAGAAAGTACTCTTCTTGAACGTTACCAACAATCCTATCAAAAATTCTATATTAAACAGTGCAATTATTTCTCAATTCTAAGTGCAATTCTCATTTTCAAAGTGCTATTCTCTGTAACACATTTCCTTATCACTTTTTCTTATTCTGTCACTTTATTCTTATTTTTCTCTCATTCTACTAGACGCAAGACACTGACCTCCAATACCTGGTCTGTCACCTGTCTATCAATTCTTCATCTACATTGCTCATCTCTATATCAGATATTTCTAATTCTCACTATATAAAAGCCATTTATCACATTATCAAATACTTTTCAGTAAAACATTGCAAATATTCTTGTAAGCGCTGGACACCGCTCCCAGCCGGGATCTTTTGCAGTGTCCTTTGAGGTAGACATCATTCTTCGAAAAGTGTCCATGCAAAAACATCATCTTCGCAAAGTGTCTTTGAATGTAAAACCAAGAAAGGGCACCTAAAGAGGTGCAAACTATTTACAATGTAAGTTCGGATCAATCAGCATCTATGATCTCCTTAGTTCCATTTCGAAAGCAACGCTGCCAATCAAAACTAGGCAACAAAATAAACAAAAGGCACAACTGGTGCAACAAACCCTCCTGGGCAACGAGATTTGAAAAAATATGAAAAATCTGTTAATGGTGGTCCCCTCCTGGGGTTCTGGACACCGAACTGTTTTCATACGTGGTATCCTCATCTGGATTTTGGACTCTGGGTAAAGGATCCAGAAGTTGAGGCAAAGGGAACCCATGGTGCACATCTATCCCCACCCACGGTTCCTCAGGGGTGGTTAGTCCCGCTGCTCTGGTGCGCCGTCTAGCTCCCAGGGCTTCCGCAGCTTGTCGGTCCTGGCAGGCAACTACCCGGGGACTTGGCAGTGAAGGAATCCCGAGATCACCATCCCAAAATGATCCAGATTCCCATCTGACTTGTAGATGTAGGATCGGGTGCGCTGGTTCCAGCCGTACCCCCAGCAGCAGGGTCCTCCTCCTCCTCATCAACCCATTAGGAAGGCCGTGATATATACCTGGGGGTTCCCGGCAGCGCGGTCTCTGCTCCGGTGAAGGTGTGGTGGTAGCTGGCGCCGCCCGGTGGGATACCAGGGATGGCGGTGGAGCCCACAGCGATTGCGGTTACGCGGAGGTCGCTGGCGGGCGTGGGTCTGGACAGGGGCTCTTCTCCTTCCGCTTCAGCTCCCGGGGCTGCATACAACTCCTCCGGTATTAGCGGCAAGGAAGAAACGGAGTATGCCGCTGATGGCATGGCAGCGGCTCCAAGCTCTGCAAGGTCTGTCCAGTAAAGGTCCGGTGCTGCAGCGGTGAGTACCAGTGGAGGGGGTACCGCGGGTGTAGGCCCTTCCGGGGCGCGCTGCCATCCCAGCCTCCTCAAAGCCTCCTGCCTCAGCTGCAGACGGGTAGTCAGGTCAGTGATTTCTTCGGCTAATTGACGGCTGTCCATTCTAGAATCAGAGTTGGAGCCTTCAGCCATGGCGCCGGGGATATGTACTTTCCCGCGCTCCATAGGCCTCCTTCCCTTGCTCTCCAAGATGGTGCTCTGGAATTTCTCTTCCCGCGTTGGCCCCTTTCCCTCCACTGGCTTCTTCTGCCCCTCCTTCCGGGGTCGGCGTCTTCTTCCAGCGCCTCCATACCAAGCCAGTATTCGAACCCCTCGGGGGGTGGGCCATGTATCTGTCACATAATAATTCAGGCAGGGAAGGCCCAATACTCTTCGCGGTCTTTTCTTAGGACCTCCTATCTCTTCACGCCCTTCTTCTCTGCACCAGCGGCCATTTCTAATGTCCATTTTACAGTCTATCAAATGAGGTCTTCTGCACATTTTCAAGTTCAATAAATTTCAGGCACACAGAACCCGATGGCTTCGGGTCTCGTCATCCTGTTCGTGACGCCAAAATTGGGTCGCCGCCGCCGGCTTCACCCAGGGCTGTGGGGTACTCGGTACCGGGCCGGTGTCAGGGGGACAATGTGTCACAGCAGCGGTGACCCGGTCCGTGGCCCTGGGCTCCCAATATCAGTGGCGGTGATGTTTGTTTGTAATGTAAAATCTGTGACGCCACCCGTGGTGTTTGGCAAGTAAGATGTTAGCCAACACTGCGTGCAGATCCTCTGGGGCTGATTGTGTGTCGCAGCTTAGATGGTGTAGCTCCCCACAGGTGAAGCTGTAACCCCAGGGCAGTGTGAAAGTACAATGGAGGACTAAGGGCACGGGATGATGTAGATGTTAATACCCAGTTGTAGCGGTGCTGATGCGGGAATGACTGGAGGGCACCAGAGCTTGCAGTTTCAAAGCTTTACTCACAGTTCGTAGTGCACACAGGTGCCCGCTTCGGTACCGTGTCCTCTGGGGCAGAGGCCCAGCCAACCTCAAGGCAAGATAAGACTCTCCCCGCCAGCACTCCGCCAATGTGTCCTTCCTGAACGACTCCTCTATTGCACCTTTTAATGTGAAGAGCTCCAGTACCGTGGTTACTCTGAAGTTCCTCCTGTCTGATGTTCCTAACAACTCTCTCACTTGTATGGCAGACAGCTGTAGCCTGCTTCGGGGACTCCCTTCTCCTGAATCCCGGCTCTCTATCCGTTTCGCTGTTGTGTCCCAAGTCTTAGTTGGGAGTAGTGCATGTACAGCCAACTACTCCACCGGTGTCTGCTGCAGAACCATAAGTGTCCATACAACCTCGGAGACTGGGCCCCGGCCTTGCGCTGAGAACCTATAGGCAGGGTTCCTATCCAACCCACTCCTCCTCTCTGTTCTCTCTCCACTTCGTTCCGTGCTTGTCTTTCTCTCTCTTATGGAAATGCAGAATACAGTTCTACATCTCTCCTTCTCTCTTCCTTTCCCATGCCAGCTGGCTCAGGTCACTGAGGCAGCTGCAGCACTCCTTCCTCTATCCCTTCTTCCAGGGATCCCCCACTCCTTGCTGAGTGGCTAGAAACTCAACTCAAACCAAACTGAACAGAACTCAACTCTGTCAGACGGCCCCCTAAGGGACTGTCCTCTCTGGGACTCCCCCAGAATGACTTGTAATTCTATCTTTCCCAATCTTTTATACTAACTCCACCCACCTCCCAGCACATCTCTTGTTACGAAGCAAGAACCCACCAGAGGTGCTCCTAATGTCTAGGAGAGAGAGAGCGACCTCACTGTTATTGTGCTGAACTATCCTGTGTGTGGGATGCAGATGTTGGAGTGTGGCAGGGAGTTCCCACCTTACCTGGATGGTGGGGCACTACACCTTAGGAGAAGGTGCAGTACCTCTGTGGCAACTGAGCCTCAGGGGCGCCACACAAGCACTGCTGTGCAAAGCACTGCTGCGCTTCTGACCCGCGGTGGATGCCGCGTCATTGCCCTATATGCTGCACACTGACCAGACCGACTTTGCACAGCAGTGCTTGCTGCCCCTACTCCAGGGGGGACCACATATCTTTTGGCTCTTATTTCCTCTGAGCATTGTATTAATGACATCAGTACAATATATAGTACTGTGATGAAGGTCAATGTGACCGAAACTTCTATACTGTATGTACTGTATATTAAAAACTATCTTTTCACCGGAAGTCATATATAGTGTGTGCCAAGTCTTTATATACCTGTGAGTATAAACAGGCTCTGGCACTTATTCCAGCAGCTCTGTGAGGTAACAGAGTTCGCTCCTGTACACAGCCGGTCAGCAGTTAACCCACAGGTGTTTAGCTAGTGCTCCACCATTACTGAGCAGCAGTTTCCATCTCTGCACGGTGGACCCCAGGTTGCGATCGCACTTCCTTATATTTTATATTTAGTGCGATCCGCAACCCTAGCACGCTCCTCCGTATGAACACCACCCGTCGTTTATCCGGGTGCACGGCGCTCTCCTTAGTCCCAGTCCCTCTATAACGTTCGGGTGAGTTTTGATGCTGCCTGGCTGGGCACGGCTGCGTTGTATGCGGAGCGTGCTGTTTACCCTGCTGTGCTCTCTCTGGCGGCCGGCAACTAACTGTCCCTTTGCACACTTTTTGCTCTGAGTTTCCTGTGTTCATGCCCCCTTTCCCCAGGTCATGAGGATTGTCCAGTCCCTTATTCCTTCCCCCGGGAAACATAAGACACAGCCCCGACAGTTCCGGACCGGCTCAGCGCAGGTACCCGCAGCCCGGTCTTCTTCCTTGCACTAACATGCATAAATGGTATATCCAGCGACTCCCTAACTGTGCCAAAATCCTCCCCATATTGCCACCTCTAATTGTCAGTGATATGGAGTTGATACCTTTGATCTTAAGACCACTGGGATTGCACTGATGATATCTCTTGAAATGTTTAGGCAAGGTTTTGAGAGTGGATTCATCCTTGATAGTCCCAGCCTTCTCGATGTCTATGCAATGTTCTAATTTTCAATTCCTGTGTCATCAAACCAGAATATACCTTTTTGCAGAGGCTGTAAGCATGATAAATTACTCCATGGGATGCACACAAAATTTGCTTCCAAATGCTGTAAATTCTTGTGTTGTCAAAACTGCAAAAGGTCCTTGCTTTAGTCAGTGTCAGACATGCCTTGCATGTTCCGCATGAGTAAAAACCACAATTAATAGTACGATTAGGATTGGTATTTAATTTTGTGGGATTGTATAGACAATGAACCATTAAGTCCCATATATTTCTAGATCTTCTTGCTACCACTAATGTTTTTTCTGGAAAAAACCTTCCTTAATATACATGTAGGATTAGTGTGAAGCACATTCCAATGTTTAGTTAAGATCTCTCTGAATTGATACCATTTTTGTAATACCTGTTCAGGTTTGCTTGCTTTCTGTCCTTCATTTTTGCCATATAGCAGTTCATTTCTTGGTATACTTGATGCCCCTTGATATTCTTGTCTGATATTTGTTTTACTGTAGCCTCTTTCCCGAAATCTCTGGGATAGATGACTGAGCTAAATATCAAAATATTTGGGGTTGGTGCAAATCCTTTTATCCCTGAGGAACTGTCCTGTCCTGCACCAATTACCACTGGAGGTATAAATGTGATGTGGCGGGCTTTGGTGGTAGTGATTGGCCTAAATGTTAATCTGACAACACAAGTCAGCATTGGTACTTTTTGATTGATCCTTGGGTGATTTAAATAATCATGAGTCTCTCCACTTAAGCACGCCCCCGTAAGAAGAATAGGTGAAACGCGCGTTGGGGTGGGAGACGCAGCAGCCATTTGGGCTTTTGTGGCCTGTTAGCAGGTAAAACAAATGCACTTGCATTGAATATAATGTGGTTGTAACTCATACTATATGTCATACTATATGTCTTTTCTCAGTATGCAGCTGTGATGAGCTTGACCATACTGTCAAAAGAAATTGAATATATAAACTACATTGTTCTTGCCATCTTTTGCTGTGTCTCTTTGTCTGACATGTGGCATCTGTTTTAAATAATCTTTTATAATTCATCAATACATTTTTCTTCTTTGTTCTATACACTTCTTGTTATTGCATTTTTATCTGGGTTCTGATTGCAATATATTACAAAGTTGATCATTTGCTTGTACTATTGATTTATGCAACGTTTGCTGAATGTCCAGTTCAATTTTAACATTTGCAAACTTTAAAAAGATCTGTAAAAACACAAACCTGTCCCATTATTTTACCCCCAAGTGACTTTCAACCAAAGTCTGGACTGCTTACAACTAGGGCTACATAGCGAGATAGTCGCTACACTTGTCTCACAGCCAAAGTTTGCTATGTGTCACTGCAATACAAGTGATTTGGATTGCATTGGAACCCCGAGGGTACTGTAACCGTTACAAGCAAATTAAAAAACAGTCAACCATATTGAGCTTTTTGTGACTTTATTGTCACAGTCATAGCACCCTCAGGATGGCAATGGGATCTCTTTCTATTGAATTGCACTGCAATGTAGCAGCAACACAGCAAACTTTGGTCACACAACAGGTGTAGCGGCCAAAGTTGCCTTGTAGTCCTAGCCTGAATGTATACTGTACTCTCCTCTCTGCAGCTCACCTTTTTCCCTGTTTCTGGTCAGACACCATCTTGAATGTTAGATTTCAACCTGCAATGCTTTTTCATTTTCTATTTTATGCTACAAATCCCATATCTCAGCTCAGCATCACATAGGGAGGTGAAGTCTGTACCATTTGTGTCCACTGGCTTTGCCTGCTGAGGAACTTAGTGTCATTATGTTTTTTTTCAATATTCTCTGAAGTAAGGCAGGGGATGAAGGCTGGACTATGATCTGTGTTTTCAAGCAAAAGCCATTACAAACCCCAAATTGCTTTTGATGAATGATGTTTTGGTTGATCATATGGCCATCAGTTGTTTCGGCTGTCTCTCCCATACACAGGAGTGCTTGTTCAGCCCAGCGCTAGTTTTTTCTCTATGAGGGAGTCACTGCCTGACATCTCTGGTAGCAACTTATCTCAGGGAGAACAAGTCGGCAGTCCAAAATCAGACATGCCGATACTTAACTCCCCCAACAAAAGCTATAGTTATAGGGGCTCTACGATCTAAAACTTATCCTTTATTGCCTAAAATGTTTGAAGTTTTTAAATAATATTTGGTTGTGTACATTTTTCTTTAATTGCTTTGCTAGATCATCAAAGTAGTTTAGATTTACTCCACCAACTCAAATAGAGAAACTTAGTCAACAGAGACTAATTCAGAAGTTTACTATACAACATTGTGGTCACATGTGGTAGATCAGAGATCTAGCGATATAAGTAACAAGAACAGGTAGAAACTAATACATGAAATTTCTTAATGTAACACATTGGAAACTTACTTTGAGTGAAAATTGCATTTAAGTTTTTTAACCCCTTCATGACCCAGCCTATTTTGACCTTAATGACCTGGCCATTTTTTGCAATTCTGACCAGTGTCCCTTTATGAGGTAATAACCCAGGAACACTTCAATGGATCCTAGCGATTCTGAGATTGTTTTTTCGTGACATATTGGGCTTCATGTTAGTGGTAAATTTAGGTCGATAATTTTTGCGTTTATTTGTGAAAAAATCAGAAAGTTGGTAAAAATTTAGAAAATTTCGCAATTTTAACATTTTGAATTTTTATTCTGTTAAACCAGAGAGTTATGTGACACAAAGTGGTTACTAAATAACATTTCCCATATGTCTACTTTACATCGGCACAATTTTGGAAACAAATTTTTTTTTGTTAGGAAGTTATAAGGGTTAAAATTTGACCAGCGATTTCTCATTTTTACAACAAAATTTACAAAACCATTTTTTTTAGGGACCACCTCACATTTGAAGTCACTTTGAGGGGTCTATATGGCAGAAAATACCCAAAAGTGACACCATTCTAAAAACTGCACCCCTCAAGCTACTCAAAACTACATTCTAGAAGATTATTAACCCTTCAGGTGTTTCGCAGGAACTAAAGCAACGTGGAAAAAAAAAATGGACATTTTAATTTTTACAACAAAAATTTTCTTTTAGCTGCAATTTTTTCATTTTCACATGGGCAACAGGATAAAATGGATCCTAAAATTTGTTGGGCAATTTCTCCTGAGTACACCGATACCTCATATGTGGTCATAAACCACTGTTTGGGCGCACGGCAGGGCTCAGAAGGGAAGGAGCGCCATTTGACTTTTGAATGGAAACCATGCTGGAATATTTAGCGGACACCATGTCGCGTTTGGAGAGCCCCTGTGTCCCTAAACATTGGAGCTCCCCCACAAGTGACCCCATTTTGGAAACTAGACCACCCAAGGAACTTATCTACATGCATAGTGATCACTTTGAACCCCCAGGTGCTTCACAAATTGATCGGTAAAAAAAAAAAGTACTTTTTTTTCAAAAAAAATTTCTTTTAGCCTCAGTTTTTTCATTTTCACATGGGCAACAGGATAAAATGGATCCTAAAATTTGTTGGGCAATTTCTCCTGAATATATCGATACCTCATATGTCATCATAAACCACTGTTTGGGCGCACGACAGGGTCTGTAAGTGAAGTAGCGCTATTTGACTTTTTGAATGGAAAATTAGCTCCATGTCGCGTTTGGAGAGCCCCTGTGTGCCTAAACAGTGAAAACACCCACAAGTGACCCCATTTTGGAAACTAGACCCCTTATGGATCTTACCTAGATTTGTAGTGAGCACTTTGAACCTCCAGGTGTTTCACAGAAGTTTATAACGCAGCACAGTGAAAATAAAAAATCATTTTTTTTCCTCAAAAATGATTTTTTAGCACGCTATTTTATATTTTTGCAAGGGTAACAGGAGAAATTGGACCACAAAAGTTGTTGTGCAATGTGTTCTGAGTACACCGATACCCCATATGTGGGGGGGAACCACTGTTTGGGCGCACGGCAGGGCTCAGAAGGGAAGGAGCGCCATTTGACTTTTTGAAATTAAAATTACCTCTAATCGTTAACGGACACCATGTCGTGTTTGGAGAGCCCCTGTGTGCCTAAACATTGGAGCTCCCCCACAAATAACCCCATTTTGGAAACTAGACCCCCTAAGGAACTTTTCTAGATGCATAGTGAGCACTTTGAACCCCCAAGTGCTTCACAAAAGTTTATAACGCAGTGCCGTGAAAATCAAAAATCATTTTTTTTCCTCAAAAAAAAAAAGATTTTTAGCTCACAATTTTTTTTTCACAAGGGTAACAGGATAAATTGGACCCCAAAAGTTCTTGTCCAGTTTGTCCTGAGTACGCTGGTATCCCATATGTGGGTGGGGACCACTGTTTGGGCACACGTCGTGGCTCGGAAGGGAAGTAGTGGCATTATGAAATGCTGACTTTCATGGAATGGTCTGCGGGCGTCATGTTACATTTGCAGAGCCCCTGGTGTGCCTAAACTGTGGAACCCACCCACAAGTCACCCCATTTTGGAAATTAGACCCCCCCCAAGGAACTTATCTAGATGTGTGGTGAGCACTTTGAACCCTCAAGTGCTTCACAGAAGTTTATAGCGCAATGCTGTGAAAATAAAAAATCATTTTTTTCCTCAAAAAATGATTTTTTAGCTCGCAAATTTTTATTTTCTCAAGGGTAACAGGAGAAATTGGACCCCAAAAGTTGTTGTCCAGTTTGTCCTGAGTATGCTGATACCCCATATGTGGGGAGGAACCATTTTTTGGGCGCACGTAAGGGCTGAGAATGGAAGTAGTGACATTTTGAAATGCAGACTTTGATGGAAAGGTCTGCGGTCGTCGTTACGTTTGCAGAGCCCCTGATGTGCCTAAACAGTAGAAACCCCCACAAGTGACCCCATTTTGGAAACTAGACCTTCCAAGGAACTTATCTAGATGTCTGGTGAGCACTTGGAACCCCCAAGTGCTTCACAGACGTTTATAACGCAGAGACGTGAAAATAAAAAAATAATTTCTTTTCCAAAAAAATAATTTTTTAGCCTCCAATTTTTTATTTTCCCAAGGGTAACAGGAGAAATTAGACCACCAAAGTTGTTGTGCAATTTTTCCTGAGTACGCTGATACCCCATATGTTGGGGTAAACCACTGTTTCGGCACACGTCGGGGCTTGGAAATGAGGGAGCACCGTTTGACTTTTTGAACGCAAAATTGGCTGGTATCAATGGTTGACCATGTCGCGTTTAGAGACCCCCTGATGTGCCTAAACAGTGGAAACCCCTCAATTCTAACTCCAACCCTAACCCCAACACACCCCTAGCCACAACCCTAACCCCAACACATCCCTAACCCTAATCCCAACCCTAACCATAACCCTAACCCCAACACACCCCTAACCCTATCCGTAACCCTAATTCCAACCCTAACCCTAATTCCAACCCTAACCCTAATTCCAACCCTAACCCTAGTTCTAACCCTAACCCTAATTCCAACCCTAACCCTAATTCCACTCTAACCCTAATTCCATCCCTTACCCTAATTCCAACCCTAACCCTAATTCCAACCCTAACCCTATTTCCAACCCTAACCCTCTTTCCAACCCTAACTCTCTTTCCAACCCTAACCCTCTTTCCAACCCTAACCCTAACCCTCTTTCCAACCCTAACCCTAATGGAAAAGTAAAAATAATTTCTTTATTTTATTAGTTGATCCTGGCTATGGGGGTGATAAACGGGGGGGGGTATCTACTTTTCATTCTATTTTGATCACTGTGAGAGTTTATCACAGTGATCAAAATAGAATGAAGGGAAATTGCAACCGGCGGGCGGACTGCGCATGCGCCCGCCATTTTCAAGATGGCGGCGCCCATCATCCAGGACCGCGGGACACCAGGAGGCGGAGAGGGACATCGGAGGTATCGGGGGGGTCGGAAGGTGGGGGGAGCACAGAGAAGGGGGAGGGGAGCCGATGATGACGGTGGCGGCACACTGCCGCCGTCAGTCGGTATCGGGGGCCGATTGGCCCCGTGAGCCGGTAGGGGGGGTCGGATCATGGTATCCAGCCATGTCCGATGCTATTGCAGCATCGGCCATGGCTGGATTGTAATATTTCATCAATTTTCATTGATGAAATATTACTATCGCTCTGATTGGCTGTTTCACTTTTAACAGCCAATCAGAGTGATCGTAGCCATGTGGGGGCAAAGCCACGCCCTCTGTGGTGAAGAACAAAGCCCCCTGTATCTGCGGGTCGGGTGACCTTTCTGTGACCTAGGTCACCCGACCCGCAGGGGGGCTTTAAAGTCATGACGCCACATAAGCGTCATGGGTCGTTCTGGCACGACTTTTCATGACGCCTACGTGGCGTCAAAGGTCGTGAAGGGGTTAAGTCCCTTCCCATTTATTAACCTGTTCATACCTGATGTATACTTTTCGTGTGTGAAATATTACCTTAACTCTTGGTGTTGTATTTTACTTGCCTTTAACATTCAGTATGTAGTTTCATGGCAGATAGGGCCAAGGTGTTTTGATTCCATACCAGACAATCACCACTCTGAAATGGTTGGACAGGAAGGTAGTCTTAGCATCCATCACCTCCTCCCTCATAATCAAATCACCCACCTAAACGAGAATGGGTCTGACAGAACGGTAGCCCTAGCATCCACAGCCCATCACCATTTCACATTGGAGAGGAGGTAACATCATTACAGTCTCACCCCAAGAAGACAATCAGCCAAGTAGCATTAAAGACTCCATACCCATTAGACAGCTGGTGGCCAAACTTTCAGCCTTCTGTTATCCACCTCAACTCCCCCATTCACAGGTATGCTCGGCAAATCTCTGCTGTGTTTTTTATGACAGAGCCATTGCCAGACTACTCTGTCAGCTTTTTTTCCCCATAAATTTAAAAGGATTGGTAACTGAAATACAGCAGGCTAGATCCTTCTCTCACTTGGTGTCATCTGTCAGAGAAGAGCTAGAGGCCAAATTAAAAATAAGACTGTTGGCCAATCACACCGATAATGGAGAGATTAGCCAACTATAGTCCAATATACATGGGATCCTTAACAATCATCCCTCTCTCCCATATTAACTCCTTTACCCACAGGACATTTTCCCTTTTTCCATTTTTGTTCTATTCTCCCCTTCTGATGAAAGCCATAGCTTTTTTTATTTTTCTGTTTTGTATGATACCATTGATTTTACCATATAGCGTACAGGAAAATGTGGAAAAATCCAAGTGCAGTGAAATTGCAAAAAAAAGTGCAATGCCACAATTGTTTTTGTTTTTTATTTAACATGTTCACTAAATGGTAAAACTGACCTGGCAACATGATTCTCCAGGTAAGTACAAGTACGCAGATACCAAACAAGTACAGTATTTTTTTTTTAATTAAGAGGTGAAAAAAATACCAAAATTTGTGTGAAAAAATATTTTGGCTTCTGTCACCATTTTCCTAGACCCGTAACATTTTCATTTTTTGGCATCTGGGGCTCTGTATTTTTGCACCTTGCCATTTTTATTGATATCATTTTTGGGTAGATATAACGTTTTGATCTCCTCTTATTGCATTTTATTGCGATGTTGCGGTGGCCAAAACATGGTAATTCCGGCATTTTTCTTCTTGTTACGCTGTTTACCAATTGGATCATGTATTATTCCCATAGTCCTATTTTAAAGAGGCATAGGACACTTCACTAGTGCATAAGGTAAATAATCTATAGTGGTATGGTGCCACCTAGATAAGAAGTGAGGAAGAGAAAAGGTAAATTAAAAGGTACTTTATTGAATAACAATAATAACAATATTAAAATTTAGCAATACAAATTAAAAGGACAGGGCAAAAAAGAGCCTCCAAAAAGAGGTGGGGAGAGTGGCCAGCTATGAGCATAACAAGATGGTAATATTGTGCACAGTGGAATATGAGACATGCACCTTATATGAGTTGAATCTGACCAAGAATAAACCTCCTAAAATACAGAGAAAAGCTCAAATTGTGCATAAAACTTCTAGATCCCTTGAATTATTAATTCTTAGAAAAGGCAATATAAATATCTGCCTCGGGTATAAAAAAAGGAGCAGGTCAATATTCACACTTGTAAAAAAAAGGGGGGGAGGAGGTGCCTATAAATAATATGTCATTTGTAATGGTCAATTCCCATATAAGTGGGTGTCGTCACTGTCAATAAAGTGTCAAGAAACGCCTGTTTCTAGAAAGTGTCAACAGAAAGGAGTCATTATCAAATGTAATCCCTACTTACAGTAGGGCTGATGCTCGAGATTTTATAGTAAAGAGGCTATACACAGCGACTGTCCCCTTGCCCAAGTAGTAGTCTATTCATTATACAAGTGATACTGCAAATGCTGTAAACACGTTATATAGGTGTTACTGCTGTGTATATACATACATACATATAGAAAATATGAGAGAATTGGGATCCAGCAAAAACATGAAAGTTCACCAGAATTATAAAATCTTCTTCTTTATTTATCCATTAATTCATATAAAAAATGTATGAGGAACTCCAAACAATTGGTAACATTCTTTGCTGGAATGTTACCAATTGTTTGGAGTTCCTCATACATTTTTTATATGAATTAATGGATAAATAAAGAAGAAGATTTTATAATTCTGGTGAACTTTCATGTTTTTGCTGGATCCCAATTCTCTCATATTTTCTATTTGTTGGGGCATACTCCCTGCCTGGATCCGTGCAGAATATAAGGTGAACACCGACTATTGCATTAAGAGGAACTCCTTTATGGTGAGCTGGCTATATGTTCTTTACATTGTTTGAATACATACATACATATATACACAGCAGTATCACCTATATATAACCTATATAAACATCAGTAGCAGTATTGCCTATATAATGTATATAGACTGCTGTGTATACATTATATAGGTGATACTGTGATTATATACAGCAGTAGCAGCCAGTATCACATATATATATTGTATATGCAGTAGTCTATATACATTATATAGGCAATACTGCTACTGATGAATATATGATATATACAGTTGTGGCCAAAAGTATTGACACCCCTGCAATTCTGTCAGATAATACTCAGTTTCTTCCTGAAAATGATTGCAAACACAAATTCTTTGGTATTATTATCTTCATTTAATTTCTCTTAAATGAAAAAACACAAAAGAGAATGAAGCAAAAAGCAAAACATTGATCATTTCACACAAAGCTCCAAAAATGGGCCAGACAAAAGTATTGGCACCCTCAGCCTAATAATTGGTTGCACAACCTTTAGCCAAAATAACTGCGACCAACCGCTTCCGGTAACCATCAATGAGTTTCTTACAATGCTCTGCTGGAATTTTAGACCATTCTTCTTTGGCAAACTGCTCCAGGTTCCTGATATTTGAAGGGTGCCTTCTCCAAGCTGCCATTTTTAGATCTCTCCACAGGTGTTCTATGGGATTCAGGTCTGGACTCATTGCTGGCCACCTTAGAAGTCTCCAGTGCTTTCTCTCAAACCATTTTCTAGTGCTTTTTGAAGTGTGTTTCGGTCATTGTCCTGCTGGAAGACCCATGACCTCTGAGGGATACCCAGCTTTCTCACACTGGGCCCTACATTATGCTGCAAAATTTGTTGGTAGTCTTCTGACTTCATAATGCCATGCACACGGTCAAGCAGTCCAGTGCCAGAGGCAGCAAAGCAACCCCAAAACATCAGGGAACCTCCGCCATGTTTGACTGTAGGGACTGTGTTCTTTTCTTTGAATGCCTCTTTTTTTCTCCTGTAAACTCTATGTTGATGCCTTTGCCCAAAAAGCTCTACTTTTGTCTCATCTGACCAGAGAACATTCTTCCAAAATGTTTTACTCTTTTTCAGGTAAGTTTTGGCAAACTCCAGCCTTGCTTTTTTATGTCTCGGGGTAAGAAAAGGGGTCTTCCTGGGTCTCCTACCATACAGTCCCTTTTCATTCAGATGCCGACGGATAGTATGGGTTGACACTGTTGTACCCTCGGACAGCAGGGCAGCTTGAACTTGTTTGGATGTTAGTCGAGGTTCTTTATCCAACATCCGCACAATCTTGCATTGAAATCTCTTGTCAATTTTTCTTTTCTGTTCACATCTAGGGAGGTTAGCCACAGTGCCATGGGCTTTAAACTTCTTGATGACACTGCGCACGGTAGACACAGGAACATTCAGGTCTTTGGAGATGGACTTGTAGCCTTGAGATTGCTCATGCTTCCTCACAATTTGGTTTCTCAAGTCCTCAGACAATTCTTTGGTCTTCTTTCTTTTCTCCATGCTCAATGTGGTACACACAAGGACACAGGACAGAGGTTGAGTCAACTTTAATCCATGTCAACTGGCTGCAAGTGTGATTTAGTTATTGCCAACACCTGTTAGGTGCCACAGGTAAGTTACAGGTGCTGTTAATTACACAAATTAGAGAAGCATCACATGATTTTTTGAACAGTGCCAACACTTTTGTCCACCCTCCTTTTTATGTTTGGTGTGGAATTATAGCCAATTTGGCTTTAGGACAGTTCTTTTTGTGTTTTTTCATTTAAGACAAATTAAATGAAGATAATAATACCAAAGAATTTGTGTGTGCAATCATTTTCAGGAAGAAACTGAGTATTATCTGACAGAATTGCAGGGGTTTCAGTACTTTTGGCCACAACTGTAGGTGACACTGTGGTGTGTGTATATATACACACATATACACTCACTGGCCACTTTATTAGGTACACCATGCTAGTAAGGGGTTGGACCCCCTTTTGCCTTCAGAACTGCCTCAATTCTTCGTGGCAGAGATTCAACAAGGTGCTGGAAGCATTCCTCAGAGATTTTGGACCATATTGACATGATGGCATCACACAGTTGGCGCAGATTTGTCGGCTGCACATCCCTGATGCGAATCTCCCGTTCCACCACATCCCAAAGATGCTCTATTGGATTGAGATCTGGTGACTGAGGAGGCCATTTGAGTACAGTAAACTCATTGTCATGTTCAAGAAACCAATCTGAGATGATTCGAGCTTTATGACATGGCGCATTATCCTGCTGAAAGTAGCCATCAGATGTTGGGTACATTGTGGTCATAAAGGGATGGACATGGTCAGCAACAATACTCAGGTAGGCTGTGGCGTTGCAACAATGCTCAATTGGTACCAAGGGGCCCAAAGAGTGCCCAGAAAAAATTCCCCACACCATGACACCACCACCACCAGCCTGAACCGTTGATACAAGGCAGGATGGATCCATGCTTTCATGTTGTTTACGCCAAATTCTGACCCTACCATCCGAATGTCGCAGCAGAAATCGAGACTCATCAGACCAGGCAACGTTTTTCCAATCTTCTACTGTCCAATTTCGATGAGCTTGTGCAAATTGTAGCCTCAGTTTCCTGTTCTTAGCTGAGAGGAGTGGTACCCAGTGTGGTCTTCTGCTGCTGTAGCCCATCTGCCTCAAAGTTCGACGCACTGTGCGTTCAGAGATGCTCTTCTGCCTACCTTGGTTGTAACGGGTGGCAATTTGAGTCACTGTTGCCTTTCTATCAGCTCGAACCAGTCTGCCCATTCTCCTCTGACCTCTGGCATCAACATGGCATTTCCGGCCACAGAACTGCCGCTCACTGGATTTTTTTTCTTTTTCGGACCATTCTCTGTAAACCCTAGAGATGGTTGTGCGTGAAAATCCCAGTAGATCAGCAGTTTCTGAAATTCTCAGACCAGCCCTTCTGGCACCAACAATCATGCCACGTTCAAAGGCACTCAAATCACCTTTCTTCCCCATACTGATGCTCGGTTTGAACTGCAGGAGATTGTCTTGACCATGTCTACATGCCTAAATGCACTGAGTTGCCGCCATGTGATTGGCTGATTAGAAATTAAGTCTTAACACACAGTTGGACAGGTGTACCTAATAAAGTGGCCAGTGAGTGTATATACACAGCATTGTCACCTATATACTGTATAACAAGTATACATCAGTAGCAGTATTGCCTATATAATGTACATAGGCTACTGTATATACAATATATAGGTGATACTGGCTGCTACTGCTGTATATAACCACAGTATCACCTATATAATGTATATACAGCAGCCTATATACATTATATAGGCAATACTGCTCCTGATGTGTATATACATACATTATATATAGGTGACACAGCTAACCATCAAGAGGCAGCGAAAATATAAGTACTAAGCTCAGCTAACCACCGAGCGACACTAAAAAATAAAAATAAATACCAAGCTCGGCTAACCACCGACAGGCACTAAAAAAATAAAAATACCGAGCTCAGCTAACCACCGAGCGGCACTGAAAATATAAGTACCCAACTCAGTTAACCACCGAGCAGCAATGAATAATGAGAAGTGTGCAATACCGTTAAACCCGTAGCGAATAAGCACATGGGTTGAGCTTGTCCAGCAACTGACCCGTGCTAACTGCACACGTGGCCGAGACAGGTGCTAAGTCAAGTGGAAAGGCAAAATCTACATTACCTCTCTGAATCTGACCAGTGCTAACCACACAAAAGCATACAGAGAGGTAGAGTATCCACCCACACACACCAAAACACAAATGATGCTAACACACCGTGTGCGCCACTGGAAGCCTTTTATGTGCTAGGCTCCACCCCAACACTCACGCCCAGTCGGATGGGGTGTCGCCCGTGGGCCAATTCGGAGCTGCCACATCACCAGAGCAGTCAGTGTCCGAGCACCAATGAGGAGGCGCTACATCATGGACATGCTCAGTATGATATTTTCTGGACTTAGACTCCAGAGGGTAGGGCTGCCTCTGTATACCACTGGCTACCATAGACTTAGCTGGAGAGCCAGCAGTAATCACATGGACACTACGAAGCAGTGCAAGATGCTGGGACCGACGTCCGTGCCAAGCAACAATCCCCACTGCCGGTCCTGAATGGGAGACCACAGCACCAGACAGTGCCCGGGATCTATCCTGCACAGCGGGAGAATCCTGGCGCCTAACATGCACGCACGAATGAGGGCTGCAGCTGGGCTTGTGCACTAACGCAGGTCAGTGCATTCTTCTGTGTAAAGGCCCTGTGTGCACACGCTGACAAGGGCAGCGTTGGTCCGCATCTGTGCACGAGCACCGCTGTGGCCCTTGTCAGCGCATGCAACTAGACAGCGCTCACACATAGGTCCTTCACACAGAAGATTTAAAGGGCCCGTGGCCCACTTTGTGTTGGGGACCTGCCGGACCACCGGGCATCTGCCTGCCTCAGCAGATGCTCAATCCAGGTCTGAGTAGCACCTTTGGTGGTTGCCTACCTTTATCCCAGACCTGCTGTCAACCTGAGTCCTCCATACATCTCTGACCTCCTGGGACTTACCTGCACGAGCGAAACCTCCGATCCTCACAAGATCTCCTTCTGTACTCCCCTCTTATCTCCTCTTCCCACAATCGCATATAAGACTTCTCCCGCGCATCCCCCCTACTCTGGAACTCTCTACCACAACATATTAGACTCTCGCCTACCATGGAAATCTTCAAAAAGAACCTGAAGACCTACCTCTTCCGACCAGCCTACAACCTGCAGTAACCATCGATCCACCAAACCGCTGCACGACCAGCTCTACCTTCGCCTACTGTATCCTCACCCATCCCTTGTAGATTGTGAGCCCTCGCGGGCAGGGTCCTCTCTCATCCTGTACCAGTCGTGACTTGTATTGTTCAAGATTACTGTACTTGTATGTATTATGTATACCCCTTCTCAACATGTAAAGCGCCTTGGAATAAATGGTGCTATAATAATAAATAATAATAATAATAATCTTGTCATATTTATTTTATTCTGCCAAATGAACTCATTCACCACTATATAAACTTTAGAGGGAATCTGTCAATAGGATGAACCTTCTTAAGCCGTCTACATGGGCAAGCAGGTCATAGACAGTTGAATAAAATGATATCTGTGGCTTGATGACTATTCCTCAGAAAACCTTGTGTATTTATGTATGTGTATTTGTTCTACTTATTTCTTAAATTCTGTACTAAAACAGATCACTGATTCATCTCTCACTCAACTCTTCATGTGTATTGAATGTAGCAAATAGGTTTATTCTCTATGCTAACAGATATCTATAGCATTCTATTGCAGTTCTGATTTACCATGGAAGATCTGGGTTTGCATCTGCAATATTGATGCAAAAAAGCATTCATATTACTGCCATTTCAAAGTATCCTTGACCATTCAATCAAGGTTGGGTTACGTTTACATTCTAGAAGAGCTTTAGTCAAGACAGGGCTACAATTTAAACTTAGAAAACTAGATTTAGTGGTAATGTATCCATTTACTTCAATAAGAAGCTTGAGTCCGAAGGTTGAATGTTTTTGCACTTTATTTTAATATCTTTCCCTCAATGCCCTTCTTTTTTTGCCGGACACATAAGTGTAATCGACTGTGTGACAATTATTACACAAAACAAAATAGAATTATTTTCAAAATATTATCTAAATTTAAAAATTAGAGAGCTGAAGTTTTGCGAACATTCATATATTTGCGCTATTTTCAACTCTATATTTAATATTAGAACAATTCAAGAAATTTCCTTACTGGCGAAAGGGAACAATAAAAAAGATTTTTTTACTGGAGAGGGTAGATAAACACATATCACATCTGCAATCCATTCTGGTCCTAGCAATGTGGGCTAAAATAAGACTTGCGCGAACACAATCTCATGCTGTAATTTCGATTGGTTTCTTGATCTGCTGTATGCAGTTGACACTTTGTTTCTGGATGGATTGTCCTTTTTCCTACTGTGACATCTGCTCTCTAACTGAATTGCCTCTCTTGGTCTTTCTTTTTCACTGTTGTGTCTGTAGGTAAAAGTAAAAACAAATCTGTGTTCAGAAGATCTTGCTTCTTTTCAGCAGTCTGTTTTATTCTCGCTTGTACTTTGCTGCTTTTCTGATGTTCTTTCCAATTTTTTTTTTTTGCTTTACCATAATCTTTTTCATGTGGCTTCTTTTGTATCATCTTTTTTCTATCCAGCCACAATATCTGTTTTATTATTAGAACTTCTTAAAATGTCAGATTACAGCATAAGTAAAATGGCAATTACTGTACATCTCAATCATTTTAGGGCACTCACGTCTTCATTACTGGACATAGCTTCTTATGATTCTAACTGCAGCTAAAGCAAAGAAGTTGGATTTTTTGTATGAAGGAAGTCTGGCAACCTTTTACTAAAGATACTGTGGTGGTATTCTGGGTCGCCCTCCCAGGGCTGTGGGGTACTTGGTACCGGGCCGGTGTCAGGGGGATGTGTCACAGCAGCGGGGACCCGGTCCGTGGCCCTGGGTGCCCAAGTAATGGGGAGTGTAGTTAATGGAATAGTTCGTGACGCCACCTGTGGTGTTCGGCAAGTGAGATATGAAGCCGACGCTACATGCAGATCCTCTGGGGCTGGTGGTGTGTTGCAGCCTAGATGGTGTAGCTCCCCACAGGTGAAGCTGTAGCCCCAGGGCAGTGTAGATGTGGTTGGCAAAGGATGAAGCAGTGCCGACAGGGTAGGAAGCAGACAAGACACAGCGTGGTGCAATTTCTGTACCTTTACTTGGTAACTGCAGTTCAGGGTCCTGATTACAGATGGTAACGGAGCAGGTTAGCCTGGAAGCAACTCAGGGATTCTCTCTCTCAGACGGGCTGTGCAGTCTCTTTCCTAGCGCCATGTGGTGTAAAGCACTCCAGTACTTAGTTACTCTAGAGTTCCTCCTGTCAGATGTTCTCAAGAACCTTACTTGCACGGCAGACAGCTGTAGCCTATCTCGAGGGATCCTCTCGCCTGAGTCCCGGCTCTCTATCCAAGCTGCTGTTGTGCCTCAAGTCTTAGATGGGAGTAGGGCATTTACAACCTCCTACCCCTCTGGTATCTGTTGCAGGACCTTTAGTATCCGTACAACCATGGAGACAAGGCTCCAGTTCATGCGCTCTCAAGCTGAGGGAGCTCTCCTTCCTAGCTCAACCTCCAGCTTCTCTCTCCATGTCTGCACACTTCACCCTCCGCAAACTAACTGACCACTCCTTCCTCTTGGCCCAGAGAGAGCACTCCTCCCCTTTATCCTGGTTCAGAGTTCCCCCTGCTGGCCTGGAGTGGAACTGTGTTGCATGTATGGATTGACTGCGAGAGAGACCCATCATTGCCTCCAAGCCTGGCATTACCCTCCCATGGAGGAAGGCAAAGCCAGTGTGGCGACCATACTCCTGGGGGTGCCACATTCCCCCTAGTGAAAGTCAGCTCTCCTGGGCTGAACAAAGAAAACATGAATAACATTTAAACAATTAAACAATAATAATTTGTACAAGATTTAAAAGGAAAAATTTACAAAAACCAAATGCTACAAAAACGGTCCTAAGATGGCAAGTCCAGCATCAATGTCCATGGTCCATTCCGGGCAAATGGTAAATTATACACAAATAAAGTTTTTGACCACGCACAAGTCCTGTGGTTCAGTGTCCATAAAAGTTAAAAGGGAACTCTTACAGGTTACCTGTAGGCACAAAAGCTTGAAAAACAGTTACATATTTACAAACAATTTCAACATTCACTTTTGCTTTGCTATATGAGGAACCTAACTGGTAGTATGCCTTGGGTGATACAAGTGGATCTGCGTAACACTGGTGCTGTAGTGGCCCTTACTGACTGTCTGGTTCTAACTACCGGTGTAGTGGGTAATGCTCTGGATACACTACCAGTAGCTCTACGTAACACAGGGATACTAGATCGTCTAGGAACTCTTGGACTCACCAGGGACACGACAGGTTCACCACTGGCAGGGCGAGGGTTCTCTGGCTCCACTGCTGGTGTGGCTTCTGCTACCTGATTTTCCTGATCCTCTTGAGTCACTTCTTCCTGTGCTTCCACTTGGGGAAATATCAGCACTGGCACCACTATGGCATCACTCACTTTAGTCCAGTTCGCAGGGAATTCTCCAAGTATTGTGCTGACATTCTTTTCTTCCACTATGGGTTGGATGTTATCTGGCTCTTCTTTTCTCTCTTTTAACTGGTCAGGGCACAACTTCAAATGATCTCTCGATACCGCTGCTGAGGTCTCTCCTCCATCCTTACTAACAAGGCATACCTTAGTATTATCAAAATTTGAAGGCATAATGGTATAAGGTTCAGCTTCCCACTGATCATCCAACTTGTGCAATCTTCTCTTTCTTTTCAGGACTTGCTCTCCTGGCGACAAAGGAACGGCAGGTGCATTTTGATTATACAGCTTCTCCTGCTTTTGTCTTGCCTGGGCTAAACTCTTCTCCACACATTCTTGAACTCTCCTGTACTGCTGCTGCCTCTCCGTGTCCCAGTCAGCATCTGGCGACATTACTTCAGGCGTCAGGACTCCCATGTCCAGATCCACCGGCAGTCTACCAGGTCTTGCCCTCATCAGGTATGCTGGAGTACAATTGGTAGAGTTCACTGGAATATGGTTGTAGAGTTCTACCAGATCAGGCAACTTCTCTGGCCACAGATTCCTCTCCTCCAAGGGCAAAGTCTTCAGGAGGTCAATCACTACCTGGTTCATCTTCTCGCACATGCCATTGGTCTGTGGGTGGTACGGTGTTGTCCGGATCTTCTTACAACCATACAAGTTTCAGAACTCATGGAACACTTCTGCCTCGAAAGCTGGACCTTGATCTGTGAGCACTCTTTCAGGAAACCCATGTGGTCTGCAGAAGTGCTGTTGGAATGCTCTGGCTGCTGTCCTGGCCATCTGATCTTTGACAGGCACAACTACCAGGAATCTTGAGTAGTGGTCCAGAATGGTAAGAGCATAGATGTAGCCCGACCGGCTTGGAACCAGCTTCACATCGTCCAGGGCTACCAACTCGAGGGGCTGTTTGGTGATGTTTGGCTGCAGGGGAGCCCTCTGGCTGTCTCGATCCTTTCTGTGCAGGTTACACTGTCTACACTCCCGGCACCACTTCTCAGTGGCTTTCCTCATACCAGCCCAGTAGAACCTCTCTCGAAGCAAGACTTCAAACTTCCATCCGAAGTGTCCAGCTCCATTGTGGTATGCTTGCAGGACCATTGATGCCTCTCTATTTGGGACTATCACCTGCCAAACCAGCTCATGAGTGCGGGCATTGATACTCCTCCGACACAGCTTCCCTTCATAAATGAACAGCCGGCCTCTCTCTTTCCACAACTGCTGAGTTTCTTTAGGAGCATCTGAGTCTGGGCGTGAGTCAGCTTGTGTCAGCATCTCCTTCACCAGGCGGACTGCAGGGTCACTATCTTGCGTTTCTGCCCAATCATGATGGGGCAACGGATTCAGAGTGACCTCCTTCATGCCAGACCGCCTGTTCCTCACTCCTTGAGCACGTTGGGCCGCCAGTGGCCGGTGGAAGGGAGGTAACTCCACTTCTTCAAGAGCGTCAGTTTCTTCTCCTGCATCTGGTCGGTTCGGCATTCTGGACAGCACATCAGCATTGGCATTCTTGTGCCCTGCTCGGTCCTTGATAGTGAACTCAAAATTAGACAGCCGAGCCATCCATCGCTGCTCCAGTGCACCTAGCTTTGCAGTGTCCAAGTGGGTCAGCGGATTGTTGTCCGTGAAGATAGCAAACTTGGCAGAGGCTAGGTAATGCTTGAACCTTTTGGTGACAGCCCAGACTATGGCAAGGAACTCCAACTTGAAAGAACTGTAGTTATCAAGGTTCGTTTCGGTGGGATGCAGCTTCCTGCTGGCGTAGGAGATCACTCTTTCTTTTCCATTCTGTACCTGCGACAGTACCACTCCTAGTCCCACATTACTGGCATCTGTGTACAGCACAAAGGGTTTCTCATAATCTGGGTAGGCCAGAACTTCGTCACCTGTGAGGGCCATCTTCAGCCGGGGGATGGATCTCTCCAACTCTTCCATCCATTTAAAAGGGGAATTTTTCTGTTTGGTCTTCTTGGACTGTCCCACCAGAAGGTTTTGCATAGGGGTGGCTATTTCAGTAAAGCCCTTGATGAATCTTCGGTAGTAGCCAACCAGACCAAGGAATTGGCGGACTTCATGAAGATTGCTGGGCTTCGGCCAGTCCCGGATGACTGTGACCTTGTCAGGATCTGGTGCCACAACTTCTGCACTGACCACATGACCGAAGTACTGTACCTTGGGCTTCAGGAGGTGGCATTTGGAGGGCTTCACCTTCAGGCCCAAATTGGGCAAAGCTTCAAACACTTCAGCCAGGTGTTCCAGATGATCTTCATAGGTTTTGGAGAAGATAATGACATCATCCAGGTACAACATTACGTCTCAAAGTTCATGTGTCCCATGCAGCACTCCATCAGCCATTGAAATGTTCCCGGGGCAGTACAGAGTCCAAATGGCATATAATTGAACTCACAGAGACCCATTGGAGTGGTAAATGCAGTTTTACTCCTTGTCTGCCTCTGCCACGGGAACCTGCCAATACCCACTGGTGAGATCCAAGGTGGAAAAGTAATTAGCAGTTTTAAGTTCAGCTAAGGATTCCTCAATCCTAGGTAATGGGTAGGCATCTTTATGTGTAATGCTGTTAGTTTTCCTGTAATCAACACACATTCTCATGGTACCATGCTTTTTCTTTACAAAAACTATTGGAGCTGCCCAGGGGCTACAACTGTCTCTGATAACCCCAGCCTCCTTTATCTCCCTCAACATACTCTTAGCACACTGGTACTGTGTTGGGGGTATAGGTCTGTACCTCTCCTTTATGGGTGGATGGTATCCCATGGGGATATGATGTTGGACCCCTTTTGCCTACCCAAAATCTAGTGGGTGTTTGCTAAATACCCGCTCATACTCTTGTGTCACTCTGTAAACCCCATTTCTCTGGTATGAAGGTGTAGAGTCAGTTCCCACCTGCAGTTGCTGGCACCACTCCTCTGGCTGCTTCATGGAGCCATTGTCCTCCACCTGATCGGATGAGACCAAGGGCTCTGCTGCCTGCAATGAGTTGTTATTAACAGTGAGCAGCTTAGCAACTGTGGCGTACCGAGGTATTGTGGCCTCCTTTTCCCCACAATTCAAAAGACGTACAGGTACTCTCCCTTTTCTGACATTAACCACCCCTCTGGCTGTCAGGACAGTGGGCCTACTTTTGGAGTGTACTGGTTCTACCAATGCCTGGTAATCTCTCCCTCTAAGACCTATAGCTGCCCGACACCATACCAACATTTCACATCTGGGGGGTATTGCAATGGGGGAAGCATCACTCACTCTGACGCTGCCAAAGTCTGACTGTTACTGACAACTACCGTTAGCTCATCAGCTGGGCCACGGGTGAGTTCAGAATCAGCCCAATATCTCTTATACAAAGTATACGGCATAGTGGTCACCTGGGAGCAAGTGTCCAGCAAAGCATTCATGGGGATGCCGTCAATCACCACAGGAAGGATCTGCCTCCCTCCTACATACTTGGCTCGCCAGTTCCTTGGGCCTGCTGGTCCTACTCCTGGGGGTTGGCCCTCTGCCCCAGGGGTTGCTCGTTTAAAGGACAGTACCTTGCAAGATGACCTGCCTTGTAGCAGCGGCGACAGATGGGACGTCCGTCCTGGTCATAGCAATCGTTGTTCCTTCCTCGAAGTGGCGGGGCTCTTCTCCTCCGGAGCCACGGGACATCCTCTGGACTGGAAGCAATCTGGGCCTTTTCTTTGGAAGACACCTGCAGGAACTGCACGGTTTTAGTAAGTGCAGCCATTCCTTTGGTCAACTCTTGGACCTGAAGACGCAGCTCCTCAGTTGGATCTTTATCCAGAGTCTGTGCATCGGCCTCCACAGGGACGGAAGGAAAAGATGTTGCTTCCTGATGGTAGGTGATCGCTGGGCGCCTAGGGAGCGCTGGATGGCTGTCAATGGATTCCTGCAGTACCCGAATAGCCCTGTCCTAAACATCAGCAAAGTCTAGATCAGGGTTTTGCATGGTTATGATACGCAACTGTCCTCGGTGGGTACTGGACAGGAGTCCCTCTATGAACTGCTCCTTTAACAGTTTATCTTCCTCCTTTACACTGTCAGGATCAACTTGTTTAACTGCTCGCAGCGCCTCCTGCAGGTTGAGGGCATAGTCTCTGATACTGTCCTGCGCCTTCTGTTTACAGCCAAAGAACTTCATCTTGATTTCAGCTGCAGTGCGGGTGTCAAAAGTGCTTCTCAGCTTGGCCAGGATTTTTGCAACAGTCTCTTTATCAGTGTCCTGCCAGGCTTTCACTTCTCGCTGTGCTGCACCCGTTAGCTGTCCAATCAGGATATTCACTTTCTGGCTTTCAGACAGAGGGTAAACTTTAAACAAACTGCACAATCTCTCTTTAAATTCACTCAGGGTATGCGACTCACCTGAGTACTGCAGTAGCCAGGCCTCTCCCGGTACATAGGGCATGGACAGCGGCATTATGGAGACCGCTGCTGCAGGCGCTCCTCCTTGTGGTGCTGCGGGGTTGGTGGCGGCGTCCGCCGCTGCATCGCCTTGTGGTGCGGACATTCTCTCCCCCCCTAGTTAACTTTAGCCAGGGCCGGGGGTTATGGGAGCTCACTAGTGGCCGCTTCACAGGCCCGACGCTCCGGGCTGTAGGCCTCAGCTCCTCCTCTTCTCGCGCGCTGTCCTCTCTTCCCGCGTGGCACTTCACCTCTTCGCGCTCTGTGGCAGGCTCCGCCCATGAAGGCCCGCCTCTTTCTTCCCGCGCGAGCCAAGCAGCGCGGCAATGGCGGTTTCTGGCGCCAATTTCACACACAGTCTTTAAGCACAGTCTATGGCACACAGGACCCGGGGGGTACCGGGCTCCGTAATCCTGTTCGTGACACCAAATTGGGTTGCCCTCCCAGGGCTGTGGGGTTCTCGGTACCAGGCCGATGTCAGGGGGATGTGTCACAGCAGCGGGGACCGGTCCGTGGCCCTGGGCGCCCAAATAATGGGGAATATAGTTAATGGAATAGTTCGTGATGCCACCTGTGGTGTTCGGCAAGTGAGATGTGAAGCCGATGCTGCATGCAGATCCTCTGGGGCTGGTGGTGTGTTGCAGCCTAGATGGTGTTGCTCCCCACAGGTGAAGCTGTAGCCCCAGGGCAGTGTAGATGTGGTTGGCAATAGATGAAGCAGTGCCGACAGGGTAGGAAGCAGACAAGACACAGCGGGGTGCAATTTCTGTACCTTTACTTGGTAACTGCAGTTCAGGGTCCTGATTACAGATGGTAATGGAGCAGGTTAGCCTGGAAGCAACTCAGGGATTCTCTCTCTCAGACGGGCTGTGCAGTCTCCTTCCTAGCGCCTTGTGGTGTGAAGCACTCCAGTACTTAGTTACTCTAGAGTTTCTCCTGTCAGATGTTCTCAAGAACCTTACTTGCACGGCAGACAGCTGTAGCCTATCTCGAGGGATCCTCTCGTCTGAGTCCCGGCTCTCTATCCAAGCTGCTGTTGTGCCTCAAGTCTTAGATGGGAGTAGGGCATTTACAACCTCCTACCCCTCTGGTATCTGTTGCAGGACCTTTAGTATCCGTACAACCATGGAGACAAGGCTCCAGTTCATGCGCTCTCAAGCTGAGGGAGCTCTCCTTCCTAGCTCAACCTCCAGCTTCTCTCTCCACGTCTGCACACTTCACCCTCCGCAAACTAATTGACCACTCCTTCCTCTTGGCCCAGAGAGAGCACTCCTCCCCTTAATCCTGGTTCAGAGTTCCCCCTGCTGGCCTGGAGTGGAACTGTGTTGCAAGTATGGATTGACTGCGAGAGAGACCCATCATTGCCTCCAAGCCTGGCATTACCCTTCCCTAGAGGAAGGCAAAGCCAGTGTGGCGACCATACTCCTGGGGGCGCCACAATTCCCCTTCAGGAACTTGGATATAATAATAATGGTCTTAGAGGTCTAACCATGTGTTAGAAATATTCCCCACTCACAAATGATGGAGTGAATGCAGGTGACAGTTCAACAACTTTGCTCACAGCGATGTGACAAATATGGTGGTTGCAGAGTTTTCATTAAGCAATGGGCTTGAAAAGTGGTAGATACACGGAAATGGGATGACACAACACTTGGGTTGGTTCCATATTGCTCTCTGCTGTGCATCATATTCAGGGGTGCCAACTAGAGGTGGGAACACAGACATAGTAGACTGTGTCTGGGTGTCTGCCTCCAGTAGGTGTTTACACCCAAAAATGATGCACAACAGAGCTAACGTTCGCTCTGCCGCCACCATTATAGTCCATGGCCCCATCGGCATATACTTCCAAATCACGTTTTTCTGGGGAGTTCGGACATATGCCACAACAGGGCCACCGATCATGTAACTAAGCGCAATTTGAAAGCACCTTTACTCTTGAGACACTTGTAGCGGTATCACCCATAACTCCACCACATCACCTCCTTTGCTTTAGAACTGCCTTTATGTCACTTACAATGCTCTACAGCACATACAGTGGTTGCTAAAACCCCCCTCACAATGGCACCTATTTCAGCGCCAATTCCCTACACGGGGTCTTGTTTGGCAATCTGCACATTTGTATCACATTCGACCTCATTCGTGTGGAAATTGAAATTTGTCCGTAAAACAATCCAGGAATAAAGGGAGTCGATCACTCCCAAAACTTGCAAACGAAACCACTTATAAAAACCATAACTTAAATATTGATTTTAGTGGTTCAGCTGCCATAAACACACGCTCATACTGGTATTCAAATGAAATGGCTTCAGTGCTCCCTTGGCGTGGCCAAGAACTCAGTGCAATAGAATGCCCATTTCATTTGCATAGAGAGCGCTATCACATCTTTATTGACAGTGCTCAAGCTCTGCGGCAGTGCTCACATTATTGTGATGTTATTGCCAGCTCTTATCATTGGCTTCTGTCTGCAGAGCAGTACTGAGTGACAGTCACAAATAGTAGCCCACGATGACACTCTGTGAGTTCAATCGCAGTGTCTGTGCAGAGGTGAAGATCCAATGATTGAGTTCGGTGCTGTCAATCAAGATATGACAATATGCATCTTCCCAAGGACACTGCAGCTATATTCACATAGCGAGAGGACTTAATAGTGAACTGAAGCTCCTTCATAATAAATCTGCTTTTTGTTCTAAAAGATTGGAGAAGTTATCACCACGCCTTCTGAAGATATTATTGTAATATAATACATTGTCAACTTTTATGTTGCTTTATCTATTTTGTAGCCTACAACACTTAGCTAGTCAGAAGACAGGGTTAACTGTTGGATCTTCAGTAAAAATTCAAGTTTATTAAAGTAAGGGGATGTGATTCCTAATATTACTGAATATCTTGATGATGGAATCATCTTTAATAGTTTTTCACATAGCATATAATGCACGCCCCGTAGTCCTCCATCTAGCTTAATGCACCCCCATAATCCTCCATATAGTATAATGCGCCATATAGTCTCTTGGTGAACTCGCCTCTGCACTGTGCGACTTTCCCATGGTGCTAGCGGGGATCTCACCAAGGTTACCACAGTTCAGCCCAGCTGGAAATGCAGCCTTAGTGACATCAACGCTAGTCACTGAGGCTGCGTTCACAGCCGTATAGTCAACAATGGTTCACAACTAGGATGGTCACATCTTGACACTGTCCAGGTCGAAAACTATTTCTGCCCCAGACATGGATTACGGCATGGGACAAAATGACAGACAGGTAAGGTATATTGTTGTTTTATTATTTTAGTTTTATAACAGGAGATCTAGGGCTTCAGTGGAATTAGGCAAGGTAGTAAGTTTGGTTTAATCAAGATTATTAAAGGAGTCTGTGTCTTTCTTTCAGTTAAAGGACTTTGTTCTAGGTGTCTGTGTTTTCTTACAATGTGACTATGGGGTTAGTAATCTGGGTGTCTTATTGACGCCTCTCCATTACTAACCTCAGGATTTGATGTCACCTGACAATACAAAGGTGACATCAACCTCCCCAACTATCACCCCACTTGCCAACGAGCGAGGCTAAGTGCCAGAATTGGTGCATCTTAGAGATGTGCTTTTTCTGGGGTGGCTGAAAGCTAATGTTTTTAACCTGGGGGGGAGTATCCATGGCCTCTTCTTTGCCTATAAATATGAGCCCGCCGCTGTCTGTATAGCCTTTTCTGGTTGTTAATTATAGGGGGACCCTACATAATTTTTTTAGGGTCCCCCATTTTAATAGCCAGTAAAGGCTAACTATACAGCTGTAAACTGATATTAATAGCCTGGAAAGCCTGGGAAGCTCCATGGGTATTTACCCCTTACTGCCATCTGACAGAATAGTACCTCCGATGGAAGTATTCCCCACTTTGATGTGGGCTCCAGCGGTGAGCCCGCATCAGAGCCGGGACATGCCAGCTGTTTTGAACAGCTGACATCTGCCCGCAGTGAGTGCAGGTGGAATCGCAATCCACCCGCACCTATTAACTAGTTAAATGCCGCAGTCAAACTCTGACAGTGGCATCTAATGTGCGCTTTCTGCCATCGGGCCGTAAATACGCGCACCGTTGACCTCCGTCACATGATCGGGGGTCAACGGTTCATCGGCATAACAACCAGAGGTCTCCTTGAGATCTGTGGTCGGCGCTCATAGCACTACGGTAATTCTGCTACATAGAGTGATCTGAGCATCACCTCTATGTAGCAGAGCAGCTTCTAGTCTCCCATTGAGGCTATTGAAGCATGCCAAAAGTTAAAGAAAAATGTTTTTAAAATTATTTAAAAAAAAGTTAAAATCACCCCCCTTTCACCCCATTAAAAAATAAACAATAAAAAAAATCAAACATACACATGTTTGGTATTGCCGCTTTCAGAATTGCCCTATCTATCAATAAAAAAGGATTAACCTGATCACTAAACAGCATAGCATGAACAAAAATCAAAACTCCAGAATTACATTTTTTTAGTCGCCGTGACATTGCATTAAAATGCAATAATGGGCGATCAAAAGAACGTATCTGCACAAAAGTGGTATCATTAAAAACATCAGCTCGGTGAGCAAGAAATAAGCCATCACCCGAGATCACGAAGAATTGAGACGCTATGGGTAGAGTTGAGCGAAACGGGTCGAAAAAATTCAAAAGTCGCCGACTTTTGGCAAAGTCGGGTTTCATGAAACGAAACCCGACCCTAGGATGAGGTCGGCCACGAGGTCGGCAACTTACGCGCCAAAGTCGCGTTTCAAAAGTTTGTTTTGCGCTCTTTTTCAGCCAATCAGGATCCACGGACACTGTGGGCAACGTGATGTCATAGGCACGGGTCACCACCATCTTTCAGAAGGGCATGCAAGTGATTGGCTTGCTTTGGTGGGCGTCACAGGGGGTATAAAAGGGCGTGCACGCCGACCGCCATCTTACTTCTGCCGATCTTAGTATAGGGAGAGGTTGCTGCTGATTCTGTAGGGAGAGCGTTAGGCAGGGAAGAAGACAAAAAAACTGCTTCTGCTGCTAGCGATTTGGCCTGCACAACACAGAAGTCACTGTGTGTGCAGTGCAAGGGGAGGCTATATTGTGGTGTATCAGTGGTGTTGGTTGTTGGGCTGCCTTTTAAGGCTTCCTGACACGCTGGCATTGCTGTTTACCCACTACTCCGCAAACTGCTTTTTTAAAAGTATTCCAATCTCCCTTATCCTCTCGTCACTTTGGTCACAGGCAGCTGTGCCATCGAGCGTGTCACATAGCGCTCAGATATCAGTGGGCCGCACACAATCCACAAGTGTCCACTGTCCACAAGTGTACGCAGAGATTCAAAATCTCCATTATCCTCTCGTCACTTTGGTCACAGGCAGCTGTGCCATCGAGCGTGTCACATAGCGCTCAGATATCAGTGGGCCGCACACAATCCACAAGTGTCCAGTGTCCAAAAGTGTACGCAGAGATTCAAAATCTCCATTATCCTCTCGTCACTTTGGTCACAGGCAGCTGTGCCATCGAGCGTGTCACATAGCGCTCAGATATCAGTGGGCCGCACACAATCCACAAGTGTCCAGTGTCCACAAGTGTACGCAGAGATTCAAAATCTCCATTATCCTCTCGTCACTTTGGTCACAGGCAGCTGCGCCATCGAGCGTGTCACATAGCGCTCAGATATCAGTGGGCCGCACACAATCCACAAGTGTCCAGTGTCCAAAAGTGTACGCAGAGATTCAAAATCTCCATTATCCTCTCGTCACTTTGGTCACAGGCAGCTGTGCCATCGAGCGTGTCACATAGCACTCAGATATCAGTGGGCCGCACACAATCCACAAGTGTCCACTGTCCACAAGTGTACGCAGAGATTCAAAATCTCCATTATCCTCTCGTCACTTTGGTCACAGGCAGCTGTGCCATCGAGCGTGTCACATAGCGCTCAGATATCAGTGGGCCGCACACAATCCACAAGTGTCCAGTGTCCAAAAGTGTACGCAGAGATTCAAAATCTCCATTATCCTCTCGTCACTTTGGTCACAGGCAGCTGTGCCATCGAGCGTGTCACATAGCGCTCAGATATCAGTGGGCCGCACACAATCCACAAGTGTCCACTGTCCACAAGTGTACGCAGAGATTCAAAATCTCCATTATCCTCTCGTCACTTTGGTCACAGGCAGCTGTGCCATCGAGCGTGTCACATAGCGCTCAGATATCAGTGGGCTGCACACAATCCACAAGTGTCCAGTGTCCAAAAGTGTACGCAGAGATTCAAAATCTCCATTATCCTCTCGTCACTTTGGTCACAGGCAGCTGTGCCATCGAGCGTGTCACATAGCGCTCAGATATCAGTGGGCCGCACACAATCCACAAGTGTCCAGTGTCCACAAGTGAACGCAGAGATTCAAAATCTCCATTATCCTCTCGTCACTTTGGTCACAGGCAGCTGTGCCATCGAGCGTGTCACATAGCGCTCAGATATCAGTGGGCCGCACACAATCCACAAGTGTCCACTGTCCACAAGTGTACGCAGAGATTCAAAATCTCCATTATCCTCTCGTCACTTCGGTCACAGGCAGCTGTGCCATCGAGCGTGTCACATAGCGCTCAGATATCAGTGGGCCGCACACAATCCACAAGTGTCCAGTGTCCAAAAGTGTTCGCAGAGATTCAAAATCTCCATTATCCTCTCGTCACTTTGGTCACAGGCAGCTGTGCCATCGAGCGTGTCACATAGCGCTCAGATATCAGTGGGCCGCACACAATCCACAAGTGTCCACTGTCCACAAGTGTACGCAGAGATTCAAAATCTCCATTATCCTCTCGTCACTTTGGTCACAGGCAGCTGTGCCATCGAGCGTGTCACATAGCGCTCAGATATCAGTGGGCCGCACACAATCCACAAGTGTCCAGTGTCCAAAAGTGTACGCAGAGATTCAAAATCTCCATTATCCTCTCGTCACTTTGGTCACAGGCAGCTGTGCCATCGAGCGTGTCACATAGCGCTCAGATATCAGTGGGCCGCACACAATCCACAAGTGTCCACTGTCCACAAGTGTACGCAGAGATTCAAAATCTCCATTATCCTCTCGTCACTTTGGTCACAGGCAGCTGTGCCATCGAGCGTGTCACATAGCGCTCAGATATCAGTGGGCCGCACACAATCCACAAGTGTCCAGTGTCCAAAAGTGTACGCAGAGATTCAAAATCTCCATTATCCTCTCGTCACTTTGGTCACAGGCAGCTGTGCCATCGAGCGTGTCACATAGCGCTCAGATATCAGTGGGCCGCACACAATCCACAAGTGTCCACTGTCCACAAGTGTACGCAGAGATTCAAAATCTCCATTATCCTCTCGTCACTTTGGTCACAGGCAGCTGTGCCATCGAGCGTGTCACATAGCGCTCAGATATCAGTGGGCCGCACACAATCCACAAGTGTCCAGTGTCCACAAGTGTGTGCAGAAATTCTAAAACTCCCCTGTCCTATAGACACCTTGTACCTTGTTTTACATTACTATATAGTTTGTTGGATTTTGTCTACATTTCTACCAAAAATGAGGAAGGCTGGTGGAAGAGGCCGTGGAATTGGGCGGGGGTTGGCAGCTGGTAATGATGGTGTTGGTGGTGGATCTGATGGTAGTGGCAAGAGCAAAATAGGACCGAATGCAGGAGGTGCTGACCCTGCATCATCGTCTGGCTACATAAGGACTCGAACGCTTAGTTTTCTAGGAGTTGGCAAACCGCTTTTAAAGGCAGAGCATCAGGAAAAAGTTTTGTCTTACATTGCTGACTCAGCCTCCAGCTCTATCGCCTCCTCTTCTTCAGTTGTAAAAAGTAAAAGCACTGAGTCGTCATTGGAGGCTCATGTTCATGAACCACACCTTTCCTTGTGTCCTTCACCCCAACCAAGATTGAAGGATGACGCAGGCCATACTACTGATTACTCCATGGAGCTGTTTTCACATACCATGCCTGGATTATCAAGTCAAATGGTGAATTACCCAGGCCAAGATGAATCTGACATGGAGTGCACTGATGCACAGCCGCTGATGGATAATTCTGCTGGTACATTCACTCAGAGCACTACATTGTCCTCGCAGTGTACAGAGCCAGATTTTGACCCTGATGAGACTCAGGTGCCCCTTCCCGCACACTATACCACCATACACGGTGACACAGAGAAAGGTGCACATGACATAGAAGAGGAGGTGATGGATGACCCAGTTGTTGACCCAGATTGGCATCCATTGGGGGAAGAGGGTGCTGCTTCCAATAGCTCAGATGAGGAGCATCCACAGCAGACATCGACATCGCAACAGCTGTTATCTGGCAGGCCCGGAGCACTCCAAAGACAGGTTCCAAACATCAAAAGAGTTGCTGGACAGCTTGTCCAGAGGGTCAAAAGATCACAGCGTGCTAGGCCGCAAAATGTCTGCCAAAGTAGGAAGAGTGCAGTGTGGCACTTTTTTGAACAAAATCCTCATGATCAGGCCAAGGTTATCTGTAAGAAGTGCGCAAAGACCTTTAGCCGAGGGAAAAATCTGAAAAATTTGAATACCAGTTGCATGCTTAGACATTTAACCAGCATGCACTTGCAAGCGTGGACACAACACCAAACCTCAAGTGCCACATGTGCAACTGATCACAACGAAGGTAGTCAGCAACGCTACATTGTTTCCCCCACTGTAAGCCCACCGGTTAGCACAGCAGCAAATGTTGAGGTGTCGTTGCAAGGCCACAGCAGTCAGGGAATCCCACTGTTATATCAACGAAAGACTGATTCTAGGCCATCAGAAAGAACACCAACTCCATCACCATCATCAACCCTCTCTCAGTCCGCCCTGTCCACCGCTACTTCCACCATATGCAGCTCTCAAGTCCAGCTCACCCTCCCAGACACTATGAGTAGGTCAAGAAAGTACTCAGTCTCTCATCCGCGTACACTGGGTTTGAACGCCCACATTGCCAAACTAATCTCGTTTGAGATGATGCCCTTTCGGTTGGTGGAAAGCACAGCTTTCCGCGAACTCATGGCCTATGCAGTACCACACTATGACCTACCCAGTCGCCACTTCTTCTCTCGCAAAGCCATCCCAGCCCTCCACCATCATGTGAAAGACCGCATTGTCCATGCACTCAAGCAGTCAGTGAGCGGAAAGGTGCACCTCACAACTGATGCATGGTCCAGTCGGCATGGCCAGGGCCGTTACGTGTCCATCACTGCGCACTGGGTTAATGTGGTGGATGCAGGGTCCACAGGGGACAGCGGTGGTGGGACAGTGCTGCCTAGCCCACGGTATAGGAAACAGTTGGCTGTAGGCGTTCGACCCTCCTCCTCCTCCTCCAGAAGCGACAGCTCGTCCACAGAGCTCAGTCGTACGAGCACTTCATCTGCTGCTGCCACTGTTGCACACGATGTGTCCCCCTATCGAGCAGCTAGTGGAAAGCGTCAGCAGGCTGTGTTGCAGATGATGTGTTTGGGCGACAGACACACCGCCGAGGTGCTGGCCGAGTACTTGAAGCGACAAACTGAGTCATGGCTGGGCAGTGTATATCTTGAGGCAGGCAAGGTAGTTAGTGATAACGGCCGTAATTTTGTGGCAGCCATAGCCCTTTCAAAACTCAGCCACATACCTTGCTTGGCTCACACCATGAACCTGGTGGTGCAGTGCTTCCTCAAAAATTATCCGAAGTTAACAGCCCTGCTCCAGAAGGTGCGAAGACTGTGCGCGCACATCCGCCGGTCGCCTGTACACTCCGTTCGTATGCAGAAGCTGCAGCGATTGCTCCACCTTCCCAACCACCGCCTCATTATCGACATTGCAACAAGGTGGAACTCCACCCTGCACATGGTGGAGCGGCTGTGCGAGCAGAGGCAGGCCATAATGCATTTGTGGGAGGATACACGGCCAGGCACTTTGAGAGCAGACATGGAGTTGACAGGCATGCAGTGGTCGAAGCTGAAAGACCTTTGTAAAGTCCTTCAGTGTTTTGAGGAATGCACACGGCTGGTAAGCACAGACGACGCCATCCTAAGCATGAGCATCCCACTTATGCGTCTGCTCATGCAAACTTTGACGCACCTTAAGGAGCAGGCGTCTGCAGCCAATGTTGATGAGGAGGAAGAGGAGGAGGGAATCCTTGATGACATTCAGCCATTGTCTGCTCAGGGACCTCTCCTGGTCGAGGTGGAGGAAGAAGAGGAGGAGGAGGAGGAGGAGGATGATGGGGATGATTACTTAGGGGAGGAGGATGCATCTCGTGGGGAAAGTGAAAATGTTGGCGTGGCAAGGTCTGGTACAGGGTTTGTGCGTGACTGGAGGGATGTGGATTTGCCAGAAAGTGCTCCTCCACCCAGCACTCGCAGTGCATCATTGACACCGGGAACATTGGCCCACATGTCAGATTATGCCTTGCGGATCCTAAAAAGGGACCCCCGCATTGCCAAAATGATGAACGATGACGACTACTGGTTGGCCAGCATCCTGGATCCACGCTATAAAGGCAAATTACAAAACATCATGCCACAGGAGAACCTTGACCTAATATTGGCTAATAAACAAGCAACTCTGGTAAATCGGTTGCTTGAGGCATTCCCAGCACACAGCAGCGGTGATGGTTCTCACACGAGCCGTACGGGCCGGGGGCAGCTTGGCAGAGGTGTTCGTGGTGCACACAGCAGAAGTGGCGTTGGAGACAGGGGTTTCATGACAATGTTGTGGACTGATTTTTCAAATACCGCTCACACAACTGGTAATACTGCATCGATGGAAAGTGACAGGAGACAGCAGTTGTCAACTATGGTTACAAACTACTTTTCCTCCCATATCGATGTTCTCCCACACAGGTCATTCCCCTTTGACTATTGGGCCGCTAAACTGGACACCTGGCCTGAATTGGCCCAATATGCCTTACAGTAGCTCGCTTGCCCAGCTGCAAGTGTGCTATCGGAAAGAGTCTTCAGTGCAGCTGGATCAATCCTGACAGAAAAAAGGACCCGTCTGTCAACCCAAAATGTGGATGATCTAACCTTCATTAAAATGAACCACGCATGGGTTTCCAAGGATTTTGTCCCACCTTCCCCTGATGACACATAGGGTGACAGAAAAATGGCTTGCTTTGGTCCACCTCTTCCTGGTACTTCACCTATTTCGCCTTTTGCATCAGTTGAATGTCCAACATCAACATATGCCACTTTCTAAAACTCCCTAACTGTGCTGCCTCCCCCCCATGGCTGGGGTCACCACCTAGCGCACGACACCGTGCGAGTGCCGTTGCCCTGGACAGGTGGGTAGGCCGACTCTTGGGCGCGGGCACTGGCACAGGGTCCCTTATAGTGCAATCAAGTGTCTCTGACGGTGGTGGTGCACACCCGCCGTCAGACACACCGCTGTACTATGAGGGGCCCAGTGCCAGTACCGACGCCCACGAGTGGGCCCCCCTTGCTTGGCCAGGGCCCCAGCATTTGCAATCTTTACCTCTCCCTGCTCCTCCGCTGTGTAATCTGGGCCGTCAAATCCATACTGTGCCTGACACCGTCTGAGCCTGCCTCCTGAGACATATATTTTGAATGTGTACGCTATCCATACATGTTATCCGGGGATACGGTACCCCTTCTAACCTTTGTGCAATGACGTGCAATCCATACTGGGCCTAACACCGTCTGAGCCTGCCTCATGCTGTATAGACATATATTTTGAATGTGTACGCTATCCATACATGTTATCCGGGGATACGGTACCCCTTCTAACCTTTGTGCAATGACGTGCAATCCATACTGGGCCTAACACCGTCTGAGCCTGCCTCATGCTGTATAGACATATATTTTGAATGTGTACACTATCCATACATGTTATCCGGGGATACGGTACCCCTTCTAACCTTTGTGCAATGACGTGCAATCCATACTGGGCCTAACACCGTCTGAGCCTGCCTCATGCTGTATAGACATATATTTTGAATGTGTACGCTATCCATACATGTTATCCGGGGATACGGTACCCCTTCTAACCTTTGTGCAATGACGTGCAATCCATACTGGGCCTAACACCGTCTGAGCCTGCCTCATGCTGTATAGACATATATTTTGAATGTGTACGCTATCCATACATGTTATCCGGGGATACGGTACCCCTTCTAACCTTTGTGCAATGACGTGCAATCCATACTGGGCCTAACACCGTCTGAGCCTGCCTCATGCTGTATAGACATATATTTTGAATGTGTACGCTATCCATACATGTTATCCGGGGATACGGTACCCCTTCTAACCTTTGTGCAATGACGTGCAATCCATACTGGGCCTAACACCATCTGAGCCTGCCTCATGCTGTATAGACATATATTTTGAATGTGTACGCTAACCATACATGTTATCCGGGGATACGGTACCCCTTCTAACCTTTGTGCAATGACGTGCAATCCATACTGGGCCTAACACTGTCTGAGCCTGCCTCATGCTGTATAGACATATATTTTGAATGTGTACGCTATCCATACATGTTATCCGGGGATACGGTACCCCTTCTAACCTTTGTGCAATGACATGCAATCCATACTGGGCCTAACACCGTCTGAGCCTGCCTCATGCTGTATAGACATATATTTTGAATGTGTACGCTATCCATACATGTTATCGAGGGATACGGTACCCTTTCTAACCTTTGTGCAATCACGTGCAATCCATACTGGGCGTGAGAACGGCTGGCGAGCTGTTAAGCAAGCTACAGCACCTGTCCAGACAAGTACAGGGATTCCCTAGCGAGGAGACTTATTTGATTGTTTTCTATGTTGGGACAGCAATTTTTGGGGAGCACTATACTCTGGAGAATGATAGATGGGGCCCACCATACACTGGAACATTCCAAAGGTGGACATCAGACACTGGAGCAGCATTTACAGGGCCCATTATACACTAGAGCAGTAGAAATGGGGCCCATTATGTTTGGAGCATTATTTGGGCCCATAAGACAGTGGAGCTTCATCCATGGGGACCAACATATACTGTAGCATTATGTGGAGCTCATCATATACTGTTTCAAACATTATATGGGACCAATGATTTTGTATGGAGAAATAGATGGGCCTCGTCATGAGATGTAAAAAGTGAGGTATTTTTCATTGTACTATACCGCTATTTCTCTGCCATATCGGAGCATGATGAGTTGTGGTATGTGTTAAAGGGGCACTCTTTCGCCCAGGGCACATGAAAACCTGCAGCCAGCCCCCCCCCACAAATTTAGCCAAATAACCCCCATTTTTCAGTGCGTAACTTGTATTATGAAGTTAATTAAGGTTGACAAGCTTAAGTAAGAAGAATTGATGCTTTTGGCATTCAAATGGGCACTGTAGGTGTGTTTCCTGTCCTCCTCTCACTGCCGACTTTTATTCCCCATTGACTTACATTGGGTTTCGTGTTTCGGGACGACCCCGACTTTTCCCTATAATCGGACGATCTTGCTCAACCCGACTTTTGGAAAAGTCGGGTTTCACGAAACGAAACGCGACCCTAAAAAAGCAAAAGTCGCTCAACTCTAGCTATGGGTTTTGGAAAATTGCGCAATTTTTTTTTAGCAAAGTTTGGAGTTTATTTCACCACTTAGATAAAAAATAACTTAGACGTGTTTGTTGTTTATGAACTCGTAATGACATGGAGAATCATAATGGCAGGTCAATTTTAGAATTTAGTGAACCTAGCAAAAAAGCCAAGCAAAAAATTAGTGTGGGATTGCACATTTTTTGCAATTTCACCAGACTGGGATTTTTTTTCTCGTTTTCGAGTACACGACATGCTAAAACCAATGATGTTATGAAATATATATACACATATATGTGTGTGTCAATGACATCTATATATCTATATATTCTATGTGTATATATCTATTCTATTCTAACCTGTCATGCTGTGATTTTACTGAACGTGGCACATGAATTACCGGCTTTTATTTTATGTTTTACAGAATGTTACCGGCTTTTTCCGACTTTAAGAAAAATGCTTGTGTTACCGATCACAAATCCGAATGTACCATATTCATGACGAATTTATGTTTGGAGATCGTTTTCCGAACATATTCACTCATCACTAATTCTGATTGCATATTATTATACGGAGTGTAACCTTCTGTTGTAAAGATTTCCTATAGACTAATATGTATACTTTTGTAATACATTGGCTTGCGAAAATATTCACATCCTTGGCATTTTTCGTCTTTTGCAACCATACAACCTAGAATTTTGCTGTTTTTTTTTAGAATTTACATCAGTTCATGTAAAGAACATGCCTATAACTGAGAACATTTGATTTTGTTTTTATTGTGAAGTAAACAACAATTAAACAAATTAACTGAAAACTTTCGCGTGTCCAACTCACGTTCTTAAAGTTAATACTTTGTAGAGCCTTTTTTTGCAGCTGTTACAGCTGCATGCCACTTTGAATAGGTTTCTGTGAGCTTTCCACATCTTGCCACTGAGATGTTTGCCAATTCTTCAAGGTAAAACTGTTCCAGTTCCTTTAGGGTCCCGTTTCACATAGCGACGCTCCAGCGATCCCGACAACGATACGACCTGGTAAGGATCACTGGTGCGTCGCTACATGGTCGCTAGTAAGCTGTCAAACAGGCAGATCTATTCAACGAGGCAGCAATGATACAGCGATCCGTATAATGACCTTGGCGGTCATTGGTGCCTTGTCACACAGCAGCTATTCTGACGACTCACGCCTCCGTCCCTGAGTTCTGTGTCGCCAGCAAGGTCGCTCGCCGGCGTCAAACACAGCGATGCATGCTGGCCAGTGGTACGCCAATGATCAAAAAATGGCCCAGGACATTCGAGCAGGATCAGCGATATCCAGCGGGGGGCCGGTCATTGCTATCTGTCACACGTAGCGAGAACGCTGGCGAGTTCGCTGTTGCTTCACAAAATCGGTGACGTTTCAGCGATCTCACTAACGATCTTGTTATGTGAGACAGGGGCTTTAAGCTAGATAGTTTCCTCTGGTGAACAGCAATCTTCAAGTCTGAGCACAAATTCAGAATTAGATTAAGGTCTGGGCTTTGACTAGGCCACTCTAAAACATTTACACATTTACCCTTAAACCACTCGAGTGTTGCTTTAGCAGTATGCGTTAGGTCATTGTCTTGTTGGAAGGTGAATCTCCGTTTCAGTCTCAAATCACTGACAAACTCAAACAAACTTTGCTTAAGAAAATACCTGTATTTTACAACATGCATCTTCCCCTTGATTCAGACCATCTTCCCTGTTCTTGCTGCTGTAAAACATCTCTGCAGCATGACACTGCCACCACCAAGTTTGACTGTGAGTAGTAATGGGTGAATCCCCTGATGTTTGGGATTGGTGGGTTCGCCTGAGTGTTTTTGTAAAGTTCGCGTTCGGGGCCAGAGATGATGCGAACTTGTGTCTGAACCCCGAGCTGATCAAGTAAGTATAATTATAATGTTTATTATTAATTTTCTGCTTTTTTTACAGTCGGCCCTGGACCCGAACTGTAACAAGGTTTTCCCATGGAAACCCATGTTCGGGACCGTGTGACTTAACACTATGTGTTTGTGTCATGTCGGACGCTGTTCACACCACAGCGTCCGGCAGGCAGCGGTAGTTCCATCTCCGTCCACTATAGCCTCAGTGGCGCCGGCTTGATTTTACTCAGGTTATCTGGGGTTAATCTAGCTGGAAATCAGGTGGGATGTTTGGTCACGCCCACGGTCTTTAAATAGTCGTGCTGGCCTGTGGGCGTCGCCGATTATAGCTTGTGTTTTGTGCCAAGTGGTTCCGGTCTGGAGTGGAGGTGTTGGAGAGAGAAATTCATAGCTGGTGTCGTATGATCCGTTGTTACCTTTTCGTCTTCCTATATTTGTGCTTTGTTTTGCCCTGTTCACATTATAGTATTGTCCTGTGTGGTTGCGGCGCGGTGTGGTTTGAGTTCTCCCTGTCTGTCATTACTGTGTGGGTTTTGGTGGTTTGACAACTCACTGGGTGGAGGGTGGAGGGTTCAGCTTAGGGCTGAGCAGGAGATAAGGAGAGGCTGGAGGCTCAGGCATTTGCACCTTTAGCAAAAACCCTGGGTTGAGGGTCAGACAGGGTTTTCCCTAGTTTGAGGGACTCCGCAGGGGCCCTGGTTTTGTCAGCCTCCTTCGACCTAAGCCTCGCATAACATTATAATCGGCCCAACATTTTTCCATGGATTCCATGACTTCCATAAACCGCCAGTTGGCGGCGCTGTCCGTACAGGTCACAGAGTTGAAGGGGGCAGTTCAGCAGCAGGGCCTGGTTGTAGCTAATGTGCAGGCGGCTTCTGCTGGTGCAGGTGCAGAGCCTAAGATTCCGCTGCCTGAACGATTTTCTGGGGAACGCAGCAAATTTGTCATCTTTCGGGAGGCCTGCAAGTTATACTTTCGCATGCGCCCGGTCTCCTCAGGTAATGAGGCTCAGCGGGTGGGTCTGGTGTTATCATTACTGAGTGGGGACCCCCAAGCATGGGCGTTTTCCTTACCAGCCGACTCTGCTACATTTCATTCGGTTGAGAATGTTTTTTCAGCACTCGGGCTCATTTATGATGACCCCGACAGATTGGCTTTAGCAGAATCTAAGATCCGCGCCCTCCATCAGGGGGAACGTATGGCGGAAGACTATTGTTCAGAATTTCGCCGTTGGGCAGTAGATACACAGTGGAACGACCCAGCGCTACGGAGTCAGTTTATTCATGGGGTCTCAGAAAGAGTTAAACAGGCCCTCCTGATGTATGAGACTCCTGCTTCGTTAGAATCTGCCATGAGTTTGGTTATCCGTATTGATCGCCGTTTGCGTCAAGGGGCGCAGGAGACGCTGCCTCTGGGGGAAAGCAGGGGTGCCAGTGTGGTTGCTGCAGAACCTATGCAAATCGCTGGGGTATCACATGTGCAGCGTCGCGTTCCTGGGTTCAGGAAGCATGGAGCATGTTTTTACTGTGGTAAAAGAGATCATTATGTAAATGCTTGTCCTGTGCTACCAAAGAAAGTCGCACCGGCGGAAAACTGGTAAGCTCAGAGGGTATGGAGGAGGCCCAACTGAGCGTATGCATATCCTCCATGATGGTATCTCAATGTATGCTCCCTGCCAGGGTTATTATTGCGGGCAGAGAGCTACCAATATCAGTGTTTGTGGATAGCGGTTCAGCCACCAATCTCATGGATGAGGAGTTTGCACGCATGGCAGGTTTCAAGATCGAAAAACTCCCTCATCCTATTCGCGTGGTTACCATTAATGCCGCTCCCCTCCCACAGGGGGAGATTACTGAGTTTGTAGCTGAGGTTAAACTCCACATTGGGGTCCTACATTCTGAGTGGGTTACATGTAAGGTACTCAATAATCTCCCAGCACAAATAGTCTTGGGTTTCCCATGGTTGTCTAAGCACAACCCGGTGATTGACTGGAGAACCCAGGACATAGTCCAGTGGAGCAGTTTCTGCCAGGAAAATTGCTTGGCCACATGTGTGTCCGCCGTGAAGTCCAGCCTTCCGGAGGCATTGCTGGATTTTGCGGACGTATTCTCTGAGAGGGGTTGCTCAGAACTACCTCCACATCGAGCCTATGACTGTCAAATTAGGTTAAAACCCGGGGCTAAATTGCCTAAGGCGAGGATGTTTAGTATTTCTGGTCCGGAGAGACAAGCTCTTAAGGACTACATTGCGGAGAGTTTAAGTAAAGGGCACATCCGGCCTTCATCCTCACCTGTAGCAGCGGGGTTTTTCTTTATTAAGAAGAAAGATGGGGGGTTACGCCCGTGTCTGGATTTCCGGGAGTTAAACCAGATTACGGTCCGTGATCCCTACCCGATGCCTCTGATCCCTGATTTGTTCAACCAGGTGGCTGGTGCGAAGTGGTTTTCCAAACTTGACCTCAGGGGGGCATATAACCTCATAAGGGTCCATCAGGGGGATGAGTGGAAGACGGCATTTAATACCCCTGAGGGTCATTTTGAAAGCCTAGTTATGCCATTTGGGTTGACAACCGCGCCTGCTGTGTTCCAACATTTCATAAATGATGTATTTGCTCATTTGCTGGGGAAATTTGTGATTGTGTACCTGGATGATATCCTTATTTATTCGAGCGACCAGGACACTCATTTAGAGCATGTCAGGCAGGTGTTACAGCTGCTCCGTGAGAATAAGCTCTATGCTAAGCTTGAAAAATGCGTGTTTTTTGTTCAAGAGTTGCCTTTTTTGGGATATATTGTGTCCGCCGCAGGGTTTAAAATGGATGCCGCGAAGGTGCAAGCGGTGCTGCGATGGGAACGGCCTGGTAATCTAAAGGCGCTCCAGCGGTTCCTTGGGTTTGCCAACTATTATAGGAAGTTTATTAAGAATTTCTCTACTATAGCCAAACCGCTCACGGACATGACGAAAAAAGGTACCAATCTCGCTATCTGGTCTGAGGATGCGGTGCGTGCATTTGAGCTTCTGAAGAACCGTTTTGCTTCAGCCCCCATTCTGGTGCAACCGGACGTATCTAAACCTTTTACGGTGGAGGTCGATGCGTCTGAGGTGGAAGTGGGGGCAGTACTGTCACAGGGCTCGTCCTTGAGCAATTTGCGTCCATGCGCCTACTTCTCCAAGAAGCTGTCGCCGGCCGAACGGAATTACGACATCGGCAACAGGGAGTTGTTGGCCATCAAATTGGCTTTTGAGGAATGGCGACACTTCTTGGAGGGGGCGGACCACCAGGTCACAGTCATCACTGACCATAAAAACCTGCTCTATCTGGAGTCGGCCAAGCATCTGTCTCCCAGGCAGGCTCGCTGGGCATTGTTTTTTACACGTTTTAACTTTCTGGTGACTTACTGTCCTGGGGCGAAAAACACCAAGGCGGATGCCTTGTCCAGGTGTTTTCTGGGGGGAGAACCTCGGGAAGAGCCGGTACCCATCCTCCAGGAAGGTGTAGTGGTTTCGGCTCTCACGACTGAGGTAGAGGCGGAGATTGCCGAGGCCCAGGAGGAGGTACCACCAGGACTTCCCGCTAATAAGTCGTTCGTACCCCTTCATCTTCATCTTAAAGTGTTGGGGGAACACCACGACTCGGTCCTGGCCGGTCATCCAGGGGTTAGGGGCACCTTGGAACTGGTATCGCGCCGCTTCTGGTGGCCAAAAATCCGGCAGGATGTGGTTTCCTACGTGACAGCTTGCATCACGTGCGCCAGGGCCAAGTCGCCCAGAACCCGTCCTGCTGGCACTCTACAGCCTCTGGGGATACCTAGTAGGCCATGGACAGAAATCTCCATGGACTTTATCACAGACTTGCCTGCCTCGGCGGGGAACACGGTCATCCTGGTGGTGGTTGATCGATTTTCGAAGATGGCGCATTTTGTGTCGTTGCCTTCCTTGCCCAATGCGAAGACGTTGGCTCAGGTCTTTGTGCAGGAGGTGGTCAGACTGCACGGAGTTCCGTCGGACATAGTGTCTGATAGGGGTACCCAGTTTGTGGCGAAGTTTTGGAAAGCTTTTTGCTCACGATTGGGGATCAAGTTGTCTCATTCGTCGGCGTTTCATCCGCAGTCAAATGGTCAAACTGAGCGCATGAACCAAAATCTGGAGCAGTATTTGCGATGTTTTGTGTCTGACAACCAAGAGGAGTGGTCGACGTTCCTTCCCTTGGCCGAGTTCGCATTAAATAATCACCGCCAAGAATCATCGGGAGAGTCTCCGTTCTTTTGTGTTTATGGGCACCATCCTCAATTTTGTACCTTGCATCAGGGGGGCTCTGGGGGCGTCCCAGAGGAGGATCGGTTAGGAGTTCAACTATCATCAGTCTGGAGGAGTGTGAAACAGCGATTGCTGAGCATGAGTGCAAGATACAAACGTGTGGCTGACTCTAGACGCGTGCCAGGTCCGGACCTGTGTGTGGGTGATTGGGTGTGGTTAGCTACTAAAAACATAAAACTCAAAATTCCATCATTGAAATTGGGTCCAAGGTTTATTGGCCCTTTTAAGGTTGCTGCCATCATAAACCCGGTTGCTTTTCGGTTGGAGCTTCCTGCGGTATACAAGATACACAACGTGTTTCACAGGTCTTTATTGAAAAAGGTGGTAGGCTCTGTGGACACGACGCCGATGCCACCTCCAGTCATGGTGGATGGCAATTTAGAGTTTGAAGTCTCCAAAGTGGTGGACTCTCGAGTACTGAGCCGTACTCTTCAGTATTTGGTGCACTGGCGGGGGTATGGTCCGGAGGAGAGGTCTTGGGTTCCAGCCTCAGACATATATGCGGAGCGGCTGGTCAGTTCCTTTCACCGCCGTCATCCGGACAAGCCGGGTCCTATGAGTCTTGAGGGCCCTGGGGTCCCTCGTAGAAGACGGGGTACTGTCATGTCGGACGCTGTTCACACCACAGCGTCCGGCAGGCAGCGGTAGTTCCATCTCCGTCCACTATAGCCTCAGTGGCGCCGGCTTGATTTTACTCAGGTTATCTGGGGTTAATCTAGCTGGAAATCAGGTGGGATGTTTGGTCACGCCCACGGTCTTTAAATAGTCGTGCTGGCCTGTGGGCGTCGCCGATTATAGCTTGTGTTTTGTGCCAAGTGGTTCCGGTCTGGAGTGGAGGTGTTGGAGAGAGAAATTCATAGCTGGTGTCGTATGATCCGTTGTTACCTTTTCGTCTTCCTATATTTGTGCTTTGTTTTGCCCTGTTCACATTATAGTATTGTCCTGTGTGGTTGCGGCGCGGTGTGGTTTGAGTTCTCCCTGTCTGTCATTACTGTGTGGGTTTTGGTGGTTTGACAACTCACTGGGTGGAGGGTGGAGGGTTCAGCTTAGGGCTGAGCAGGAGATAAGGAGAGGCTGGAGGCTCAGGCATTTGCACCTTTAGCAAAAACCCTGGGTTGAGGGTCAGACAGGGTTTTCCCTAGTTTGAGGGACTCCGCAGGGGCCCTGGTTTTGTCAGCCTCCTTCGACCTAAGCCTCGCATAACAGTTTGGCATGGATCCCGAACTTTACAGTTCGGGTTCGCCCATTCCGAACTGTGAGGATGGTGTTCTTGGGGTAATGAGCTGTGCTGTTTTGGCACCAGATATAGCCTTTAAATTGGTGGCCACAAAGTTCAATTTTGGTCTAATCTGACCATAGCACCTTTCTCCACACATTGGGAGTCTCTCACATGTCTTCTAGCATACTCAAAGTGAGACTTACAATTTTTGTGTGATAGGAAATGTTTTTTCTGCCCACTCTTTCATGAAGGCCACCTTTATGGAGTGTACATCTTGTTGTTTTTATGTACAGATACTTCAGTTTCTGCTTGGCAACTCTGCAGCTCCTGACAGTATGACCTCATGTTGTTGCTTACTCTTTTTTCTCCCTGTACTTTCTCATGTCATATTTCTTTTCTTCTGGCATCACCGTATAGACGTTACCTATTTTTATTCTGATTGCTTAGTCTCTATCTCTGACCACTAGATCCCTCATTTTGTTCCTTGATCTGTCTATCAGAGGAAAGGTTTGCGTTATAAAAAAATATCTCAATCTCTAATGTTGGCCTGGAGCACCATCAAATCCATTATCATTAAATGCAAAGAACATGGTACCACAACAAACCTGCCAAGAGATGGCAGACCACCAAAAGTCTCAACCCAAGCAATGAGGGCATTATTCAGACAGGCAGCGCAGAGACAAAAGGTAACCCTAAAGGATGCACTTCAGAGAAAATACCAGGGAGCCAGAAATTACCAGTTCGGTAAGGGGCAGCTGAGCCCTATGTAACATTTTCTAGAGCAGTTCTCCTATTCATGCTCTCTGCTCTACGAAATCATGTGTTTATTCAAGCTAATATGTATCTCTGTATGTAAATAACAGCTATGACAGAACAAGCAATGATAGACTTTAATGTGTTACAGTAGCAGTATGAAGCTATGGACTAGAACTTTCTCTCGAAGAGGAGTGGCCACCTCCCACCACCACCCCTCAAGCAAAGTGACTGCAGAGCTGTGTGGTACTTAAGACACATAATGAGAATAACACTTTAATGTAATTAGCATTATGATTTATTTATGTTTTGATATTTCTTTAAGAATTATTTTTAATCCCAAGCACTCTTATAGAGCTAGGAAAAGATGGAAACATTTGCAAATATCTTGGTTTACAATTTACAGCCCATTTTGATGGTCAATTGTTTAGGACCCTGATGATTTTTTTATTGCTCTCATCATGTTTGTCTCCTCTCTTTCTTTCAACATCTTTTTTTAGCATTCTGTCAGAATGTAATTACTGTTAAATAGTTATTCAAGAGACAATTGCCAGTAATGATGCTTTCTTCACAGTTCATTGTCAGAATTGGTGTTACATTTTACTCCTAATCTATCAACATAATGCAAGGTCCTATTTTTTCACTGTCAGAAATGCAAAATAAAAATAGAGGAAATTATTCTTTTTGTCAGATCAACATTTCTGTTTTTAAAATTGCTGGTTATACAAACATATTTGTACGGTAAGCGGATGTGTTGTGCCAAATGCTGGTGGGATCTCATGACTAGATAATTACGTTCTGACCTTTAACCTGTTCACTCTTAAAAAAGCTCTCACATGAACTTTTTTTCCCTAAACCTTTGTATGTACTAGAGTTGGGCGACTTTTGGTTTTTTAGGGTCGAGTTTCGTTTCATGAAACCCGACTTTTCCAAAAGTCGGGTCGAGCAAAATCGGCCGACTATAGGGAAAAGTCGGGGGTCCGACCGAAACACGAAACTCAATGTAAGTCAATGGGGAATTAAAGTCGGCAGTGAGAGGAGGACAGGAAACACACCTACAGTGCCCATTTGAATGCCAAAAGCATCAATTCTTATTACTTAAGTTTGTCAACCTTAATTTACTTCATAATACTAGTTACGCACTGAAAAATGGGGGTTATTTGGCCACAGTTGTGGGGGGTAGGGCTGGCTCCAGGTTTTCGTGGGCCCAGGGCCAAAGAGCGCCCCTTTAACACATACCACAACTCATGATGCTCCGATACGGCAGAGAAATAGCAGTATAGTACAATGAAAAATACTTCACTTCTTACATCTCATGACTGATATCCATTTTAAATTCTCCAATACCTCCAAAAACGGACAGTATATAACTCCATACAGTATTATGGCCAGTGCTTAGTGCGCTATACAGAGTAATGAGGCCCATATATTTCTCCATATGGAATCATTGATCCCATATAATGTTTCAAACCGTGTATGATGAGCTCCACATAATGCTATAGTATATGTTGGTCCCAATGGACGAAGTTCCACTGTCTTAGGGGCCCAAATAATGATCCATATATAATGGGCCCCATTTCTACTGCTCTAGTGTATAATGGGCCCTGTAAATGCTGCTCCAATGTCTGATGTCCACCTTTGGAATGCTCCAGTGTATGGTGGGCCCCATATATCATTCACCAGAGTATAGTGCTCCCCAAAAATTGCTGTCCCAACATTGAAAACAATTACATAAGTCTCCTTGCTAGGGAATCCCTGCACTACTCTGAACTCCTTGTTGTCCCCATCTTCCATCTCACTGCACTTGGCTGTTTAGGCCCTCCCACCGGCAGAGACACTTTTGCGTACTATGCGGTGCCCTGTGCCAGTGCCATCGCCCATGAGTATGCCCCCCCACCTGCTCAAGGAACCTGCACTTTCATCTGAACCTTCCTCTTTGTCACCATGTAAATTGGTATAGTATGTGGGAAGGGGAACCTGAGTTTCCTCTGGGTCAGATTCTGGCAGTGTAGAGTGCGAGGGGAATGTAGTGGTCTGGGTCAATGTACCAGCAGCATCATCTAGCAGTGGCTAGGCCTCAGTGCACTTGTGGCGTCCCCAAGAGTACGGTCGCCTCTGTGGCATTACCTTCCTCCTAGGGAGTGTGTTGTCAAGCTTGGGAGCAATGAAGGATCTCTCTAGCAGTGAAACCAACACACAACACATTTCCCACTCTAGGCTAGCAGGGAGACCTCTGAACCTGACTGCTGAGGAGCTGCTCTCTGTGGTCGGGAGGAGGTAAGTTAGGGCACTCTGTGCAGGGAAGGGGAAGTGTGTGGACGTGAGAAGGAGAGCTGGAGGATGAGCAGAGTTAAGGCTCACTCCTAGCTGGAGTGCATGGTCCCGATTCCAGTCTCCGAGTTTGTAGGGACACTGACATTCTTGCAGCAGAAATCGGGGGAAGTAGCAACTATAAATGCTCTGTACCCAACTAAGGCTCGGAGGCCCCAGCATCAACATGTGGGAGCCAGAAGGAAAAGGCTACAGCTGTCTGCCATACAAGTAAAGTCTGAGGAACATCTGTTAGACAGGAGGCACTTCAGTGAACCACGGTCCTGTGAGTGCTTCCCCCACAAGCGCTAGAAAGGAGACGTTCAGGAAGGTACATGTTGGCAGAGTGTTGGAAGGGAGCTTTCCATTTTGGTCCCGGAGGTTGGCTGAGGTCCTGATCCGGAGGACACAGCACGGAGACAGGCATCTGTGTAACCTGCAGACTGTGAGTAAAGCTTTGGAACTGCACGCTCTGGTGTCCTACAGGTATTCCAGCACCGCTACATCTGGGTACCAGCACCTACACCGCCTGTGCCTTTCCCCCTTCACTACATCTACACTTCCCTGGGACTCCAGCTCCACCTGTGGGGAGCTTCACCATCTTTGCTGCACAACACCATCAGTCCCAGAGGATCTGCATGCAGCGCCGGCCTAACATCTATGTTGCCGAACACCACAGGTGGCGTCAAACTATCTATATAAACTCTTTACCATTATACCACGCCATTTACATGGGCGCCCAGGGCCACCGTCTGGGTCACCGCTGCTGTGACACATCCCACTGACACCGGCCCGGTACCGAGTACCCCACAGCCCTGGGAGGGCGACCCATATGCCGACTGCTGATCGGGCGGCGTTATTCCCACGAACCTCCAAACAGCGTCCATGAAGGCAAAGTTTTTGGTTTCCGGGGGCAGTATCATTGCAAAGCTGAATCTTAAAGGAATGTCCAAAAGGGCACCACCAGGAGTGGAGCCTGTGGCTTAATTGAACTCCACCCAGGAAACCACAACCATGCCACCTAAAGAAAAGATGCACACTTTGAAAGCTTTGTCGATTCTGTGTGTGGTGTGGTATGGGTGTTTGTGGTTGTGCTAGCGATTTCTCAGCTTTATTCCGTTAACAACCGAGACTCCGGCATGCCCCCGCAGTACGCGTCAAGCTTACTAGAGGGATAAGTGAGGCTCTGGCACGTGAGATCGAGCAATAACAGGTCTAGCATTCCCGTACATGTCCAGGGCTGCATGCACGCTACACTGAAAGGACCAGCTTTTGTCGCTTACAGGTGCAGATAACCTGCTGAACTCCGTTAGTGATGGGGATCTGGGATTCAGATTATTCCCCGCGAACGATGATTTCCCAGTAAGTTCAGGTCAAGCGCAATTCCGGAGTTAGGCCTAACCGTCATTCCTGAAAAAATTATGTGTCCAAACCACAGGTGCTGTAGCTTGCTTAACAGCTCGGCAGCCGTTCTCAGGCCCAGTAAGGATTCAACAACATTGTAGAAAGTTGATAAAGGGTACAGTTTCACCAGATAACACGTATATATGTAGCCTAGTTTACACATTAAAAATATATGTCTATAGATCAGGAGGCAGACTCAGATGTTCTCAGGCCCAGTATAGATTTGACCAGATTGTACAAAGTTGAGAAAGGGTACTTTATCACTGGATAGCAGGTATATATAGCATAGTTTAAACATGTAAAATCTCCGTGTTCTCAGTATGGATTACACAGCAATCAAAAAAGTGGAAAAAAGGAAATGCATTTGAGGCGTACACAGCTATATACTTTTGGTGTTATTTTTAAATCTTCATATATATTTCTGTCTCAGTAATACAGTCCAGCCTCTCCGCAATAGGAAATGAGATGCATACAATTACTGACATACAGGCTAGTGATTGCAGAAATCTAGGAATTACTATTCACGGGAAAAACTTCCATCACAATTCTCATAGGCGATGCTGACCCTCAATTAATTTGTGTGTTGAGACAGTGAAAACATTTTTTTGTGAATAAAGTCTTGCTGTATCGCACTTCCGTCGATTCCATCACTGTTACTCATCTCAATCAAATTTTTATCACAGGGAGCGATGTAAACATGGTGCTCACTGGCTATCATGATCTGTCACGTAACTTTGGAGTGCAAAAGACAGAAGCCACAGGCCGTAGGCGATTCTATTTGATTGGCATGAGAGGGCACATTTTGAAATGTGCACCGGAATGTCACACGTTTGTGAGTAGGAAAACTGTGAAAGCTGATGATAAACCACCACTGCATGTAATTGTGAGTCGACGTCCATAAGAAATGGAAGCCATTGATCATCTGGAGCTAGAGCCAGCAGGACAGGGCATAGCTACATCTTAACCATCATCTTTCAGTTCAATCAATTTGTAGTGGCACTCCCAGTGAAGGATTTGACAGGCCAGACTACACAGCGGAGGAGCAGGGAGAGGTAAACATTGCAAATGCTGGGGCCCTGCCCAAGCAAGGGGGTTACACTCATGGGCGTCGGTACTGGCACTGGGCCCCTCATAGTATGGCGGTGTGTCTGACGGCGGGTATGCACCACCACCGTCAGAGACACTTGATTGCACTATGAGGGACCCTGTGCCAGTGCCCGCGCCCAAGAGTCGGCCTACCCACCTGTCCAGGGCAATGACACTCGCACGGTTTCGTGCGCTAGGTGGTGACCCCGGCCATGGGGGGGGCAGCCCAGTTAGGGCGGTTTACAAAGTGGCATATGTTGATGTAGGACATTCAGCTGCTGCAAAAGGCTAAATAGGTCAAGTTCGCGGAATAGGAGGAGGACCAAAGCAAGCCATTTTTCTGGCAACCTATATGTCATCAAGGGAAGGTGGGAAAAAATCCTTGGAAACCCATGCATGGTTCATTTTAATGAAGGTGAGATCATCCACATTTTGGGTTGACAGACGGGTCCTTTTTTCTGTCAGGATTGATGCAGCTGCACTGAAGACTCTTTCAGATAGCACACTTGCAGCTGGGCAAGCGAGCTCCTGTAAGGCACATTGTGCCAATTCAGGCCAGGTGTCCAGTTTTGCGGCCCAATAGTCAAAGGGGAATGACCTGTGCGGGAGAACATCGATATGGGAGGAAAAGTAGTTTGTAACCATAGTTGACAACTGCTGTCTCCTGTCACTTTCCATCGATGCAGTATTACCAGTTGTGTGAGCAGTACTTGAAAAATCAGTCCACAACATTGTCATGAAACCCCTGTCTCCAACGCCACTTCTGCTGTGTGCACCACGAACACCTCTGCCAAGCTGCCCCCGGCCCGTACGGCTCGTGTGAGAACCATCACCGCTGCTGTGTGCTGGGAATGCCTCAACCAACCGGTTTACCAGAGTTGCTTGTTTATTAGCCAATATTAGGTCAAGGTTCTCCTGTGGCATGATGTTTTGTAATTTGCCTTTATAGCGTGGATCCAGGATGCTGGCCAACCAGTAGTCGTCATCGTTCATCATTTTGGCAATGCGGGGGTCCCTTTTTAGGATCTGCAAGGCATAATCTGACATGTGGGCCAATGTTCCCAGTGTCAATGATGCACTGCGAGTGCTGGTTGGAGGAGCACTTTCTGGCAAATCCACATCCCTCCAGTCATGCACAAACCCTGTACCAGACCTTGCCACGCCAACATTTTCACTTGCCCCACGAGATGCATCCTCCTCCCCTAAGTAATCATCCCCATCATCATCCTCCTCATCCTCTTCTTCCTCCACCTCGTCCAGGAGAGGTCCCTGAGCAGACAATGGCTGAATGTCATCAAGGATTCCCTCCTCCTCTTCCTCCTCATCAACATTGGCTGCAGACACCTGCTCCTTAAGGTGCGTCAAAGTTTGCATGAGCAGACGCATAAGTGAGATGCTCATGCTTAGGATGGCGTCGTCTGCGCTTACCAGCCGTGTGCATTCCTCAAAACACTGAAGGACTTTACAGAGGTCTGTCAGCTTCGACCACTGCACACCTGTCAACTCCATGTCTGCTCTCAAAGTGCCTGGCCGTGTATCCTCCCACAAATGCATTATGGCCTGCCTCTGTTCGCACAGCCGCTCAACCATGTGCAGTGTGGAGTTCCACCTTGTTGCAATGTCGATAATGAGGCGGTGGTTGGGAAGGTGGAGCAATCGCTGCAGCTTCTGCATACGAATGGAGTGTACAGGCGACCGGCGGATGTGCGCGCACAGTCTTTGCACCTTCTGGAGCAGGGCTGTTAATTCCGGATAATTGTTGACGAAGCACTGCACCACCAGGTTCAAGATGTGAGCCAAGCAAGATATGTGGCTGAGTTTTGAAAGGGCTATGGCTGCCACAAAATTACGGCCGTTATCACTAGCTACCTTGCCTGCTTCAAGATGTATACTGCCCAGCCATGACTCAGTTTGTCTCTGAAAGTACTCGGCCAGTACCTCCGCGGTGTATCTGTCGCCCAAACACATCATCTGCAACACAGCCTGCTGACACTTTCCACTAGCTGCTCGATAGGGGGATACCTCATGTGCAACAGTGGCAGCTACAGATGGAGTGCTCATACAACTGCGCTCTGTGGACAAGCTTTCGCTTCTGAAGGAGGAGGAGGGTCGAACGCCTACAGCCAACTGTTTACAATACCGTGGCCTAGGCAGCACTGTCCCACCACCGCTGTCCCCTGTGGACCCTGCATCCACCACATTAACTCAGTGCGCAGTGATGGACACGTAACGGCCCTGGCCATGCCGACTGGACCATGCATCTGTTGTGAGGTGCACCTTTCCACTCACTGACTGCATGATTGCATGGACAATGCGGTCTTTCACATGATGGTGGAGGGCTGGGATGGTTTTGCGAGAGAAGAAGTGGCGACTGGGTAGGTCATAGTGTGGTACTGCATAGGCTATGAGTTCGCGGAAAGCTGTGCTTTCCACCAACCGATAGGGCATCATCTCAAATGAGATTAGTTTGGCAATGTGGGGGTTCAAACCCAGTGTACGCGGATGAGAGACTGAGTACTTTCTTGACCTACTCATAGTCTCTGGGAGGGTGAGCTGGACTTGAGAGCTGCATATGGTGGAACTAGCGGTGGACAGGGCGGACTGAGAGAGGGTTGATGATGGTGATGGAGTTGGTGTTCTTTCTGATGGCCTAGAGTCAGTCTTTCGTTGATATAACAGTGGGATTCCCTGACTGCTTTGGCCTTGCAATCACACCTCAACATTTGCTGCTGTGCTAACCGGTGGGCTTACAGTGGGGGAAACAATGTAGCATTGCTGACTACCTTCTTTGTGATCAGTTGCACATGTGGTACTTGAGGTTTGGTGTTGTGTCCATGCTTGCAAGTGCATGCTTGTTAAATGTCTAAGCATGCAACTGGTATTCAAATTTTTCAGATTTTTCCCTCGGCTAAAGGTCTTTGCGCACTTCTTACAGATAACCTTGGCCTGATCATGAGGATTTTGTTCAAAAAAGTGCCACACTGCACTCTACCTACTTTGGAAGACATTTTGTGGCCTAGCACGCTTTGCTATTTTGACCGTCTGGACAAGCTGTCCAGCAACTCTTTTGATTTTTGGAACCTGTCTTTGGAGTGCTCCGGGCCTGCCAGATAACAGCTGTTGCGATGTTGATGTCTGCTGTGGATGCTCCTCCTCCTCATCTGAGCTATTGGAAGCAGCACCCTCTTCCCCTAATGGATGCCAATCTGGGTCAACAACTGGGTCATCTATCACCTCCTCTTCAATGACATGTGCACCTTCCTCTGTGTCACCGTGTATAGTGGTATAGTATGCGGGAAGGGGCACCTGAGTCTCATCAGGGTCAGAATCTGGCTCATTACACTGCGAGGACAATGTAGTGCTCTGAGTGAATGTACCAGCAGAATCATCTATCAGTGGCTGTGCATCAGTGCACTCCATGTCAGATTCATCTTGGCCTGGGTAATTCACCATTTCACTTGATAACCCAGGCATGGTATGTGAAAACAGCTCCATGGAGTAATCAGTAGTATGGCCTGCGTCATCCTTCAATCTTGGTTGGGGTGAAGGACACAAGGAAAGGTGTGGTTCATGAACATGAGCCTCCAATGACGACTCAGTGCTTTTATTTTTTACAACTGAAGAAGAGGAGGCGATAGAGCTGGAGGCTGAGTCAGCAATGTAAGCCAAAACTTTTTCCTGAAGCTCTGGCTTTAAAAGCGGTTTGCCAACTCCTAGAAAACTAAGCCTTTGAGGCCTTGTGGAGACAGACGATGACACAGGCTCAACACCTCCTGCATTCGGTCCTATTTTGCTTTTGCCAGTACCATCAGATCCACCACCAACACCATCAATACCAGCTGGCAACCCCCGCCCAATTCCACGGCCTCTTCCACCAGCCTTCCTCATTTTTGGTAAAAATGTACACAAAATCCCACAAACTATATAGTAATGTAAAACAAGGTACAAGGTGTATATAGGACAGGGGAGATGTAGAATTTCTGAACACACTTGTGGACACTGTTGGATTGTGTGAGGCCCAGTGAATATCACACCGCTATGTCACATGCTCAATGTCGCAGGTGTGAAAAATGTCACTATAGGACAGGGGAGATGTAGAATTTCTGAACACACTTGTGGACACTGTTGGATTGTGTGAGGCCCAGTTAATATCACACCGCTATGTCACAGGCTCAATGTCGCAGGTGTGAAAAATGCCACTATAGGACAGGGGAGATGTAGAATTTCTGAACACACTTGTGGACACTGTTGGATTGTGTGAGGCCCAGTGAATATCACACCGCTATGTCACAGGCAGAAATTGGGTAGTGTATGACAAACTACAAGGTGTATATAGAATTGGGCAGAATAGGAATCTCCCTAGAGTGTAGGTCTGTAAGAACGGAACAAGTCCTCGACTTATCCTTACAGAGTCACTCACAGATAGCTTCACTGTGGCCGTGATAACAGCCGTTACACGGTACTGAGAGAGGAGCGTGCACATACACCTCTGTCCGGTGTCCATAAAATTGTCAAGCTCCATGTTTTTTAAGTATACGGACTCACACACGCTGTCTCTCTATAGTTTTGAATGTGATCAAACAGCAAATATACTTAAGTGTTTGAAAACCAGACAAAACTAGAAGGTGGAGGTCTGTAAGAACGGAACATGTCCTCGACTTATCCTTACAGAGTCACACACAGATAGCTTCACTGTGGCCGTGATAACAGCCGTTACACGGTACTGAGAGAGGAGCGTGCACCGCTGTATGGTGTGAAAAAATGCACGCTCAGTACCTCACCAGGACAAAAAAAAAAATTTGGATTGCTTTTAAAAAAGCAGTTTGCAGAGCAGTGGGAAAACAGCAATGCAGCTATCAGGAAGCCTTATAAGGCAGCCTGACAACCAACACAGCTGATCCAACAAAATATAGCCTCCACTTGTACTGCCCACACTCTGACTGGTGTGTTGTACAGGCAAAATCGCTAGCAGCAGAAGCAGTTTTTGGTGTCTTCTTCCCTGCCTAACGCTCTCCCTACAGAATCAGCAGCAGCAGCAGCTCTCCCTATTCTGAGATCAGCATGAGTAACATGGCGGTGGGCGTGCACGCCCTTTTATACCCCCTGTGACGCCCCCCAAAGCAAGCCAATCACTTGCATGCCCTTCTTAAAAATGATGGTGACCCCTGCCTATGTCATCACGTTGCCCACAGTGTCCATGGATCCTGATTGGCTGAAAAAGGGCGGAAAACAAACTTTTGAAACGCGACTTTAGCGCTAAAGTCGCCGAGCTCGTGGCCGACCTCACTCTAGGGTCGGGTTTCGTTTCATGAAACCCGACTTTACCAAAAGTCGGCAACTTTTGAAATTTTTCGACTCGTTTCGCTCAACTCTAGCATGTACTGTAGTGTCAGTGTGTTAGTATGTTCACACATCTATATCTCCATTTTACAATGTTGCTTTGGTCCTCTTCTAGTGACATCTCCAAGTCTTCAGACTCTCTGGGTCACGCTGTGCTCTATGTGACCCGGAAGTGGCTTTCACAGTGTAAGTCTATGGAGTGTCAGAACAAGGCTCCATAGTCTTACATTGCAAAAAGACTTACAGAGCACATATGGATCAGATGTGAAAACCACAGAAAGATGAAAAAATCCTCCAAAAAAATCAAGAAAAAAACATGAACAGGCAGAGATGCTTACCTGTATAGACAGGCCTCAATAGATCTGCACTAAACAGGGTGCAGCGGACCCAAGTAAAATGGCAACTTCACAGGTGCAATAATACCTAATGAGACATCCAGCCTACAATCAGGGATTGGCCATGTGGCACACCAGTGCAAAAAAATAATCCGTTTGTGGCAGTGTTCACACAGGGAATGCAAAGCATATGGTTCACAGCCTCTTAGTAACACCATATAGGGGGGGGCTGCCCAGTGCTAACTAAAATGCATCCTGTGTGAACAGAGGTCACAGTTTACAGAACCATTTGGGCCCAACTGCACCCTGAAACAGATATAAAGTGCATAAAAACATATTAATATATGTAAGGGATTGGTTGATATTCTGGCCACATATGGATCAGATATTGATCCGGATAGTGATGTCACTCAGAAGAGGTGCGGAACGTCATTGGATACCACAGAAGACAACTGTAATTGAGAATATTAACTCACTGACAGCACAGTACATATACGCATATACTCAGGTATGTACATATAGGGTTTTTTATTCCAAGCACGCACATATTTAACAACTGTTAAGATTTTCATCATCATAACATATAAGAATGTATGACTTGTATACATTAAATGTGCTCAAATATGTACATACAGCAATTTGTTATACGCTATATAAATATATACAGTAATTACCTTTGAGGTATTTTTCCTTATTATAAGGATATGGTGTTGCTTATTTGATATGACTAGAGTTGAGCGAAACGGGTCGAAAAATTTCAAAAGTTGCCGACTTTTGGCAAAGTCGGGTTTCATGAAACGAAACCCGACCCTAGGATGAGGTCGGCCACGAGGTCGGAGACTTACGCGCCAAAGTTGCGTTTCAAAAGTTTGTTTTGCGCTCTTTTTCAGCCAATCAGGATCCACGGACACTGTGGGCAACGTGATGACATAGGCAGGGGTCACCATCATCTTTCAGAAGGGCATGCAAGTGATTGGCTTGCTTTGGTGGGCGTCACAGGGGTTATAAAAGGGCGTGCACGCCGACCGCCATCTTACTTCTGCCGATCTTAGCATAGGGAGAGGTTGCTGCTGCTGATTCTGTAGGGAGAGCGTTAGGCAGGGAAGAAGAAAAAAAAACTGCTTCCGCTGCTAGCGATTTTGCCTGTACAACACACCAGTCACTGTGTGTGCAGTGCAAGGGGAGGCTATATTGTGGTGGATCAGCGGTGTTGGTTGTTAGGCTGCCTTCTAAGGCTTCCTGACAGCTGCATTGCTGTTTACCCACTGCTCTGCAAACTGCTTTTTTAAAAGCAATCCCAATTATTTTTTTTGTCCTGCTGAGGTACTGAGCGTGCATTTTTTCACACCATACAGCGGTGTATGCTCCGTTACACAGTACCGTGTAACGGCTGTTATCACAGCCACAGTGAAGCTATCTGTGTGTCACTCTGTGAGAATAAGTTGAGGACATGTTCCGTTCTTACAGACCTGCACCTACTAGTTTTGTCTAGCTTTCAAACAGTTAAATATATTTGCTGTTTGATCACATTCAAAACTATAGAGAGACAGCGTGTGTCAGTCCGTATACTTAAAAAACACGGAGCTTGACAATTTTACGTACACCGGACAGCCGTGTACGTGCACGCTCCTCTCAGTACCGTGTAACGGTTGTTATCACGGCCACAGTAAAGCTATCTTGTTGTCACTGTGGAAGGATAAGTGGAGGACTTGTTACGTTCTTACAGACCTACACTCTAGGGAGATTCCTATTCTGCCCAATTCTACATACACCTTGTAGTTTGTGATACACTAGCCAATTTCTGCCTGTGACATAGCGCTCTGATATTCAGTGGGCCTCACACAATCCAAAAGTGTCCAGTGTCCACTAGTGTGTGCAGAAATTCAAAATCTCCCTTATCCTGTAGTCACTTTTTTCACACCTGTGCCATCGAGCCTGTGACATAGCGCTGTGATATTCAGTGCGCCTCACACAATCCATAAGTGTCCAGTGTCCACAAGTGTGTGCAGAAATTCGAAATCTCTGTGATCCTGTAGTCACTTTTTTCACACCTGTGCCATCGAGCCTGTGACATAGCGCTCTGATATTCAGTGGGCCTCACACAATCCAAAAGTGTCCAGTGTCCACTAGTGTGTGCAGAAATTCAAAATCTCCCTTATCCTGTAGTCACTTTTTTCACACCTGTGCCATCGAGCCTGTGACATAGCGCTCTGATATTCAGTGGGCCTCACACAATCCAAAAGTTACCAGTGTCCACTAGTGTGTGCAGAAATTCAAAATCTCCCTTATCCTGTACTCACTTTTTTCACACCTGTGCCATCGAGCCTTTGACATAGCGCTCTGATATTCAGTGGGCCTCACACAATCCAAAAGTGTCCAGTGTCCACTAGTGTGTGCAGAATTTCAAAATCTCCCCTGTCCTATAGACACCTTGTACCTTGTTTTACATTACTATATAGTTTGTTGGATTTTGTCTACATTTCTACAAAAAATGAGGAAGGCTGGTGGAAGAGGCCGTGGAATTGGGCGGGGGTTGGCAGCTGGTAATGATGGTGTTGGTGGTGGATCTGATTGTAGTGACAAGAGCAAAATAGGACCGAATGCAGGAGGTGTTGAGCCTGCGTCATCGTCTGCCTCCATAAGGCTTCGAAGGCTTAGTTTTCTAGGAGTTGGCAAACCGCTTTTAAAGCCAGAGCATCAGGAAAAAGTTTTGTCTTACATTGCTGACTCAGCCTCCAGCTCTATCGCCTCCTCTTCTGAAGTTGTAAAAAGTAAAAGCACTGAGTCGTCATTGGAGGCTCATGTTCATGAACCACACCTTTCCTTGTGTCCTTCACCCCAACCAAGATTGAAGGATGACGCAGGCCATACTACTGATTACTCCATGGAGCTGTTTTCACATACCATGCCTGGATTATCATGTGAAATGGTGAATTACCCAAGCCAAGATGAATCTGACATGGAGTGCACTGATGCACAGCCGCTGACAGATGATTCTGCTGGTACATTCACTCAGATTCTGACCCTGATGAGACTCAGGTGCCCCTTCCCGCACACTATACCACCATACACGGTGACACAGAGGAAGGTGCACATGACATTGAAGAGGAGGTGATGGATGACCCAGTTGTTGACCCAGATTGGCATCCATTGGGGGAAGAGGGTGCTGCTTCCAATAGCTCAGATGAGGAGCATCCACAGCAGACATCGACATTGCAACAGCTGTTATCTGGCAGGCCCGGAGCACTCCAAAGACAGGTTCCAAAAATCAAAAGAGTTGCTGGACAGCTTGTCCAGAGGGTCAAAAGATCACAGCGTGCTAGGCCGCAAAATGTCTGCCAAAGTAGGAAGAGTGCAGCGTGGCACTTTTTTGAACAAAATCCTCATGATCAGGCCAAGGTTATCTGTAAGAAGTGCGCAAAGACCTGTCGCCGAGGGAAAAATCTGAAAAATTTGAATACCAGTTGCATGCTTAGACATTTAACCACCATGCACTTGCAAGCGTGGACACAACACCAAACCTCAAGTGCCACATGTGCAACTGATCACAAAGAAGGTAGTCAGCAATGCTACATTGTTTCCCCCACTGTAAGCCCACCGGTGAGCACAGCAGCAAATGTTGAGGTGTCGTTGCAAGGCCACAGCAGTCAGGGAATCCCACTGTTATATCAACAAAAGACTGAATCTAGGCCATCAGAAAGAACACCAACTCCATCACCATCATCAACCCTCTCTCAGTCCGCCCTGTCCACCGCTATTTCCACCATATGCAGCTCTCAAGTCCAGCTCACCCTCCCAGACACTATGAGTAGGTCAAGAAAGTACTCAGTCTCTCATCCGCGTACACTGGGTTTGAACGCCCACATTGCCAAACTAATCTCGTTTGAGATGATGCCCTATCGGTTGGTGGAAAGCGCAGCTTTCCGCGAACTCATGGCCTATGCAGTACCACGCTATGACCTACTCAGTCGCCACTTCTTCTCTCGCAAAGCCATCCCAGCCCTCCACCATCATGTAAAAGACCGCATTGTCCATGCACTCAAGCAGTCAGTGAGTGGAAAGGTGCACCTCACAACTGATGCATGGTCCAGTCGGCATGGCCAGGGCCGTTACGTGTCCATCACTGCGCACTGGGTTAATGTGGTGGATGCAGGGTCCACAGGGGACAGCGGTGGTGGGACAGTGCTGCCTAGCCCACGGTATAGGAAACAGTTGGCTGTAGGCGTTCGACCCTCCTCCTCCAGAAGCGAAAGCTCGTCCACAGAGCACAGTCGTACGAGCACTCCATCTGCACCTGCCACTGTTGCACACGAGGTGTCCCCCTATAGAGCAGCTAGTGGAAAGCGTCAGCAGGCTGTGTTGCAGATGATGTGTTAGGGCGACAGACACATCGCCGAGGTGCTGGCCGAGTACTTGAAGTGACAAATTGAGTCATGGCTGGGCAGTGTACATCTTGAGGCAGGTAAGGTAGTTAGTGATAACGGCCGTAAATTTGTGGCAGCCATAGCCCTTTCAAAACTCAGCCACATACCTTGCTTGGCTCACACCTTGAACCTGGTGGTGCAGTGCTTCCTCAAAAATTATCAGGAGTTAACAGCCCTGCTCCAGAAGGTGCGAAGACTGTGCGCGCACATCCGCCGGTCGCCTGTACACTCCGTTCGTATGCAGAAGCTGCAGCGATTGCACCACCTTCCCAACCACCGCCTCATTATCGACATTGCAACAAGGTGGAACTCCACCCTGCACATGGTGGAGCGGCTGTGCGAGCAGAGGCAGGCCATAATGCATTTGTGGGAGGATACACGGCCAGTCACTTTGAGAGCAGACATGGAGTTGACAGGTGTGCAGTGGTCGAAGCTGAAAGACCTCTGTAAAGTCCTTCAGTGTTTTGAGGAATGCACACGGCTGGTAAGCGCAGACGACGCCATCCTAAGCATGAGCATCCCACTTATGCGTCTGCTCATGCAAACTTTGACGCACCATAAGGAGCAGGCGTCTGCAGCCAATGTTGATGAGGAGGAAGAGGAGGAGGGAATCCTTGATGACATTCAGCCATTGTCTGCTCAGGGACCTCTCCTGGACGAGGTGGAGGAAGAAGAGGAGGAGGAGGATGATGATGGGGATGATTACTTAGGGGAGGAGGATGCATCTTGTGGGGCAAGTGAAAATGTTGGCGTGGCAAGGTCTGGTACAGGGTTTGTGTGTGACTGGAGGGATGTGGATTTGCCAGAAAGTGCTCCTCCAACCAGCACTCGCAGTGCATCATTGACAACGGGAACATTGGCCCACATGTCAGATTATGCCTTGCAGATCCTAAAAAGGGACCCCCGCATTGCCAAAATGATGAACGATGACGACTACTGGTTGGCCAGCATCCTGGATCCACGCTATAAAGGCAAATTACAAAACATCATGCCACAGGAGAACCTTGACCTAATATTGGCTAATAAAAAAGCAACTCTGGTAAATCGGTTGCTTGAGGCATTCACAACACACAGCAACGGTGATGGTTCTCACACGAGCCGTACGGGCCGGGGGCAGCTTGGCAGAGGTGTTCATGGTGCACACATCAGAAGTGGCGTTGGAGACAGGGGTTTCATGACAATGTTGTGGACTGATTTTTCAAGTACCACTCACACAACTGGTAATACTGCATCGATGGAAAGTGACAGGAGACAGCAGTTGTCAACTATGGTTACAAACTACTTTTCCTCCCATATCGATGTTCTCCCACACAGGTCATTCCTCTTTGACTATTGGGCCGCTAAACTGGACACCTGGCCTGAATTGGCACAATATGCCTTACAGGAGCTTGCTTGCCCAGCTGCAAGTGTGCTATCGGAAAGAGTCTTCAGTGCAGCTGGATCAATCTTGACAGAAAAAAGGACCCGTCTGTCAACCCAAAATGTGGATGATCTAACCTTCATTAAAATGAACCATGCATGGGTTTCCAAGGATTTTGTCCCACCTTCCCCTGATGACACATAGAGTGACAGAAAAATGGCTTGCTTTGGTCCACCTCTTCCTGGGACTTGACCTATTTCGCCTTTTGCATCAGCTGAATGTCCAACATCAACATATGCCACTTTCTAAAACTCCCTAACTGTGCTGCCTCCCCCCCATGGCCGGTGTCACCACCTAGCGCACGACACCGTGCGTGTGCCGTTGCCCTGGACAGGTGGGTAGGCCGACTCTTGGGCGCGGGCACTGGCACAGGGTCCCTCATAGTGCAATCAAGTGTCTCTGACGGTGGTGGTGCACACCCGCCGTCAGACACACCGCCGTACTATGAGGGGCCCAGTGCCAGTACCGACGCCCACGAGTGGGCCCCCCTTGCTTGGGCAGGGCCCCAGCATTTGCAATCTTTACCTCTCCCTGCTCCTCCGCTGTGTAGTCTGGGCTGTCAAATCCATACTGTGCCTGACACCGTCTGAGCCTGCCTCCTGATGTATAGACATATATTTTGAATGTGTACGCTATCCATACATGTTATCCGGGGATACGGTACCCTTTCTCACCTTTGTGCAATCACGTGCAATCCATACTGGGCCTAACACCGTCTGAGCCTGCCTCCTGATGTATAGACATATCTTTTGAATGTGTACGCTATCCATACATGTTATCCGGGGATACGGTACCCTTTCTCACCTTTGTGCAATCACGTGCAAGCCATACTGGGCCTAACACCATCTGAGCCTGCCTCCTGATGTATAGACATATATTTTGAATGTGTACGCTATCCATACATGTTATCCGGGGATACGGTACCCTTTCTCACCTTTGTGCAATCACGTGCAAGCCATTCTTTTCTGTAGCTGGCATGGTTGAGGTTTCCCAGGTGGAGTCGAATTTAACCGTAGGCTCCACTCCTGGTGGTGCCCTTCTGGACATTCCTTTAAGGTTCAGCTTTGCAACCATACTGCCCACGTAAAACAAACACTTTGCCTTCATGAACGCTGTTTGGAGGGTCATGACTCGTGGGAATAATGCCGCCCAATCAGTTAACCTGCTAGAGAGATCCTTCGTTGCTCCCAAGCATGACATCTCACTCCCTAGGAGGAAGGTAATGCCACTGTGGCGACCGTACTCCTGGGGGCGACACAAGTGCACTGATGCCCTTCCACTGCTCGATGAATCTGCTGGTACATTGACCCAGACCACTACATTCCCCTCGCACGCTACACGGCCTGAATCTGACCCTGATGAAACTCAGGTTACCCTTCCCATATACAGTTCCATCTTACACGGTGACAAAGAGGAAGCTGCAGATGAAAGTGCAGGTTCGGCCCACCCGCCATCAGACACACCACCGTACTATCAGGGGCCCTGTGCCAGTGCCGTCGCCAACGAGTGGGCCCCCCCTGCTTGCTCAGGATCATAGCACTGAGTTGAAATAATGTGCAGTGAGATGGAAGATGGGGACGACGAGGAGTCCAGACTAGTACAGGGATTCCCTAGCGAGGAGACTTATTTGATTGTTTTCAATGTTGGGACAGCAATTTTTGGGGAGCACTATACTCTGGAGAATGATAGTTTGGGGCTCACCATACACTGGAACATTCCAAAGGTGGACATCAGACACTGGAGCAGCATTTACAGGTCCCATTATACACTAGAGCATTAGAAATGGGGCCCATTATGTTTGGAGCATTATTTGGGCCCATAAGACAGTGGAGCTTCATCCATGGGGACCAACATATACTGTAGCATTATGTGGAGCTCATCATATACTGTTTCAAACATTATATGGGACCAATGATTCTGTATGGAGAAATAGATGGGCCTCGTCATGAGATGTAAAAAGTGAAGTATTTTTCATTGTACTATACCGCTATTTCTCTGCCGTATCGGAGCATGATGAGTTGTGGTATTATGTGTTAAAGGGGCGCTCTTTCGCCCAGGGCACACGAAAACCTGGAGCCAGCCCTACCCCCCCACAACTTTAGCCAAATAACCCCCATTTTTCAGTGCGTAACTTGGATTATGAAGTTAATTAAGGTTGACAAGCTTAAGTAAGAAGAATTGATGCTTTTGGCATTCAAATGGGCACTGTAGGTGTGTTTCCTGTCCTCCTCTCACTGCCGACTTTTATTCCCCATTGACTTACATTGGGTTTCGTGTTTCGGGACGACCCCGACTTTTCCCTATAATCGGCCGATCTTGCTCGACCCGACTTTTGGAAAAGTCGGGTTTCTTGAAACGAAACTCGACCCTAAAAAACCAAAAGTCGCTCAACTCTAGATATGACTATTTTTTGACCTACTATATATATCCATAACTATATGTATTTGATATTTGTGGGGGTTTTCTGTTTGAGTGCTTTTGAATTCAATAGTAAAAGTTAATTTTTAAGGGTCTTTTTCTCTGGTTTTCTGCATATGAGACCCTGTTCTCTACTTCTCTTCTAAGGTTTTTTTCCATTTCCATTCTCCCTTGAAAAATATCAATCTTTACAAATAAGTATAACTGAAGGAGAATGAGAGAATGCATGGCTGCATGGCTTTGGAGAAAAAAATTGTCCTAGTTGGCAACTGCCTTGATAAGGTGGAACCAACTCTAGGCACGGAACCTCAAGTGCAATATGGAAAATACTGTTATGTCTGCTACAGTGAAAAGTATGCCATCCCTTAATGCTAAATCCACCCTAGCTTTCATGATGCTCAGGGAAATTAGCAACGCACATTAAGAATTTGGGGCTGACAACTGATCTGCCTGGCATGAACATGAATCGTTGTAATATAGGCACACATAAGGCAAAAAGGCTGAAAATGCGCTGTTCCATTTTTCATCCAAGGGCCCAAATGAATCAAGACTGGCATTTTGTACATCAGTCTTGATGAACAGCACTCTGGAGTAAGATGCACCAAATTCATTAAGATGCCTTGGCCTCTAGATAAATTTGGAGCATCTTTCAGCTGCCGTGTTGTAGAGTAAATAATATACTTCTGCAGAAAATTTCTGTCATAATTTATGCATCTTTTGTTGAGTAATTTATGAAGAATTTGATGGGCCCCTCTCCGTCCATCTGAGCACAAACCATTTTTCAAAAAGTTGGAGCTGGCTGGAATTAGCAAAAAACACCAACAATCACCAATTATGTGCAACTACTATTAGTTATGCATTTTGCAAAAATTTCATACAGTGTGTCAGATAAGTGAGGGCCAAATTATATAGAATTTTTCAGACATGTTGACAGCCCATAATCTTGTATTCCCTATTAACTTACACTTTTATACATATGCCCTATGTTTGGTTATAAAATCACTTTTAAGCTGATTATAGTACTTGTCAAATAGGTTGCTCCCACATATTGATCTTGTGCCAATTGGCAAATTTCCTTCAATAGAACAGATTTGTCGAAGGATTAGAAGATTGTAGATTTACAGATCGTCTGTTTTCCTGGCTTTTACTCACTTTGTTATGGAAATTCATTTATCAAACAAACTCTTGATGTCCACAAGACAGACTCATCACTAATCTCCGATCACACAGAGTTCATCTTCTGCAGAACAATGTGTTCTAGAGAATAAAATATCTTGCTAGATTAAAAGACACATCCTATCCCTGGAATAAAATCTGCATAACTGGGGCATTAAAATGACACTCATCCTCCTCCTGTATCTCCATAGATCAGAGCATGAAAGGACATCATTACATTCTGTACACAATACCGGTGGACAACAGTGACTTGTGATTACTTTTATAATAGCACATTACCTTTTGTAAAAGTAGAACTGTAATGTTGGATTGAAAAAGGTCTTAAGTACAATAATGTATTCTTGTAATTATACAAATTGTGGATTCAGACGGATATAGACTGACTGTGTTTTCCAGGTCTATTGAAAAATATTTTCTTCTCCTCTTTGAACAAAGTTCCATTACCATGTTACCTACTGCTGAGTTCTCAGGGATGTAATCACACTATTAGACAGGTCACAGGTATCCCACAAGGTTATCACACCTATTACCAGGGTGCATAGAATATACGCCACTCATAACATAATTAACTATTGGCTACTCCAGCTCAGTTCATAAGCAAGGTCCTCACATATGACTGACGGCTGGAAATATTATTTTCTGGTTTTGAATACTCATTTAATCCTATTTTCATAAAACAGTAGGACATTTCAATATATGAAATGTGTAAAATATGTATTACATCCTAATATATCTTAATAAATATACCCAAATTATTAACTTATTCCAAAATGTCTCATTTTATATGGGTTGTTCCTACTGAAGTGGTATGGTAGAGTACTAGTCTCCAGGACTATCTGTAATCTGCCGCCATTACAGCCCAACCGGTCGCACAGTTGCATCCTTTATATTAATTTTAAAGAGGCAGTGTCCTGATGCTCCAGGCACACTCTACAAATGCACAGGTTGGACACTTAATCTTCTGCTTTACTATTAATCTTAAGCCCCCGTCACACATAGCGATCTCGCTAGCGAGATCGCTGCTGAGTCACAAGTTTTGTGACGCCACAGCAATCTCACCAGCGAGATCGCTGTGTGTGACACTGACCAGCGACCGACCCCCCCCTGCCAGTTATCGCTGATCGTCCTGGAATGGCCAGGACATTTTTTGGGGAACTATCTTTTTTGTATATGTTCCCCAGGACATTTTTTTGATCGCTGGTCTCCCGCTGGCCAGCATGCATCGCTGCGTGTGACAAGCGGGAGACCAGCGATCAGCGCGCTGGTAACTAAGGTAAACATCGGGTTTCTAAGTGGCGTGCAGCGCTTAGAAACCCAATGTGTACCTTAGTTACCAGCGCGCTGGTGCAGGAAGCTGGTAACCAAGATACACATCGGGTTTCTATGTGCCGCGCGCTGCTTAGAAACCCGATGTGTACCTTGGTTACCAGCTCCCTGCACCATCGCGCTGGTAACTAAGGTACACAGTGGGTAACTAAGCGACGTGCGTCGCTGGTTACCCTCCTGTCGCTGGTGCTGATCGCTGGTGAAGCTGCCTGTTTGGCAGCTCACCAGCCTTCATGTAGCGACACACCAGTGATCCTGACAAGGTAATATCGTTGTCAGGATCGCTGGTGCGTCGCTATGTGTGACGGGGCCTAACACACATTCACAGCTGCTTAAGGAGAAGATAGACATACTGGAATAAATGGAACTTATTGTAATTCTGACCTTTAAATGTGTTCCTGGAGAAAGAATGAACTGACTTTTTTCATGGTAGGCTACATTCCAATGATGAGCATGATGATGTAGGTTTTTTTCCAGCATTTCTGCACAAATTAAGTAAATTTGGTTACTTGGGTCTTTTTCATTGAGCTTTTGAGTTGGTGTTTTTGTCATGTTTTTGACACTACGGTTTTCATACCTTCTCAGTATATCATGTTTTATTGTACATAAAGCTGGTTTGTGTTTGATACTTCATGGTATGTCTTTTGATAAAACTTTATTTATACAGTTATATGCAGATTAGATGAGTTTTCAGTGGATTTCCTCAAAGCAGGGCAGTTTACGCTGCCTGAAAATATATAAATAATATATAAATAATAAGATGGGTTAGTTCTGGTGCTTAGTTTCAGCTGTTACATATAGCCCTGGTGTGGTGGCAATCAGGGTAATGGTGTTGTGTGGTTGATGTCAGCTTTGTAAAGTCTGCTGACATCAAGCCCATGGGTTAGAAATCATGCACCCCCATTACCAACCCAGTAAGTAAAAAGATAAGAAAACACACAGAAAAAAAATCTTTATTTGAAAAATATTCCCCAACAATTTCCCTCTTTACCCCATTTATTTAATAAATTATAAAATAAAAATTATAATCCACAGGGTCCACCCTAATGCATAATATGGATGTCCCACAGTGATGCCAGTCTACTTTGTTCAGCCTATGAAACTCCATTCACAGAATGCAGCTCTATAGACTGGAGTAGCAGCCACTGCCAGGTCTGACAATGTACTATGCGAGACCCAGCTGTTGAGAACTGAGGTGACACCAGTAAGGTTACCTCAGTTCATAGCAGCCAGTTCTCAAGATGCACAGCATCAGTGCCATACTAATAGACGACTGCTCATCAGTCTGGCACTTCCACTGTGCAGCTTGATAACAAGCCACTGTGAACTGAGGTGATGTTAGTAAGGTCATCTCAATTTATACGGGCATCACAGCACCCATGCTGCAAGACTGAGTCTCCATGACTCCAAACCACTCCGCCCCACAAGAACAAAACCACATTAACAATCGCTGCCACACAACACCAACACCAAGTGAAAGGAGCATTAAAACTCACCTTCCTCAAACTCTCAAATTAACGAAAAAATAGGCTGAACCCTTTTGCACTCTCCTTATTTAAAATCACCTGTACCAATTGGGAGGTGTACTGGTCCAAGAAATGGGACAGGGCATGCAATACGCTAAAAAAAGGGCTTGGACCACACCTCCATTAAATGTTACATTGATCTAATGAAGAAAAGCTATATTATTGAACATGAGGTTCTTAGTTTAACATTCTGATCAGACTGTAAGAAGCCCATTGCCACATCACGGCGAACCTCTCAGTGGGTTCTAATTTTTATAGCCTTAAAGGAGCGAAGTTGTGCGCTAACAACCATCGCAGTGACAATGCACAAGCAGGGCGGGAGGCCTGGTGCTTCACCTAACCCATGAGAGCAAAAATTGGGGGATTATAGGTTATTTTTAATTTGAAGGAGACTGCAAAAAGGGGGGCCAGCCTATTTTTTCTCTCATTTGAAAGCTTGAGGAAGGCAAGTTTCATGGCTCCTTTCACTTGGTGTTGGTGCTATGTGGTGGCCGTTGTTGCTGTGGTTTTGTGCTTGTGGGGCGGTGTGGTCTGGTGTCATGGGAACTTAGTCTGGCAGCATGGGTGCAGGTGCATTGTTCTTGCAATGGTGGTATGCGCATGACGACGCTCCTTTAAGGCAATTAAAATTAGGACCCACTAAGAGGTTCGCTGTAACATGGCAGTTGACTTCATACAGTCTGATCAGAGTGTTAAACTAAGAACCCCTTGTTCTAAAATATTTTTAATAGTATTAATAATATATTTGCCTAGCTGCATTAGATCATTGTATGATTTTTTTGGAGTTGTGTTCCATGCTTCTTTTTGGGCATATTGAATAACTCTGTGATCCCCCATCCTATAAAATGGCATCTGCATCCCCATGATGACAAAACTGCTGAAAGGGTGATAACGGGCAAGGAAGGCATGATGCCAAGCGGCATCGGGCCCCACTTGACTCACAGAACGCATGATAGCCACATGGTCAGTCGCTATAGATGGTATGCCATTGCATTGGTTCAATATACATTAGGCCTATTCTAATAATTTTGTCTCTTTTCTTAAGATCCAGGTTGATTACAATAAGAAATTGTCTACAGATGTACGCTCTAATGAATGATACTTACCATAGCTTTTGTAATTTATACATAAGTGCACATTTTAATGTTGGTAGAAGTCTCGCTTTTCCTTTTTTGCATTGCCATTCTCAAACACCGTTGAAATGATTGACATTTTTTCGGCTAATTTATAAAATCACAATACTTTAGAATAGAATGAGAGTTATGCTTAAACCTGTGCTCATCGTTTTCAAACAGTATGCATTCTGCATATGTGCTATTTCCATGTGCATCCAACGCACACTAGCATGTTATCAATGGTGTGATCTTCAAATAAAACAAATTTAATTAATTTACCTTAAATGACTTCATCTACCTTTTATATGATGATGAATAATTACAAAACGAATAATTGATCACTGGTACATTATCGTTCAATTTTACAATCCACTTCCTTCTCTTGGATTTATCGCAGCTCATAAATAGCCTGTTTTATTCCAAGACTATTATTCTGCCTCCTGTTACAAATGCAAATAACACCACTTAGGTTGATTTTTTATTTTTTGTTAAGCCTACCTTTTTGGCTCATTAAATTATGTACTCAGCATGACATGGGGCTGGCATGTAACATAATGTCAGCTGTGAATAATGGATTGAAAGCCTTAGTTTTACAGTAGATGCTACTTTAAACAAATTACCTTTAGCTGTGATTCTACAAAAATGTATAAAGATTATTAATATACTTTTATTTCCGAAGGTGCCCGATCTACTGATTCAGGTTCTGTCAGCACCGTTTCTGGCTTGTGCGCAACACAGAGGAAAATTGTTACCACATCATCAGTGCTGTATTTAAAGGTGGTTGGCTGACTCGTTTCTTAAATGGCTAAGTCATCGCATTGACCATGACAGAGAAAGGGACTGGCTTGGTTAATGAAATGACCCAATCAGCCAGCCCATTCCAGGACCCTCAGTAGAGATGAGTCAACTAAGGAAATGCTGCCCTGTTATGAGTACAAAATAGAAGTTAAGGTTTGGGGACCTGGATCCTGACTGATATTTTGAAGGTATCTTTGAAGATAAAGCTGTATGAGTAAGGTCTACATTTTTAGAGTAGTACCAACTTCAGTGGTCAGGTTTCTTCATCTTTCCCATAGAAATAGAATAGCGTTGAGCATACATCTATCTTCAAACTTGTCAAAAGTGCCCCATTCTGGCAATCAGTTTGGCCACCAAACTAAATGTCACTTGGCCCTTTTACATTTAGCGATGCACCAGCGATCCAACCAGCGATCCGACCCGGTCAGGATCGCTGGTGCATCGCTAAATGATCGCTAGTGAGCTTTCATACAGAAAGATCTTACAGCGATGCAGCAGCGACGCAGCGCACGATACTCACCTTTCACACACAGCGATCCTGACGTCCTCCCGCCCGCCTCCACGCGTCGCTGGACGTCACAGCAGGAAGTCTCAGCAGGAAGCGCCCGACGAGAAATGGAGCCGGACATTCTCGCGCGATCAGCGATGGACAGCGGGGGAGCCGGTCGCTGGTAAGTATCACACATAGCAATATCGCTAGCAATATCGCTATAACGTCACAAAACCAGTGACGTTTTAGCGATATTGCTAGCGATATTGCTTAGTGTAAAACCCCCTTAAGGGATGACTTCCTATTACCATAATACTCCTTTAACATAACATAAGGTATTAAACATATCAGGTGTTGATTTAAAGATTTTTGGAAATTTAATAGATAAACATATCTTTTGAAATTCGAAAAGGCTAGAAGGTTGGAGAAATGTTTAAACTGAGGACTGGGAGCGAGCGATTACTGTGCAGGGAGGGAAGAAAGTATAGATATTGACCCAGGCCTAAGTAACAAAAGTGAGGATGGCATGGGAGGAGAGTATAAAACAGTCCATGCTATAAGAGTAAGTTCACACTGGGCATTTTTACTGCATTTTTCTCTGCATCAAAACCTGATTTCTTGGCAGGAAAGAAGCTGCGACAAAAAAAGCATGTTTTGGAGCAATTTTGGTGTGTTTTTTTAATTGTTTTTGTTGTGGTTTTGGTGCATTTTTTCTTGCGTTTTAGGGCTAACTTGCGTCTCTTTGTGCATGCTAATAAAGTTGGGTGACCCCAGAGAAAAAAAACTACTTCTTGTAGAACCATACCTTTAGATCCTTTGAAAAGCTGGCAAATCAGCAGCCACGTACAGTAAAATCACAGCAGGACCCGACAGAATAGAATAGGTAGATTACATACAGTATATACACATAGAATAAGTAGATATATAGATGTCAGGGACATATATAATTAGGGCAGTATATGCAGCTTACTGTACATGTATTTAATTATCAAAATATTATTTTTTTTTAAAAATGGCGTGGGCTCTCGTGTAATTTTCTTAATCAGCAGAGGGAAAGCCGATAGCTGGGGGCAAATGTTTATATCCTTGGAACAGGGTAATACCCATGGAGTTTCCCAGGCTATTAATATCAGCTCACAGCTGTATACTAAGCCTTTACTGGCTACTAAAATGGGGGACCCCAAAAAATGACTTAGGGTCCCCCTATATTTAATAACCAGCAAAGGCTATGCAGACAGATGTGGTCTGATATTAATAACCTAGTAAGGGGCCATGGATATTGGCCCACCAGGCTAAAAGCATCAGCTCTCAGCCACCCCAGAAAAGGTGCATCTATAAGATGTGCCAATTCTGGCACTTAGCTTCATTCTTCCCACTTGCCATGTAGTGGGGGCAAAAAGGGTAATAGCTGAAGGGTTGATACCAAGTTTGTATTGTCAGGTGACATCAAGATCAGAGGTTAGTAATGGAGAGGCTTCTATAAGATGCCCCATTACTAACCCCATATTTATATTGTATAAAAAACATACACCCAGAATAAAGTCCTTTAATTGAAAGAATGACGCAGATTCCTTTAATAAATCTCAATTATACCATATTTACAGCATCGCCATTTCCAGTGACGCCATTGTCCCCTGCAAGAGAATTAAAATAAAAACCAACAATATCCCTCATCTGTCCATCGTTTTGTCCCACACCATAATCTTTGTCTGGGGGATAAACAGTTTTCAACCCTGACAGTGCCAAGAGGCGACCATCCAGGCTTGAACCACTGGGAAATTAATTGCTGTGAGCACAGCATCAGTGACTTCATAGAGGTTACTGATGGTCACTGAGGCTGCATTCCCAGCCCAGCTGAACTGTGATGACCTCAGTGAGATCCCCACTAGCACAGTGAGAAAGTCGCACTGTGCAGAGGCGAGTTCACTATTGTTCACCGGGAGAATTTCTCTGCGATGAATTTGAACTGCGGTGAACTAGTGATGAGCGAGTATACTCATTGCTCGGGTTTTCCCGAGCATGTTTGAGTGGCCTCCAAGTATTTTGCTTGGAGATTTAGTTTCTGTCGATGCAGCTGCATTATTTGTGGCTGCTGGACAGCCTGAATTAGAGTTGAGCGACTTTTGGTTTTTTAGGGTCGCGTTTCGTTTCGTGAAACCCGACTTTTCCAAAAGTCAAGTCGAGCAAGATCGTCCGATTATAGGGAAAAGTCGGGGTCGTCCCGAAACACGAAACCCAATGTAATTCAATGGGGAATAAAAGTCGGCAGTGAGAGGAGGACAGGAAACACACCTACAGTGCCCATTTGAATGCCAAAAGCATCAATTCTTCTTACTTAAGCTTGTCAACCTTAATTAACTTCATAATACAAGTTACGCACTGAAAAATGGGGGTTATTTGGCTGAAGTTGTGGGGGGGTAGGGCTGGCTCCAGGTTTTAATGTGCCCTGGGCGAAAGAGCGCCCCTTTAACACATACCACAACTCATCATGCTCCGATATGGCAGAGAAATAGCGGTATAGTACAATGAAAAATACTTCACTTTTTACATCTCATGACGAGGCCCATCTATTTCTCCATACAGAATCATTGGTCCCATATAATGTTTGAAACAGTATATGATGAGCTCCACATAATGCTACAGTATATGTTGGTCCCCATGGATGAAGCTCCACTGTCTTATGGGCCCAAATAATGCTCCAAACATAATGGGCCCCATTTCTAATGCTCTAGTGTATAATGGGCCCTGTAAATGCTGCTCCAGTGTCTGATGTCCACCTTTGGAATGTTCCAGTGTATGGTGGGCCCCATCTATCATTCTCCAGAGTATAGTGCTCCCCAAAAATTGCTGTCCCAACATTGAAAACAATCAAATAAGTCTCCTCGCTAGGGAATCCCTGTACTTGTCTGGACTCCTCGTCGTCCCCATCTTCCATCTCACTGCACAGTATTTCAACTTTGCAAGTGCTGTGATCCTGAGCAAGCAGGGGGGGCCCACTCGTTGGCGACGGCACTGGCACAGGGCCCCTGATAGTACGGTGGTGTGTCTGATGGCGGGTGGGCCGAACCTGCACTTTCATCTGCAGCTTCCTCTTTGTCACCGTGTAAGATGGAACTGTATATGGGAAGGGTAACCTGAGTTTCATCAGGGTCAGATTCAGGCCGTGTAGCGTGCGAGGGGAATGTAGTGGTCTGGGTCAATGTACCAGCAGATTCATCGAGCAGTGGCTGGGCATCAGTGCACTTGTGTCGCCCCCAGGAGTACAGTCGCCACAGTGGCATTACCTTCCTCCTAGGGAGTGTGATGTCATGCTTGGGAGCAACGAAGGATTGGGCGGCGTTATTCCCACGAGTCATGACCCTCCAAACAGCGTTCATGAAGGCAAAGTGTTTGTTTTACGTGGGCAGTATGGTTGCAAAGCTGAACCTTAAAGGAATGTCCAGAAGGGCACCACCAGGAGTGGAGCCTACGGTTAAATTCGACTCCACCTGGGAAACCTCAACCATGCCAGCTACAGAACAGATGCACACATTGCAAGCTTAATTCAGTTAACGAACGAGACTCCGTCATGCCCTGCGGTCCGAGTCCGGCTTACTAGAGGGACACGTGAGGCTCTGGCACATGAGATTGGCCAATAACTGGTGTGTCATGCCATTACATGTCCGTGGCTGCATGTGTGCTACACTGAAAAGGCCAGCGTTTGTCGCTTACAGGTGCAGATAACCCGCTGAACAACGTTAGTGATGGGGATCACTGATGACAATTATTACCCGCGAACAATGATTTCCCAGTAAGTGCAGGTCAACCGCAGTTCCGGAATAAGGCCTAACCGTCATTCCTGAAAAAATGAAAAACTTACGTGTGCAAACCACAGGTGCTGTAGCTTGCTTAACAGTTCGCCAGCCGTTCTCACGCCCAGTATGGATTGCACGTGATTGCACAAAGGTTAGAAAGGGTACCGTATCCCGGGATAACATGTATGGATAGCGTACACATTCAAAATATATGTCTATACATCAGGAGGCAGGCTCAGACGGTGTTAGGCCCAGTATGGATTGCACGTGATTGCACAAAGGTTAGAAAGGGTACCGTATCCCCGGATAACATGTATGGATAGCGTACACATTCAAAATATATGTCTGTACATCAGGAGGCAGGCTCAGACGGTGTTAGGCCCAGTATGGATTGCACGTGATTGCACAAAGGTTAGAAAGGGTACCGTATCCCCGGATAGCATGTATGGATAGCGTACACATTCAAAATATATGTCTGTACATCAGGAGGCAGGCACAGATGCTGTTAGGCCCAGTATGGATTGCACGTGATTGCACAAAGGTTAGAAAGGGTACAGTATCCCCGGATAACATGTATGGATAGCGTACACATTCAAAATATATGTCTGTACATCAGGAGGCAGGCTCAGACGGTGTTAGGCCCAGTATGGATTGCACGTGATTGCACAAAGGTTAGAAAGGGTACCGTATCCCCGGATAACATGTATGAATAGCGTACACATTCAAAATATATGTCTGTACATCAGGAGGCAGGCTCAGACAGTGTTAGGCCCAGTACGGAGTGCACGTGATTGCACAAAGGTTAGAAAGGGTACCGTATCCCCGGATAACATGTATGAATAGCGTACACATTCAAAATATATGTCTGTACATCAGGAGGCAGGCTCAGATGGTGTCAGGCACAGTATGGATTTGACGGCCCAGATTACACAGTGGAGGAGCAGGGAGAGGTAAAGATTGCAAATGCTGGGGCCCTGCCCAAGCAAGGGGGGCCCACCCGTGGGCGTTGGTACTGGCACTGGGCCCCTCATAGTACGGAGGTGTGTCTGACGGCGGGTGTGCACCACCACCGTCAGAGACAGTTGATTGCACTATGAGGGACCCTGTGCCAGTGCCCGCGCCCAAGAGTCGGCCTACCCACCTGTCCAGGGCAACGGCACTCGCACGGTGTCGTGCGCTAGGTGGTGACACCAGGCATGGGGGGGAGGCAGCACAGTTAGGGAGTTTTAGAAAGTGGCATATGTTGATGTTGGACATTCAGCGGATGCAAAAGGCGAAATAGGTCAAGTCCCAGGAAGAGGTGGACCAAAGCAAGCCATTTTTCTGTCACCCTATGTGTCATCAGGGGAAGGTGGGACAAAATCCTTGGAAACCCATGCATGGTTCATTTTAATGAAGGTTAGATCATCCACATTTTGGGTTGACAGACGGGTCCTTTTTTCTGTCAGGATTGATCCAGCTGCACTGAAGACTCTTTCCGATAGCACACTTGCAGCTGGGCAAGCGAGCTCCTGTAAGGCATATTGGGCCAATTCAGGCCAGGTGTCCAGTTTAGCGGCCCAATAGTCAAAGGGGAATGACCTGTGTGGGAGAACATCGATATGGGAGGAAAAGTAGTTTGTAACCATAGTTGACAACTGCTGTCTCCTGTCACTTTCCATCGATGCAGTATTACCAGTTGTGTGAGCGGTATTTGAAAAATCAGTCCACAACATTGTCATGAAACCCCTGTCTCCAACGCCACTTCTGCTGTGTGCACCACGAACACCTCTGCCAAGCTGCCCCCGGCCCGTACGGCTCGTGTGAGAACCATCACCGCTGCTGTGTGCTGGGAATGCCTCAAGCAACCGATTTACCAGAGTTGCTTGTTTATTAGCCAATATTAGGTCAAGGTTCTCCTGTGGCATGATGTTTTGTAATTTGCCTTTATAGCGTGGATCCAGGATGCTGGCCAACCAGTAGTCGTCATCGTTCATCATTTTGGCAATGCGTGGGTCCCTTTTTAGGATCTGCAAGGCATAATCTGACATGTGGGCCAATGTTCCCGGTGTCAATGATGCACTGCGAGTGCTGGTTGGAGGAGCACTTTCTGGCAAATCCACATCCCTCCAGTCACGCACAAACCCTGTACCAGACCTTGCCACGCCAACATTTTCACTTGCCCCACTAGATGCATCCTCCTCCCCTAAGTAATCATCCCCATCATCCTCCTCCTCTTCTTCCTCCACCTCGTCCAGGAGAGGTCCCTGAGCAGACAATGGCTGAATGTCATCAAGGATTCCCTCCTCCTCTTCCTCCTCATCAACATTGGCTGCAGACGCCTGCTCCATAAGGTGCGTCAAAGTTTGCATGAGCAGATGCATAAGTGGGATGCTCATGCTTAGGATGGCGTCGTCTGCGCTTACCAGCCGTGTGCAATCCTCAAAACACTGAAGGACTTTACAGAGGTCTTTCAGCTTCGACCACTGCACACCTGTCAACTCCATGTCTGCTCTCAAAGTGCCTGGCCGTGTATCCTCCCACAAATGCATTATGGCCTGCCTCTGCTCGCACAGCCGCTCCACCATGTGCAGGGTGGAGTTCCACCTTGTTGCAATGTCGATAATGAGGCGGTGGTTGGGAAGGTGGAGCAATCGCTGCAACTTTTGCATACGAACGGAGTGTACAGGCGACCGGCGGATGTGCGCGCACAGTCTTCGCACCTTCTGGAGCAGGGCTGTTAACTCCGGATAATTTTTGAGGAAGCACTGCACCACCAGGTTCAAGGTGTGAGCCAAGCAAGGTATATGGCTGAGTTTTGAAAGGGCTATGGCTGCCACAAAATTACGGCCGTTATCACTAACTACCTTGCCTGCCTCAAGATGTACACTGCCCAGCCATGACTCAGTTTGTCGCTTCAAGTACTCGGCCAGCACCTCGGCGGTGTGTCTGTTGCCCAAACACATCATCTGCAACACAGCCTGCTGACACTTTCCACTAGCTGCTCGATAGGGGGACACATCGTGTGCAACAGTGGCAGCTGCAGATGGAGTGCTCGTACGACTGCGCTCTGTGGACGAGCTTTCGCTTCTGGAGGAGGAGGAGGAGGAGGGTCGAACGCCTACAGCCAACTGTTTCCTATACCGTGGGCTAGGCAGCACTGTCCGACCACCGCTGTCCCCTGTGGACCCTGCATCCACCACATTAACCCAGTGCGCAGTGATGGACACGTAACGGCCCTGGCCATGCCGACTGGACCATGCATCAGTTGTGAGGTGCACCTTTCCGCTCACTGACTGCTTGAGTGCATGGACAATGCAGTCTTTCACATGATGGTGGAGGGCTGGGATGGCTTTGCGAGAGAAGAAGTGGCGACTGGGTAGGTCATAGTGTGGTACTGCATAGGCCATGAGTTCGCGGAAAGCTGTGCTTTCCACCAACCGAAAGGGCATCATCTCAAACGAGATTAGTTTGGCAATGTGGGCGTTCAAACCCAGTGTACGCGGATGAGACTGAGTACTTTCTTGACCTACTCATAGTGTCTGGGAGGGTGAGCTGGACTTGAGAGCTGCATATGGTGGAAGTAGCGGTGGACAGGGCGGACTGAGAGAGGGTTGATGATGGTGATGGAGTTGGTGTTCTTTCTGATGGCCTAGAATCAGTCTTTCGTTGATATAACAGTGGGATTCCCTGACTGCTGTGGCCTTGCAACGACACCTCAACATTTGCTGCTGTGCTAACCGGTCTGCTTACAGTGGGGGAAACAATGTAGCGTTGCTGACTACCTTCGCTCTGATCAGTTGCACATGTGGCACTTGAGGTTTGGTGTTGTGTCCACGCTTGCAAGTGCATGCTGGTTAAATGTCTAAGCATGCAACTGGTATTCAAATTTTTCAGATTTTTCCCTCGGCTAAAGGTCTTTGCGCACTTCTTACAGATAACCTTGGCCTGATCATGAGGATTTTGTTCAAAAAAGTGCCACACTGCACTCTTCCTACTTTGGCAGACATTTTGCGGCCTAGCACGCTGTGATCTTTTGACCCTCTGGACAAGCTGTCCAGCAACTCTTTTGATGTTTGGAACCTGTCTTTGGAGTGCTCCGGGCCTGCCAGATAACAGCTGTTGCGATGTCGATGTCTGCTGTGGATGCTCCTCATCTGAGCTATTGGAAGCAGCACCCTCTTCCCCCAATGGATGCCAATCTGGGTCAACAACTGGGTCATCCATCACCTCCTCTTCTATGTCATGTGCACCTTCCTCTGTGTCACCGTGTATGGTGGTATAGTGTGCGGGAAGGGGCACCTGAGTCTCATCAGGGTCAGAATCTGGCTCTGTACACTGCGAGGACAATGTAGTGCTCTGAGTGAATGTACCAGCAGAATCATCCATCAGCGGCTGTGCATCAGTGCACTCCATGTCAGATTCATCTTGGCCTGGGTAATTCACCATTTGACTTGATAATCCAGGCATGGTATGTGAAAACAGCTCCATGGAGTAATCAGTAGTATGGCCTTCGTCATCCTTCAATCTTGGTTGGGGTGAAGGACACAAGGAAAGGTGTGGTTCATGAATATGAGCCTCCAATGACGACTCAGTGCTTTTACTTTTTACAACTGAAGAAGAAGAGGCGATAGAGCTGGAAGCTGAGTCAGCAATGTAAGACAAAACTTTTTCCTGATGCTCTGGCTTTAAAAGCGGTTTGCCAACTCCAAGAAAACTAAGCGTTCGAGGCCTTATGTAGCCAGACGATGACGGAGGCTCAACACCTCCTGCATTCGGTCCTATTTTGCTCTTGCCACTACCATCAGATCCACCACCAACACCATCATTACCAGCTGCCAACCCCCGCCCAATTCCACGGCCTCTTCCACCAGCCTTCCTCATTTTTGGTAGAAATGTAGACAAAATCCAACAAACTATATAGTAATGTAAAACAAGGTACAAGGTGTCTATAGGACAGGGGAGATTTTGAATTTCTGCAGACACTTGTGGACACTGGACACTTTTGGATTGTGTGAGGCCCACTGATATCTGAGCGCTATGTCACAGGCTCGATGGCACAGCTGTGACAAAAGTGACGAGAGGATAAGGGAGATTTTGAATTTCTGCACACACTTGTGGACACTGGACACTTTTGGATTGTGTGAGGCCCAATGAATATCTGAGCGCTATGTGACAGGCTCGATGGCACAGCTGTGACCAAAGTGACTAGAGGATAAAGGAGATTTTGAATTTCTGCACACACTTGTGGACACTGGACTCTTTTGGATTGTGTGAGGCCCAATGAATATCTGAGCGCTATGTGACAGGCTCGATGGCACAGCTGTGACAAAAGTGACGAGAGGATAAGGGAGATTTTGAATTTCTGCAGACACTTGTGGACACTGGACACTTTTGGATTGTGTGAGGCCCAATGAATATCTGAGCGCTATGTGACAGGCTCGATGGCACAGCTGTGACCAAAGTGACTAGAGGATAAAGGAGATTTTGAATTTCTGCACACACTTGTGGACACTGGACACTTTTGGATTGTGTGAGGCCCAATGAATATCTGAGCGCTATGTGACAGGCTCGATGGCACAGCTGTGACAAAAGTGACGAGAGGATAAGGGAGATTTTGAATTTCTGCAGACACTTGTAGACACTGGACACTTTTGGATTGTGTGAGGGCCACTGATATCTGAGCGCTATGTCACAGGCTCGATGGCACAGCTGTGACAAAAGTGACGAGAGGATAAGGGAGATTTTGAATTTCTGCAGACACTTGTGGACACTGGACACTTTTGGATTGTGTGAGGCCCAATGAATATCTGAGCGCTATGTGACAGGCTCGATGGCACAGCTGTGACCAAAGTGACTAGAGGATAAAGGAGATTTTGAATTTCTGCAGACACTTGTGGACACTGGACACTTTTGGATTGTGTGAGGCCCAATGAATATCTGAGCGCTATGTGACAGGCTCGATGGCACAGCTGTGACCAAAGTGACTAGAGGATAAAGGAGATTTTGAATTTCTGCACACACTTGTGGACACTGGACAATTTTGGATTGTGTGAGGCCCAATGAATATCTGAGCACTATGTGACAGGCTCGATGGCACAGCTGTGACAAAAGTGACGAGAGGATAAGGGAGATTTTGAATTTCTGCAGACACTTGTGGACACTGGACACTTTTGGATTGTGTGAGGGCCACTGATATCTGAGCGCTATGTCACAGGCTCGATGGCACAGCTGTGACAAAAGTGACGAGAGGATAAGGGAGATTTTGAATTTCTGCAGACACTTGTGGACACTGGACACTTTTGGATTGTGTGAGGGCCACTGATATCTGAGCGCTATGTCACAGGCTCGATGGCACAGCTGTGACAAAAGTGACGAGAGGATAAGGGAGATTTTGAATTTCTGCAGACACTTGTGGACACTGGACACGTTTGGATTGTGTGAGGCCCACTGATATCTGAGCGCTATGTCACAGGCTCGATGGCACAGCTGTGACAAAAGTGACTAGAGGATAAGGGAGATTGGATTGCTTTTAAAAAAGCAGTTTGCAGAGCAGTGGGTAAACAGCAATGCCAGCCTGTCAGGAAGCCTTAAAAGGCAGCCCAACAACCAACACCACTGATACACCACAATATTGCCTCCCCTTGCACTGCACACACAGTGACTGGTGTGTTGTGCAGGCCAAATCGCTAGCAGCAGAAGCAGTTTTTTATTCTTCTCAGCAGGACAAAAAAAAAAAATTGGGATTGCTTTTAAAAAAGCAGTTTGCGGAGCAGTGGGTAAACAGCAATGCAGGAATGTCAGGAAGCCTTAGAAGGCAGCCCAACAACCAACACCACTGATACACCACTATATAGCCTCCCCTTGCACTGCACACACAGTGACTGGTGTGTTGTGCAGGCCAAATCGCTAGCAGCAGAAGCAGTTTTTTTTTCTTCTCAGCAGGACAAAAAAAAAAAATTGGGATTGCTTTTAAAAAAGCAGTTTGCGGAGCAGTGGGTAAACAGCAATGCAGGAATGTCAGGAAGCCTTTGAAGGCAGCCCAACAACCAACACCACTGATACACCACTATATAGCCTCCCCTTGCACTGCACACACAGTGTGTTGTGCAGGCCAAATCGCTAGCAGCAGAAGCAGTTTTTTTGTCTTCTTCCCTGCCTAACGCTCTCCCTACAGAATCAGCAGCAACCTCTCCCTATACTGAGATCGGCAGAAGTAAGATGGCGGTCGGCGTGCACGCCCTTTTATACCCCCTGTGACGCCCACCAAAGCAAGCCAATCACTTGCATGCCCTTCTGAAAGATGGTGGTGACCCCTGCCTATGTCATCACGTTGCCCACAGTGTCCGTGGATCCTGATTGGCTGAAAAAGAGCGTAAAACAAACTTTTGAAACGCGACTTTGGTGCGTAAGTCGCCAACCTCGTGGCCGACCTCATCCTAGGGTCGGGTTTCGTTTCATGAAACCCGACTTTGCCAAAAGTTGGCGACTTTTGAAATTTTTCGACCCGTTTCGCTCAACTCTAGCCTGAATACATGTGAGGAATGTCTGTTTTTTAGGGAATTCCCACATGCATTTAGGCTGTCCAGCAGCCATAAATCATGCAGCTGAGGTGATGAAAACTAAATCTCCGAGCACGGCAAAATAATCAGAGGACACCCGAGCATGCTCGGGAAACCCTGAGCAATGAATATACTCGCTCATCACTACGGTGAACTCTTTTCTGCACAGTGCGACTTTGTCACAGTGCTAGCGGGATCTCTCCAAGGTCACCAGAGTTCAGTCCGGCTGGGAACACAGCCTCAATGACCTGTGGTAACCTCAATAAAGTCACCGCAAATCAATGATGCTGAGCTCGCAGCAGCTCATTCACCAGTGGTTCTCAGCCTGGATGGTCACATGTTGGCACCATCCATGTTGAAAACTATTTATCTCCCAGACATGGATTACAGCATGGGACAGAGCAACGGACAGGTGAGGGATATTGTTGTTTTTTTTATTTTTGTTTCATTACAGAAGACGAGGGATTCATTGGAATGAGTGCTAGGTGTGTATAACTGTGTTTGTTATTTTTAAATAAAAAAGTTAAAGTGTCTTTTGTTTTATTTTTAAATAAAAGACTTCATTCTGGCTGTGTCTTTATTTACCATATAACTATAGGATTAGTAATAGATAGGTGTCTTATAGATGCCTCTCCATTAGTAATCCGGGCTTCATGTCACAAGACAATGCAAAGGTGACATCAACCCCACAAATATTAACCCCACTTGCCACCGCTACAGGGGAAATGGGAAGAGCTGGGCAAAATGCCAGAATTGGCGCATCTAATAGATGCACCTTTCCTGGGAGGCTGTGGGCTGCTATTTAAGCTACTTTCACGCTTGCGTTTTTTTGCTGCGTGTTTTTTGCGCACACAAACGCATGAAAAAAATGCATCATGCATTTGTGTGCATTTTTTTGCGGGTTTTGGTACATTTTTTCTTACAAAACGCATGCTTTTTTTGCGCATATGTGCGCATTACAATACGCACGTATGCGCACCCATAGACTTTAATGGGTGTTTTGCTGTAAAAAAACGCATTGCGTGCGCATGCGTTTTTTGGGGGCAAGTCAGACGCACAAAAAATGCAACAGGATGCATTTTGCGCGCCCGAGCGCACACTGCAAAAAAATGCATGCGCATACAAATGCGTACGTGCGCATATGTATGCGCACATATGCGCTTCCATGTTAAAGTATAGGGGAAAAAATGCATGCTTTTTTTGCGCTAAAAAGCAGTGCAAAAAAACGCAAGTGTGAAACCAGCCTTATAGGCTGGGGGGGCAATTTCCATGGCCCCTTACTAGATTGAGAATACCAGCCCCCAGCTGTCTGATTTATCAAGGCTGGTTGTCTGATATGTGGGGGGATCCCATGCTGTTTTTACATTATGTATTTAAATAATTAAAAAATATGGCGTGGGAATCTCTCTATTATTGGTAACGAGCATTGCTAAAGCTGACAGCTGAACGTTGTAGCCCCTGTGAGTTTTACCTGGCTGGTTATCAATAATAACACAGATTTTTTTTTTAAATATTTATTTACATCACAGGAGCCGGCTGATGAATACTCCCATCAGCTGCTCCTGCTCTCACTGTTATGAGCGGCAGCAGACATCAGCTGATGGAAGCAGTAGTCCCATCACACCAGTGACCGGATGTAAACTTTATACCTAAAATCCCAGCTGCTGGTTCACGCTGTCTTTTAGCAGCATGGGAACAGTAGCTGTCTGACCGGCGGGGATGATTTTACTGCCAATCAGAAACGGTGTTTGTCGCACTGCCATGCACATGACAGCGTAGCAAACACTGTATGTTTGGCCCCCCATTCAAGTGAATGGAGTTCTTGCCCACTGCTCAGTGTCTCTGCTGGATAACAGCCTGTATGGTGGCATCCTGCAACCATGCAGCCTGTCATCTAGATGCAGCAGAGCATCCTGCTGTCCTTGACTTTTCTTCAGCAAATACACTGCAAAAAAGACAACATGCATTTTTGCAGCATTTTTTCACCATTCGTTCAAGTCAATGGGTGAAAAACGCTGCAAAAATGTTGAAAACGCGGTGAAAGAAATGACATGATCTATGTAAAAAAAAACGCAACAGAGCACAAAATACTGATGACAAAAAAACAATGTGTGTGCATGAGATTTATGAAATCTCAGGCTTTGCTGGTACTATAAAAAGCAGCTGAAAACTAGCATAAAAAATGCAGCAAAAAAGCAGCAAAAATGTCCAGTGTGAACATAGCCTAAGGATGAATAGACATTCAGAGAAATACTGTACATAAAGTGCAAGAACAATAATGCTAGACGCCTCATCAACCAGATGGAGGAATTAGATTTATATTGTTGGAATTAAATTATGATATTGTAGAGATAATAGAGACATGGCTGTAGGAAAGCTATGACTACTGTAGGCTGTTAATTTACAGTACTATAGTCTGTTCAGGAATGACCATACAAATAAGTGAGCGAGAGGAGGTATGTTTACAGGTGCTTCTCACAAAATTACAATATCATCGAAAAGTTAATTTATTTCAGTTCTTCAGTACAAAAAGTGAAACTCATATATTATATAGAGTCATTACAGAGTGATCTATTTCAAGTTTTTTTCTGTTAATATTAATGATTATTGCTTATTGCCATTGAAAACCCAAAAGTCATTATCTTAGTAAATTAGAATATTTTATAACCTCAGCTTAACCCCTTAACATACAATGACGTGCACAGTCCGTCATGGCCGGGTGTAAGTTCCCGCACCATGACGGGCTGTGCACATCATGCATTTAAACTGTCACTGCATGTAAACATGCAGTGGTAGTTCAGTGCCGACAGCTGTCATAGACAGCTGACAGGCACGGCAAGAGGTGTGAGGACCCTTGCAGTCGGCTCCCACACCCAGAGCGCTGTGATTGGTCAGTCAATCTGACTGACCGATCACAGCATGAGCGGGGAGGAGATGCTGAAATTTCAGCATCTCCTTCTCGCTAAGTGCAGGAGCTCGGCGCTGCCAGTGGCTGAGCTTCCTGCACTTACAGCCAGGAGCTATGCCCATGCCGCCCCTGGCTGTTAACCCCCTGATTGCTGCTATTGAGCGCGATCGCAGCTTTCAGGGAGGGAGGCAGAGGGTCGGGGGCTTCCTCTGCCTCAGACCGGCATCCCAGTGATGTAATCGTGGGGCCCGATCTCTGCCATGATGAACCGGGGTTGTCATGAAAACCCCCGGGTAATCCAGCTATGGAAAGCCTCTGAGCCCATGCTGTGAACTTTCTGCATAGGGTATAATACATTGCAATGCTGGAGCATTGCAATGTATTATACCTGCAAATCAAAGTGAAAGTGAAAGTCCCATAAAGGGACAAGGTAAAAAAAATCATTTTTTAAAAACAAATGTAAAAAAAATAGTTAAAAAAATAATAAAAGTAATAAAAACATTCCCCTAAAAAATACACATTTGTATGTAAAAAAATAAAATAAAATAAAAAGTACACGTTTGGTATCGCCGCGTTCGTAAAAATCCCATCTATAAAAGTGTCACTCTAGTTAACCCCTTCAATGAACGCCGTAAAAAAATTCAAAAAAGTAGCAAACTATACTTTTTCCAATCGGTATCATCATACTGCTTGGAAAAAGTGGAATAAAACACGATAAAAAAAGAATGGTAATAAATATAGTGTCACTGAAAGCGCCATCTTGTCCCGCAAAAAACAAGCTGCCATACAGCTCCATCAGCGGAAAATTAATAAGTTTAGCTCTCTGAATAAAGTGATGCAAAAATAATTATTTTTTCTATAAAAGTTTTATGGTGTAAAAAATGCCAAAACATAAAAAAACTATATAAATGAAATATTGCTGTAATTGTAGTGACCTGAAGGATAAAGCAGCCTTACCAATTTTACCACGCGCGGAAAGGAGGAAAAAAAATATTCCTGAATTGCTGGTTTTTGTTCATTCTGCCTCCACAAAAGTCGGAATAAAAAGCAATCAAAAAACATCATGTGCCTGAAAATGGTACCAATAAAAGAGTAAACTTGTCCTGCAAAAAACAAACCCCCACATGACTCTGTGGACCAAAATATGGAAAAATTCTAGCTCTCAAAATACGGCGATGCAAACATTTCTTCCAAAAAATTCTTACAAAAAAAAGCGTCTTTTAGTGTGTGATAAATAAGATATACATAAGATAAACATGAAAAAAGGATATAAATCTGGTATCGCTGTAATCGCACCGACTTGAAGAATAAAGTCGCCTAATCACTAATACCGCCTGAGGAACGGCGTAAAAAATAAAACCAATTCTTCACCTTTTATGGATTTGTTCCTTCTGCCTCCCAAAGATCGCAGTAAGGAGGTCACAGTGGTTCCCCCCACATATGGGGTATCAGCATACTCAGGACAAATTGCATAGCAACTTTTGAGGTCTAATTTCTCCTGTTACCCTTGTCAAAATAAAAATTTGGGTGCCAAAATATCATTTTTGTGGAAAAAATATGATTTTTTTATTTTCACGGCTCTGCGTTATAAACTTCTGTGACGCACTTGGAGGTTCAAAGTGCTCACCACACATCTAGATAAGTTCCTTGGGGGGGTATAGTTTCCAAAATGGGGTCACTTGTGGGGGGTTTCTACTGTTTAAGCACATCAGGGGCTCTCCAAATGCGACATGGCGTCCGATCTCAATTCCAGCCAGAAAAGTCAAATGGTGCTCCTTCCCTTCTGGGGCTTTGCAAACACACATGACGCCCGCAGACCATTCCATCAAAGTCTGCATTCCAAAATGGCGCTCCTTCCCTTCTGAGCTCTGCCATGCGCTCAAACAGTGGTTTACCTCCAAATATGGCGTATCAGCATACTCAGGACAAATTGGGTTCCTGTTACCCTTGGGAAAATAAAAATTGGGGTTGAAAACATCATTTTTGTGGAAAAAATATGATTTTTTTATTTTACATCTCTACATTATAACCTTCTGTGAAGCCCTTGGGGGTTCAAGGCACTCACCACACATTTAGATAAGTTCCTTGGGGAGTTTAGTTTCCAAAATGGGGTCATTTATGGGGGGTTTCCACTGTTTAGGTACATCAGGGGCTCTCCAAACAAGGCATGGCGTCCGCTCTCGATTTCATCCAATTTGACACACAAAATCTCAAATGATGCTCCTGGATAACAATGGCATCATAATTTTATTATTTTGTCCTGGTGAGTTACTGAGCGTTCATTTTTTCACACACCGTCTAGCGGTGTACGCTCCTCACACCGTCTAGCAGTGTACGCTCCACTACCATGTACCGGCTGGTATCACGGACAAATAGAAGCTATCTGGGTGTGACTCTGGAAGAAAAAGCCGAGGAGTTTGTCCGTTTTTCCAGACCTACACATTAGAGTTGTGTCCGTTTTTCAAACAGTTTCGTATATCTGTTGTTTGATTACGGTCTAAACTAGACAGAGACAGCGTGTGTCAGTCCGTATACAAATACACGGAGTTTGACAATTTTACATACACACCATACAGCGGTGTACGCTCCTCACACACTATCGTGTGCCGCCTTCTAGCACGGACAAAAAGAAACTACCTGGGTGTGACTCTGGAAAAAAAAGCGAGGAGTTTTTCCATTTTTCCAGACCTACACCTTAGAGTCGTGTCCGTTTTTCAAACAGTTTTGTATATCTGCTGTTTGATCACGGTCTAAACTAGACAGAGACAGCGTGTGTCAGTCCGTATACAAATAAACGGAGCTTGACAACTTTCCTTACACATATCATATAGAGCTGTCCGATTCTCCAACAGTATTGTATATCTGCCGTTCACATTACAGTCACTTTTATACCTAGTCAGCGTGTGTGTGTGACATTCCGTAAATACATATACGGAGATAGTTAGTTGCACAAAAATCGTATACAGCTGTACACTTCTGATACAGTTCCGTATATCTGCTTGTTGGATTACGGTCCAATACATACTGAGTGAGCATCTGTGACTAACATAATATATACGTTGATTTAATTTGTTTAATGCACCTTACACAGCTGGACGCTCCTCATGCAGTACCATCTCTTGGCGTTCCAAGGTCAGGGACAGTGTTTGTACGTGACTGTAGGGATGTGGATTTGCCAGAAACTGCTACACCAACCACCACGGGCAGTGCATCATTGACACCTGGAACATTGGCCCACATGTGCGATTATGCCTTGCGGATCCTAAAAAGGGACCCCTGCATTGCCAAAATGATGAGGGATGACGACTACTGGCTGGCCAGCATCCTCGATCCACGCTACAAAGGCAAATTACACAACATCATGCCACAGGAGAACCTAGAGATAATATTGGCAAACAAACAAGCAACTATGGTAAACCGTTTGTTTGAGGCTTTCCCAGCACACAGCAGCGGTGCTGGTTCTCCCACGAGCCGTAGTGGGCACAATGGAAGAGGTGTTCGTGGTGCACACAGCAGAAGTGGCGTTGGAGACAGGGGTTTAATCACCATGTTGTGGAATGATTTCTCAAGTACCGCTCACACGACTGCTAATACTGCATCGAATAAAAAGTGACAGGAGGCAGCAGTTGTCAACTATGGTTACAAACTACTTTTCCTCCCATATCGATGTTCTCCCTCACAGGTCATTCCCCTTTGACTATTGGCCCTCTAAACTGAACGCCTGGCCTGAATTGGCACAATATGCCTTACAGGAGCTTGCTTGCCCTACTGCTAGTGTGTTATCTGAAAGAGTCTTCAGTGCTGCTGGATCAATCCTGACAGAAAAAAGGACCCGTCTGTTGACCCAAAATGTTGATGATCTAACCTTCATTAAAATGAACCATGCATGGGTTTCAAAGGATTTTGTCCCACCTTCCCCTGATGACACATAGGTTACCAGAAAAGTGCCTCGTTTTTTTCCTCTTCTTCCTCGGACTTGCCCAATTATGCCCTTTGCAGCAGCTGAATGTCCAGCCAACACATCTACATATGCCAAAACCTCCCTAACAGGGCTGCCCACCACTCCCCCAATACCTGGGGTCAAGACCTGGCAGACCCGGGCAAGTGCCGTTGCTCTGAACAGGTGGATGGGCCCACTGATGGCCGACAGCAATGGCACAGGGCCCCTCATAGTACAATACAGTGTCTCAGACGGTGGGAGGGCCCACTCGCCGTCAGACACACCAGAGTACTATGAGGGGCCCTGTGCCAGTACCGTTGACCACGATTGTGCTCCCCATGCTTGGTCATGGCCACAGAACTTGCAAATTGCAATACTTACCTCTCTCTGCTCCACCGCTGTGTAGTCTGGGCAGTTAAATCCTTCACAGGGACGGCCACTAGAAATTTGGTGTATTGATCAATGATGGTTAAGATGTAGCTATGGCCTGTCCTGCTGGCCTCTACCTTCAGATTATCAATGGCTACCATTTGAAATGGACGTCATCTTACAAGCGGATGCAGTGGTGGTTTATGATCACCTTTCACAGTTGTGATAGTCACAGACGTGTGACATTCCTGCCACCATTTTTCAATGTCTCCTCTCATGCCAATCCAATATAATCGGCTACGGCCTGTGGCTTCTGTCTTTTGCACTCCAAAATGACCATACACATCATGATAGGCAGTGAGGACCATGGGTACATCTCTCCCTGTGATCACAATTTGATGGAGACGAGTAACGGTGATGTGATCCACAATCCTTTCTTCACAAAGAACCATTTTCGCTTTCTCCACAGACACAGTAATTGAGGGTCTGCATCGCCTCTGCAACATCTACCGGGAGGTTTTCCCGCAATGAGAAATTCCAAAATTTCTGCTAATACTCGACTTTACTTTTATACTTGTATCCATGTAGTTTCCAGTAGCGGAGATTCTTGACTGGCTTACTGAGATTGAAATATATACGAAGATTTAAAAGTACCACAACACTGTAAACTGGTGTACGCTATGAATACCTTTCCCTTTTTCTACTTTTGTAATTCTGGTGTAATACATAGTGAGCCTGTGAGTGTCTGTTTCTGACTCCGGAAGTATAGACAGAAATTTAACCCTAGACTGGACACACCTGGTATGTGCTGATACAGTACCTTGTTTCAAAAATTTGTATTAAGGTATCATCTGTAGGATAACCAACTGTGGGGGGACCCTCTTCTTGCTGCAGACAAACACGAGACTGAGACAGAGTTTGTATTTAACAGGTCCGTTTTTAGTGCCCATCCTTCTGTCAACATCAGCAATTCACCACAGCCGTTTCACATTTCTCTGTACACAGGCCCCGGTACCTTCACTTCCTTTGTAACTATAATTGTGGCGTCCTCTGTGGCTCTTACACTGTGGCTGGCCTAGGCCCAACCACCACAGCGCTGCACTAGTCTGAGCACACCGTCCGTATGATAACCCCAGGCCGTCTTCGTCTGCGGCTACCTTCCTCAGGGCCACCCCCCCGTGACCACCTCAACTGTCAGTCCTCTCTGGAGCCTTTCCACTGTCTCTGTTTCCTCAGCAGAACTTCCTCTTTACTGTGCTTCCTTCGCTGACTGACTCTTCCAGAACCTTCCCTCAGCCTTTTATACTTCCAGTTCTGGTAACTCCGCCCACCATCACCTAACTTTCTCTGACCACTGGCAGTTATTCAGTCCCACTCCTACACTCTCCACTGCCCTCCAATGGGCAAGCTGAAACACTGCACCCTTTCTCTTTATCTTAGCGGTTTCACACCTACACTGCGCTACACCTCTGCTTCTCACTACAGACTGGTTTGTCTGTCAGGCCACCTTCCCTACATCATCCATAGTGAATGAGCGTGTGTGGGTTACGCCTTCTACATATACGGTGAATCGGAGAAACAAATTTTTACACTATACTCGATACAGCTTGCATCTTGTTATACAGTACCTTTGTTCAACATTTAGCATTCCGGTCAAATCCATACTGTGTAAGCGTCTGAGAGTGACTATGGGACTATTAAGGCTGAGTTCACTCATGGGGTTTTTTTTGCATTTCCGCGGCGGTTTTAACCGCGAAAACGTGAAAAATAAGCATCCCATGCATTCCTATGGGATTCCGCAATGCTGTGCTAATGCTGCGGTTTTTACCGTGGCGGAATCGCTTCATGGTAAAAAACGCAGCATGCTCATTAATTTCGCGGAATCGCAGTGATCCCGCACCCATAGGAATGCATTGTTCTGCTTACTTTCTGCATGTGACTGTGCACACCATGCGAAAAGTAAGCAGAACATTTGCGGATGGTACCCACGGTCCGGAGGAGAGGAGACTGTCCTCCGGGCTTTGGGTGCCATATCCCTGTAAAAAATAGAATTTAAAATAAAAAATATTGTTATTCTCACCTTCTGACGTCCCGCGCAGTCTTCCCGCCTCTCTCCACGCTCCCGGTCCCAGTAAGCCTTTGCTAGTGATGACGTCCGTTCTCTTGGGATCGCGAAGTCTCGCGGTCATTCACGTGACGTCATCGCAAATGACTGCGAGACGTCGCGATCCTGAGAGAACAGACGTCATCGCGGTAATTGTCGCAAAGGATTAGTGGGACCGGGAGCGTGGACAGAGGTGGGAAGGCTGCGCGGGACGTCGGAAGGTGAGAATAACAATACTTTTTTTATTATTATTTTTTACATTTTATCTTTTACTATTGATGCCGCATAGGCTGCCTCAATAGTAAAACGTTGGTCACACTCGTCAAACACTATGTTTGACGAGTGTGACCAACCTGTCAATCAGTTCTCCAAGCGATGCTCCATATCGCTTGGAAAACTCTAGCAATTCTGCAAGCTAATTACGCTTGCAAAATGCTAGTTTTTCCGTGGGAAAATCGCAGGAATTTAAAATGCGATTTTCCCGCGGAATGGAATTCTCGCGGTAATTTCCGTGAGAGTTCCGCTATGTGTGAACCCAGCCTTATACGGAGATTTCAATTGTACCCTAAAAAATATATACTTGCTATCTTGTTATCCAGGACCTTTATTACAGCATTTTTTATTATGGTCAAAACCAAACTGATTGAGCGTCTGAGGGTGACTACGGAAATATATACCAATATTTTCAACTTGGCCAACACTGTATACAGCAGAACGCTTCTGATATAGTAACCTTTTTAGCTATTTAGATTCTGGTGTAATCCATAATGAGCCTGTAAACGTCTGTCTGTTACTCCGGCAATATATTTGGAACTTTAAGATTACCCCGACACTGTATACAGCTGTACACTTGTGTTACATAACCCATTTACAGCTTTTCATATTCTTGTTTAATCCATACTGGGCCTGTGAGCGTTTGTGTCTGCCTCCTGAAATGTATACGGAGAATCAAAATGTTTACACTATTCTATATATACCTTGTATCTGGTGATACTGTACCCTTTTTCAACTTGTTATTTTATTGGGTAATCCATACTGAGCCTGTGAGCGTCTGTGCATGCCTTATGAAATATATACGGAGATTTACTGTTATCCATAGACTGTATAGAGCTGTAAGCTTCTGATACAGTACCATATATCTGCTGGTATTTTGGGTCCATTTTCAAAAACATGAGGAAGTATGGTGGAAGAGGACACGGATGTGGGCGTGGAGGGCCACCTGGTACTGATGGTGGTGCATCTGCTGGTAGTGCCAAAAACACAATAGCAGCTAAGGCAGGAGGTGTTGAGCCAGCGTCATGGTGTTGCTCTGGAAGGCCTGTAAGGCTCCCTTTTCTGGGAGTAGGTAGACTGCTTTTAAAGCCGGAGTATCAGGAACTGTTTGTGACTTACATTGCTGAAACAGCCTCCAGCTCTATCGCCTCCTCTTCTGAAGTTGTAAAAAATGCAAGCACTGAGTCGGAACTGCAGGCTTCTGGTCAGTAGCAATCCCTTTCCTTGTGTCCTTCACCCACACCAAAAGTGAAGGATGTGGAAGCACACACCTCATATTACTCCATGGAGCTCTTTTCACATACCATGCCTGGGTTAATTAAAAATAGGGCCCATCATGTACTGGAGCATTGTAAATGGTGCAGATCAGACACTGGAGCAGCATCTAAGGGGCCCATTATACACTGGAGCATTACAAATGGGGCCCATTATATATGGAGCATTATTGGAGCCCATCAAACACTGGAGCATCATCCATGAGGCCCATCATGTACTGGAGCATTGTAAATGGGGGCAGATCAGACACTGGAGCAGCATCTAAGGGGCCCATTATACTTTGGAGCATTACAAATGGGGCCCATTATATATGGAGCTTTATTAGGGCCCATAATACACTGGAGCATCATCCATGAGGCACATCATGCACTGGAGCATTGTAAATGGGGCAGATAAGACACTGGAGCAGCATCTAAGGGGCACATTATACACTGGAGCATTACAAAAGGGGCACATTATATATGGAGCATTATTAGGGCCCATGATACACTGGAGCATCATCCATGAGGCCCATCATGGAGCATTATGTGGAGCTCATCAGATACTGTATGGAACATTATATGTGACTAATTATTTGGTATGGAGAAATATATGGGGCTCATTATTCTGTATGGCGCACAATGTGGTGGCCATAACACTTTATGGAGTCATATACAGTCCTGTTTTTGAGCTATTGTACAATTTAATATAGATCAGTCATGTCATGTAAGCAGTGAAGTATATGTCTTTGTACTATACCTATATTTCTGTGGCGTATCGGAGCATCATGAGTTGTGGTATGTGTTAAAGGGGCGCACTGACATTCTTTGGCCCAGGGCACACGAAAACCTGGAGCCAGCCCAACCCCCCACAACTTTAGCCAAATAACCCCCAGTTTTCAATGCATAACTATTATTAGGAAGTAAATTAAGGTTGACAAGCTTCAGTTATAAGAATTGATGTTTTTGGCATTGAAATGGGCACTGTAGGTGTGTTTACTGTCTTCCACTCCCTGCCGACTTTGCTTCCCCATTGACTAGCATTGGGTTTCGTGTTTCAGTCGGCCTCCGACTTTTCCCTATAGTTGGCCGATTTCGTTCGACCCGACTTTTGCGAAAGTCGGGTTTCATGAAACCCGACTCAACCCGAAAAACGGCAAAGTCGCTCATCTCTAGACATGGGTATTATCCAGAAACAATTAGCAATGAATGTTGTCAAGTCAAAATTGCAAACTGCTGTTGTAGTGACCAGTATGCTGTAGTAACCAGTACTTTATGCCCAGCTCATGCTCCTGTGGACATACACCTGTAAGTTAGGTGGCCTCTCATCACTTCAGAAATGCCAAGCATGTGGACACTATATATGGTTTAGGTACACTGTGGGGCTCAGAAGGCAGGGGGCATTTGGATTTGGGAGTGCACAATTTTCTGAATTTCTTTTGGAGGGTGAGGAGCCATTTCTCTTTTCCAGAGCCTTTGTGTTACCAGTAACATGAAAACCCCCTATATTTCTGTTAACAGATGACAGACTTGAGTGGGGACTTGCTTTTATTGTGGATAGAGTTGAAGTGTTTATTGGGAACATTATAAATAAGGTTTGGGATCACATTTATCCGGCACTCTACACTGAGCACTTTCTCTGGAGTTTCCATCTAAATCTCCGAGTGACATAATTCAGATCAAACCCCCAATGGATCCATTCAGTATAATGAGGCAGCAGAGTTACTGTGGACTCTATCTGGCCTTTGTTCAGCATTGTTCTTCTTTTCAGAAGTGCACAAAACTGTGGTTTACAGCACTTTTATGCAATCCTGAAAAGATGGACACCGTCGGATCCCAGGTCCTATGGCACCATCAGTGCCTCCATCTGCCTCGCTATAGGGAATCTTCCGTCGAGGGTTCTGTCTCAAATCACGTATTTCAGAACACAGAAACCCAGCCGGTGGGGCTGTCATCCCTCTGCCTGCTCACGAAATGCTGCGATCAAGTTCGATTGCAGAATTTAGGAGGTTAAAGTGCTGGGAGCAGTGCGGGACTGCTCCTGGCACTTAGTGCGTGGTTTCAGCTGTCAGAATCAGCTGACATCCGGTGGCAATTGCTCGTGCACACACCTTGTGCGAGCACAATTGCCAACAGGTGTCAGCTGATTCTAACAACTGAAACCCCGCACTAAGTGCCAGGAGCTGGGATTCAGCTGTCAGAATCAGCTGACACCCGGAGGCGATCGTGCTCTCACACCATGTGTGCATGCGCGATCCCCAAGACGTACCTATACAGCACAAGTCAATAAGACCCAGGTTACAAGGACGTATGGATACATCTCGGGTGGGAACGGGGTTAATTATCACTTTCATAACCCAGCAGGAATACGGCGCCGCATTAAAATCACTAAAGAATACAAATCCTTGGGCCTGGATCGCAAACAATGCCAAGTACTGATTGAGCATTATTTAGAAGCATTACTTAAAAAAATATCATATTGCTGCCTTTTCGGTGAGATTTATATTTTATCTGTATTTTCTTTATTCATAGGGGTTGATTGCGTATGGTATATCTGGCAATGCCACTGAGGCCTATGTATCTGAGCTCTAGTGCCCATAGGACTCTAGTTGCGCCACTGCTTCGAGGCGTCTGGGTTTTGTGAATACGTCTTATCTAGAGAACTGCATCTTACAAAACATTCTAAGAATATCTGCAGTCTTAGCCTTAGTTTCTATTAGCTGAAGCAAAACATGATTTTATAAAGCTAGTACTGTATATAGCTGGCATCTAACAAGTAATATCAGCAAATTATAGATTATTAAAGCTATATTAATGATTTTCTTTATCAGCCCCATCCTTTTGTTTATACACAAACACCTTGTTGCATTACCAATTATAGTCAATAGTTGCTTTTACAAGCTGGATATTCACTGTTTGCTGTATATTTGCACATTTAAAATTTTAGAATTAAGAATTGCAATAATTGGTTTGAGTAAGGAATGAAAGAACTCACTCAACCAACTTTCTATAGAACCCATTCACACTCATCTTAGAATTTAACCCCTGGAAGTCTTTTACCTTCTTGAGATGCCCTGACACAAGGTTTGAGGTATCACAGATGTAGATACAGAGTTTATCCCCATCCTGCGCTGTAAAGAAAATCATCTGCTAACCTATTAAAGAAAACAACTCTATATTTCTGTGCTAATCTAACCTGCACAGCTGCAAATACCTATAGGATTAGCAGACTTGGTGGCCACAAAGGAAATACAGATTTTCAGGCAAAATGAAAGATTGATTTATATAATGAGGTAGAAAACCGTTAGTTGCTATTTGCGAAAATAAATCAATTCTTCGGCTAAAGGTTTAGAATTATTCTGCAAGATTACTTTCTGATCAACAATGTGTGCAAAGCACATAACTCCAGTATAATTAATAACATTATAAAGAGCATGAGTTGTGCTTCCTCCAAAGTGATGAAAATGCAATCTCCTAACCGGTGTATCATTAACTTATTCTTGTATGTGATTATAGTGCAACACATATCAGGACATTTACAGTATCTATAGACCTACAATTACTTTGATGCCTGAGGTTAGAACACAATTCAAGGGCAAAATCAACAGCATGTAATACTTCGGCAGCTCTCCAGTACTCCTGTTTCCTGCATCACTTTCCATTATTCATTAGACCCCAAGTTAGTCAAACAGGTGGAGTACCAGCCAAGTGAAGATTTTCCTTATATGTTTCACTCCTAATTTTTGCAGTGCCTTACATTAGGCAATACGTTTTAGACACGTTAGAAAGGACTGAAACAGTGTTGGACTGGGGTGCCTCGGTCCCACAGGTGGAATTGACTTCATTGGGCTCACTCTACTGCGACTTTATATAGAAATTTTACTAGTTCATAGTGAATTTGACATACATGTGTGCAGGGATCAAAGGTGACACCTAAAAATCCACAACCGTTAAGTATTTATCAACTGTGTCAGTATAGACATTAGTACAAACCACACGGATAGCATGAAAACTAAACAGAGGGAAAAAAAAACGAGAAACGGTTTAAAAATGTATATTAAAGTGACAGGACAAAAAAAATACTAAGAATTGCCTTTATTAAAACAGGTATGAGGGCAAGTGGTGGCATAGAAAGCACACACATCAAATTAAATTACATATAAATCAGCAAAAAAAAAAATTCATGGTAAGAATGACATCAATTCAACTGATCTGGTCCAAAACGCGTGTCAGGGTTTCTGGCTCTACACATCTTACTCAGCACATCGTTTCTTTTGGTATGTACCCTTTTGGCCATCATTTAAACCCTCTTTTTCTCTCCTATTCAGTCTCAACAGCTTATGTAGTCACATACAGGGCATACGTGCCCTACATACACACCAACCTAGTGGGTACAACTCCATAGGAATTAATACTTACATCTACTAATGTCTTTTGCACTATGAGCGAGTATGTATATATATATATATATATATAAATTTTTCTTGCGATCCCTCTTGTTTACTGTTTAGTTTTTTTATAATACAAACCACTATCTACTTACTTACCCTATACCTACATATGTACAGGTGCGTCTCGCAAAATTTGAAAAATTAATTTATTTCAGTTCTTCAATGCAAAAAGTGAAACTCATATATTATTTAGAGTCATTACAAGCAGAGTGATCTATTTCAAGTGTTTATTTCTGTTAATGTTGATGACTATGGCTTACAGCCAATGAAAACCCAAAAGTCATTATCTCAGTGTATTAGAATAATTAACAAAAAACACCTTTAAAAGGTTCCTCAGTGTTTAAAATGGTCCTTTAGTCTGTTTCAGTAGGCTACACGATCATCAATCAAGGGTTGCCGTGACATGGCGGGATGGCTTGTACATTATTTTGATCAAAATTATGTTAACTAAATACCCTTATTATTATTACTACCTTCATACAATTTTTGCAATTTATTTTTTACTTTTTTGTTTTAGGATATTTGTTTTTGTGCTTTGTTTTTGGTTTTCTCTGTGTAAATATCATGTGTTCATATATATTTACATTTTGCATACACATTAATTTACTTTTTCAGCTCAGCCCAGTTTCACAATCATGGGGAAGACTGCTGACTTAATAGATGTCCAGAAGGCAGTCATTGACACACACTACAAGGAGGGTAAGCCACAAAACTTCATTGCTAAGAAACTGACTGTTCACAGAATGCTGTATCCAAGCACATTAATGGAAAGTTGAGTGAAAGGAAAAAGTGTGGTAGAAAAAGGTGCACAAGCAACCAGGATAACCGCAGCCTTGAAAGGATTGTTAAGAAAAGGCCATTCAAAAATTTGGGGGAGATTCACAAGCAGTGGACTGCTGCTGGAGAAACATTTTACCTGGGCCAAGGAGAAAAAGAATTGGACTGTTGCGCAAAGGTCCAAGGTGTTGTTTTCAGATGAAAGTCAATTTTGCATTTCATTTGGAATTTAAGTTCCCAGAGTCTGGAGGAAGAGTGGAGAGGCACACAATCCAAGCTGCTTGAGGTTTAGTGTGAAGTTTCCACAATCAGTGATGGTTTGGGGAGCCATGTCATCTGCTGGTGTAGGTCCGCTGTGTTTTATCAAGACTAAAGTCAGCGCAGCTGTCTACCAGGAAATTTTAGCACACTTCATGCTTGCCTCTGCTGACAAGCTGTTTGGAGATGGAACTTTCATTCTCCTGCAGGACTTGTCACCTGTCCACACTGCCAAAAGTACCAATAACTGGTTGAAAACCAACAGTATCACTGTGCTTGATTGGCCAGAAATCTCACCTGACCTTAACCCATGCAGAATCTCTGACGCATTGTCAAGAGGATGATGAAACACCAGATCCAACAATGCAGACGAGCTGATGGCTGCTATCAAAACAACCTGGGCTTCCATAACACCTCAGCATTGTTGAAGTAATGGATGCAAAAGGAGCCCCAACCAAGTATTGAGTGCATTTACTGAACATACATTTCAGTAGGACAACATTTCGGACTTTAACATAATTTTTCAAGCTAGTGTTAAAAAGTATTCTAATTTACTGAGATACTGTAATTTTTTTTGGTTTTCATTAGCTGTAAGCGATAATCATAATATGTGAGCTTGTATTGAAGAACTGAAATAAAATAACTGTTTGATGATAATTTTGTGAGAAGTACCTGTATATGCTCCCCTTATTAGGTCTATATTGGTACCTAGCACTATATATATAAAACAAAAAGCAGCACCAAAGAAAAAAGAGGGTGCAAAAATCCTTCCAGGCATGTACCAAACTTTGTAAATAGAGTCCAAAAAGCAAAGGCAGCACACCAATGAAGATATAAAGTACAGTTTATTGGCCCATGTGTTTATTGGCAACGTTTCGGTCCCCAGTCTGGACCTTTCTCAAGCCAAATTTTGAGAAAGCTCCACACTTGGGACTGAAACTTCTCATATGGGCTAATAATCTGCACTTTATATCTTCATTGGTGTAAAGTGAAACTGACTCAGCTGCCCTTAGCAACCAATCAGATTCCACTTTTCATTCTTCACAGACTCTTTGGAAAATGAACCGTGGAATCTGATTGGTTGGTAAGGGCAGCTGAATCAGTTTCACAGATCCAGTTTTCACAGATAAATCTCACCCAAATCTGTTTTCTTTTCAGATAATCCATAATGGCATATAATTTAAATACAGATCAAAGAAAATGGATTTTAAAAGAGTATTGGAAATCTCAAAATGCTGAAACAGTTAGAGCACATTGGGTTGAAACATTTGGTACTCAAGCCCCAAAGAGACAAACTATTTACTGCATTTGTGACAAATTCGATGCCACTGGCTCCATCCTTAATGCTCCAAAAACTGGTCGACCCAAAACAGCCTGTACAGAAAATAATAAACAACTTGTTGCTGAAACATTTGTTCAGAGTCCAAAAAAGTCCACCAGAAGAGTCTCTTTAGAATTGGGAGCTTCCATCATGCGAATCCTGAAATCTGTTGGGTGGAAAGCTCATCGTCCACATCTAATTCATGGTTTACTGGAGGATGATCCAGACAGGTGGAAGCAATTTAGTCAGATTATGCTTAACGAAATTGAAGAAAATCCAGTAATTTTAGATAACATTATGTGGAGTGATGAAGCTTCTTTCAAATTACCTGGCCATATTAAAGACATAATTGTATTTACTGGCATAATGAGAACATGCATTTAACATTAGAGCAACAACTAAATGAGCCTGGTGTCAATTTTTGGGATGGTATTTCAAGTTTTGGTGTTTTTGGACCATTTTTTTTGATGGAACAGTCATAGGAGATAAGTATCTCAAAATTCTAATGAATCAAGTTGTTCCCCAGTTACAACAACAGCCTAATTCAAATGACCTTTATTTCCAACAAGATGGGGCCCCTCCACATTATTCAAGAGTAGTCCGTGAGTATCTTGATGAAACATTTCCTAATAAATGGATTGGCCGAAGAGGCCCACTTGATTGGCCGGCACGTTCACCAGACTTGACCCCAATGGATTTTTTCTTTTGGGGAGTACTCAAGGACAAAGTTTATAGTCGAAAACCAAAAAGTGCCAGTGATTTGAAAAATTACATAAGAGATGCATTTCAAGAAATTAATACCCAAAGAGACTTGTGCAAAAATGTTTGTCGAAGTGTCTGAGGCAGACTTCAAAGCTGTGCAAAATGTGATGGAAAACAGTTTGAGCACCTGCGTTGATAAAATTTAAGGGCTTTTGTATTATTGTTCAGATGTTCAGAATAAAATTTAATTGTCAATGTCATGCTTGTGTTAGTAAATAAAATTTTATATATAAATCAAAATAAGTGTTACTATTCTCTGTCCACCTACTTTTGGACCACCCTGTGTGTGTGTGTGTATATATATATATATATATATATATATATATATATATATATATACTGTATATATATATATATATATATATTAATACCACCTATTCTTCTCTATGGTTGCTAACCCCTTAACTCCTGGAGGTATTTTTGTATTTGCGATTTCGTTTTTTGTTCCCCTTCTTCCAAGAGCCATAACTTTTATTATTGTTTGGTCAATATGGTCATGTGAGGGCTTATTTTTTGCAGGATGAGTTGTACTTTTGAACGACACCATTGGTTTTAACATATTGTGTACTTGAAATAGGAAAAAAATTCCAAGTGCAGTGAAATTGCAAAAAAAGTGCCATACCACAGTTGTTTTCTTTTTATTTTTTTACCATGATTCAGGCATTTTTACTTTTTTATCGTTACACCGTTTAGCAATCAGGTTAATTATTTTTTTATATTGATAGATCGGGTGATTCTGAACTCGGCATTTAATGGGTTAACAGCCAAGGGTGGATCACGATTCCACCCATGGCTGTTAGAGGCGCATGTCAGCTGTTCTAAACAGCTGACATGAGTCGGAAAACATGTGGGCTCAGTGCCGGAGCCCACATCAAAGGGAGGGAGTCTGACATCGGCGTACTATTATGCCCGATGTTGGAAAGGGGTTAATAGCACTGTTTGCACTCTACAAACTCAAATTTCTATGATTTAGATATCATTGATACCATTCTCCCCATTAATCTTTTTTTGATGTTTTATGTTAGGCTATTTTCACACTAGCGTATGGAGGAGCTGTGGTGGGATGCAGACTTCCTCAGTGAAGCTCCACCCACTTCTGCACCTCCTCCAGTAAGCTCTGCCTCCATCGGCATGTGGCCTGCATACCCTATCTTTAGCATTGTGTACGCAGGCCGTTCGGATGTATGCGGATGCCTCTGCATGCGTCTTTTTGTCGGTGTGGCGACTGCACCAAAATGTAACATGTTGCGCTCGGCGCAGGTCGCCACATCGTTAAAAGGACGCATGCGGAGGCATCCGCATACATTGGCATGGCCTGTGTACCCACTGCTAAAGAAAGTGTATGCTGGCCGCATGCCGATGGAGGCAGAGCTGACCGGAGGAGGCATGGCAGTGGGCGGAGCTTCACTGAGGAAGTCCGCATCCCTCTGCAGCTCCTCCATACAATCAGGGACTAGCTTAAATTTCTATTCTATTAATGTCATTTTTCTGGAGTAGATTATGTTGAATTTCATGGTTGTGATTGCACATACCCGCCCTAGAATTCCAAGGACGCAAACATTTTGCAACATTTGAAACAGGTTTAAACTAGAATTCTGATGAAAACTGTTTGATGAATCAAGACCTATGTGTGTATGAGGACAGATGTGTCAGTCAATCATGTTGAAGTCTGGGGGCCATGCTCCATTAAAAGTCATCTCAGTCTCCTGTTTCTTGTTAAAAGTACCATATATTTTCTTTGAAATTTTTCAGCATTTCATAGTAAAAGGTAGATGTCTTTATGGAGTCAGCCTCTGATTCATGAAGTCCATGTTTCAGGCAGGATAAATCACCTGATTAGTGTTGAGCGATACCACCCGATACTGAAAAATATCGTATCGGAATGGATCGGCCGATCTAAAAAAAAGTATCGGGTATCGCCGATTCCGATCCCGGAAGTCCCATTCAAGTCAATGGAACAGAAATATCGGAATTAAAAAAAACCCTTTCTTTCCCTGTTGGTTAATTCTACATGGAGAAAAACAACTAATAATAATGTAGAATGTACTTTGGGAGGTGTAGGAGACATAAAAGCCATAGAGCTTTAGCCCAATCAAATGGAATAGCAGGATTTTTTTTTTTTTTAAAGACGTTCGTAGTTACAAAGATATTGACTATGTTAAAATCTTTAATTTTTTGTCAGATATGTATGTTTCACTACTTCCATGCTCTTCACCTTCTTTTTTTCTTCTCCCACACTTTCTCCTTCATCATCTTCAGCAGCAGCAGTATCTTCTTCTTCTTCTTCTTCTTTTATTCTTCTTCATATTCTACTTCTTCATCTTCTTCCTATTCTTCTTCATCATATTCTTATTTGTGTCAGGCATTCCTGTAGTTGTTATCTATAAAAGTTTGAAGATTACACCTTCCGTTCAGCCTGTCGCAAAAGATTTACAACAGGATTTGTCCGCGTTCAGTTTGGCCTGCAGCAGCAGGCCTTTTCCAGGGGCACCACGAGGAGGAGCGGACTCACCCCCATACACTGCTTAGTCTTCTTCTGCTTATAAATTAGATAATATCATTTGCTCTGATTTTTAGTCTTATGCTTCATGTTCTTCTGCTTTTGGTTTTTATGCTTCTTGGTCTTCTGTCTCTTGATGTTCTGCATCTTGGTGGTTGTCTTCCTGTTCTTTGTCCTCTTGGGCATCTTCTTCAGGGTTATCTTTTAGGTATTCTTCTGTGTAGTCTTCAGGGTCGTCGTCTTCAGGGTCATTGTCATGGAGATCCAGAGTGAGAATCAAAAACCATTTCCACAAGATTGAACTTGGAAAAGTAGCAGAAGGTACAAGAAGGCAGAGGAACTGCCGAGAACCAGCTGACGGTACTGGAACCAGGGGCAGCAGAATGAACAAGAGCCAATGGCACAACCGTGGACCAGCTGAGGTTGCTGGAACATGGTTACTAAGCAGGAGGTACCTGTGCTCCAAAGCACTACCAAGGACCAGCAGACGTTGCTGGAACTCGGATACCAAGAAGGAGGAACCTAGGCCAAAGGTACTGCTGAGAAACAGCTGACGGTGCTGGAACCCGGATGGGTAGCAGAGGGTACCCATGAAAAACAAAGTTGCAAGGCCGCGAGCCGGCCGCAGTTACTGAAACCCACAGTCCTTCAGGGGGTGCTTGTCCTATTGGCACTATGGAACCAGCCTTTGTTACCAGAACCCGCAGCCCACATAGGAAGCACTGAAACAGCAGGCACCATAGACTCGGCTAACCCGACCGCAACATGACAGGACAACGTATCAGTGGCAAAGTGACGTTGACACTACCCGGAAACAGCAGGCGTGCTGTAACCAGGCTGGGCAGGAGGGAGTACCGTGCCAAAGACACTGCTGAGAACCAGCTGACGGTGCTGGAACCCGGAGGGGCAGCAAAAGGAACAAGAGCCAATGGCACTACCAAGGACCAGCAGATGTTGCTGGAACTCGGATACCAAGAAGGAGGCACCTAGACTAAAGGCTCTGCCGAGAAACAGCTGACGGTGCTGGAACCCGGCTGGGCAGGAGGGAGTACCCGTGGCAAACACACTTCTGAGCAGCAACATGCGATGCTGAAGCCCAGGCGTCAATCATGCAGCAGGCTGAGTTTAACATGGAACGAGTTTTATATTGGTTGTACACAACTACTGATTGTAACCGTGCTCCACTTTGGCCTCTGGCTCTACTGTCTCTAGTATTTCCCCTGGCCTCCAACCACGCCAGTTGCTGCTCTGCAGAGTTGTCTGCACAATCCACACTTGTTCCTGAGTTACTGGGGCTCAGTCACGTCAGTTGATCCCCTGATGTGTGTCCGGCAAGGTGTCCTGATCTGTCCACATTCCCACAACTATTAATGGGAATGGGGACAGAGCAGGAGACATTGCCGGACTCACATCAGGGGAACAACAGACGTGACTGAGCCCCAGTAACACAGGGACAAGTGTGGATTGTGCAGACGGCACATCAGAGCAGCGACTGGTGGGGTTGGAGGCCAGGGGAAATACTAGAGACAGTACAGCCAGAGGCCTAAGTAGACCACGGTTAAAAGTCAGTAGTAGTGTGGTGTTGGAGGCAGCTGTAGACTTTGCCATCCACACAGCAGGGGAACAGCTGGCGTTACTGAACCCCACTAACACAGGAGCGAGTGTTTATATCTGTGCGGACGGCACTTCCAGGCTACAACTGGCTGTGTTGTAGCCCAGGATCAATGCTCCGAGCAGGCTGAGGCCTACTTGGAGCGAGGAGAAAAAGCGTTGTAGTGTGAGTTTGGAGGCAGCAGGACACTTTGCCATCCACACAGCAGGGGAACAGCTGGCATTACTGAACCCCACTAACACAGGAGCGAGTGTTTATATCTGTGCGGACGGCACTTCCAGGCTACAACTGGCTGTGTTGTAGCCCAGGATCAATGCTCCGAGCAGGCTGAGGCCTACTTGGAGCGAGGAGAAAAAGCGTTGTAGTGTGAGTTTGGAGGCAGCAGGAGACTTTGCCATCCACACAGCAGGGGAACAGCTGGCGTTACTGAAACCCACAGACATAGGAGCGAGTGTTTCAATCTGTGCGGATGGCACTTCCAGGCTACAACTGGCTGTGTTGTAGCCCAGGATCAATGCTCCGAGCAGGCTGAGGCCTACTTGGAGCGAGGAGAAACTACGATGTAGTGTGACTGTGTAGGCAGCAGGAGACTTTGCCATCCACACAGCAGGGGAACAGCTGGTGTTCCTGAACCCCACAGACACCGGAGCGAGTTTTTCAATCTGTGCGGATGGCACTTCCAGGCTACAACTGGCTGTGTTGTAGCCCAGGATGAAGCATGCAGCAGGTTTTATAGAGGTTGTAGACTACTACTGATTGTCACCGTGCTCCACTATGGCCTCCGGCTCCACTGTCTATAGTATTTCCCCTGGCCAACAACCCCGCCAGTTACAGCTCTTAAGTGGCGTCTGCACAATCCACACTTGTTCCTGTGTAACTGTGGCTCAGTCCCGTCTGTTGATCCCCTGATGTGTGTCTGGCAAGCTCTCCTGCTCAGTCCTCATTCATACTACTAGTAATGTGAATGTGGACAGAGCAGGAGACCTTGCCGGACACACATCAGGGGATCAACTGACGGGACTGAGCCACAGTAACTCAGGAACAAGTGTGGATTGTGCAGACGCCACTTCAGAGCTGTAACTGGCGGGGTTGTTTGCCAGGGGAAATACTAGACACAGTGGAGCCAGAGGCTTAAGTTGAGCAAAGTTACAAATCTGTAGTAGTTTGCATGTGGATGGAGCAGGAGACATTGCCATCTACACAGCAGGGGAACAGCTGGCATTACTGAACCCCACAGACACAGTAGCGAGTGTGTTTTTCTCTGTGAAGACGGCACCTCTGAACACCAACTGGCGTTGTTGGAGCCCAGGATGAGGCATGGAGCAGGCTGAGGCCTGATGGTGTTGGCATGTGGAGGCAGCAGGAGACTTTGCCGTCTACACAGCAGGGGAACAGCTGGCATTACTGAACCCCACTAACACAGGAGCTAGTGTGTTTTTCTCTGCGAAGACGGCACTTCTGAACGCCAACTGGCGTTGTTGGAGCCCAGGATGAGGCATGGAGCAGGCTGAGGGCTGATGGTGTTGGCATGTGGAGGCAGCACTAGACTTTGCCGTCTACACAGCAGGGGAACATCTGGCATTAATGAACCCCACAGGCACAGTAGCGAGTGTGTTTTTCTCTGTGAAGACGGCACTTCTGAACACCAACTGACGTTGTTGGAGCCCAGGATGAGGCAGGGAGCTGGCTGAGGCCAACTTGCAGCACGTTTTATAGAGGTAGTAGACTACAACTGATTGTAACCGTGCTCCACTATGGCCTCCGGCTCCACTGTCTCTAGTATTTCCCCTGGCCTCCAACCCCGCCGGTGACAGCTCTGAAGTGGCGTCAGCACAATCCATACTTGTTCCTGTGTTACTTGGGCTCCGTCCCCTCAGTTGATCCCCTGATGTGTGTCCGGCAAGGTCTCCTGCTCTGTCCTCATTCACACTACTAGTAATGGGAATGTGGACAGAGCAGGAGACCTTGCCGGACACACATCAGGGGATCAACTGACGTGACTGAGGCCAAGTAATACTGGAACAAGTGTGGATTATGCAGACGCCACTTAAGAGCTGTTACTGGTGGGGTTGGAGGCCAGGGGAAATACTAGAGACAGTGGAGCCAGATGCCTAAGTGGAGAAGGGTTAAAAATCAGTAGTAGTTTGAATGTGGATGGAGCAGGAGACTTTGCCGTCCACACAGCAGGGGAGCAGCTGGCGTTACTGAACCCCACTAACACAGGAGCTAGTGTTTTTCTCTGTGCAGACGACACATCTGAGCGACAACTGGCTGTGTTGTAGCCCAGGGATTATAGTTCAGGTGGTAGAAACATGAACACAACAGGAGACCTGGATACAGTTGCCAACCAATTATTTAGTCGGAAAGAGGACTGGCAAATTCTGGGGAGATCCAGGCCTTGTTCATTTTCAGAAAAGTTAGCCGGTCAACGTTATCGGAAGAAAGTCGCGTGCGACGGTCTGTTAGTACACCACCTGCGGCACTAAAGATGTGTTCCGATAATACACTGGCAGCAGGGCAAGCCAGCACCTCCAATGCATACTGGCTAAGCTCTGGCCATGTATCCAGCTTAGAGACCCAAAACTTGAAGGGGGAAGAGCCATCTGGGTGTACAGTCACAGGGCAAGACATGTAGTCTGTCACCATCTGACGGAAACGTTGCCTCCTGCTGACTGGAGCCGTCAGTGATGGTGTAAACAATTGTGGCGGACACACAAAACTTTGCCACATTTGGGCCATAGTGGTCTTGCCTTGTGCTGAGGCACTGCCTCTGCTCCCTCTTTGTGCCGAGTTTCCTCCACTGGCTCGACGCACAGAGGTGCTTTGTAAAGCACTAGCACCACTGCTGTCGGGTGGAATGGAAAACATGATGGACTGCACCAGTGTGTCTTGGTACTCCCGCAGTTTACGCTCCCGGTTCAGCATTGGTATGAGGGTTTGAAAGTTGTCCCGGTAGCGAGGATCTAGGAGGGTGTACACCCAATAATCAGCCGTGTAGAGAATGTGGGCGATGCGGCGGTCGTTTCTCAGGCACTGTAGCATGAAGTCAACCATGTGCTGCAGACTCCCAACTGTCAAAGAACCGCTGTTCCCTGCTTGAGGCGTGATCTCTGCCTGCTCTGCATCACCCCACCCTCGCTGTACATACTGACTACAGCTTTGTGTACCTCCCTCCTGTGGAGAGATGTCTTCCTCCTCCATCGTCTCCTCGTCATCCTCCTCACAAAGTGTCCCCTGCCTAGGCCTTTGTGAGGAAGCACGTAGCACAGACTGTCCAGAAGCAGATGGCATTTGGGACTCCTCATCCTCCACCTCTTCCAAAACCTCATCCCTTAGTGCTTGCAGTGTTTTTTGAAGCATGCAGATAAGGGGGACAGTCATGCTGACTAGTGCATCATCTGCACTCACCATCCGCGTGGAATCATCGAAGGCACACAAAACGAAGCAGATGTTCTTCATAGAGGCCCACCCAGTGGTGCTGAAGTGTGACCGGCGCACATTGCGACTTGTTTGCGCCTGATGCAGCTGGTACTCCATGACTGCTGCCTGCTACTCACACAACCGCTCCAACATATGTAACGTTGAATTCCACCTGGTGGGTAGGTCACATATGATGCGATGTTCCGGAAGGCGTAATCGGCACTGCAGAGCAGCAAGGCGCGATCTTGCCGTGCTGGAACGATGCAAGTGAGCGCACTCTATGCGGACCTTGTGCAGCAGTGCATCAAGATCCGGCTAGTCCCTCAGAAAGCTCTGCACGACCAAGTTGAGCACATGTGCCAGACATGGGATGTGAGTGAGGTTGCCTAGGCCAAGAGCTGCCACCAGATTTCGGCCATTGTCACACACTACCAAGCCCGGCTGGAGATTCGCTAGCACAAACCACACGTCGCTCTCCTGCTTGATGGCATTCCAGAGCTCCTGCGCTGTGTGGCTTTGATTCCCCAATGAAATTAATTTCAGTACGGCCTGTTGACGTTTGGCCATGGCTGTGCTCATATCGGTCGTAACAAGCTCCTGCTGCGCTATTTCAGAGGAACTGGAGTAGGAGGAGGAGTCAATATGTACAGACTGGATTCCTGCAGTCCGTGGAGTTGGCAGAACACGTAGAGCGCCACTCCCCAGATCTGTATCCGGCTCCACAACATTGACCCAATGGGCAGTGAGGGAAAGGTATCATCCCTGTCCATGGTTACTTGTCCATGCATCAGTGGTCAGGTGGACCTTGCTACTGATGGCGTTTAGTAGTGCATGTTTTATGTTTGCCTCCACATGTTTCTGCAGGGCAAGGATGGCTCGCCTGCTGAAATAAAAGCGGCTGGGCATGGTGTATTGTGGGACTGCCAATGCCATGAAGTCCCGGAAGGTGTCAGTCTCCACCAGCCTGAATGACAGCATTTCAAGGGCCAGTAGTTTGGCAATGCCAGCATTCAGAGCCTGTGCTCGGGGATGGTTTGCCGAGTATGGCCGCCTTTTCTCCCATGCCTGTGCTACCGATGGCTGCCAAGTGGCCTGGGAGCGTGAGGATGACTTGGAGCGTGGTGCTGTGGGTGGAATGTCACAGGGTCTCCGGACAACAGTGCCAGAGGTTCTTCCTTGGCGATCCTGTGAGGAAGCCGAACCAGCTGTGTGTGAGCTGGAGGAAGAGGCCCCAACACGAACTGAAGAGGTGGTAGGTGGTGCTGTACGTTGGCCTATGTCTTCAGTGTGTCTGTGTAACTCCAGCTCGTGCTTGGTCCGCACATGTTTCCACATATTAGTGGTATTGAGGTTGCTGACATTTTTCCCTCTTTTGACTCTCTGATGACACAGCTTGCATTTGACAAAGCAAATGTCATCTGCAACTGTGTCAAAAAAGGACCACGCACTGCAAGTCTTGGGAGCGCCCGTTTTGCCTTTTGAAAGTGGAATGCTCCTAACGGGTGCCGAAGTGGAGGCTACAGGCAACCAAGTCTGCCCCCTCCCTCTCCCTCCGGTTTTGGCCGTTCGGGGAATCTCTTCCTCAGAGCTGCTCCCACCACCTTCCTGCTCTTCACGCCATGATGGGTCAAGGACCTCATCATCTACACTCCCCTCTTCAAACACCTGTTTCTCCTGGGTTGTCTCGCCAGCACCATATGCACCAGAAAGTGGTAACTGAGTCTCGTCATCATCTGATGCGTACTGAGGTGTGCTGACCATAGGCACGGGCCCACCCACCTCTTCAGATTCAGAGGGACAAAGAAGTTGCACATCACTGCATACTCCCTCTTCTTCACATTCTGGAATGCTGCTTGGCTGGCCCCCTCTTTCCAAACCAACAGATACCGAGAACAGAAGTAGAGACTGTGATGGCTCCTGTCCAGGGCTCTCTGACTGCCTGGGCACTTTGGCAGGTGATGAAGAGACAGATGGTTGCTCTTCGGTGCTCTGGCCCTGAGAGGATGTGGAAGTAATTAAAGTCGATGCGTTAGCTGCCATCCATCCGACAACGGCTTCAATTTGTTCCTCCCGCAGCAGTGGGGTACGGTGAGGTCCTAGAAAGCTGCGCATAAAGGACGGTTGCCTGCTAAAACTGGGGGATGCTGACTCACTGGTGCCAACAGCAGGCACAGAGTCCCCAAGTCCTCTCCCTGCTGAAACTCCACGCCCACGTCCACGTGCCTTACTCCCTGCCTTCTTCATCTTGCTAGACTGAGGAAGATAGGCAGAAAAGTACAAAGGTTGGCCTTAGTGTGCTTATTCCTGAACAGCTGGTTACAGGTATAAGAAACACTAATTTTATGAAGTGTGTGTCGACTACACTTTAATGGGAGCTAATGTGGCCTACACAACTTTCAAATGTAGTGTTTGGTGAACTTTGTTGGTTTTTTTGGGGGGAAAAAAACTAAAAGGATGTGACCAAAGATTTGAAAGTGAGAGTATCACCAACTTTCTGGAGCTATTACAATGCAGGCAGGTAACCTACAATGCAAAAGATGAGGCTCCAAAAAAATTGGGTAATACTAATCTGGCTGCAACTGAAGGGCACAAGCCAGAAAAAAGGCTCCTCTATCTACTCCTATATAGTGTTTGCAACCAACCAATATAGATGGATAGGGATGGATGCACACTAATAGAAGAAAAATGAGCTGCAATTAAAGAAAAATGTGTGAGGCAGTGATGCACGCTGAGCGGCCTACAACCAGACGCAGCTGCAGGACACACTACTCAGCGTGAGCTGCACTCACACACAGTCAGAGACCTCTCAGACAGTCGTGAACAGTGCAGCTAAGTGGGCACTAGCACTGAAAGGCTGCAGAAAGGCTCTGCTGTGTACTCCTAGAGTGTTTGCAACCACCGTATATGGATACGGATGGATGCACACTAATAGGAGAAAAAATGAGCTGCAATAAAAGAAAAATGTGTGAGGCAGTGACACGCTGAACGGCCTACAACCAGACGTAGCTGCAGGACACACTACTCAGCGTGAACTGCACTCACACACAGTCAGAGACCTCTCAGACAGCCGTGAACAGTGCAGCTAAGTGGGCACTAGCACTGAAAGGCTGCAGAAAGGCTCCGCTGTCTACTACTAGTGTTTGCAACCAATGTATATGGATACGGATGGAAGCACACTAGATATAATTTTTGAAAAATAAGCAGCTCAAAAAGAAAAATATGTATGAGGCAGCAGTGAGGCACGCTGGGTGGCCTACAACCAGACGTGGCTGCAGGACCCACTCCACAGCATGAGCTGCACTCACACAGCCCTTGCAGACAGCTGTGAACACTGCTGCTAGGGAAAAGCAAGCTACAGTGGTGGCTTATGTAGCCTGGGTAAAGCACAATATTGTTTTTAGAATCGCTATTTCTAACTGTCCCTCACAGTCTTCAACAGCAGCCTGTCCCTAACTGAATTCACAGCAGAGTGACCAGAAATGGCGGCGGCGGTGGCTTTTATAGTGCATCATGACATCATTTCAGCAGCCAATCACAGCCATGACAATAGTTAACATGCCTACATGCCTAACAGGATGTGCCCACACTTCTGAGGATTCCCATTGGCTGAATCAAAGCGAGTGGGCTGATAGCATTATGGGAACTTCCGATTCCGGTATCCGATATGAAAAAAGTATCAGAAGTCAGTATCGAAATTCCGATACAGCTAATATCGGCCGATACCCGATACTTGCGGTATCGGAAAGCTCAACACTACACCTGATAGGTTCCTCTTCTTTAACCTATAAACTAATTTACTTACAATGAATAATAAATCTAACCATCTTTGTTAAAATGTCAGGTATTTGTTGTGTTAAAAAAACATTAACAAGAATCATTTTAGAACTATTTCCACCTTTAATGTCACCCATAATTTGTACAAATCAAGTGGGAAATAAACTGAAGTAATTTTATGGGGGTTAGGGGGGGTTCGATTAAAAATAACCAAACTAAAATAATGTGGTTGCATAAATGTCAATAAGTAGCCAGTACACAGCTGCCACCATTTATAGTGATTCTGTTTAGATCCATTTAAAGTTTAGTTGTTCTAGAAGGATTTTTTTTTTGCATTGCACAGAAAAAGACATGGTCCTTATTCAGCTTACAACATAGCAAATGTATTTCATTCCTGAAGGTTACCAGTGAAAAGAAGAGTACACAAAAAATTCAAAGACATTAGATATATCATGGAAATCTGTAAAGATGGCTATGAAAAAATATTTTCAATTTGGCACAACATTGACATTACCTAGTTCTAAAAACAGAAACCTGGCATTTGCACAGAGATGTGTTGATTTTCTATAGCCACTGCATGTATGCCAACTTCTAGTGCCTGATTGTATAAATATGCACAGGAACCTGCGATACCACACATACAGCAGCATTGGTGTGCCAAAAAGACTGGTTAAAAGGGTAGACTGGAGCCCTTTATAAGATCTAATATTAAATGCACAGACTCCAGTCCACATGACGTTGCAGAGGCTGGGGATCACAAGAGCATCTGTCGTGGTCACAAGGGCCGGGGTACTCGGTAGCCAGGCAGGCAGTTGTGGCACCCCTGAGGCTCAGTCGCCACAGAGGTACTGCACCTTCTCCTAAGGTGTAGTGCCCCACCCACTAGGTAAGTTGGGAACTCCTTTCCACACTCCAACACCTGCACCCACACACACAGTATAGTTCAGCAATGGACCAGATTGCGGCTCCATCCTTAGAATATAGCAGAGCACCTTTCGTGGGTCCTTGTTTCGTAACACGAGATGTGCTGGGAGGTGGGTGGAGTTAGATATAAAAGAGTGGGAAAGTTTATAATTACAGAGAGTCAGTCGGGTAGGAAGTCACTCAGATAGGAGTGAGGATCCCTGGAAGAAGGGATGGAGGAAGGAGTGCTGCAGCTGCCTCAGTGACCTGAGCCAGCTGGCATGGGAAAGGAACAGAAGGAGAAAGACGTAGAACTGCAACCTAAGCTTCCATAAGAGAGAGAAGGACCAGCGCGGAAAGAAGGAGTAGGAGAACAGAGAGGAGTTGTGGGTTGGAAGAGGAACCCTGCCTATAGGTTCTCAGCGCAAGGTCGGGGCCTGGTCCCCGAGGTTGTATGGACACTTATGGTTCTGCAGCAGACACCGGTGAAGTAGTTGGCTGTAAATGCACTACTCCCATCCAAGACTTGGGGCACAACAGCAACTGAATAGAGAGCCAGGACTCCAGAGGCAGGAGTCCCCGAGAGAGGCTACAGCTGTCTGTCATACAAGTAGAGTTGTTAGGAACATCTGACAGGAGGAACTTCAGAGTACCATGGTACTGGAGCTCTTCACACTAAAAGGCGCAATAGAGGAGTCATTCAGGAAAGGTACATGTTGGCGGAGTGTTGGAGAGTAGAACCGTGACTTGCCCGGAAGGTTGATTGAGTCTTTGCCCCAGAGGACACAGCACGGAGGCAGGCACCAGTGTGTACCACGAACTGTGAGTAAAGCTTTGGAACTACAAGCCCTGGTGTCTTCCAGTCATTGTGCGCCAACACCGCTACATCTGGGTATCATCCTGTACACTACTTGCGCCTGTACACTGCTCTGGGGTTACAGCTTCATCTGTGGGGAGCTATACCATCTATGCTGCAACACACCATCAACCCCAGAGGATCTGCACGCAGTGTTGGCTTAACATCTGGCTTGCCAATCACCACAGGTGGCGTCACAAACTATTTCACCACATAAACTATATCACAAACCACCATTGATTTGGGCGCCCAGGGCCACGGACCGGGTCACCGCCGCTGTGATACACCCCACTGATACTGGCCCGGTACCGAGTACCCCACAGCCCTGGGACGGGGCGACCCAATTTTGGCGTCACGAACAGTATGACGAGACCCGATACCATTGGGTTCTGTGCGCCTGAAATTTATGAGACTTTGAACTTTTGAAGATGTGCAGAAGACCTAATTTAATAGACTGTAAAATGGACATTAGAAATGGCCGCTTGTGCGGAGAAGGGCGTGAAGAGATGGGAGGTCCTAGGAAAAGACCGCGAAGAGTATTGGGCCTTCCCTGTCTGAATTACTATGTGACAGACACATGGCCCACCCCCCGAGGGGTTCGCATACTGGCTTGGTATGGAGGCGCTGGAAAGAGATGCCGCCCCCGGAAGGAGGGGCAGAAGAAGCCAGTGGCGGGAAAGGGGCAGAGGCAGGAAGGACGCCAGAACGCCATTTTGGAGAGTGAGGGAAGGAGGCCTGCGGAGCGCGGGAAACAGATCTCCCTGGCGCCATGGCTGACGGCCCCTACCCGAACTCCGGAATGAACCGCCAGCATCTGGAAGAAGAAATTGCTGAACTGACCAACCGTCTGCAGCTGAGGCAAGAGGCCTTGGAGCAGCTGAGACGGCAGCAGGCCCAAAAGGGGCCTACGCCTGCGGTACCCGCTCCACCGGTACCTGCTGCCGCTGCACTGGACTGTCCTCTGGCAGCGCTGATCTTCACCTCCACGCTGTCTGTGCGGCTGAGCGTACCGGAGGGTCCGAGAGATGAGACCTTGCACCTGCCCAGACCTGTTGCGGCTGCGCAGGTCCCTACTGAAGCCCTGCGGACCCAGAGCCGGCATCGGTATCACCACTGGCACCCGGACCGCCTGCACCGGAGCAGAGGCCGCACCGCCAGGAGGCCCTAGGTACGTCAGATGTCTCTCCACCTGGGAAGGCCCTGGGGTGCACCACAGTTGCAGCGGCTAGCCAGGTCGTGCTAGACCTGGTCTGGGACCGGGATGACCGTCCCCAGGGGGAAACATCTGGACCCCTAACGGTGGTGCCGTGGGCCCCAGTGGGCGAGGGCCGGTCCCGGGAAGAGCGGGAGGATGAAGAGAACTGGGCAGGATGCCGGGCCACCATCCGACAGCTGGCAGCGGAGTACCGGGAGAGAAAGCAGAGAAAGAAGGCTGTGTTGGACCTGGATCTGGCCTGGAAGGAGATGGCCCGTGCAGGTCATCATGGCCCCGGGGATGCAGCCAGATGGGGGCAAGTGCTGAATGTGAATAAAGAGAGGGGTTTTGGATTTATTGCGGACCCCAAACAAATTAGTGACTTGTTCTTTAACAGGAGGGATGTTGAGCCACATCTGAGGAAGTGACATCCTGATAGAGACCTGCAGCCTGGGGAGTATGTGACATTCACTCGGCATGAGGGGCTCAGAGGGTGGTATGCCTTGAATGTACGTCGCATTCCTGGAGAATTTATCGAGAGGTACAAGCCAAAATGACCTGTTGCTGCCCCTCCACCCACCATTGCCATCCCGACTGCAAAGGGACCTGCCTCCAGGAACCAGGCTGCTCTTGCATCAGCTCCAGCCTGGCAGCCCAGACCAAAGATCTCTGGCTTGACACCGTGGGAAGAGGAGTACTTAAAGATTGCCAATGATTACTTTGAATCTGGTAGCAGTTCCAGTCCCGCTTCCAGAACCCCAGGAGGGGACCACAATTAAAGAAAAACGTTTCAAAATCTCGTTACCCAGGAGGGTTTGTTTGCACCAGTTGTGCCTTTTTGTTATCATGTTTTCTGGTAGCACTTTTGTTGCCTAGTTTTTGCAATGGCAGCGTTTTCCCAATTTGAACTAGCGATCATGAACTAGGAGTGATCAAAAAACTTTTTTTGTAAATAGTTGCACCTCTTTAGGTGCCCTCTCTTGGTTTTACATATAGAGACACTTTGTGAAGATGATGATTTACATATAAGGGCACTTTTCGAATATGATGTCTACCTCAAAGGACCCTGCAAGAGATCCCAGCTGGAAGCGGTGTCCAGCACTTACAAGAATAACTGTTGAATGTTTTACTGTGAAGTATTTGATAATGTGTTCTATAAGAGTATTAGTAACTGAGAAATGGCTTTTATGGAAGAATTAGGAATGTCTGATCTAGAGATGAGTGATGTGAATAAAGAATTGAAAGTGACAGGTGACGGACCAGGTATATGCGGTCAGTGTCTTGCGTCTAGAAGAGACAGTGAAAGTAGAAAAATAAATGTGTACTAGAGAAGGAAACTAAAAAATGTGTTACAGAGAATAGCACTTTGAATTGAGAATTGCACTTTGAATTAAAAATTTTACATAGACTTTTAGATAGAATTGTTTGTAACGTTCAAGATGAGTACCTCCTATACTGGGAAGATTAGTATAAGAAAAGTTTGTTATGCATTACAAAATTTTTGTATGTTTCTTTGCTGTCAACTTTGTTGTCTTGCAGCCTGCGGACATGCTGTGTTTAACGGGGGGTATGTGGCGCCCCTGAGGCTCAGTCGCCACAGAGGTACTGCACCTTCTCCTAAGGTGTAGTGCCCCACCAACTAGGTAAGTTGGGAACTCCTTTCCTCACTCCAACACCTGCACCCACACACACAGGATAGTTCAGCAATGGACCAGATTGCGGCTCCATGCTTAGAGGATAGCAGAGCACCTTTCATGGGTCCTTGCTTCGTAACACGAGATGTGCTGGGAGGTGGGTGGAGTTAGATATAAAAAAGTGGGAAAGTTTAGAATTACAGGTCAGTCTGACAGAAAGTCAGTCGGGTAGGAAGTCACTCAGATAGGAGTGAGGATCCCTGGAAGAAGGGATGGAAGAAGGAGTGCTGCAGCTGCCTCAGTGACCTGAGCCAACTTGCATGGGAAAGGAACTGAAGGAGAAAGACGTAGAACTGCAACCTAATCTTCCATAAGAGAGAGAAGGAACAGCGCGGAACGAAGGAGTAGCAGAACAGAGAGGAGTTGTGGGGTGGAAGAGGAACCCTGCCTATAGGTTCTCAGCGCAAGGCCGGGGCCCGGTCCCCGAAGTTGTATGGACACTTATGGTTCTGCAGCAGACATCGGTGGAGTAGTTGGCTGTAAATGCACTACTCCCATCCAAGACTTGGGGCACAACAACAACTGAATAGAGAGCCAGGACTCCAGAGATGGGAGTCTCCGAGAGAGGCTACAGCTGTCTGTCATACAAGTAGAGTTGTTAGGAACATCTGACAGGAGGAACTTCAGAGTACCACGGTACTGGAGCTCTTCACACTAAAAGGCGCAATAGAGGAGTCGTTCAGGAAAGGTACATGTTGGCGGAGTGTTGGAGAGTAGAACCGTGACTTGCCCGGGAGGTTGATTGAGTCTTTGCCCTGGAGGACACAGCATGGAGGCAGGCACCAGTGTGTACCACGAACTGTGAGTAAAGCTTTGGAACTACAAGCCCTGGCGTCTTCCAGTCATTGTGTGCCAACACCACTACATCTGGGTATCAACCTGTACACTACCTGCGCCTATACACTGCCCTGAGGTTACAGCTTCACCTGTGGGGAGCTATACCATCTATGCTGCAACACACCATCAACCCCAGAGGATCTGCACGCAGCGTTGGCTTAACATCTGGCTTGCCAAACACCACAGGTGGCGTCACAAACTATTTCACCACATAAACTATATCACAAACCACCATTGATTTGAGCACCCAGGGCCACGGACCGGGTCACCGCCCGGTACCGAGTACCCCACAGCCCTGGGACGGGGGCAACCCACAGTCTATCAGGGATATCACAGTGGTGATTGCCCATCAGCGTAGCCCTGACTGGACAAGTGAATGGGGAGTATTTACAGGGGATGATAGTTTATGGTTTAACGTGATGCCAGCTGAGGTGTCTGGCCAGGGATTGCCAGCCCTGCATGTGGGGTCACTAGGGGATAGATGGTAGTGCTGCAAGGTGGATAACTCCCCCCAGCAGGAGCAGGCCTCTGGGGTGATTATGGGGATTGTAGTGAGCAGTGCAGCAGAAAGAAATAAGGAGGCAAAGGAATTCAGTCTTTACCTTTATTGATGATGGATGGCAAGTTGAATCCAGGGGTACTGGTCACCAGATCCAGGGTCCAGCCAGCCTGGAAGCAGCTTGAGTCCACTCAACTAAATGGGTAGAATAAACCTTCCTTTCTGTGCCCGTCTGTTTGGAGATTCAACTGCTTATGAGCTGATCTGTGCTCTCTGTTTTTCTGCTCTGCAGCAGCTCCAGCCAGCATACATTGCAAGCTCTTTGCAAGCTCTTCTCTCAGTCCCAGCTCTGAGCCCTCTGTAATGTGGTACTGTTGGTGTGTAAGGAGGTGAAGAGAAGGAGGAACTTAAATAGGGTTATCTCTCCTGCTCCATGTCTGGAACCACCTGGCCAGGCAGTAGTGTTTCCTGGGGGAAGGTTGGAGGAACTGCCAGGACAGTGGTAGCCATGCGGGAGCAAAGGCAGGAGATGTCTCGTATATGTTTGATGAATCAACTCCTTGATGAGTGGGTCCAAGAACAGCAAGAGGATCAGGAAATAGCTCAGCTGAGGTGGTGGGTCACAGCTGAACAAGTGCTCAGTCATCAGGAGAGGAGTACTGCGTCGCCCGAAATGCTGCGGATGTTATGGCAATGGGAAAAACTTCAGCTGCAGGATGGCATATTGTATTTGAAGATATTCCTTCAGTCAGAACGCAGTGTTACGTGGCAGACATTGGCTCCCTCATCCTTGTTATCCCAGATAACTACGGAGGCTTATGATAAAGGAGCTCACTTTGGCCCCGAGAAGACCTTTCAATGGTTGCAGCGCCTGATTTCTCATCCAAATCTGAGAGGTGTGGTGGAGAAAGTCTGCCAGCAGTGCCTGAGCTGAGAGCAGGCCAAACCACACGAACAGCGGGCTCCCACCCAGATGGTAATGTCATCTGGTCCTCTAGAATTGCTAATGATAGACTATCTGATGATCGGGCCAGCGCATTAAGGCTATGAACACTGTTTGGTGATGGTGGACCACTTCACGAAGTTTGCTGTCTTAACCCCAACACGAGATCAGACCGCCGAATCCGCTGCTCATGCCATCTGCAAGTACTTCATCTAGGTGTATGGATGTCCTAAGCATATCCACTCCGAACAAGTTGCCTGTTTTCTCGGCAGAGTGATGGAGGGACTGCACCAGTTGTACAAGATCGGAAAGTCTCGGACAACGCCTTATCATCCACCGGGGAACGGGACTTGCAAGATTTAACTGTACCGTGATCCAAATGCTAAGAACTTTGAAGGAAGAGAAGAAGGCACAATGGCCTTAATATGTCCCTGAGCTGGTATGGGTGTACAACAATCGTAAGCATAGCACCATCGGCTTTACACCCTACTCTCTTCTCTTCGGATAGCCCGGGAAGGAGATGACTGAATTGGAGTTAGAGCCTGAGGAGGACTACCCATGGATGGAGGTGTCTTCCTGGGTTTGAGAACACCGCCATTGGCTGCAGACTCTCCACTGTCTGGTGCGGACCAGGCTGCAGAAGCTGAAGCATCCTCAGGTCACTTGTCTACGTGGGACAGCTCTGCAAGTCAGAGACCGAGTTTTGGTAAGACAGAAGCACCCTCATGATAAATTAGAGTATCATTGGGAGGAGAGCCTGTACAGGGTGAAACGTCGAGTAGTGCTAAAGGTCCTGTTTATGAAGTCCAGCCAGAAGCAAAGGAGGGTACACCCGCTCTCATGCTGCATCGGAATATGTTACAACCTTGTCTGTCTCAGGATCCTGATCAAGAAGAGGAAGTAATTAATGTCCCACAGGCAACTCCATCAGCTGTCGTTGATTCTGAAGATGAGGAAGACTCCCAACCTCCCCTGAGGGACACTGAAGAGAGGCTGGTGCCTGAGACTGATGGCCCAGTGGGAGGGACTCAATCCCCTGTTCCTCACGTGCAGCCTGAGATGATTGCTCCTTCTGATTTGCGAAGCTCCGAGCGTTCAACTGCCGGTGTACCCCCTGTCCACTATAATCAAGATCAATTCGTTTGGCAACAAATTGTTCAAGGACTGGAAGATCCTGCGGAAGATCTCACCTGTGGAATGGTGAGTGAAAGAGAGGGGGAATGTAAGGGGGTTAAGAGAAGGAGGAACTTAAATGGGGTTACCTCTCCTTCTCCGTGTCTGGAACCACCTGGCCAGGCAGCAGTGTTTCTTGGGGGAAGGTTATTGAACCTGGACTGACCTTTCCATGTAACAGCAGGGGGTAGTGACCTGTTAAAAGGGGCTGCAGGCAGGAAGCCAATAAGAGTCAGGGTGGGAAAGTAAAGCATGCAGGAGAGAGAGCAATCAGCTGCGCCACATTCCCTAAGCATGAGGGCCTTCCGACTGAGGACTGAGACAGACAGGCAGTACGCTGTGAGCGCCCTTTGTGTGAATGTGGACACGCCAGCCTCCATAACTGGAGGAGACTCCCCTAACAGGACAGAGACAGCCGCTAGTGTGTGCAGGCCTGGCGTACGCAGTGACAGGCCTGAATACCTGAGAGAAGTAGCTGGACTGACTGAGGAGTGCAGCATCACTCCTGCGGTGACACATTCTGACAGTAAACTTGTGGCTAAGAGTGGGGAGAGCAGGACCCCCTTTTATCGCCCAGCATCCTGTTGTTTTCCCCGGAGGCCATTTCTTCATCGTGGACAGAGACTTGAGAGTCTGCACATACCGCTGTTGACAGTGCCAACGCTGGAGAATTAGACCATTCAATCAAGCCTTCTACTGACTGATAAGTTTATTCCTGCCTTCGTTTATTTCCTTAAATACCATATTACCATTTATTTGTTGCAATTATCCCCCTTATTGCTCCTCCCTGTGTTGAGTGAATATCCTTGTAAATAAACTCTTGGTCTGCCACAGATCCATGGCGACATCCTCCGTGCATGTGTGGTACTCGCAGGTACGCAGGATGCAGTGACAAGTCGGAGTCGGAGATGGAGTAAGCTCAAATTCAACCTTTATATATGGATTATATAGATAAATGGTAAGGCTGACAATAGTTTTCCACGCAGGGAAGCTAGACACTAATACACCAAATAACACAATATAAGACTACTCGGCAAGTGCCGGCAACTGTATGGCCGCAATATGGCAGACTACGAGTCCTGGAACTATAATTAACAATCAACGGAGTGTCACTTATCCTTCTCTGACATCCTGCAGAGATGTTGTCTAAGAGGTGTCCGTTCAGCATCTCAGCCATTGGGCCCAGCCGACGAGGAGTTGTCGTAGGCTTTGGGCGTTCCTACGTTCCTACTGTGGCGGCCACAGTTGTCAGCATACAGGCCGCAGCCGTGGTGTGGAGTGGGGCAGTAGTGGCCACGGGTGGCAGAGGACAGACCGCAGCCGCGGGATGGAGAGGAGCAGTGGCAGCTGCGGGTGGCAGTGTACAAGACGCGGGATGGAGCATGGCAGTGGTGGCCGCGGGTGGCAGCATACAGGCCGCAGCCGTGGGATGGAGCATGGCAGCCACCGGTGACAGATTACAAACCACAGCTGCGGGATGGAACATGGCAGTGGCAGCCGCGGTTGGCAGCATACAGGCCGCAGCCACGATGTGGAGCGGGGCAGTAGTGGCAGCAGACAGGCCGCAGCCGCGGGTCTTAGCGTCTGGGCCACAGCTGCGGTGTGGAGCAGGGCAGCGGCAGCCACGGATGTCAGCTCTGTGTCTCTCCCTCGTGTCGCTCGGTACCGTCCTCTCCCTGGATTAGGTGAGCCCCCATCCTGTCTCTCTAGAAGAAGCTGGCTCCATCCTGCTCTCCAGCGCCTCCTAGGCTCCTCCTTCCTGCTTCTTGTCTCTCTCCCCGTCAAGTGCCCCTGCTTGTCTTCTGTGCTCCTTTTATAATTGCTCCAACCCCACACTTTCTAGAAGAGTCTCTGTCGCATCCTGTAACTCCTTCCCCCGGAAACAGACCCCCTGGGAACCTAGGTGACAGCCCACTTAGTCTCAGCCTGATTATGCAGCGGGCCCTTATCCCGCAGCTCTCTCTCCTACACTCCCCCATCCTGTTTGCTCGCCAGTCCGCTGGTGGGGGTTTGGGGAAGTTTGTGTCCTTCTTTAGGTGCTGAAGTCGTTTTTGCAACAGGAACTGATCTTGTTCATATTGTTCTGGGGGTTTTCTTGCTTTAGACTGCTTGGATCGTCATGGTTCGATTGTCGTGGTGGAGTCGTCTGGGGTGGTGGAAGGTGGTTGGATGGCTGGGGCATTGGCCCTGGGGGTGTCGGCCCATATTGCCAGAGGGTCCTCTTCCTCTTCATCATCCCAAACAGCTGGAGTAGGATCTGGGGCGAGGCCTCGGGCTGCTCGGGATCTGCGCAAGGGACGATACCGGTGATCCTGGACCCATGAGGGGGCCCAGCCCACGGCTGTTCCTCATCTGGGTCCAACTCCACCTCAGTGATCCCCTTGCCTTCTTGGCCGAAGAGTAGTGAGTATGGAGTGTAGTCGGTGACTCGATGTACCCGGTTGTTGTATACCCAGACCAGCTTGGGAACATACTTGGGCCAACGGGTCTTTCGGTCTTATTCCAGGGTATGTAACATTTGGATTAGGGTCCGATTAAATTGTTCGCAGGTCCCGTTCCCCTGCGGATGATATGACGTTGGCCTTGGATTAGTCAATGCCGTACAGACGATGTAGTTCCTTCATTACTTTTCTCAGGAAGCAGGCGCACTGATCCAAGTGGATGCGTTGGGGGCAGCAATACACTTGAATAAAGTTCTTACAGATAGCGTAAGCTGCGGATTCCGCCATTTGATCTCTGTTGGGGGTCACCACTGAGAGCTTGGTAAAATGGTCCACCATGAATAGGCAGTGCTCGTACCCCTGATGGGCCAGACCTATGGTCAGGTAGTCTATCATTAATAGCTTGAGAGGTGCCGTAGTTACTATCGTTTGCATATGGGCTCTTTGCTCTAATGGTTTGGTCAGCTCACATTGGCGGCACATTCGTCAAACTTCTTCCTCTTCGGTTTGTAACCGAGGATGGTAGGCTATTCGTTGTAGCCATTGGAAAGTCTTTTGCGTCCCAAAATGAGCCCCATTTTCATGAGCTTCACGGGCAATGTCAGTTAGCTGGGCCCCCGGCACCACCACCTGCCATGCTGCTGTTGGTCCTGCGCGTGGTACCGTCTTCCGGTGCAATAGTCCATTTTTGATCACTTATTTCTCCCATTAGCGTAGCATTAGCAACATGTCTTTAGAAAGCGTCTTTCTTTGAGCATCATTGGGCAGTTGTTTCATGGCCACCCATCGACGTAGGGAGCCAATTTCCCCATCTTCCTGCTGCTGATGTATCCATTTGTCCCGGGACTGTTCTAGGATGCCCCTACTGGGTCCCGCATGGGACTGTTCTCTTGTCACCGCCATGGTTTTAAATAATAATATATTCACCGCACACTCAGAGGAATTTTAATGCCAACAAGTGTTCATTTTATTATGTACAAAACATGTGGGAGCCAAAAAAGAATATATAGCACTAGATGGAAGCGATATACATATAACGACGTTTCGTTTTGAGCCGAAACGTCGTTATATGTATATCGCTTCCATCTAGTGCTATATATTCTTTTTTGGCTCCCACATGTTTTGTACATAATAAAATGAACACTTGTTGGCATTAAAATTCCTCTGAGTGTGCGGTGAATATATTATTATTGGTAATAGGACCTATTGGCCCATTACACCTGCACCTCGTTACTTAGACTTGAGTGCACGCCATCTTTCTAGATACCGCCATGGTTTTGGCGGAGCCTGAGGAAAACGGTGTTTCTTCTTCTCCTTCTAACTCTTCATCTCGGCCTCATCCTGGGACTGTGTGTGGGATTCGGGACAAGGCGTCGGTGTGGATGTTCTCCGCCCCTCGTTTGTAAATGATTTTGCACTTAAATTTGGCCATCCTGGCAACCCAATGTTGTTCCAGGACCCCCTGTTTGGCATTTTCGAGGTGGGTTAGTGGGTTGTTGTTGGTTCGTACCACCACCTCGGAACCTGCTAGGTACTCCGCGAATCACTCCGTCATGGCCCATACCACCACAAGGAGCTCGAGCTTAAAGTAGCTGTAGTTGTCGGGATTGCGTTCAGAGTCGTGAAACGACCGGTGGTTGCCATAGGTGATCACCTTCTCTCGGCCATCCTGCATCTGAGACAACACAGCCCCTGTGCAAGCTCCCATCTGTGTGCAGGATAAACGGTTGCGAGAAATCCGCGTAGGTCAACACCGGGGCTTCAGAGAGTGTGGTCTTGAGGTCTCAGAAAGCTTCCTACTGTGGTTCATGCCATTGGACCTTCCAGCTATTGGCCCTAGATGGTGTTCCCTTTAGTAGGTCCCACAGAGCTCGTGCTCGGCGGGCGAAGTTTTTCACGAAGCGACGGTAATATCCAGCCAGCCCCAGAAAGGCCCGCACATCCTTCACCGTCTCAGGGGTAGGCCACTCCCATATCACAGTGACCGTCTCCATAGATGGTCTCACGCCCTCGGCGGAGATGACATGCCCCAGATATTTGATTTGTGTATGGAATAGGTGGCATTTCTGGGGCGTCACCTTCAATCCGTACTTTTGTAGCCGGCCGAGCACCTGGCCCAGACGATGGAAGTGGTCCTCAAACATGGCGGCGTAGATGATTATGTCGTTCAGGTATATTAGGGTGGCCTCAAAGTTTAGGTCACCCAGACACCGCTCCATTAGCCGCTGGAAGGTTTCGGGGGCGTTGGCCATTCCAAACGACATCCGATTAAATTCAAACAGCCCCATGGGCAGGATGAAGGCGGTTTTTGCACGATCATCTTCCGACATCGACACCTACCTGTATCCACTGGTCAAATTCAAGGTAGAAAAATATTTTGCCTTTCCCAGGGCCAACAGGGACTTCTTTATATGGGAAAGCGGACATGAGTCTTTGATGGTGCAGGCGTTCAGCTTCCGATAGTCCACGCAGAAACACAGCGTGCCATCCTTTTTCCGCACCAGCATGATGGGGGTTGCCCAGGGACTTTGGCTTTCCCGGATAACCCCCTTTTCGCAACATTTGGCCAAGTAGTGTCTTCACTTCTTGGTATAATTGCGGAGGAATCTGCCGATATCGTTCCCTGATAGGGGCTGTTTCTTTGGGGGGGATGTCGTGCGTGATGGCTGTGGTGCAACCGAAGTCAACTTCGTGGCTAGAGAACACCTCTCTGTAATAGCAGAGTAGGGTTTCTACCTGTTGTATTTGGGCCAGCCCTAGCCCGGAGAGTTCCGCTCGCATTTTCTCCAAAATTGCTCACCCTTCCTGCTCGGGCGGGGACCCCGTGGTCTGGATGGAGTTCACGGTTATGGCTCAGGGGTCCCTTACACTCACCACCAGCTGCAACGCTGGGGGCGGGAGCACCTCTTCCAGAGGTTTTACCAGTTTTGCGATTTAGGATGATATCTTGGTCCTCCAGATTGACACAGCGTACGAGGGCTGTCCCCTTTCTTACAGTGGCCAGGGCGCGAGCCACCAGGCGCCTGGGGGGTAGGCTCCACCTGCACACCTGCACCTCTACTCCATCCAGAGGTGCATGGGCCTGGACGGGCAGAGCGATAACTGTCTGTCCTGGGGGTAGCATGAGCTGGGGAGCCGCAGGCGCAGTCACCCTCCCCAGCACCTCCCCCTCCTGGCAGGCCTCTTGGACTCGCGCCCCCCGCACCAGCTTTTGGAAGACTTGCCCTTGGGGAGTGCGGGGGCTCCATTGTTTCAGAGTCTCTTGGGCTGATTCACTGAGGAGAAGACTGCCGAACTCCTTTAATATATTCTTGCCCAGGGAGACAGTGTGTCTATCGCCCGCATCTCCCTGGGTCAGGACCACGCCTCGTCGGCCCAATTGCATAGAGATCGGCATCCATGCTACTCCGACGACAGGGATTGGTAACTGGTTGGCGGCCAGTAGCTTTATCACGGATCTCCGCTGGGGCCTTATGGCTTCGGGGAAGTGCTGCCAGAAGTAAGTCCCTGGCATGGTTGTAACTTGCAACCCCGTATCCACCAGGCAGCGCACAGCGCGTCCTTCAAACTCTGCTCAAATCAGCGGACACCTTGCAACTAGATCTTCGGGATTTCCACCACCCTGCATTGTGGGTTCTGGCTCCGAGCGGCGTCCCCCCAGCTCAGAGCCCTCTAATTTAATGGCCGCCGGGGCAGGTACTTCCCACGCCAAGGGCGAAATGGCCCACTTCTCCACAATCAAAGCAAGCGAGGGGTCATGAAGGTCGGCCACCCCGGGGGTTACGGGGGCTCCAGATTGCTGCACTCGGCCTGGCCGGCCACTCGTGTAGCTTCGACCCCTCTCTTCACCTCGTCCAATTCACCTCTTATACTTTTCAGCTCTTGTCGCATTTCCTCCACCCACTGGGGATCACTAATGGCGTTCACAGAGGCCTCAGTGCTCTGGGCCTTCTCTACAGGGACTGTCACCTCTGCTCCCATTCTCGGGTGCGTGCCTCACTCCCTATCTCGGAGAAGGTCAAACGCGGGTTCACCCGTACCCGTTTCCGCAAGGATTGCTTGATCAGGGGGTCCCGCAGTCCGGTCACTAAGAGGTCACGTTGGGTTATATCAATGGGTCCCACGCCTACCCCATCCTTCCGCTCAGTTGCTGTGTATAGCTCCTGCAGGACATTCACGTATTGTGTGACCATCTCCCCCTCCCCCTGCATGTGGCTGAACAGCCGGGTTCTCAGTTCTCCCATATCAGTCGGGTCCCCATGGATCTCCTCCAGAATCTGTAATGGCCTGACAAAAGTGTTTCAATGTCCTGGGGGTCTGAACATCACGTAGTCCCGGGCCTTCCCGTCTAATGTCATTAGGGCCACCTCGGCCTCCAGATCAGTGGTCATCGGGTGCATCCTGAACAACCCACGCATTCGTTCCATCCAGCTCCATAGCATGGTATTACTGCCTGTGAACCTGGGCAGGTTGTTCAGCATAGCCCCTAAAGATAAGCTGGACTGGGGGCCACCCTCGCCCCCTTGGTCTGCAGCTTCCCCGCTCGTGCTCGGAGACTACATCCTGCCGACTACGCCAAATGTGGTACAGGTACACAGGATGCAGTGAGTAAGCTCAAATTCAACCTTTATATCTGGTTTATATGGATAAATGGTAAAACTGACAATAGTTTTCAGCTCAGGGAAGCTAGACACTAATACACCAAATAATATGATATAAGACTACTCGGCAAGTGCCGGCAACTGTATGGCCGACTACGAGTCCTGAAATTATAATTAACAATCAACGGAGTGTCACTTATCCTTCTCTGACGTCCTGCAGAGTTGTTGTCCAGGAGGTGTCCGTTCGGCGACCCAGCCGCTAGGCCCAGCTGACGAGGAGTTGTCGTAGGCTTTGGGCGTTCCTACGCCCAGGTGCAGAAGAGGTGCAACAGGCCCTAGGAGAGTTCCTCAGCATCGGGGTCCCTCTCAGAGGCGAGATAGTAGCAGCCGTGGACCTTGATGCATAGGCCACAGGTGCAGTCTGGAGCAGGGCAGTGGCGGCCGCGGGTGGCAGCATACAGGCTGCAACCGTGGTGTGGAGCGGGGCAGTAGCGACCGCGGGTGGCAGCGGACAGGCCGCAGCCGCGGGATGGAGTGGAGCAGTGGCAGCCGCAGGTCTCAGTGTCTGGGCCGCAGCTGAGGTGTGGAGCAGGGCAGTGGCGGCCGCGGGTCTCAGCGTCTGGGCCGCAGATGCGGTGTGGAGCGGGGCAGCGGTAGCCGCGGATGTCAGCTCCATGTCTATTTCTCGCGTCGCTCAGTACCATCCTCTCCCTGGATTAGGTGAGCCCCCGTCCTGTCTCTCTGGAAGACGCTGGCTCCCTTCTGCTCTCCAGCACCACCTAGGCTCCTCCTTCCTGCTTCTTGTCTCTCTCCCCTTCGAGTGCCCCCTGCTGGACTCCTGTGCTCCTTTTATAATTGCTCCAACCCCACACTTTCTAGAAGAGTCTCTGTCCCGTCCTGTAACTCCTTCCCCCGGAAACAGACCCCCTGGGAACCTAGGTGACAGCCCCCTTAGTTTCAGCCTGGTTATACAGCGGGCCCTTATCCCGGAGCTCTCCCTCCTACACATGTAGGCTATTACAGATGCTGCAAGGGTGGCCCGAGGATCTGCAGCTACTCAGTCTCCAGATTTTTCTCTCAGGATTTGCAATCCCTGGTAGCCCAGGACTCTGTTGTCCTGCTCTCGGCGGCATAATCCTAGGGCGAACCTTCAATAGCGCCAATCTGCCTCCAAGTACTTCTTCCTCCCTTCCCTTCCTCACACTACACTGCCCTCTCTCACTCTCCCCCCCTGTTAGAAGAGGCAGTCACCCTCAAAACTTGGTACTTGTGCTCCCCCTTCTGTTCAGCGATTAGGCTTGTGTGTGGATGCATGGTTTACTTAATGTAAGGAGCCCCATTTACTTCCAGACATTTTGGCACCTGAGACTGTGGTCCCAGATGAGGTCTAGAACTTTTGACAACAACTTATCCGAGTATGCTACTTGCCATGCCCACTTTTATATTTGCACGACCAAGGAACTGGACAAGGAATCCTTTGACCTGCTGTGCAGTATCAATCTCTCTTGGATTTCAAATAAGCCTAAGCTTTCCTGCACCAAACTCATAATAATAAAGAGCAGACAAGCGTACTGAAGTGTAAACTACAACGTAATTCAATGGATCATGTACTGGGAGTTAGTATTCCATAGGGCTGTAGTCATCAGTGACATAGGAATGACAGGATTATCCCAATCCCACACTTTGCAACCAATTAGCAGGAAGTAAGCACCTATGTAAAAATGTACAAACACATGAAGTGAGGTTAAAGAGTCTCCTTTGAGAGAGATGCGAGAGAGATGCAGTAAGCAATATCCTTTAGCCAAATTCCTGTCCAAGACCTTCAGCAGAGCAGGAAAGGAGATACTGGTAAGAAATTTCACCTGCAGCTGCTCTTGTTCATCCTGTAGATCCCCCTTTTTGGGTTGCTTTGCCAAGGGAACTGAGACTGCTGGGATATATCTGTTTATACACTACTTAATATACAATATCTGTATCTGTATTTCCAGGAAAGATCCGGTCTTCTTCACAAGTTAGTTGAAAAAAAAAAAAAGAAAATTTACATGGAAAGAGAGCAACAATTATAAAGGTTAGATGTAGATAATAATTTAAAAAATATTTCCAAAGATCCCTATAAATATGAGAAAGACATCTGAAGTGCAGTATAAAAAAGCAGTGTATAAGTCAAAACTCGGTCTCATATCAATGAGGTCTCCGCACATTCCCGAACCAATAATAATGAAACAATGCACAAGCAAAATATATATTATCAGTTTCCAAGGATAGCTATGCCTCAAAAGATTGGAAGGCATCTTGTTTCTGTGAATATGTCTTACCTAGAAAACAGCATCTTACAGAACATTGTACTAGCAGGTTTACCTTTAGTTTCTTTTAGCTGCAACACACCACGAATTTATAAAGCTGATATACAGCTGACATATAACATGCAATATAGCACAGAGCAAATTATAGATTAAAATAGATGTATGGATCATTTTCTTTATCACTGGAGAGCAGAGATGAGCAGATCGATCTGCGATGATAGCGTTCAAGTAGGATTTCCTGAAATTCACAGTTCCACATGAAATTGATTACTCTAGGAGGCAGTTCGCAAGGATAAGGAAAAAAATATGCTCAGCACCATTTCACTCACTTCTGTAGATCATACTAATGGCGTTTGGTGCAACCACGCAGGCTATTCCATAATGCCTAGCAGTAATCAGATCATTTCAATTAGCAAAGCCAATTGAGGGGGGCTATCAAGAGCCAGGGAAAGGCGCCGGCCAAGGAATTCATTTAATGCCTGTGCTATGAGCAGATAGGAGCTCAGAAGACACCGGATAGGGAAAGAAAAGGATCTAATGCAATTGTGGTGTATTACTTTATTGCTAATGTACCATAATGAAAACTGGAGTGAAAGTCTCAGTCTGTATTGTTAATTCTAATACAAAGATTTAAGTGATTTATAGGGAATTGCTATACAGTTAGGTCCATATATATTTGGACAGAGACTACATTTTTCTAATTTTGGTTCTAGACATTACCACAATGAATTTTAAACAAAACAATTCAGATGCAGTTGAAGTTCAGACTTTCAGCTTTCATTTGAGGGTATCCACATTAAAATTGGATGAAGGGTTTAAGAGCTTCAGCTCCTTAACATGTGCCACCCTGTTTTTAAAGGGACCAAAAGTAATTGGACAATTGACTCCAAGGCCATTTCATGGCCAGGTGTGGGCAATCCCTTCGATATGTCATTCTCAATTAAGCAGATAAAAGGCCTGGAGTTGATTTGAGGTGTGGTGCTTGCATTTGGAAGGTTTTGCTGTGAAGGAAACATGCGGTGGTCAGTGGTCAAAGGAGCTCTCCATGCAGGTGAAACAAGCCATCCTTAAGCTGCAAAAACAGAAAAAACCCATCCGAGAAATTGCTACAACATTACGAGTGGCAAAATCTACAGTTTGGTACATCCTGAGAAAGAAAGAAAGCATTGGTGAACTCATCAATGCAAAAACACCTGGGCGCCCACGAAAGACAACAGTGGTGGATGATCGCAGAATAATCTCCATGGTGAAGAGAAACCCCTTCACAACAGCCAACCAAGTGAACAACACTCTCCAGGAGGTAGACGTATCAATATCCAAATCTACCATAAAGAGAAGACTGCATGAAAGTAAATACAGAGGGTTCACTGCACGGTGCAAGCCACTCATAAGCATCAAGAATCAAAAGGCTAGAACGGACTTTGCTAAAAAAAATCTAAAAAAGCCAGCACAGTTCTGGACGAACATTCTTTGGACAAATGAAACCAAGATCAACCTCTACCAGAATGATGGAAAGAGAAAATTATGGCGAAGGCGTGGTACAGCTCATGATCCAAAGCATACCACATCATCTGTAAAACACGGCAGAGGCAGTGTGATGGCTTGGGTATGCATGGCTGCCAGTGGCACTCGGTCACTAGTGTTTATTGATGATGTGACACAGGACAGAAGCGTCCGAATGAATTCTGAGGTATTCAGAGCCATACTGTGTGCTCAGATCCAGCCAAATGCAGCCAAACTGATTGGTCGTCATTTCATACTACAGATGGACAATGACCCAAAACATAAAGCCAAAGCAACTAAGGAGTTTTTTTAAAGCAAAGAAGTGGAATATTCTTGAGTGGCCAAGTCAGTCACCTGATCTCAACCCAATTGAGCATGCATTTCACTTGTTAAAGACTAAACTTCAGACAGAAAGGCCCACAAACAATCAGCAACTGAAAACCACCGCAGTGAAGGCCTGGCAGAGCATCAAAAAGGAGGAAACACAGCGTCTGGTGATGCCCATGAGTTCAAGACTTCAGGCAGTCATTGCCAACAAAGGGTTTTCAACCAAGTACTAGAAATGAACATTTTATTTACAATTATTTAATCTGTCCAATTACTTTTGGTCCCTTTAAAAACAGGGTGGCACATGTTAAAGGGAATCTGTCACCCCTTTTTTGTGATATCATATAATGATATCATTCAATTGTGTGTCACATAAGGATTCTCTTAGTACTTTTGCTTCCCCCTGACCCTGCACCTTTCATGCATAAATACCTTGTTTATATCTGTTCAGATGTATGTAAACTGCCGCTGTCTGGTCCGCTGTGCGGAGCTTAATCACCTGCTCCCCCCTCCCTGTCTTGCTCTATGCATTTCTTCTTGTGTAGAGCAAGACAGGGGGGGAGCAGTTGAATAAACCCCGCCCATCGGACCCGACCGTGGCAGTTTACATACATCTGAACCGATATAAAAAAGGTATTTATGCATGAAAGGTGCGGTGTCAGGGAGAAGCAAAAGTACTAAGAAAAATCCTTATGTGACACACAATTGATTGATATCATTATATGATAGCTCAAAAAAGGGGTGACAGATTCCCTTTAAGGAGCTGAAACTCCTAAACCCTTCATCCAATTTTAATGTGGATACCCTCAAATGAAAGTTGAAAGTCGGAACTTCAACTGCATCTGAATTGTTTTGTTTAAAATTCATTGTGGTAATGTCTAGAACCAAAATTAGAAAAATGTTGTCTCTGTCCAAATATATATGGACCTAACTGTAGCTGCATAGTCACTCAGTGTAATTGTGAATTGTTTGATCTGTGGTATACTTCGGTAAAAGTATTAAACCCCTCATTGCTAATTTTTCAACTAAAGCTTTGTGTCACTGAAAGTGGGATTCCTGTACTTTGATATACGCAACACTTTTTTTTTCAAGAGAAAACTCCATAGTTCGCAAATTTAAGCTCAAGTTGCACCTCTCAAAGTGTGCACACTGGTTCAAAATAACTTTTAGACCACTGCACTGGACACGCGTGCTGTACATATGCCATTCGAATATAGTGGCCAGTTGACAGTGCTTCTTTTGGGATGTGATTCTACCTATCCTATTAAAGGGAATCTGTCACCCCATTGTTTGAGTATCAGCTGCCGGTACCGCCATCAGGGGGAGGGGGCTATCTACAGCATTCTGTAATGCTGTAGATAAGTGTGGCGCCCCCAGGAGTATGGTCGCCACAGTGGCATTGCCTTCCTCCTAGGGAGAGTGATGTCACGCCTGGAAGCAATGAAGGGTCTCTCTGGCAGTTAATCACTGCATGCAACACAGTTCCCACTCCGGGTCAGCAGAGGGAGCTCTGAACCCAGAACTGAGGGGAGGAGCTGTCTCTGGGGGCCAGGAAGGAGTTGAGCAGTTAGTGTGAGGAGGGCGTCGTGTGCAGACGTGGAGGAGAAGAGCTGGGGAGACTGAGGAAAGTGGAGAGCTCAGTCTCAGTGATAGCGCATGATCTGGAGCCTGGTCTCCAAGGGTGTATGGATACTAATGGTCCTGCACCAGAAACCAGAGTAATAGGAAGCTGTAAATGCCCTATTCCCACATAATCCTTGGAGGCACAACAGCGATGGGTGAGCCAAGAGAGATAAAAGGCTACAGCTGTCTGCCATGCGAGTGGAGTGTGGATAACATCAGAAAGGAAGAACTCCAGTGTAACTCAGTACTGGGAGTACTGCATAGAGAGTGCTAGTAAGGAGACTGCACAACCCATCTGCCAGAGTGATTCCTGATTTGCTTCCAGGCTAACCAGCTCCTGTGCCATCTGTACTCAGGACCCTGGACTGCATTTGCCAAGTAAAGGTAAAGAAACTGCAACCAATTGTGTCCTTGCCTTCTTGCTGCAACCTCCCCGGCACTGCTACATCTCTGTGCCTGACACTGCACCTTCCTTCCCAACACCCACCTACGCTGTACTGGGACTACAGCCCTGCCTGTGGAGGGCTATAACATCATTACTGCCCTACACCATCTGTCCCAGAGGATCTGTCTGCAGCGTCGGCTTAACATTTGCCGAACACCACAGGTGGCATCACGAATCATCTATTCATAAACTTTATTCCATCACTTCACTCCCTTACATGGACGCCCAGGGCCACGGACCGGGTCACAGCTACTGTGACACTTCCCTGTGAAATACTGGCCCGGTACCAAGTACCCCACTGCCCTGGCGGGCGATCCATTTGCCCCCGATGTAACCTGAAAGATAAGAAAAACAAGTTATATTATACTCACCCGGGGTGGTCCGGGTCCGGTCTGGGTCTGATGAATGTCGCGGTCCGGCGCCTCCCATCTTCTAATGGTGACATCCTCTTCTTTGCTGCCTGTTGTGGCTCCTGGGCAGGCGCACTGCTCAGCCCTGTTGAGGGCAGAGCAGAAAACTGCCGTGCACAGGCGCCGGACCTCTCCCGCCGCCACGAGAGGCAGCAAAGAAGATGACGTCACCGTTAGACGATGGGAGGCGCCGGACCAGACCACGACACTCATCGGACCAAAACCGGACCAAAACCGGACCCGGACCACTGGGAATCTTGGGCATGCGCAGTAGTTCTCTGCGGCTCTCCCTCAAATCCCACAGCAATTAGTGATGAGCTGATAATTCCTATGACACTGCACAGTAGGAAAGAGGTGGAGGGATTTGAGGGAGAGCCACAGAGAACTACTGCGCATGCCCAAGATTCCCAGCCCCGCAGTGTGAATAAATCAGAAGAGACTGCGGGGCGGGATCTCGGGCCATGCATCCACGCAGGTGCGATAAGGAAGACATCATGTGATGTCACTGGACGGGCAGCGCTAACTGCACATGCCCAAGAAAAAAAGATTACAGCGCAGGCGCCAGGAAAATAAATGAAAGCTGAGGAGGCAGTGCCCACAAGAAAGGAGGAAATGACTGATGGATGTGAGGTGTCTGTGTCCGGGGGGAAAGACCTGCTACCCGGACAAACTACAGGTATGACGGACAAATTATAAATACGATTCTTTCAGGGGTGGAAAGGCAGCCAAATAGAAGAGCCACCTTGACTGAATGCAGCACTAGTGCTGCACAAGGTGGCCTCTTTTAGTTAAAAACGCCTTGAGGGGTGACAGGTTCCCTTTAATTGTCTTCTTAGATATTATACATCCCATGACTAGAGATGAGCGACTTTGCATTTTTTCGGGTCGAGTCAGGTTTCATGAAACCCGACTTTCGCAAAAGTCGGGTCGAACGCAATCAGCCGATTATCGTGAAAAGTCGAAGGCCGACTGAAACACGAAACCCAATGCAAATCAATGGGGAAGAAAAGTCGGCAGTGAGTGGAGGACAGGAAACACACCTGCAGTGCCCATTTTAATGCCAAAAACATCAATTCTTATTACTTAAGCTTGTCAACCTTAATTTACTTTATAATAATAGTTAGGCATTGAAAACTGGGGGTTATTTGGCTAAAGTTGTGGGGGGGTAGGGCTGGCTCCAGATTTTTGTGGGCCCAGGGCCAAAGAGTGTCACTGGGCTCCTTTAACACATGCCACAATTCATGGTCCTCTGATATGGCAGAGAAATAGCGGTATAGTACAATGAAAAATTCTTCAATTCTTACATCACATGACTGATATCCATTTTAAATTCTCCAATAGCTCCAAAAACGGACAGTATATTACTCCATACAGTATTATGACCATCGCATTGTGCGCCAAACAGAGTAATGAGGCCCATATATTTCTCCATACAGAATCATTGGTCACATATAATGTTCGATACAGTATATGATGAGCTCCACATTATGCTACAGTATATGTTGTTCCCCATGGATGAAGCTCCACTGTCTTATGGGCCCAAATAATGCTCCATATATAATGGGCCCCATTTCTAATGCTCCAGTGTATAATGGGCCCTGTAAATGCTGCTCCAGTGTTTGATGTCCCCCATTTGGAAAGCTCCAGCATATGATGGGCCTCACGGATGATGCTCTAGTGTACGATTGGTCCAAATAATGCTCCATATATAATCTGCCCCATTTACAATGCTCCAGTATATGATGGGCCCCATGTATGATGCTCCAGTGTCTTATGGGCCCAAATAATGCTCCATATATAATGGGCCCCATTTCGAATGCTCAAGTGTATAATGGGCCCTGTAAATGCTGCTCCAATGTCTGATGTCCACCTTTGGAATGCTCCAGTGTATGGTCGGCCCCATATATAATTATCCAGAGTATAGTGCTCCCCAAAAATTGCTCCCAACCTTTAAAACAATTAAATAAGTCTCCTCGCTAGGGAATCCCTGTACTCTGGACTACTTGTCATCCCCATCTTCCATCTCTCTGCACTTGGACTGTTTAGGCAGAGGGCGTACAGACGTGATGTCATCACGCTCTATGACCAGAATGTCACTGTCAGGAAACACAGAAGACGTCACAGTGGAGGGGCAGGGAGAGGTAAGTATTTCAACTTTGCAAGTGCTGTGATCCTGAGCAAGCAGGGGGGCCCACTCGTTGGGGACGGCACTGGAACAGGTCCCCTCATAGTACAGCGGTGTGTCTGACGGCGTGCCTCCCACCGGCAGAGACACTTTTGTGTACTATGAGGGGCCCTGTGCCAGTGCTGTAGCCCATGAGTATGCCCCCCACCTGCTCAAGGAACCTGCACTTTCATCTGCACCTTCCTCTTTGTCACCGTGTAAGGTGGTATAGTATGCGGGAAGGGGAATCTGAGTTTCATCATGGTCAGATTCTGGCTGTGTAGAGTGCGAGGGGAATGTAGTGGTCTGGGCAATGTACCAGCAGAATCATGTAGCAGTGGCTGGGCATCAGTGCACTTGTGGCGCCCCCAGGAGTATGGTCGCCACAGTGGCATTACCTTCCTCATAGGGAGTGTGATGTCATGCTTGGGAGCAACGAAGGATCTCTCTAGCAGTTAAACCAACACACAACACAGTTCCCACTACAGGCCAGCAGGGAGAGCTCTGAACCTGACTGCTGAGGAGTTGCTCTCTGTGGTCATGAGGAGGGAAGTTAGGGCAGTCTGTGAAGGGAAGGGGAAGTGTGTGGACGTGAGAAGGGGAGCTGGAGGATGAGCAGAGTTAAGGCTCTTTCCTAGAAGGAGCGCATGGTCCGGATTCCGGTCTCTGAGTTTGTGGGGACACTGACGGTCCTGCAGCAGAAACCGGAGGAAGTAGCAGCTGTAAATGCTCTGTTCCCAACTAAGGCTTGGAGACCCCAGCAGCGACGTGTGTTAGCCAGAAGGAAAAGGCTACGGCTGCCTGCCATATGAGAAAGTTCCAAAAGAGAGTCAACAGGGGGAACTTCAGTGAACTCAGCACTGCGAGTACCTCAGATAAGTGCTAGAATGGAGGCCACACTACCTATCTGCAAAGAGAGAATTCCTAATTTGCTTCCAGGCTGACCAACTCCTCCATCTGTACTCTGGGTCCTGGACGGCACTTACCAAGTACAGGTAAAGGAACTGCACGACTGTGTCTGTCATCTTTCTCCTGCGCCTGGCGCACGACTCTGCTACATCCTGCACTGCCCACCATCTACCAACTCTTTCATCTGCCCTGCGACTATGGCCCTACCTGTGCAGGGCTTCAACATCTTAGCTGCACCACAACATCTGTCCCAGAGAAGCGACACTGCAGCGTGGGTCAATATGATCAGAAACCACAGGTGGCGTCACGTATCATTCACCTATAAACGTTATTCACCCCTTTGCATGGACGCCCAGGCCCACGGACCGGGTCACCACCACCGTGACACATCCCTCTGAGACACCGGCCTGGTACTGATTAACCCCACTGCCCTGACTGGCGACCCACACTCTATGTCAGATTCATCTTGGACTGGGGAATTCACGATTTGACTTGATAACCCAGGCATGGTATGTGAGAAAGAGCTACATGGACTAATGTGAAGTGTCACCTGCTGCATCATTCACTTTTGGTGGGGGTGAAGGACACAAGGAAAGGGGTTCTTCCTGACCAGGAGCCAGCACTTGACGACTCAGTGCTTGCTTTTTTTGAAACTTCAGAAGAGGAAGGCATATTAGCTGGAGTCTGTTTTGGCAATGTAAGCCAAAACCAGTTCCTGATGCTCCGGCTTTAAAAGCGGTTAACCTACTCCCAGAAAAGGTAGCTTTCCAGGCCTTCCGGAGTCAGACCACTTCGCAGGCTCAACACCTCCTGCCTTAGCTGCTATTGTGCTTTTGCCACTACCAGCAGATGCACCACCACCATCAGTACCAGCTGGCCCCCCCACGCCCACGTCCACGGCCTCTTCCACCATACTTCCAAATTTTGGAGAAAATGTACAAAAAATAACATCAGATATATGGTACTGTATCAGAAGTGTACAGCTGTATACAGTCAAAGGATAATTGTAAATCTCCGTATATATTTCACGAGTCACACAGAGATGCTCACAGGCTCAGTATGGATTAGACAATAATATAAAAAGTAGAAAAATGGTACAGTATCATCAGATAGCAGGTATATATAGTATAGTTTAAACATTCTAAATCTCTGTATATATTTCAGGAGGCAGGCACAGGCGCTCTCAGGCTCAGTATGGATTACAACACAATATAAAAAGCCGTAAAATGGTAATGGATCTGAAGCGTACAGCTGTATACAGTGTATGGATCATTGTCAATCTCAGTATTTCTTTCCAGAGTCAGAAACAGACTCTCACTTGGTCAGTTTGGATTAGACCAGAATATAAAAAGCAGTAAATGGGTAATGTATCACAAGCGTAGAGCTGTATACAGTGTTGGGGTAATTTTTAAATCTACATATAAATTGCAGGAGTAACCCACAGACTCTCATACGCGCAGGATGGATCACACCACAATATAAAAAGAAGAACTGCAAGAAATAATCACACATATTGGCCAATGTTCCAGGTGTCAATGATACACTTAGAGTGGTGGGTGGAGGAGGACTTTCATGCCGAAAGGGTACAGTATCACCAGATACCAGGTATATATAGCATTGTTTAAACATTAAAAATGTACGTCTATATATCAGGAGTAGTGTTGAGCCACCCCGCTAGTGTTCGAGTTCGGTTCGTCGAACAGGAGACAAGTTCGTCGAATGTTCGTCGAACGTTCGACGAACACCGTCGAACTCCATTGAAAACAATGGCAGGCAAACACAAACACATACAAACACATACAAAGCACATACAAAACACCTTAAAAGGTGTCCCAAAGCAGACAAAATGCTCAGAAGACACAAATAACATATGGAAAAGGGCAACTACATATAGAAAAGAGGTGGAAGAGTGAAAGGAGGAGGAGACACAGATATAGACATGTCATTCCCTTATAAAGTCAAGAAAGGCTGGAATAAAAATCTAAAATAAAAAAAATTCTAAAATCGAAGATTATCATATACCGTCGGACTTCCCACCATAAATTATGCCAACTGCCGATCAGGCGGGGTTATTTCCACGACCCTCCGAACAGCGTCCATGAAGGCAAAGTGTTTGGTTTCCGGGGGCAGTATGGTTGCAAAGCTGAACCTTAAAGGAATGTCCAGAAAGGCCCCACCAGGAGTGGAGGCTGCGGCTTAATTGGACTCCACACGGGCAACCTCAACCATGCCAGCCATGGAAAGGATGGACAGATTGCAAGCTTTGTCGATTCTGTGGGTGGTGGTGCATGGCCGTTTTTAGTTGTGCTAGCGATTTGTCAGCTTAATTCTGTTAACGAATGAGACTCCGGCATGCCCCTGTGGTCCGCGTCCAGCTTACTAGAGGGACACGCGAGGCTCTGGCACGCGAGATCGAGCAATAACAGGTCTGTCATGCCCTTACACATCCGGTGCTGCACGCGCGCTACACTGAAAGGAACAGCATGTGTCGCTTACAGGTGCGGATAACCCGCTGAACCCCGTTAGTGATGGTATCTGGGATTCCAATTCTTCCCCACGAATAAGGATTTCCCAGTAAGTGCAGGTCAACCCGAATTCCGGAGTTAGGCCTAACCGGCATTCCAGAAGGAATGTGAAAAAATTAAGTGTCCAAACCACAGATGCTGTAGCTTGCTTAACAGCTGGGCTCCTCTGCTGAGTAGCACACAGTTCTTACATAAACAGGTGGCATAGCTTGGTTCACGGGTGGGCAACTCTGCTGAGTAGCAGACAGTGCTTACATAAACAGGCGGCATAGCTAGGTTCACGGGTGGGTTCCTCTGCTGAGCAGTAGACACAGTTACTAGGCCCAAAGTATTAACTGGGCTAAATGCAGTCAAAAACTGGTTCTTTCATAAACAGGTGGCATAGCTAGGTTCAAGGGTGGGCTCCTCTGCTGAGTAGCAGACAGTGCTACAAGGCCCAAAAGGATTTTCTGGACAAGATGCGATAAAAAATTATTAGAAGCACACACGGTGTAGCTCCTTGACAGGTGTACTACACCGCTGGCTACCAGACACCACTACTATGCCATGAAACTCTCTATTAACATTGAAAACCATTATTAATGTGAAAATAAAGTTATGCTTTTGGTGAACGAACCGTTCACAAACAGAACCTCGAACAGTCGAATTTTAAGCAAAGTGTTCGAGTTCGACGTATGGCTCGAACACCGCCAAAAACAGCTCGAATTTGAACTTGGCGAACAGTTTGACTCAAACAACGCTCATCTCTAATCAGGAGGCAGACTCAGACGGTCTCAGGCCCAGTATGGATTTGACAAGATTGTAGAAAGTTGAGAAAGGGTACAGTATCACCGGATACCAGGTATATATAGCATAGTTTACACATTAAAAATCTATGTCTATATATCAGAAGGCAGACTCAGATGGTCTCAGGCCCAGTATGGATTCGACAAGATTATAGAAAGTTGAGAAAGGGTACAGTATCACCGGATAACAGGTATATATAGCATAGGTTAAACATTAAAAATCTCCGTGTATATTTCCGGAGTCCGACAAAGAAACTCACAGACTCAGTATGGATTAGACAAGAATATAAAAAGTAGAAAAATGGTATTGTATTCGAAGCGTACACCAGTATACACTGTTGGGGTATTTTTCAATCTTCATATATATTTCAGTCTCAGTAAGACAGTCCAGTCTCTCTGCAAGAGGAAACGAGATGGATAAAAGTACAGACGGAAAGTCGAGTGATTGCAGAAATTTTGGAATTACTAATCACGGCAAAAACTCCCGGGAGAATTCTCAGAGGCGATGCTGACCCTCAATTACTTTGTCTGTGGAGACAGCAAAAACAGTTCTTTGTGAAGAAAGGGTTGATGTATCGCAGTACCGTGGATCCGATCACCGTTACTCATTTCCATCAAATTGTGATCACAGGGAGAGATGTAGACATGGTCCTCACTGCCTATCATGATCTGTCAGGTAACTTTGGAGTGCAAAAGACAGAAGCCACAGGCCGTAGGTGATTCTATTGGATTGGCATGAGAGGACACATTTAAAAATGTGGGCAGGAATGTCACACGTCTGTGAGTAGGAAAACTGTGAAAGCTGATGATAAACCACCACTGCATCTCATTGTGAGTCGACATCCATAACAAATGGAAGCCATTAATCATCTGAAGATAGAGCCCAGCAGGACAGGGCATAGCTACGTCTTAACCATCATCTATCAGTTCACCAAATTTGTAGTGGCAGTCCCAGTGAAGAATTTAACAGCCCAGACTACACAGCGGTGGAGCAGGGAAAGGTAAGTATTGCAAGTGCTGGGGCACTGAGCAAGCAGGGGGGACCCACTAGTCTTAGTGCTTAAACCAATGGATTTTGTCACCTTCACTCCACTTCACTATTTATGTTGATTGTATCCACATGGAATGTCACATTTTGAATGTGGATTTTGGAGGGTGTTCATTTATTCTCTGTGTCTTTTTGCCTGCTCGTTATGTGTCAACTTTTATACATACACTCGTTCAGTCCAACACCCACCTCTGGACAGGGTGCTTTTTGTATCCGGTGATGATGACTATGCTATCTCATTCTAATCTATTTTAGGCCTTTTTTGTCTTGTCTCCACAATGCTTTTTTCAATAAATTATGCTGCTTTATTGTAGTTTTGGACTCTGTTTCTCTCTTTTTTTCATGATTCTGAATAAGGCAGAGCGTTAGGCAGGGAAGAACAAAAAAACTGCTTCTGCTGTTAGCGATTTCCACTGTACAACACAACAGTTTGTGTGCAGTGACAGGGGAGGCTATATTTTTTGTGCATCAGCTCTGTTGGATATTGGGCAGCCTTATAAGGATCCCTGATAGCTGCATTGCTGTTTGCACACTGCTGTGCAAACTGCTTTTTTAAAAGCAAAAATACTTTTCTTCCTCTTTTCTGCAGTTACCAAGCATTCATTTTTCCACACTTTTGTGTGCAGCAGTCCTGCTTATTAGGCTGCCTGCTGCCATACTTGCAATGAGAGCATCATTGTCAGCCTCCTAAAATCTCTAGGGAGATTCAAATTCTCCACAATACTATATACACCTTGTACTTTGTCATACACCAGCCAATTTCAGCCTGTTAAATTGAGGTGTAATCTATATTGGGCCTGAGATAATAGTTCAGCCTCCTAAAATCTCTAGGGAGATTCAAATTCTCCCCAATGCTATATATACCTTGTACTTTGTCATACACCAGTCAATTTCAGCCTGTTAAATTGAGGTGTAATCTATAGTGGGCCTGAGATAATAGTTCAGCATCCTAAAATCTCTAGGGAGCTTCAAATTCTCCCCAATACTGTATACACCTTGTACCTTGTTTTACAGTACCATATAGCTGGTGGTATTTTGGGTACATTTTTCCAAAAATGAGGAAGTATGGTGTAAGAGGCCATGGAAGTGGGCGGTAGTTGCCAGCTGATACTGATGGTGGTGGGGGTGGTGGTGCATTTGCTGGTAGTGGCAAAAGCACAATAGCACCTAAGGCAGGAGGTGTTGAGCCTGCGTCATTGTCTGGCTCCACAAGACCTCGAAGGCTCCCTTTTCTGGGAGTAGGTAAACCGCTTTTAAAGCCGGAGCTTCAGGAACAAGTTTTGGCTTACATTGCTGACTGCTGACACAGCCTCCAGCTCTATCGACTCCTCTTCTGAAGTTTCAAAAAATAAAAGCACTGAGTCGTCAGTGGAGGCTCCTGGTCAGGAACAACGCCATTCCTTGTGTCCTTCACCCCTACCAAAAGTGAAGGATGCAGCAGGCCACACTACAGATTACTCCATGGAGCTGTTTTCACATACCATGCCTGGGTTATCAAGTCAAATCGTGAATTCCCCAGTCCAAGATGAATCGGACATGGAGTGCACTGATGCACAGCCACTGCTAGATTTTTCTGCTGGTACATTCACTCAGAGCACTACATTGTCCTCGCAGTGTACTGAGCCAGAATCTGACCCTCATGAAACTCAAGTGTCCCTTCCCGCATACTATATCACCTTACACGGTGACACAGAGGAAGGTGCACATGACATTGAAGAGGAGGTGATGGATGACCCAGTTGTTGACCCAGATTGGCATCCATTGGGGGAAGAGGGTGCCACTGCCAATAGCTCAGAAGAGGAGGAGGAGCATCCACAGCAGGCATCGACATCGCAACTTCTGTTATCTGGCAGGCCCGGAGCAGTCCAAAAACAGGTTACAAAAACCCAAAGAGTTGCAGGACAGCTTGGCCAGAAGGTCAAATTAGCACAGCGTGCAAGGCCTCAAAATGTCTTCCATAGTAGGAAGAGTGCAGTGTGGCACTTTTTTGAACAAAATCCTAATGATCAGGCAAAGGTTGTCTGTAAGAAGTGCGCAAAGACCTTTAGCCGAGGGAAAAATCTGAGAAATTTGAATACCATTTGCATGCTTAGACATTTAACCACCATGCACTTGCAAGCATGGACGGACTACCAAACCTCACGTACCACATGTGCACCTGCTCCAAATGAAGGTAGTCAGCAACGCTACATCGCTTCCCCCACTGTAAGCCCACCAGTTAGCACACCACTAGCAGCAAATGCTGAGGTGTCGTCGCAAGGCCAAAGCAGTCAGGGAATCACAATGTTATTGCTACGAAAGACTGAATCTAGGCCATCAGCAAGACCACCAACACCGTCACCATCACCAACCCTCTCTCAGTCAGCCATGTCCTCCGCTAGTTCCACCATATGCAGCTCTCAAGTCCATCTCAAAGTACTCATCCTCTCATCTCCGTACACAGTGTTTGAACACCCACATTGCCAAACTAATCTCGTTAGAGATGATGCCCTATCGGTTGGTTGAAAGCGAAGCTTTCCACGAGGTCATGGCCTATGCAGTACCACACTATGACCTACCCAGTCAGCACTTCTTTTCTCAAAATGCCGTCCCAGCCCTCCACCTGCATGTGAAAGACCGCATTGTCCATGCACTCAAGCAATCAGTGAGTGGAAAGGTGCACCTCACAACAGATGCATGGTCCAGTAGGCATGGCCAGGGCCATTACGTGTCCTTCACAGCGCACTTGGTTAATGTGGTGGATGCAGGGTCCACAGGGGACAGCGGCGGTGGGACAGTGCTGCCTAGCCCACAGTATAGGAAACAGTTGGCTGTAGGTGTTTGACCCTCCTCCTCCTCCAGAAGCGAAAGCTCGTCCACAGAGCGCAGTCACATGAGCACTCCATCTGCAGCTGCCAGTGTTGCAAACGAGATGTCCCACTATCGAACAGCTAGGGAAAGCGTCAGCAAGCTGTGTTGAAGATGATGCGTTTGGGTGACAACAGACACAGCGTGGAGGTACTAGCCGACTGCTTGCAGCGACAAACTGAGTAATGGCTGGGCAGTCTACATCTTGAGGCAGGCAAGGTAGTCAGTGATAACGGCTGGAATTTTATGGCAGCCATAGCCCTTTCAAAACTCAGACACTTACCTTGCCTGGCTCACACCTTCAACCTGGTGGTGCAGTGCTTCCTCAAAAATTATCCAGAGTTAACAGCCCTGCTCCATAAGGTGCTAAGACTGTGCTCGCACATCCGCCAGTCGCCCGTACACTCCAGTCGTATGCAGAAGCTGCAGCGATTGCTCGACCTTCCCAAGCACTGCCTAATTATCGACGTTGCAACAAGGTGGAACTCCACCCTGCACATGGTTCAGAGGCTGTGCGAGCAGAGGCAGGCTGTAATGCATTTGTGGGAGGATACACGGGCAGGCAGTTTGAGGGCAGACATGGAGTTGTCTGGTGTGCAGTGGTCAAAGCTGAAAGACCTCTGTAAAGTCCTTCAGTGTTTTGAGGAGTGCACACAGCTGGTAAGCGCAGATGACGCCATCATAAGCATGAGCATCCCACTTATGCGTCTGCTCATGCAAACTTTGACGCACTTTAAGGAGCAGGCGTCTGCAGCCGAGGAGGAAGAGGAGGAGGGAAGCCTTGATAACAGTCAGCCATTGTCTGCTCAGGGAACTCTCCTGGACGAGTTGGAGGAAGAAGAGGAAGAGGAGGAGGATGATGGGGATGATTATTTAGGGGAGGAGGATGCTTCTCAGGGGGCAAGAGAAAATGTTGGCGTGGAAAGGTCAGGTATAGGGTTTGTGCGTGACTGGAGGGATGTGGATTTGCCAGAAAGTGCTCCTTCAACCAGCACTCGCAGTGCATCATTGACACCTGGAACATTGGCCCACATGTCAGATTATGCCTTGCAGATCCTAAAAAGGGACCCCCGCATTGCCAAAATGATGAACGATGACAACTACTGGTTGGCCAGCATCCTGGATCCACGCTATAAAGGCAAATTCCAAAACATCATGCCATAGGAGAACCTAGATCTAATATTGGCTACCAAACAAGCAACTCTGGTAAACCGTTTGTTTGAGGCATTCACAGCACACAGCAGCGCTGATGGTTCTCCCACGAGCCATAGGGGCAACATGGAAGAGGTGTTCGTGGTGCACACATCCGAAGTGGCGTTGGAGACAAGGGTTTCATGACCATGTTGTGGACTGATCTTTCAAGTACCACTCACACGACTGGTAATACTGCATTGATTAAAAGTGACAGAAGACAGCAGTTGTCAACTATGGTTACAAACTATTTCTCCTCCCATATTGATGTTCTCCCTCACAGGTCATTCCCATTTGACTATTGGGCCGCTAAAGTGGACACCTGGCCTGAATTGGCACAATATGCCTTACAGGAGCTCGCTTGCCCTGCTGCTAGTGTGCTATCCGAAAGAGTCTTCAGTGCTGCTGGATCAATCCTGACAGAAAAAAGGACCCGTCTGTCAACCCAAAATGATGATGATATAACCTTGATTAAAATGAACCATGCATAGGTTTCAAAGGATTTTGTCCCACCTTCCCCTGATGAAACATAGGTTGCCAGAAAAATGGCTCGCTTTTGTCCTCCTCTTCCTCGGACTTCTCCAATTCTTCCATTTGCAGCTGCTGAATGTCCAACATCAACATATGCCATTTTTTCAACCTCCCTAACTGGGCTGCCTCCCCCCACAGGGCCGGGGTCACTACCTGGCGCACACACCCGTGCGAGTGCCGTTGCCTTGGACACGTGGGTGGGCCCATTCTTGGGCGACGGCACTGGCAAAGGGTCCCTCATAGTACAATCAAGTGTCTCTGGTGGTGGGGGTGCACCCGAAGAAGCGGTTATACCGCGAAACGTGTGTCGGGGCTCTCCTGCACCGTGGCGGGTTGGAAACTGCAATGATGGGTATGTTTTACATAGTGTGAATATCTTGGGCTTAGTGCTTAAACCAATGGATTTTGTCCCCTTTACTCCACTTCACTATTTATGTTGATTGTATCCACATGGAATGTCACATTTTGAATGTGGATTTTGGAGGGTGTTCATTTTTTCTCTGTGTCTTTTTGCCTGCTCGTTATGTGTCAACTTTTATACATACCCTCGTTCAGTCCAACACCCACCTATGTACAGGGTGCTTTTTGTATCCGGTGATGATGACTATGCTATCTCATTCTAATCTATTTTAGGCCTTTTTTGTCTTGTCTCCACAATGCTTTTTTCAATAAATTATATTGCTTTATTGTAGCTTTGGACTCAGTTTCTCTCTTTTTCATGGTATTTTTGAGTCGTTCCTACATCTCCATCTACATTTGGGGCTTCTTTGTGCACTTGCACAGCATGCATTGAAAATGTACTTTGAGGGTTTTTTCTTTTTCTTCGTCTTATTCAGAATCAGCAGCTGCAACCTCTCCCTAATGCTAATATCGGCAGAAGTAAGATGGCGGTCGGCGTGCACGCCCTTTTATAGCCCCTGTGACGCCACACAAAGCAAGCCAATCACTTGCATGCCCTTCTCAAAGATGGTGATGACCGATGCCCATGTCATCGCGTTGCTCACAGTGTGTGTCCTCCATCATTGGCTGAAAAAGGGCGCTAGAAGCATCATTTGAAACGCGACTTTGGCGCTCTGGTCGCCGACCTCGTGGCCGACCTCACGCTATCGTCGGTTTTCGTTTCATGAAACCCGACTTCAGCGAAAGTCGGCGACTTATGAATTTGACCGACCCGTTTCGCTCAACTCTACTTAAGAATTCAAAGGTGTGGTGCTTACTAATTTAGCAGAAGACCATTCCTAAATTTATTTTTGACTTAGTCTAATCTTTATATTTTTCAACTTTGCAGGTGATATCATGGCCTCATCATGAAGAGAGTCTTTGAATAATCACGATGCTTTTGCTATGTTTGTGGGGAGTATACATTGAGGGAACAAAGAAAATCCATTTCTAATTTTGTGAAAAGGGCAAATCTAAGCTATTTCAAAGTAAAACTACGAACCAAGGTAAGACATAGGCTCAACACATTTTAAAACTTGTATTGAGCACATTCGACAGTGGACAAACAGAATGAGAAAATGTCTGAAATTTGGCATATCTATGATCTGTAGGGAACAGAGGAATCACAGTGATTATTGTTGCTGCTGTGTGGTTAAGATAAAGAGCATTAACAGACATAATTGGAGTAAATGGATGTATCCTTTCCTAGAGTCACCAAAATGACCTGTTTTACACTCAGATGAAATACAAGTTTCATCATTCAATAAACTCGAACAGCTCCCTGAAGATGAATCCTGTTCTTCACCTACAGTATAAACAGTAATCATGATGACAGTGATTTTGAAGCAACTACACCAGTGCCACAAGTTTTAATCAGCAGATCAATGACCTCGGTAGAGAGCTAAACCTTAAAAAAAAAAATCAGTAGAATTGTTGGCATCTAGAGGTAGCAGAGAGGAAATTATTACATCTGGAAACCAAAATAAAACACTATTGCAATAAAGAAAGCTGTTTACTTCCATTCTTCTAGGAGGACAGTGATCTTGTTTATTGCAACAATGTTAAAGGCTTCTTGATAAAAATGGGCATTCACAAAAATGAGCAAGCGAATGGCAGCTGTTTATGGACAGTTCCAAGCGAAGCCTAACATGTGTGCCTTTACACAATGGAAACAAATATGGATCAATCCCAATAAGTCACTCAACTAAGATGACTGAAGAGCAAAACACAATTGCTCTGATCCTGCAGAAAATATCATACCACGATCACCCATGGCCAATCTGTGTGTATCTAACAATTGTGAATATACTCCTGAAACAACAGAGTGGATAAACTAAGTATACCAGGAGATCAAGAAAGCAGCACTGGGTGAGAAAACACCTGAGAGAACACATGGTAGCTGGAGAAATTAAAGGGAATCTGTCACCCCTTTTTTTGAATATGAGCTGCCGGCACCGCCATCAGGTGCTTATCTACAGCATTCTGTAATGCTGTAGATAAGCCCCCGATGTAACCTGCAAGATAAGAAATAAGAATTAGATTATACTCACCAAGGGGTGGTCCGGGTCTGGTTCGGGTCCGGAGGGAGTTGTGGTCCGGTCCGGCGCCTCCCATCTTGCAGTGATGACATCCTCTTCATTCCTGCCCGTCGCGGCTCCGGCGCCGGCGCACTGCAGGACTCTGCTCTGCCCACAACAGGGCAGAGCAGTGTGCCTGCGCAGGAGCCACGACAGGAAGGAAAGAAGAGGACGGCATCGTATGAAGATGGGAGGCGCCGGACAGGACGGCGACACCCATCAGACCGGATTGGACGCCTGGGTGAGTATAATCTAACTCTTTTTTCTTATCTTTCAGGTTACATCGGGGGCTTATCTACAGAATGCAGTAGATAAGCCCCTTATGTTGGTGCCGGCAGCTCATATTCGAAAAAAGGGGTGACAGATTCCCTTTAATGGAATTGCTGAACCATTGGTTGATATAAATAAGATCATTTTTCCACCACTGAACATGAAATTAGGATTACTGAAATAGTTTGTAAAGGCTCTAAACAAAAAGGGAAGATGCTTCAACTGTATCTGTAGAATATTTCCAGCGCTGACCATGGAGAAGCTAAAGGCAGGGATTTTTGAGGAATCAGAAGAAAGATCCACGTGTCAAAGATTCATTGAATGATGGCAATTCAGATACATGGTCTTCTTTCACTATGATTGTAAAGAATTTTCTTGGGAACTATAGAGCAGATAATCACACTGAACAAGCAAACAGAATTCTGTATTCTTTCCTTCATTTTCTCTGTACAATGAATATCAACGTGCATTATCTCCACAGCCAATTGGCTCGTTTCCCAGAAAACCTTGGTGACCTAAGTGAAGAGCAAGGTGAAATATTCCACCAAGATTTAAGAACTATAGAACAAAGATACCAAGGAGACCGAAATACCCACATGATGAACAGTGTATCAATGACAACTTTTTATGCATGTTTAATTCTTATTCTGTGATAAAAAAACCCCCAGAAAACTGAGCCGAAGTATGACTTGCAAACATGCATGATGTAGAGGCATGTTCACACTGGCCATAGAATCAAGCAAAACCAAACAAAAGACAAAGTGTGCATATACCCTAATGAAAATAAATAAGTAAAAAAGCAAGTACATTAAATAATCAACATAGGATATTTAGTAAACACTGTTTTTTTTTCACCTTATTCTGTGATGTAAATTCTTCATAAATAAAATAAATGTACGTGTATGAATTTGTTTTAATAACCAAGAATGCAAAAATAATAATAATTTTTACTAGACATACTGTAATTCCTAGTTTTCGATCAGCCGCATGCATATAGGATATATTACATATAATTAACGAGAGCTGTTGGAAGAAAAATAAGAACAGATTTAGAATCAACGACAAAAAATGACCTAAAAACAGCTTAAATATCTCAGGCAGTAATTTTCTTGCTGCCCAGTAGATGACTCACTGTGAATTATTTACTTTGGTCAGCTAAGCAGACATTTAATAGGACTACTGGTATAGTCATTTTGACTACTTGCACTTTTTATTTCTCTTCTGTGACTACATTTTTCGGAATTCCGGCTTGAGACTCGGTGACTTTTCCTCAAATAGGATGTGAAAAAGGATTTTGTGACAATAAATAATTTTGGTGAAAAAATTGCGTGTAATTTTAAAAAATTTACCTTTAACTACTAAAGGTAGTCATTTTGACTACCTACTATATTTTTCTGCCCTTTTGTCACTAAATGTTGCTGTAAAGTTTTGTGCATAATTTTTTCACTGTATCTTATTTACGCTGATGTTCATATAGATGTAGTTCAATTCAGATGTCAACTTTTCACATTTTCCTTGTTACCTGGTTACCTTGTTACCTGGTTCTATTACTTTGTAATGCTGAACTGAAAAGAGCTTGTTTGTAATACTGTAGGCTCTTATCTTATGCTAAAGAAGGGTGTTGTTTTTCTCTGGTCCTAGCAGTAGACAGTAGTCTGGATAGTAAGTTTACTTTCAGTTCAGCTGAAGAGACAAAGAGAACACCTGCAGACATAAGAGCTCAAAAAACTCATACAAGTATATAGCAGAGACAACATTTTATTGTCATATTATTCGATTATTTTGTACTGTATAGTGTGAAGCAGCAATTTTTTCGGGGGAAAACTATATTTGCATACAGCTTGATGTTATTAGTTATAGTTTACAGCTAGAAAGAATATTTGTTTATCTGCAAATGGGCAATATGCATGAATATAGCAATAATGCAATGTAATGGTTTATGACGGGAAAACGATAAAAATTACGCGTGTTTTTTCATTTTTCTTTTGTTTATGATCAACCATGTTCACATGCAGTATAATTCAGCGAAAAAATGTATTAATTAGCTAAAACATCAAGACTTTTATAGGTCCAGTCAAAAATGAACGAACATTATATTTGTATAGTGGTAGTGAACAGAACAGCAGGGATATGTTACTGGTGATTCTAATTGTATGCTGTGTTATATGAATATATACTGTATATGTCCAGGACTACATCTTCAGATTTGATGCTTCAAAAAAAATTTTGCCAGATAAAAGAAAAATGCAAAAATAATAGATCTGTTGGCTATTGTATGACTTGCCATATGTCTTTGTGTGGGCAATGTACCGCTGTAAATGAAAGACGATGCCTGAAATGCGAATCAACAAATGTTTAGAAGGTCAATTATGCCGTACTTTTTAGGAGGAGAAGGAAAATGTAGAATTGGAGCTGAATCTCAATAAAACGTTATTATGAAGTACAACCAGTATCGACCCAACGGCCTTCTTCAGGTACTGAGGAGAAGGAGCACTGACTGACCTAGTAGTCATTTTCTCTGCTTGTTGTTCTTGAGTTGTTGTTTATATGTGTGCACCTTAATAATAAATGATTGTAAAACGTCCATTATTATTGTTTTACTTAATTTACTTTTGTTATTTCTTGTAGAAAATATGAAAAATCAGAAAGAAAACATTCCAAAGCATTACTGTTGGATCTCACAATAATAATACATAAAAAAAAATATAATTATTAATAAATAACCACAAATGAAACTCTAAAAATAAACGAAAACAAGTCAGTAGTCGGAATGACTACATTCAGTAGTTCTAGTCGGGGTCACGAGTCCAGTAGTCCTAGTGTTAAACAACCTCTAGTTGACCGGCCACCATCATCATTGTCATCCTCTATTGCGTGTTGTTCACCAAGTACGACTGTACTTCCTTTTCCATCACATCAGCAAATATCTAACAACAACTGTGTGCAGAGGAAGCAAGCATATGCTCTAAATTATCCTCTAGTTTCACAATACCTGCGTGACGTATTCGGGTTACGTGACTCGCGCCGTCACGTGGTGCCCAGAGGCCAGCTACGGCGTGCAAAAGGAGCCAAAATAGTCCAACGCGTTTCGGAATTACTGCGGAATCCTGACCCGAATACGTCACGCAGGTCCTGTCAGCGTTCACCGCGGGTACCCGCGCCTCAACGTCTGGCATAGTGAGCGTTTGTCACTGGCAAGGTCAGCTCTCCAGGACTTACATCACCCCTGGAGAAAAATAAAGACTCAATACAAGCTAAGTACCTAACATTCTATCAAAGTGGACTCTATTCTATATATTCAGCCACAGGTATCGAACTTGATTAAGCGTTTGCTGGTTAACCGCTCACTCAATTTGGATACACCCAGCACTATTAGCACCTTAGTGATATTGCCATATGCTTATTTGCACAACCCTGTAGGTTTGTAGACCTTGGACGCACTTGTGGCACTTTAGTGCGATTTTTTATTAACTCCTCTGCACATTCCTATAGATACAAGTATATAGACGTACTCAGCGCTTTAGCACCTTAGTGCAATCATCATTTGCTCATTTGCGCAGTTCTAAAGGTACATAGTCAGCAATTTTACTAAGCCATTCCTTACTGTCTATTTTATATTTGTAAGCGCAATCCCGTACAAGCATTTTTAATCTTCTTATCCCTCCAATCTAGTTCGCCATACTGATCTCACACCTGACTCATCAACCGGCACTTCGTATATGAAAATCTCGCACACTACTACAGGTATTTAATATTGATCAGTATTTGTGTTCATACTGTATGTCTGAATCATAGCGCGAGAACATCTTATATGTATATAGTATATATACCTGTATGTCATCTCCTTCTGTTTATAGTATATACCTGTATGTCATCTCCTTCTGTATATAGTACAGTTTATATCTATATGTCATCTCCCCCTGTATATAGTATATACCTGTATGTCATCTCCCCTGTATATACCTGTATGTCATCTCTCCCTGTATAAAGTATATATCTGTATGTAATCATCCCTGTATATAGTATGTACATGTGTGTCATCTCCTATGTATACAGTGTATACCTGTGTGTCATCTCCTCTTGTATATAGTATATACCTGCATGTCGTCTCCCCCTGTATATAGTATATACCTGTATGTCATTTCCGACTGTATATAGTATATACTTGTATGGTATGTCATCTTCTCCTGTATATAGTATATACCTGTTTGTCAACTCCCCTGTATATAGTATATACCTGTATGTCTTCTCCCCCTGTATATAATATATACCTGTATGTCATCTCCCCTGTATATAGTATATACGTGTATGTCATCTACAGGTTCCCTCCTGTCTGTACATGGTGAAGGCACAGTGTTCCCGCAGCACAGAGCATTTCAGTGCGTTGGCTCAGCCCCTGAGTGTAATACCATTTAGTTAGAAATTGAAAAGAACGACTAATTTAGAGTGGCATTAGTTGTAGCTATATAAATAAGTATACAGCGAACCAAGCATTGTCAGGTTGGAGCTGTAATACCAATTAGAATAATACTTGGGTTGGAAAAATCCGTCTTGATCTGTGTTTGAATTTTTAAGTTAATGAGAAGCTTCATAACAGACAAAGAGAAGTTCCTGATTCTGGGCTCCTCCTGCAGTCTGTGTCAGAGGGTGGTCTGTGTTGGCACAGTAATAAATTGTGTTATTTCCAGCTTTACTGAAGGATGATAACACCATAGAAATGATATGCATAATAGACCTCAGCTACCACAACTGTCTACAAGGAAAACTGTTGCTCATAGCAGCCAATCACAGCTCAGCTTTCATCTTTTAAACAGCTCTGGTGAAATGAAAGATGCTTAGTGATTGATTGCTATGGGCAACACAGGCAGTATAACCTATTGTGGTTAAGAAGATGTGCCTATGAAATATATATATTAGATATTTATATATATTAGATTAGATTGGATATTTATTATACGAGGTTTGCGTGTGGAGTGAGTGAGGCTATGTGGAGTGGGTAGGGCAACATGGAGTGGGCGTGGCTTGATATATATACACACACAGATACATACATACACTCAGTTATATATATATAGATATGCATTAGTGATGAGCGAGTGTGCTCATTACTCCTCATTACTCGCTCGAGCATCAGGTTGCTCGAGATGCTCGTTACTCGGTGAGTAATTTTGAATGCTCGTACACAAGCTTGAGTCCGCACCCGTGCATGTGCGCATGTTTGGCACTTGTTAGACAACCAATAAACATGCAGGGACTGCCTGCCAGTAACTCTAATTCTGTAGCCATGTTGGTAGTACTGTGATTGTGTCGAGGTAGCTATTTAGGGAGGGCTAAATTAACCCTTCACGGTTGAGCCAGTGATTTCCAAATTATTCCAGTGTTGCTGGCAACTCAAATGACCACACGGAGACTGGAGTCTCTGTACGGGAGGATCAAGGCAGATCACTAAGCCCCTTTATTTTAGTCACATTTTTTATAATCTTTTGCTTAATTATGCAAGGTTCTCAAGTACCAATAGCATCATTTCACTTTATAAGCCAATAATGCAAGAAAACCGGAAACTACATATAAATCCATCATAGAAAGTAGTATAGTGGCATATTCTTCAGAGTTTTACACCCCCACCTCCGTTATCTTTGCACCTGATGAGAACAGTCTGGTTCATGACAGCCCTTGCCAATTACAAAAATGTATCTTACAGCAACAAAAACGGAGAAACGAAACCTTCAGAGAATGGACAAAACGAAACTTCAGCTCTGATTTTAGTATTAACCCTTCACATTCCCCCCTAGATAAATTTTTTTAACACATATGCAGCATCAGAGGTGCTATCCCAAGCTAACAGCTTGAGGGGTACTGGTCTTCACATGACTTATGCCATGTTACCAGTCATGGCTGTCACGGCGCACCCGTCCCCCCTGTATACTGCAGTTCACGAATAACAATTTTTGATGATGGTGGTGGGGATCTTTTGTAGGTAGGCATGTGCTTGGCTTCAACATCTTCATCAGATAGCCTTTTGAGATCGGTTCAGAGAAGAGCAGGGGCAATGACACCTTTGGTATCATCATTAGCTGGCTTAGTGCAGAATTTCCTAATACATACAGAAATACACCAAAGAACAAGTTTTTGTATCACATATACAACAAGGATACAGGCAGCAATGTGTAACAAGCTTTGTAAGATCCCAGCGATCAAGCCCACAATTCCCTTAAACCAATTGGCTGGATTGAGAAAGGAGAAGGTGTCTGACCACCAACTGTCCCTATTACAATCATTATCTTTATCGTATTGATCTTTGAGTCTTTGAATATCTTCTAACTTTAACTTCTACCAATAATAATATGGAAAATGCGAAAAACCAAAACATTATGTCCCCTTTATTTGCTATTGGCTTGTTGGGTGATGAGGAGAACTTGATCGGGACCGTCATGCAAGGGTTCTAGTCCGTGCTTCCTGACATGCCTCTTCACGACTACCAAACCACCAGGCTTCAGGTTATGACAGGTGTCGGTTTCTGCTGAATCTGGAAAAGAAGAAGAAACTAGAACATAGGTGTTAGCAAGATTTTTACTAAGCAGAATAACATATTGAACAGCATGGTCAGTTTCTTCTGATAACTGCTGGGGCTGGAAATTTTCAACTGGGGGCCTAGTACCAAACAATATGTCATATGGGGACAGGCCATATTTTGTAATAGGGGTAGTACGAATATGGTATAGCACAATGGGTAGGAGCTCTGGCCATGGAGCTGTAGTCTCCTGCATCATTTTGGTCAATTGTCCCCTCAGTGTGCTGTTCAGCCCCTCAACTTCCGCCCCTGGATTGTGGGTGGTACGGAGTATGGAGGGCTACAGTGGATCCAAGCATTGTCTGAACTTCTTGGTACACATGAAAAGAAAAGGCCGGAGCTTGATCACTTTCAACAACTTCTGGAACCCCATATCTGCATATAACTTGAATCACCAGTTTCTTCGCTGTAGTTTTTGCAGTCATGTTGGTAACAGGGAATGCTTCCGGCCAACTGGAAAAACCGGGGCCCAGTAGAATTTTTGCACCAGTGCGAGGGCCTGATTCTTCCTTTGATATACAGGTCCATGTGCCCATATGGCAATAGCAGGGTACATCCGCTTAGGGAGACACACAAGTCGATCCTTTTTCCAGAGACCATTATCCATACGTGCCCCATCAGTCTTCCATTGCTTCACCTCTTCCTTTGGAGACATTCTCTGCGATGTCATTAAGCGGTCTCGCAGGGTCCGACAGAAAACTTCACTCTGTTGTGGATCATCAGGTTCTTGTAGGGTCAATGCTTCTTGTAACTGTTTACGCTGAGAGTGTGTGGTCACCATAGTTGGTATGGTTGGTTCAACGGGTAAGAGAGCGGCGGCTTTTGCTTGCATATCCGCAAATGTGTTGCCAACAGTCTGTGGACTGGTCCTAGGACCGTGCACCTTAACTTTGATAATAGCCACCTGAGTAGGTAATTTGATCGAGTCCATGAGGGTTTTAACAGCTTCAGCATTTTTCACTGGGGTTCCAGCAGTAGTAATAAACCCTCGATTGGCCCATAGAGCCCCAAAATCGTGAGCAATACCAAATGCATACCGTGAGTCCGTGTAAATATTAGCCCTTCTGTTCTTGGCCAAAGTACATGCAGTAGACAGAGCCTGGAGTTCTGCTTCTCGTGCTGACTGTGAGGGTGGGAGCGCAGCTGCGTGCACTACAGTGTCCTCTGTGGTAACAGCATATCCCGTGTGGAATCTACCAAACTCATCAGCATATCTTGAACCATCAGTGTATAACACCAGATCGGGATTTGGGAGTGGATTCTCACTGACATTTGGTGGAGTAGCTGTTTCTTCAGTCAGAAGTTGGGAACAATCATATTGGAGGTAATCCTCATCACTGCCATCGTTCCTTATAGTTCATTATACCGTCTTTCAAGGCATCGTAAAGGGGTTGCATTATGCGGGATGCATCCAGTATCCACTGACAAAAATAGGTGCATAGTCCAAGAAAATGCTGGAGTTCAGTTTCATCTTTTGGGAAAGGAAGGGAGCTGACAGCTATTTTTCTTTCTTCTGTGAGGTGTCTGGCACCCTGAAAGAGACAGTGACCCAAGAATATCACTTGACCAAGGCAGAACCGAAGTCTCGAGGCCGAAACCCGACCGTTCAGTGCTGCCAGATGCTTAAGGAGGCTAACAGTGGTAGAAATGGCAAAAGACACCTGCTCATATTTTTTTTGAAAACTGGTTGGGACTGTTTTGGGCCTCTTGTGGCACAACTGTGGGAAAGGCATGCAAAATACAGATTTCCTCACTGTCTTCATCTACATAAAACGAAACTTCAGCTCTGATTTTAGTATTAACCCTTCACAATTGGCTTCCTGCATAGCGTCATTGGCTCTATATAAGACCCAGGGCGCTATCCTTGGCACAGTGTACCAACGAAAACAGGCAGAGTCGGAAGAGGTTCTGCTAAACTAGGGACAGAGTTTCAGCTTCACATATGCAGGGATTAGACACCATTTATATTTCTTTCAACTGCAACAACAGCCCTAACTAGGGATAATTATCATCATTAATACTACTGTTAGCAGCACTAAGTGAGAGATTGTGCCGAAGGGATAGTGTAGGACAGGGTAAGGTTAATTGTACATCCTTTCTGCTGTAACTCATATCAAAAGCCTTTCTCAGGAATAATACTATTTATTTTGCTCTTATTCATGCAAATTGTTCTGAGCAGGGAAATATATGCCATTTATACTGCAACAGTTGTGCATCAAAAGCATACAGCCATACCTGGTTATATCATCTATATAGCATCTATATTGGCTATATAGCATCACTATATAGCCAATTTGTATACAGACAAAAAAAAGCAATATGCAATGACAGTGATCACCTGATATGTAGAAAAAAACTTTATTAACAACAGTGCAAACAACAAGGTTTAAAAACAGATAAAAAGCATAGAACATATTCTGTAAACCCAGAACAAAGCAGTATAATGTTATATGTCAAGTCATAGATCAAGTCACCAAAATACAGATAAGGCATGGGAAAATTCAGGCCAGCTGGGTAGGAATGGTGGGAGTCACAAAGATACAAGCAAAATTATCCAAAACATCTGGCTAAGTACAGATATAATGAATAATTCCCATAGATAAAGTGCATATAAGCAATAAGGTGCAAATGCAAACTATCAAGTGTAAAATATCAAAAGTACTAGATGTGATATGGCTTAGAGAAGGGAACAATATACTGTACCTTAATCACCTGTCATGTCCATGCTGATAGAAAGGTAGTAGTGATCATGACGACTGATGTAGGGGCTAATATACAACCCACCAATTATGTGGCCCAGAATCACGGCTACTGAGACTGGGCCGTGTGGAAAACAGGGTGGTGCTGACAAACTGACTGGAAGCATTATCTGCTATCCATCCAACAACCTTTTCACACTGGTCTGGCTTCAAGAATGGTGTTACATGCCCCCCTACAAAGTGGGACAGAAAGCTAGTCCGACATGATACGTCTGTTTGTTGTTCTATCGCAGCAGTCACAGTTTCATATTGCCCAAGGCCTCAGATATGCGCTCAACATCAGCATCACATCCACTTCCCTGTCCCTTACCATGCACCTTACCCATTTTAAATTATGTTTGATATATCCTTGTTGAGATCCTCCTTGCTCCCACCCTACTGAGAGCTCGGAGACAAGTGATCCCATGCTTAGACACTCCAAAGAGCTGTTCACATCTCCATATATACAGTCTGGCCTCTAGCCCTAGCTGTTTCAACAGGGATATGAGGAGACTGCAGAAAGTGGTGCCCAAATATCTGATCAGTCATGGTCACAAGAAGGCAACAGGGGGGTAATGCAATTGCTATCACAAAAGTTGGATGATGATGAGAAACAATTGCCAACAAGTGATGCTGTTAAGTCAGCAAGTCAGGAGGAGGACCAGGGTGCCTAAATGGAAGACAAGACGGTAGATGATGAAGTCACTGACCCAACCACGGAAGGTGACAAGCAGAACAATGACAGCATCACTGAGGGAGAGGGATCTGCAGCACCACAGCAGACAGATAGAGGCAGTACTGCTGTCAATAGTGACTACATCATAAAAATGGTTAAGAGTGTGGGGCTTCCTCTTTATCCTCATCGGCACTCTGAGACCATGATTAAGTGGTCCTGATTAGAGTTGAGCGAAACGGGTCGAAAAAATTCAAAAGTCACCGACTTTTGGCAAAGTCGGGTTTCATGAAACGAAACCCGACCCTAGGATGAGGTCGGCCACGAGGTCGGCGACTTACGCGCCAAAGTCGCGTTTCAAAAGTTTGTTTTGCGCTCTTTTTCAGCCAATCAGGATCCACGGACACTGTGGGCAATGTGATGACCTAGGCACGGGTCACCACCATCTTTCAGAAGGGCATGCAAGTGATTGGCTTGCTTTGGTGGGCGTCACAGGGGGTATAAAAGGGCGTGCACGCCGACCGCCATCTTACTTCTGCCGATCTTAGTATAGGGAGAGGTTGCTGCTGATTCTGTAGGGAGAGCGTTAGGCAGGGAAGAAGACAAAAAAACTGCTTCTGCTGCTAGCGATTTGGCCTGCACAACACACAAGTCACTGTGTGTGCAGTGCAAGGGGAGGCTATATAGTGGTGTATCAGTGGTGTTGGTTGTTGGGCTGCCTTTTAAGGCTTCCTGACACGCTGGCATTGCTGTTTACCCACTGCTCCGCAAACTGCTTTTTTAAAAGCAATCCAATCTCCCTTATCCTCTAGTCACTTTTGTCACAGCTGTGCTATCGAGCGTGTCACATAGCGCTCAGATATCAGTGGGCCTCACACAATCCACAAGTGTCCAGTGTCCAAAAGTGTGCGCAGAGATTCAAAATCTCCATTATCCTCTCGTCACTTTGGTCACAGGCAGCTGTGCCATCGAGCGTGTCACATAGCGCTCAGATATCAGTGGGCCTCACACAATCCACAAGTGTCCAGTGTCCAAAAGTGTGCGCAGAGATTCAAAATCTCCATTATCCTCTCGTGACTTTGGTCACAGGCAGCTGTGCCATCGAGCGTGTCACATAGCGCTCAGATATCAGTGGGCCTCACACAATCCACAAGTGTCCAGTGTCCAAAAGTGTGTGCAGAGATTCAAAATCTCCATTATCCTCTCGTCACTTTGGTCACAGGCAGCTGTGCCATCGAGCCTGTCACATAGCGCTCAGATATCAGTGGGCCTCACACAATCCACAAGTGTCCAGTGTCCAAAAGTGTGCGCAGAGATTCAAAATCTCCATTATCCTCTCGTCACTTTGGTCACAGGCAGCTGTGCCATCGAGCGTGTCACATAGCGCTCAGATATCAGTGGGCCTCACACAATCCACAAGTGTCCAGTGTCCAAAAGTGTGCGCAGAGATTCAAAATCTCCATTATCCTCTCGTCACTTTGGTCACAGGCAGCTGTGCCATCGAGCGTGTCACATAGCGCTCAGATATCAGTGGGCCTCACACAATCCACAAGTGTCCAGTGTCCAAAAGTGTGCGCAGAGATTCAAAATCTCCATTATCCTCTCGTCACTTTGGTCACAGGCAGCTGTGCCATCGAGCCTGTCACATAGCACTCAGATATCAGTGGGCCTCACACAATCCACAAGTGTCCAGTGTCCAAAAGTGTGCGCAGAGATTCAAAATCTCCATTATCCTCTCGTCACTTTGGTCACAGGCAGCTGTGCCATCGAGCGTGTCACATAGCACTCAGATATCAGTGGGCCTCACACAATCCACAAGTGTCCAGTGTCCAAAAGTGTGCGCAGAGATTCAAAATCTCCATTATCCTCTCGTCACTTTGGTCACAGGCAGCTGTGCCATCGAGCGTGTCACATAGCGCTCAGATATCAGTGGGCCTCACACAATCCACAAGTGTCCAGTGTCCAAAAGTGTGCGCAGAGATTCAATATCTCCATTATCCTCTCGTCACTTTGGTCACAGGCAGCTGTGCCATCGAGCCTGTCACATAGCGCTCAGATATCAGTGGGCCTCACACAATCCACAAGTGTCCAGTGTCCAAAAGTGTGCGCAGAGATTCAAAATCTCCATTATCCTCTCGTCACTTTGGTCACAGGCAGCTGTGCCATTGAGCGTGTCACATAGCGCTCAGATATCAGTGGGCCTCACACAATCCAAAAGTGTCCACTGTCCACAAGTGTGTGCAGAAATTCTAAATCTCCCCTGTCCTATAGACACCTTGTACCTTGTTTTACATTACTATATAGTTTGTTGGATTTTGTCTACATTTCTACCAAAAATGAGGAAGGCTGGTGGAAGAGGCCGTGGAATTGGGCGGGGGTTGGCAGCTGGTAATGATGGTATTGGTGGTGGATCTGATGGTAGTGGCAAGAGCAAAATAGGACTGAATGCAGGAGGTGCTGACCCTGCATCATCGTCTGTCTACATAAGGCCTCGAACGCTTAGTTTTCTAGGAGTTGGCAAACCGCTTTTAAAGGCAGAGCATCAGGAAAAAGTTTTGTCTTACATTGCTGACTCAGCCTCCAGCTCTATCGCCTCCTCTTCTTCAGTTGTAAAAAGTAAAAGCACCGAGTCGTCATTGGAGGCTCATGTTCATGAACCACACCTTTCCTTGTGTCCTTCACCCCAACCAAGATTGAAGGATGACGCAGGCCATACTACTGATTACTCCATGGAGCTGTTTTCACATACCATGCCTGGATTATCAAGTCAAATGGTGAATTACCCAGGCCAAGATGAATCTGACATGGAGTGCACTGATGCACAGCCGCTGATGGATGATTCTGCTGGTACATTCACTCAGAGCACTACATTGTCCTCGCAGTGCACAGAGCCAGATTTTGACCCTGATGAGACTCAGGTGCCCCTTCCCGCACACTATACCACCATACACGGTGACACAGAGAAAGGTGCACATGACATAGAAGAGGAGGTGATGGATGACCCAGTTGTTGACCCAGATTGGCATCCATTGGGGGAAGAGGGTGCTGCTTCCAATAGCTCAGATGAGGAGCATCCACAGCAGACATCGACATCGCAACAGCTGTTATCTGGCAGGCCCGGAGCACTCCAAAGACAGGTTCCAAACATCAAAAGAGTTGCTGGACAGCTTGTCCAGAGGGTCAAAACATCACAGCGTGCTAGGCCGCAAAATGTCTGACAAAGTAGGAAGAGTGCAGTGTGGCACTTTTTTGAACAAAATCCTCATGATCAGGCCAAGGTTATCTGTAAGAAGTGCGCAAAGACCTTTAGCCGAGGGAAAAATCTGAAAAATTTGAATACCAGTTGCATGCTTAGACATTTAACCAGCATGCACTTGCAAGCGTGGACACAACACCAAACCTCAAGTGCCACATGTGCAACTGATCACAACGAAGGTAGTCAGCAACGCTACATTGTTTCCCCCACTGTAAGCCCACCGGTTAGCACAGCAGCAAATGTTGAGGTGTCGATGCAAGGCCACAGCAGTCAGGGAATCCCACTGTTATATCAACGAAAGACTGATTCTAGGCCATCAGAAAGAACACCAACTCCATCACCATCATCAACCCTCTCTCAGTCCGCCCTGTCCACCGCTACATCCACCATATGCAGCTCTCAAGTCCAGCTCACCCTCCCAGACACTATGAGTAGGTCAAGAAAGTACTCAGTCTCTCATCCGCGTACACTGGGTTTGAACGCCCACATTGCCAAACTAATCTCGTTTGAGATGATGCCCTTTCGGTTGGTGGAAAGCACAGCTTTCCGCGAACTCATGGCCTATGCAGTACCACGCTATGACCTACCCAGTCGCCACTTCTTCTCTCGCAAAGCCATCCCAGCCCTCCACCATCATGTGAAAGACCGCATTGTCCATGCACTCAAGCAGTCAGTGAGCGGAAAGGTGCACCTCACAACTGATGCATGGTCCAGTCGGCATGGCCAGGGCCGTTACGTGTCCATCACTGCGCACTGGGTTAATGTGGTGGATGCAGGGTCCACATGGGACAGCGGTGGTGGGACAGTGCTGCCTAGCCCACGGTATAGGAAACAGTTGGCTGTAGGCGTTCGACCCTCCTCCTCCTCCTCCTCCTCCAGAAGCGAAAGCTCGTCCACAGAGCGCAGTCGTACGAGCACTCCATCTGCAGCTGCCACTGTTGCACATGATGTGTCCCCCTATCGAGCAGCTAGTGGAAAGCGTCAGCAGGCTGTTGTGCAGATGATGTGTTTGGGCGACAGACACACCGCCGAGGTGCTGGCCGAGTACGTGAAGCGACAAACTGAGTCATGGCTGGGCAGTGTACATCTTGAGGCAGGCAAGGTAGTTAGTGATAACGGGGGTAATTTTGTGGCAGCCATAGCCCTTTCAAAACTCAGCCACATACCTTGCTTGGCTCACACCTTGAACCTGGTGGTGCAGTGCTTCCTCAAAAATTATCCGGAGTTAACAGCCCTGCTCCAGAAGGTGCGAAGACTGTGCGCGCACATCCGCCGGTCGCCTGTACACTCCGTTCGTATGCAGAAGCTGCAGCGATTGCTCCACCTTCCCAACCACCGCCTCATTATCGACATTGCAACAAGGTGGAACTCCACCCTGCACATGGTGGAGCGGCTGTGCGAGCAGAGGCAGGCCATAATGCATTTGTGGGAGGATACATGGCCAGGCACTTGGAGAGCAGACATGGAGTTGACAGGCGTGCAGTGGTCGAAGCTGAAAGACCTTTGTAAAGTCCTTCAGTGTTTTGAGGAATGCACACGGCTGGTAAGCGCAGACGACGCCATCCTAAGCATGAGCATCCCACTTATGCGTCTGCTCATGCAAACTTTGACGCACCTTAAGGAGCAGGCGTCTCCAGCCAATGTTGATGAGGAGGAAGAGGAGGAGGGAATCCTTGATGACATTCAGCCATTGTCTGCTCAGGGACCTCTCCTGGACGAGGTGGAGGAAGAAGAGGAGGAGGATGAGGATGATGGGGATGATTACTTAGGGGAGGAGGATGCATCTCGTGGGGCAAGTGAAAATGTTGGCGTGGCAAGGTCTGGTACAGGGTTTGTGCGTGACTGGAGGGATGTGGATTTGCCAGAAAGTGCTCCTCCACCCAGCTCTCGCAGTGCATCATTGACACTGGGAACATTGGCCCACATGTCAGATTATGCCTTGCGGATCCTAAAAAGGGACCCCCGCATTGCCAAAATGATGAACGATGACGACTACTGGTTGGCCAGCATCCTGGATCCACGCTATAAAGGCAAATTACAAAACATCATGCCACAGGAGAACCTTGACCTAATATTGGCTAATAAACAAGCAACTCTGGTAAATCGGTTGCTTGAGGCATTCCCAGCACACAGCAGCGGTAATGGTTCTCACACGAGCCGTACGGGCCGGGGGCAGCTTGGCAGAGGTGTTCGTGGTCCACACAGCAGAAGTGGCGTTGGAGACAGGGGTTTCATGACAATGTTGTGGACTGATTTTTCAAGTACCGCTCACACAACTGGTAATACTGCATCGATGGAAAGTGACAGGAGACAGCAGTTGTCAACTATGGTTACAATCTACTTTTCCTCCCATATCGATGTTCTCCCACACAGGTCATTCCGCTTTGACTATTGGGCCGCTAAACTGGACACCTGGCCTGAATTATCCCAATATGCCTTACAGGAGCTCGCTTGCCCAGCTGCAAGTGTGCTATCGGAAAGAGTCTTCAGTGCAGCTGGATCAATCCTGACAGAAAAAAGGACCCGTCTGTCAACCCAAAATGTGGATGATCTAACCTTCATTAAAATGAACCACGCATGGGTTTCCAAGGATTTTGTCCCATCTTCCCCTGATGACACATAGGGTGACAGAAAAATGGCTTGCTTTGGTCCACCTCTTCCTGGTACTTCACCTATTTCGCCTTTTGCATCAGCTGAATGTCCAACATCAACATATGCCACTTTCTAAAACTCCCTAACTGTGCTGCCTCCCCCCCCATGGCCGGGGTCACCACCTAGCGCACGACACCATGCGAGTGCCGTTGCCCTGGACAGGTGGGTAGGCCGACTCTTGGGCGCGGGCACTGGCACAGGGTCCCTCATAGTGCAATCAAGTGTCTCTGACGGTGGTGGTGCACACCCGCTGTCAGACACACCACTGTACTATGAGGGGCCCAGTGCCAGTACCGACGCCCACGAGTGGGCCCCCCTTGCTTGGGCAGGGCCCCAGCATTTGCAATCTTTACCTCTCCCTGCTCCTCCGCTGTGTAATCTGGGCCGTCAAATCCATACTGTGCCTGACACCGTCTGAGCCTGCCTCCTGAGACATATATTTTGAATGTGTACGCTATCCATACATGTTATCCGGGGATACGGTACCCTTTCTAACCTTTGTGCAATCACGTGCAATTCATACTGGGCCTAACACCGTCTGAGCCTGCCTCCTGAGACATATATTTTGAATGTATACGCTATCCATACATGTTATCCGGGGATACGGTACCCTTTCTAACCTTTGTGCAATCACGTGCAAGCCATACTGGGCCTAACACCGTCTGAGCCTGCCTCCTGAGACATATATTTTGAATGTGTACGCTATCCATACATGTTATCCGGGGATACGGTACCCTTTCTAACCTTTGTGCAATCACGTGCAATCCATACTGGGCCTAACACCGTCTGAGCCTGCCTCCTGAGACATATATTTTGAATGTGTACGCTATCCATACATGTTATCCGGGGATACGGTACCCTTTCTAACCTTTGTGCAATCACGTGCAATCCATACTGTGCCTGACACCGTCTGAGCCTGCCTCCTGAGACATATATTTTAAATGTGTACGCTATCCATACATGTTATCCGGGGATACGGTACCCTTTCTAACCTTTGTGCAATCACGTGCAATCCATACTGGGCCTAACACCGTCTGAGCCTGCCTCCTGAGACATATATTTTGAATGTGTACGCTATCCATACATGTTATTCGGGGATACGGTACCCTTTCTAACCTTTGTGCAATCACGTGCAATCCATACTGGGCCTAACACCGTCTGAGCCTGCCTCCTGAGACATATATTTTGAATGTGTACGCTATCCATACATGTTATCCGGGGATACGGTACCCTTTCTAACCTTTGTGCAATCACGTGCAATCCATACTGTGCCTGACACCGTCTGAGCCTGCCTCCTGAGACATATATTTTGAATGTGTACGCTATCCATACATGTTATCCGGGGATACGGTACCCTTTCTAACCTTTGTGCAATCACGTGCAATCCATACTGGGCCTAACACCGTCTGAGCCTGCCTCCTGAGACATATATTTTGAATGTGTACGCTATCCATACATGTTATCCGGGGATACGGTACCCTTTCTAACCTTTGTGCAATCACGTGCAATCCATACTGGGCCTAACACCGTCTGAGCCTGCCTCCTGAGACATATATTTTGAATGTGTACGCTATCCATACATGTTATCCGGGGATACGGTACCCTTTCTAACCTTTGTGCAATCACGTGCAATCCATACTGGGCCTAACACCGTCTGAGCCTGCCTCCTGAGACATATATTTTGAATGTGTACGCTATCCATACATGTTATCCGGGGATACGGTACCCTTTCTAACCTTTGTGCAATCACGTGCAATCCATACTGGGCCTAACACCGTCTGAGCCTGCCTCCTGAGACATATATTTTGAATGTGTACGCTATCCATACATGTTATCCGGGGATACGGTACCCTTTCTAACCTTTGTGCAATCACGTGCCATCCATACTGGGCCTAACACCGTCTGAGCCTGCCTCCTGAGACATATATTTTGAATGTGTACGCTATCCATACATGTTATCCGGGGATACGGTACCCTTTCTAACCTTTGTGCAATCACGTGCAATCCATACTGTGCCTGACACCGTCTGAGCCTGCCTCCTGAGACATATATTTTGAATGTGTACGCTATCCATACATGTTATCCGGGGATACGGTACCCTTTCTAACCTTTGTGCAATCACGTGCAATCCATACTGGGCCTAACACCGTCTGAGCCTGCCTCCTGAGACATATATTTTGAATGTGTACGCTATCCATACATGTTATCCAGGGATACGGTACCCTTTCTAACCTTTGTGCAATCACGTGCAATCCATACTGGGCCTAACACCGTCTGAGCCTGCCTCCTGAGACATATATTTTGAATGTGTACGCTATCCATACATGTTATCCGGGGATACGGTACCCTTTCTAACCTTTGTGCAATCACGTGCAATCCATACTGGGCCTAACACCATCTGAGCCTGCCTCCTGAGACATATATTTTGAATGTGTACGCTATCCATACATGTTATCCGGGGATACGGTACCCTTTCTAACCTTTGTGCAATCATGTGCAATCCATACTGTGCCTGACACTGTCTGAGCCTGCCTCCTGAGACATATATTTTGAATGTGTACGCTATCCATACATGTTATCCGGGGATACGGTACCCTTTCTAACCTTTGTGCAATCACGTGCAATCCATACTGTGCCTGACACCGTCTGAGCCTGCCTCCTGAGACATATATTTTGAATGTGTACGCTATCCATACATGTTATCCGGCGATACGGTACCCTTTCTAACCTTTGTGCAATCACGTGCAATCCATACTGGGCCTAACACCGTTTGAGCTTGCCTCCTGAGACATATATTTTGAATGTGTACGCTATCCATACATGTTATCCGGGGATACGGTACCCTTTCTAACCTTTGTGCAATCACGTGCAATCCATACTGGGCGTGAGAACGGCTGGCGAGCTGTTAAGCAAGCTACAGCACCTGTCCAGACAAGTACAGGGATTCCCTAGCGAGGAGACTTATTTGATTGTTTTCAATGTTGGGACAGCAATTTTTGGGGAGCACTATACTCTGGAGAATGATAGATGGGGCCCACCATACACTGGAACATTCCAAACGTGGACATCAGACACTGGAGCAGCATTTACAGGGACCATTATACACTAGAGCATTAGAAATGGGGCCCATTATGTTTGGAGCATTATTTGGGCCCATAAGACAGTGGAGCTTCATCCATGGGGACCAACATATACTGTAGCATTATGTGGAGCTCATCATATACTGTTTCAAACATTATATGGGACCAATGATTCTGTATGGAGAAATAGATGGGCCTCGTCATGAGATGTAAAAGGTGAGGTATTTTTCATTGTACTATACCGCTATTTATCTGCCGTATCGGAGCATGATGAGTTGTGGTATGTGTTAAAGGGGCGCTCTTTCGCCCAGGGCACATGAAAACCTGCAGCCAGCCCTCCTCCCCCACAACTTTAGCCAAATAACCCCCATTTTTCAGTGCGTAACTTATATTATGAAGTTAATTAAGGTTGACAAGCTTAAGTAAGAAGAATTGATGCTTTTGTCATTCAAATGGGCACTGTAGGTGTGTTTCCTGTCCTCCTCTCACTGCCGACTTTTATTCCCCATTGACTTACATTGGGTTTCGTGTTTCGGGACGACCCCGACTTTTCCCTATAATCGGACGATCTTGCTCGACCCGACTTTTGGAAAAGTCGGGTTTCACGAAACGAAACGCGACCCTAAAAAACCAAAAGTCGCTCAACTCTAGTCCTGATGTTTGCCATGGCAATTTACGACCAAATAATGACCTAAGAGTCTGCCGGCTGTAGTAACCTTTTCAGAAGTTACCGACATTTAGGTTGTAAAAATACACTTTTTCTTTCCTGTCATGTCACTTTGTATTAATTCCTGAAAATCACCTGAATGGTAAATAAACTACCTGACTGCAGTTTTCAATATGTCGAGGGGTGCTGTTTTTAAAATGGTATCAGTTTTGGGGGGTTTCCAATATATGGGACCCCTTAAGTCACTACAATCCTGGATAGGTCCCTAAAAAATGTTTTTTTAAATTTCCTTGGAAAAAGGAAAAATTGCTGCTACATATTTAAACCTCCTAAAATGCTAACAATATAAAACAACATTTTACAAATGTTGCTGATGGAAAGCAGACATGAGGGAAATGTTATTTATTAATGTTTTGCTATGGTATGACTATCTGGGTTAAAGGGGTAATCATTCAAAATTTGAAAATTGCTATTTTTTTTACATTTTTGTCAAATTTCTGATACTTTTTTTTAAACCACAAAATATATTAATCTTTAAATTTAAAATTATCATAAAGTATGTTGTGTCACAAAAAAGCATCTCCAAATCAATGGGATATGTTGAAGCGTTCCAGATTAATTACCATGTAAAGTAACACAGATCAGATTTTAAAAATTTGTCTCGGTCATTAAGGGGTTACATAATTGTAAAAATATCTAAAAAAAAAATCAAAAATAATCATTAAAAAAATCAAAGATACTATATAAATAAATATTTGTATGAAAAAAAATTTAAACAATAAAAGTACACATATTTGGTATTGCCGCGTCCGCAGCGACCCAACATATACCATTGTCCCACTAGTTAATCCCTGTAGTGAACACCATAAAAAAATGAATAAAAAGCAAGGCAAAACACAATGCTTTATCATCATACTGCCGAACAAAAAATGGAATAAAACACAATCAAAGAGATGGATATAAATAAACATGGTACGGCTGAAAACATAATCTTGTGCCACAAAAAACAAACCGCCATATAGCTGCAACAGCAAAAAAAAATAAAAGTTATAGCTCACAGAATAAAGCGATGCAAAAATTATTATTTTTTCTATAAAATAATTTTAATTTTAATTTTTGTGTAAAAGCACAAAACATAAAAAAATATAAATTAGGTATTGCTGCAATCGTACTGACCCGAAGATTAAAACTGCCTTATCAATTTTACCACACACAGAACGGTATAAACACTCCCCCCCACAAAAAATATTGAATTGCTGGTTTTTGATCAGTATTCCTCCCAAGAATTGGAATAAAAAGCAAAAAAATAATGGCATGTGGCCGAAAATAGTACCAATAATAACATCAACTCGTCTTGCAAAAAGCAAGCCTTCACATGACTGTGGGCTAAAATATGGAAAAATTATAGCTCTCAAAATATGATGATGCAAAAACTATTTTTTGTAGTAAAAAGCGTATTTTCATGTGTGACAGCTGCCAAACATAAAAACCTGATATAAATCTGTTTTCGCTGTAATCACACCGACTCAAAGAATAAAGTCGCCTAATCACTTAGGAACGGCGTAAAAAATAAACAAATTCTTCACCTGCTGTTCATTTTTTCATTCTGTCTTCCAAAGATCGCAGTAAGGCTCGGCGCATATTTACCCTGCCCCGAGCCTGTGTAAATCTCTGAAATACATGATTCAGACGGAACCTCTGGCAGAAAATTCCCTATAATGAGGCAGATGGAGACACTGTGGACGCCATATGACCTGTGTTCCGGCGGCGTCCATCTTTTTAGGTTTACATAAAAGTGTCGTCGGCCACAGTTTTGTGCACTTCTGGCAATAAGGACGCAGCTGAACAGAGGCCAGGCGGAGTCCAGAGTAGCTCTGCTGCCTCATTATAGCGAATGGATCCTTCGGGATTTCATCTGAATTACATCATTCAGAGATTTAGATGAAGACCCCAAAGTAGGTGCTCAGTGTAAAGCGCCGGATAAATTTGATCCCAAACGTTATGTAAAATGTTCTCAATAAATCTTTCAGCTCAATCCACATAAAAAAAGCAAGTCCTCACTCAAGTCTGTCATCTGTTAATGGAAATATAGGTGGAATCTACGTTACTGGTAGTACAAAGGCTATGAAAAAGTGAAATGGCTCATCACCTGCCAAAAGAAATTCAGCAAATTCTCTGCTTTCAAATTCAAATACCCCCTCCCTTCTGATCCCCACAGTGTACATAAACCAGATATAGCGTCCACATGTTTGGCATTTCTGAAGTGATGAGACCCTGCCTAAATTACCGATGCATTTCTGCGGAAACACGGGCTGGGCATAATGTACTAGTGACTACAGCGTACTGGTCGCTACAACGGCAGTTTACAATTTTCACTCTTCAACATTCATTGCTGCTTGATTCTGGAAAATACCCTTGGAGTCAAAATCATCACTACACCTGTAGATAAATTCCCCAAGGAGTACAGTTTCCTAAATGGGGTCACTTGAGGGGGGATTCTGACCTTCTAACAATTAGAGGCTCTGTATATGGTGTCCACAACCTATTCTAGTAAAATCTTCGCTCCAGTAGGCAAATAGCATTTTGTTCTTTGTTCCTCTTGAGTTTCTCCGTATGGCTAAGTAGTACTGTACAGCCACATTAGGGGTATTGCCACGTTCAATAGAAATAGTGGGACGAATTTTGGTGCCATTTTTACCCATTTCTAGTGTGAAAATGTAAAATGTGGGGCTAAAACAAAATTTTGGTGATAAAAATGTAGTTATTTTTTTAATTCACTGCCCAAGGATATAAAATTATGTGACACACCCGTGGTGTCAATATTAGACATTAGATTAATTCATTGACACGTGCAGTTTGTAGAATGGGGTCACCTATGGGGCAGTTCTGCTGTTCTGGCACCTCATGGGCTCTCCCAGTGGGTCATGGCGCTTGAAAACCATATCAGCAAAATCTGGTGCTCCTTGCATTCTGAGCTTTGTACTGTGCCTGAAAAATATTTTGCGATTACATGTAAGATATTGGCACACTCAGAAAAAAATGGACATCAGTTTGTTGTAAAAAAATGTCTTTCTAGTCCTTAGGAAAATTAAAAACTTGTGACTAAAATAACATTTTAGTAGTAAAAATGTAATTTATTCTTTCATCACCGCTCATTGGTATACAATTCTGCAAGGCACATGTGATGTCAATATGATCACTAAACCCCTAGATGAATTCATTGGGGAGTGTAGTTTTTAAAATGGGTTCACATATAGGGGGTTTCTGTTGTCCTGGCACCTCAGGGGCTCTGCCAATGTGACATGGCACCCTCAATCCATTCCAGCAAAATCGGAACTCCAATATGGTGATTCTTTCCTTCTGAGCTTTGCATTGTGCCTCAAAAGAAGTAATCCCCCAACATATGGGGTATTGGCATACTCAGAAGAAATTGCATCACAAATTGTATAGTGTATTTTCTCCTGTTACCCTTATGAAAATGCCATATTTTGTGCTAAAAATATATCTGTGGGGAATTCGATTTTTTTTAATTTTTACGGTTCAATGTTATAAACTTCTGAGAAGCAACTGAGAGTTCAATGTGCTCACCACACATATACTGTAAATTAGTTCCATGAGGGGTCTAATTTCCAAAATGGCATCACTTGTGTGGGGTTTCCACTGTTTAGGCACATCAAAGGATCTTCAAATGCGAAAAGGCATCCACCAATTGTTCTAGCAAATTTTGCATTCAAAAAGTCAAATGGTGCTCTTTCCCTTCCGAGCTCTGCCATGCGCCCAAACAGTGGTTTTCTCCCTCATTTGGAGTAATGGCATACTACGGAGAAATTACAAAACAAATTTTGGGGTCCATTTTTTCCTGTTACCCTTGTCAAAAAAAAATTGCATCTGAAGTAAACTTTGTGAAAAAAGTTAAATGTTTTTTTTCCACATTCCAAAAATTCCTGTGAAGCATCTGAAAGGTTAATTAACTTCTTGAATGTGGTTTTTAGCACCCTGAGGGGTGCAGTTTTTAGAATGGTGTCACTTTTGGGTATCTTCTATGACATAGACCCCTCAAAGTGACTTCAAATGTGATGTGGTCCCTAAAATAAATGGCTTTGTTTTAAAAATGAGAAATCGCTGTTCAATTTTTAACCTTTATAACATAAAAAATTTTGGTTCCAAAATTGTGCTGATGTAAAGTAGATATGTGGGAAATGTTACTTATTAAGTTTTTGTGCGACATATCTCTGTGATTTAAGGGCATTAAAATTCAAAGTTTGAAAATTGGTAAATTTTCAAAGTTTTTGCTAAATTCTGTTTTTTGACAAAAACGCAAATCATATCAAAGAAATTTTAATGCTATCATTAAGTACAATATGTTGCAAAAAAGTCTAAGAATCACTGAAATCCATTGAAGCGTTTTAGAGTTATTACCTCATAAAGTGACAGTGTTCAGAATTGTAAAAATTAAAAATTTATGTTTACATTTTTGGATTGTGGAGACTTTTTTCTTGTTAAAAAAATGATTGTTTTTGCGTCTCACAAGTCAGAAAGTACAACATTTGATATTCAATACATGTAGTTTTTTTGTGCCTATATGAAATGAGCTGTGAACTCCGACTTTCCATTCCTAGTCTGTAAAATACTAAGTGGCATTCCCTGCCTAGCTGTCATGTTTTATATTGGCTGCACTAAGGGAAGCAAAAAAACAGAAAAAGCCATACACCTGACAAATGCTATTGAGAACTCTGCTATTAGAAGTAGAAAGGAAGAACAAAGACAAAATAATCTAATTAATAAAAATATTGGAGAAAGAGAAACCAATCACAAACTAAAATGTTTCTATACTAATGCACAAAGCATGGGCAACAAACAAGGAGAACTGGAACTACTAACACAGGAAAATAAATATGATGTCATTGGAATCACTGAAATTTGGTGGGATGATACACATGATTGGAATACAAGACTAGAAGGATACAACTTATTTGCAATAAACAGACTTTATAAACGAGGAGGAGGTGTTGCATTGTATGCTAGAAACACGAATATCTGCACAGAGATTGAAGATTCAGAGACTGGGAGTTCTGTGGAAACTGTTTGGGTAAGAATACAAGGACAGAACAATGGAAAGGACACCACTGTAGGCATTTACTACAGGCCGCCTGTGCAAGCTGAAGATATGGATGAACTCTTTATGCATCAAATGGCCAAGTTCTCCAAAAAATATGACATAGTTGTCATGGGAGATTTCAACTATCCAGACATTTGTTGGGAATCTCTCTCAGGCAAAACTAACAGGTCAAGGAAATTCTTATCCTCTCTTGCTGACAACTTTATCTTCCAAAAGGTAGGGGAGAAAACAAGGGGAACTGCTACCTTGGATCTAATCCTTATAAACAGGGAGGAAATGGTTGAGGAGGTAAAAGTGGCTGGGACCCTAGGAGGTAGCGACCATGCTATTTTAAAATTTTGGATAACTAGAGGAGGAAGACCTGTGAAGACTCAGACGTCAAGGTTAGATTTCAGAAAGGCAGATTTTAAGGGATTCAGAAAGAGAATTGGAGGGATCCAATGGCTGGATGTCCTTAAAGACAAAAATGTCCAGGAAGGATGGGAAATCTTGAAAAATGAAATTCTCAAAGCACAATTGTTAACAATTCCGAAAAGAGGGAAGAATAGGAAGCATTTAAGGAAGCCAGGATGGATGAACACAGAAATTAAGCACATGCTAAAAAGGAAGAAAAAAAGTTTATAAAATGGAAAGAGGGAGGCATATCTAAAGAAGAATACAATGCTGTCTGCAGAACCTGCAGGGCACAAATCAGATTAGTAAAGCTGACAATGAATTGAGGCTTGCAAGAGATGTCAAGAGCAATAATAAAGGATTTTGGGGATATGTCAAAAGTAAAAGAAAAGTCAAAGATGCTATAGGATTTTTACAGGATGAAAATGATGAAATGGTAAGACAGGATGTTGAGAAGGCCGAACTTTTAAATTCCTATTTTGCAACTGTTTTCTCTCAGAAAGGAAATGTAACATCAACTGTTCTTCACTGTCCTATTAAGGGAATAGAAGAATCCAGGATATCTATAAACAGAAAGATAGTGAGGAAACACTTAGCTAACCTAAATGAATTCAAGTCTCCAGGTCCATATGGATTACACCCCAGAGTACTGAAGGAGATAGCAGAAGAAATTTTTGAACCCCTCTCCATAATCTTTGAAAATTCTTGGAGAACAGGAGAAGTCCCAGAAGACTGGAGAAGAGCAAATGTTGTTCCTATCTTCAAAAAGGGGAAGAAGGTGGACCCAGGCAACTATAGGCCGGCGAGTCTGACTTCTATACCCGGAAAGATCTTTGAACAAATTATTAAACAACATGTATGTCAGTACCTGGATAAGAATGAAGTGATTAAACAGAGTCAGCATGGTTTTGTAACTAATAAGTCATGTCAGACTAACTTAATTTCCTTCTATGACGGAATCACTGATTGGGTGGATCAAGGAAATGCTGTAGATATAGTATATCTTGACTTCAGCAAAGCATTTGACAAAGTATCTCATACAATCCTTATTGAAAAAATGACTAAGTATGGAATGGACAAGGCAACTGTTAGGTGGATTCATAACTGGCTTAGTGATCGGACCCAAAGAGTTGTCGTAAATGGCTGCACATTCAGTTGGAAGAATATCTCAAGTGGGGTACCACAGGGCTCTGTCCTGGGCCCTGTATTGTTCAACATCTTTATCAACAATTTAGATGAAGGAATTGAGGGTAAACTGATTAAATTTGCTGATGACACAAAGCTAGGAGGGATAGCTAATACTAGAGAAGAGAGAGAGGATTCAAAAAGATATAAATAAACTGGAGAAGTGGGAAGCAAGTAACAGAATGGTTTTTAACAGGGAAAAATGCAAAGTACTACATCTGGGCAATAAAAATGAAAAACCATATACAGAATGGGAGGAATAGGCCTAAGCAACAGCACATGTGAAAAAGACTTGGGTATACTAATAGATCACAGACTGAATATGAGTCAAAAAGTGTGATGCAGCAGCAAAAAAGGCAAATGCAATTCTAGGATGTATTAACAGAAGCATACAGTCTAGATCACGTGAAGTCATTATTTCCCTCTACTCCTCTTTGGTCAGTCCTCATCTGGAATATTGTGTCCAGTTTTGGGCACCACATTTTAAAAAAGACATCAACAAACTGGAGCAAGTTCAGAAAAGAGCAACCAGAATGGTGACCGGTCTGCAAACCCTCTCTTATGAGGAAAGATTGCAGGATTTGGGATTGTTTAGTTTGCAAAAGAGAAGACTGAGAGGAGACTTAATAGCTGTCTACAAATATCTAAAGGGCTGTCACATTGTAGAAGGATCAACTTTATTCTCATTTGCACAAGGAAAGACTAGAAGCAATGGGATGAAACTGAATGGGAGGAGACACAGATTAGATATTAGAAAAAACTTTTTGGCAGATAGAGTGATCAATGAGTGGAACAAGCTGCCACGAGAAGTGGTGAGTTCTCCTTCAATGGAAGTCTTCAAACAGAGGCCGGACAGACATCTGACTGGGATGATTTAGCGAATCCTGCTTTGAGCAGGGGGTTGGACCAGATGGCCCTGGAGGTCCCTTCCAACTCTACGATTCTATGATTCACTAGACCATACAATATGATAATGGCAATACATTATGGAGAAACCCCCTGTTAGGCTTACTTGGTGAGATGGATCCTCTAATCCTCAGGTCCATGTGCGCATTGATGCAGCAAGCAGGAAAACATGTGGACTAGGCATAGTCATGAATCTCAGATGCAGCAGGCAGGTTGAAGAGGAACCCAGTAGGGAAGGAAACAAGTAAAATCACAATTAGCACTAGTGGTGGAACACACCAAACATAGGACTAGAGTGTAAGTCCCAAGACACAAAAGTGTTTCTAAATGGGCCTTAAACCTTTTGCCCCGAAGCCTGTTTTCACTTCCTGACCAGGCCAAATTTTACTATTCTGACTAGTGGAACTACATGTGGTAATAACTGTAGAACTCTTCAACGTGTCCCAGTGATACTGAGATTGATTTTTTTATCATGACATTTTCTACTTTGTGTTAGTGGTAAATTTAGGTTGATATTTTTTGCATTTATTTGTGAAAATATACAAATGTTGGCAAAAATTTTGAAAATGTTGCAATTTCCAAACTTTGAAATTTGATGCCCCTAAACCAAAATAGTTAATCAATAACATGTAGCACATGTCTACTTTACATCAGTATAATTTTTGAAACATGTTTTTGTTAGAAAGTTAGAAGGGTTAAACGTTTATCAGTAATTTCTCATTTTTCCATAAACATTTACAAAAGTACAAAAGTATTTTTTTAGAGACCACACCACATTTAAAGTGACTTATAGGGCCCATGTGACAAACAATTCCCAAAACTGAAACCATTTTAACAACTGCAATCCTCAGAGAGCTCAAAACAACATTCAAGAAGTTTATTAATCCCTTTAGGTGCAACATAGGAATTAATGCAACATGGAAACAAAAAATGAACATTATAATTTTTCCTACAAAAAATGTACCAAATTTTTAATTTTCACAAGCATAACATGAAAAAATGGACCATGTGTTTTGTTGTACAATTTTTCTTGAGCATGCCAGTTCCCCATGTATGGTGGAAAACTACTGTTTATGTGCATGGCTGGTCTAGAAAAGGGAAGGAACACTGTTGGACATTTGGAATGGAAAATTGTCTGGAATAGATAGCTGCCACCATGTTGTGTATGCATAGCCCTTGATGTGCCTTAAAGGGAATCTGTCACTGGAAGTTGCAGGCCTATGTAAATGGCCTGGGTCCGGTCCAATGGGCGGTGTTTCTACTTTTTTCTCCACCCCATCCGTGGCCCCCATCCGCGCTCTTCTCCGGTATTCTTCTCCATCGTTTGCGCGTGCGCAAAGCAATCTTGCTTCACGCATGCGCAGTATGCTTAGCCCAACTACGGGCAAAGTAAAAAATCATTACTGCGCATGCGCCGGTACACTATGTCCTGGAAGTATTTTGCTGTGTTCCAGGACATAGTGTACAGGCCCACGCGCAGTTATGATTTTCGGCTTTGCCCGCAGAGGGCAAAGCATACTGCGCGTGCGCGAAGCAAGATTGCTTTGCGCACGCGCGAATGATGGAGAAGAATACCAGAGAAGAGCGCAGATGGGGGCCACGGATAGGGTGGAGAAAAAAGAAGAAACACCGCCCATCGGACCGGACCCAGGCCATTTACATAGACCTGCAATTTCCAGTGACAGATTCCATTTAACAGTTAACCCTCCCCCAAAAATGATCCCATTTTGGAAACTACATCTTTCAAGGAACTTATCTAGATGTGTGGTGAGTACCTTGAACCTGCAGGTGCCTCACAGAATTTTATAACGTTGAGCTGTGGAAATGAAAAAATAAAATTTTAAGCAAAATTGTTGCTTTAGTCCAACAATTTTTCATTTTTCAAAGGCTAGCATGAGAAAATAGAACATAAAATGTATTGTTCAAATTCTCATGAGTACACCGATACTCCATATGAGGGTATATCAGTGGATTATTGATGCACAGGATATGTTTTCAGAGCAAGAAGAGGAAGCAGAATTCTCAAAATTACTCAATTTGGAAACATTATTTCAAGACTTCACCATGTCCTATAAAAGCAATATAAAGTTATGGTGGGAAATTCATTCTCTTGAAAATTATATTAAACACAAAATTGTTCCAAAGGGCCTTAGACTCTCAATTATACCAGCATAACACGCTGGGTCAGCTAAATTACCTATTAAATGGGAAAATGAACTGACTAATAGCTCTATTCATTTCATGAATATTTTACTGGAGGAAGAAAAAGTTACTTTTGAGTCTACCTCAGAGAGATTGACCAATCTCACCGAGGAAATGTTGAAATATAAAGCAGACTTGAAGTTTTCAAAGAGGGAAGAGACACTTCAGACCACGATTGAACAATTTGAAGGATCTATCAAAGATCGCAAAAACACAGACAATTCTCTAGAGACCTAAACTATTTCAAACAGAAAAGGATGTATTCTTTCTTTCATGGAGAGGGAAATAAAGGGGAAAGGAACAAAGAAGAGACAACTGATATATCATCGTTGCACATAGAGCTTTCTGACTTTGACTGGGGAAAGTTTAATTTAGGGAAAGGAAGAGGTGACTTTGGCAATATTAGTAATACATGAAGAACAACAAGCGGAGGTAGATGGGGAAGACAGAAAAAGTTGTTCTGCCATAAGAGCCAACTGAAATCAGGGGAGTAACTACCATGGTAGCAGCGGTCGCGACTGGGCCCGGGGGAGTCAGGGGCCCGGCAGGTCAGACCATGATATCTCCCAACCATGCCGATTCTTGCGGGATAGTCCCATTTTTGACCCCCCGTGTCCCGCACTGAGCCGCCACTCCCCCATGCACCCCATCCTTGCCCTCCCATATAGACCCACCACAGCCTGCAATAAAGTCCTTTTCTGTGCACACAGGACCTGTGATGAGGTCACAGGAGGAGAGGAGTCAGGGGTCACATGATCAGGAGCCTCGTTGTCTGCAGGACTCTGCTGTGCTGGTTGTCATGATGCTGGATGAGGTAAAGTTTCTGTGTGGGGTCAGGGGGGGTTAGCAGGGTGGATGTAGCAGAGCTATGTGTGTACGAGGTGTTCAGAGCAAAGATGTGTGTGTATGGGGTGTGCAGAGTGGAGCTGTGTGTGCGAGGGGTACAGAGGAGAGCCATGTGTGTATGAGGTGTATGGAGCAGAGCCGTGTGTATGCGAGGTGTATGTAGCAGAGCCATGTGTGTATGGGGTGTGCAGAGCGGGGCTGTGTGTGTTCGAGGTGGATGGAGCGGAGCCGTGTGTGTACAATAGGGTGACCGGATCTCATATGGGGGGAAAAAAATGTCGGAATCTTGTTCGTCTGGACTCCACAAAACGATTCCCCTTTCCAGATATTGAGATAGCCAAAATTTGAGCTCGATCAAACGACGTTAACCCGTGCCGCTCGTCGCTCAAAGTTTGAAAAAAATCCAAATTGAGGTATTTTAAGATTTAGGTATTTTGCATAGTCTGTTTGACTATAAAGAATGTGACAACAAAATTGCAGAAATAGCCCTGACCAAATTTTCGAACCATTTGTGGTATTTGAATGCAGAGTCGGTGGGATTATCGTTTTTTGATCCCACCATTACAGACAATGAAAAGTTGTTAATGGCTAATAAATTGCTCAGTAGCACAGATGAACCATCAGAGCACGCTAGGGTTGTAAATCCAAAAGTTAGGAAAGAAAAATTAAAAGAGGTAGGAAGTAACCGACTTTAACGACCTTCTGACAAAAGATGAAGAACAAAAGCAATATGTCCTGCAAGTTGTAAGCAAATGCCGAGCATTATATTCTGACGTTTCAAAAACTACTTTAACAAAAGCTCTAGAATAGATTAGATAACTATGTAAAATTATCAACTCATGTAGGTTAGCGTGCTCTGATGGTTCATCTGTGCTACTGAGCAATTTATTAGCCATTAACAACTTTTCATTGTCTGTAATGGTGGGATCAAAAAACGATAATCCCACCAACTCTGCATTCAAATACCACAAATGGTTCGAAAATTTGGTCAGGGCTATTTCTGCAATGTTGTTGTCACATTCTTTATAGTCTAACAGACTATGCAAAATACCTAAATCTTAAAATACCTCAATTTGGATTTTTTCAAACTTTGAGCGACGAGCGGCACGGGTTAACGTCGTTTGATCGAGCTCAAATTTTGGCTATCTCAATATCTGGAAAGGGGAATCGTTTTGTGGGGTCCAGACGGACAAAATTCCGACATCGATTTTTTGTGGTCACCTTAGTGTACAAGGTGTGTGGGGCCATGTGGGTGCGAGGTGTACGGAGCAGAGCCATGTGTGTACGAGGTGTACGGAGCGGACCTGCGTGTGTACGAGGTGTGCGGATCAGAGGCGCGTGTGTACGAAGTGTACAGAGCGGAGATGTGCATGTATTTTGGCATGGGGGGCCCCATTTGAAAGTTCGCACCGGGGCCCATAACTTTGTAGTTATGCCACTGACTGAAATTACAGCATGAATAAAGGCAGGACAGGGCTGGCAGCTGTGGGCCAGAACAGAGTTCTCTTTGTCCTGAAACCCCTCTTCTAAACAGGAGTCTGACATGAGTGTGAGGTGCTGTGGGGTTCTTTCTGTATTCACTTGTAGTTCAGGAGTTCTGGCTACCTTCCCGAGCATGGTACCAGATTCAGCTGCAAACATGACAGAAGACCTGGTTCAACAGGTTTAGTTTTACTGTGCAATTCAGTTACATGCGGTTGCTGCACACAGCGTGAGACAGAATCCAATTCCCTATTATTTTCCCTTTGTCCACTGTGCTGCCAGTCCTTGACTCCGTTCTGTTTGACTTGCCCCAGCTTCAACTGCTCCTGTTGGTACCAGGGACCTTCCATCTGGCATAAAAGCTTCCCTGAGACCCACCATCATTTCTTCTCGATGGGACTCAACTGACATCTTCCTCAGAGGGGGAACAGATGTAGAGTCGGTGGGCCGGACTAGGGGGGGTGGTCCCACTTCTTACCACGCAGAGATAAAACAGAGACACGATGGAGGCAGATTCTGGGTGCAACAGGTCCAAGTTTATTCACGCTTGCCGTCCGACTGACGGCCTCACACCTCGCGGCCCTCCGTTTCCAGAGCTGCTTCTCACACCGTACACTAGGGACGTGTCTGCACACACCGACCCCTCCTTTACTGTCGATGCTCCTGACAGGTCCATCACTGTGGCCGCCTTAGGCCCATAAACCAACAGCGCTTCTACTGCTCAGTCGTCGTGTCACATACGGTGTCCTTCACCCAGAGCCTCGTCTCTGCTGCGGTCCTTTCCTGTCAGGACCACCTCCCTGACGTTTCCTCTCCTCAGTCCCCTGGTCGGATTCTCCTCAGAGCGCACAGACTGGCGCAGTCATCCTGTCACCTGAGCTCCCCCTGGGGACTGGAACTTTCTGGAACCCTCCCTCAGTATTTATAACTCTCCCGGTTCCTTGAAACTGTCACTCTAACTGTCACTCCGCCCCCCATGACCAACGGTTTCTAAAGCCCTAAGCTGATGTCATGTCCTTTGCTCACACTCCACCCTGCCATCTAATGGTCGTCCCAAGGTACTGCACGTCACCTACACTTTCCTAGCTGTTTCCCCACTGTAATAACTGACACCTACCTACACTGTGCAAACCCTTCCTTCTTTACTCTGACTAGTCCGTCCGTCCGTCAGGTCACCTTCCCTACACTCCCCCTTCCTTTGTCCATTGTCGTCCTCGACAATCATCATCCCTGCCTTCGTCATTCTGAAGCTACACCTACATTCTGTTGTCGGACCAGCTGTTGAGCCAAACCCACTATCTGCGGGGGCCGAACCATACTGGGAGCACTATGCTCTGAGCAGCCTACTGCTACTCACCAGCACGCACGCCACATGACAACGTCTTTCAAACTGGGCAAGGTACACCCGTATTCTCTCTACGGCGTGTATCTTTCCCCTACTCTCCCCTTCTGTCACCTTCCACTATTCGGTACGCCATGATCGAGGTCTCTTACCTTCCAGATCATTACCAGCGCCCGCCTTTCCTTCTTCAGGGGTGTCCGTGGTGTTGGGGACCTGACCTAGGACGGCTGTCTTTCTCACGTCTTACAACTCATTTTCCCTTCTTTCAATTACATGTCATGGTCGGCGTCCTGGTCTCCCAGACCTCCTCAACTCTTAGATCCCTACCGGATCTCACACTTTCCTTTGGTCCCGCAGACCTTCCCTTACCCGGACCTGTTGCACATTACCTTGGCATATTATACATCAAACAACTTTATAATAGCACAAGTACCCCATTTTTATAATAATAATTTTTTTTTTTTTCATTTTCTTTTGCTTTAAAATTCAACATTCAACAATAAACATCGCCAGTACTCCTTTTCCCTCCCCCTTCCTTGGACATGGACTCTCCCTCTTGTCTTCGTATCCCTGTTCTGTCAAGTTTCCAAATCAGTAAATAACATCCTGTAAGAGGAACATTCTTAAAAAAAAAAACAGCTTAATCACATAAAACATTTTTTTTTTTTAAAACTAGAACTGTTCTTTCAGACTCTGACAGTCCAGGCCATCTCCTGATGGCCGGTAGCAAGGGGCCCACAGCCGTGGAACTCCTGGGGTGAAGGGAGTGTCCAAGACAGTCCTCTTTACGGGGGTTCGCGTTCCTCGGGTACCGCCAGTACTGCCACCGCATAATACCCGCGGGGGCAGTATTCTTTATAATAAGAGACAAAGTCCCCTATTTCCAGGGCACGGCCGTGGCGTATGGAGGCTACGTTCACGTATACCTTCTGGCCAGTCTGATCACGTATGAAACCATACTCCCGGTCCACATTGGTGTACACCAGCCGCCCCCGGGATCTTTCCACCGCCATGCCAGCCTCCCCTTTTGAATGAAGCAGGCTCCATACCTCCTGCTCTCGAACCTTCTTTTGTTTTACCACCTCCGCAACCCAAGCGGAGGGTACCGCGCCAGTCCCAGAGTCCGGTGGGCGGGACCTTGCCGAGAAAGGGCGCGGGGAAGAGGCGGCCGATGATATCTGTGGCCCAGCAGCCGCTGGGGCCGGGTAGCGGATGGGAGCAGCCGTGATTCCAGAGGGCTGGTCCACAGGGCCCGTTAAACAGACCACAGCCGGTTCCAATACTGGCATTACCGCGGCCGCAGGGTAGGCCGCATCCACAACTTCCAGCAAAGCCGGAGTAACGGCCGGTTCGGGTGATGAGGCTGACACCGGCCGAGGGAGCGCAACCGCGCCTTCTGTAAATAAGCTCCGCCCTGGTGACTCCGGGCGGGATGGCTCGGGGACGGGAGCGGGGGCCTTGCTCAACCCCGCGTATAGCATAGGACCCTCCGCAGCCGGGCCTTTCGGTACACTGGAGGCTGCGTGTTGTGGCAAAATGATAGGGGCCGCTTGTGAAGCCGTCGGCAGGGCCGGGGGAACTCTCACCTTCCCCGGCGCCGCGGCCTCCGTCACACCACCGCACGGCTCACCCCGCAGCCTCCGCTCTCCAACTCGCTGCTCAGCGGGCCTAGCTTCCGGACTCAGGGGCTCCGCGGGGAGACTCTCCGCCGGTATCAATGGCGGCCGCTCCTTCTGGCTCCGCACGGGCTCCGCACAGACTCCTCTTCTTGCCCATGGACCCGAAGGTGACGTCTTCTGTCTCAGCTCGTTCTCCTGCCGCCACTGCCACTCTAGGCGGCCAATGCCCCGACACCCGCAGCGTCTCATACCGTCCGGTGGGCAGCAATCGAATGGCGCCAAACAGCCGCTCCCAAGCTTTTCTTCGGTGTCACTCCCTCTGTGGGGTGGGGCGTTGGCAGGCCTCTCCACCCACCTGTCAGGGTCCAATATATGGAAACGTCGGCCTCCGGGCACATACTGCTGTCCACGGGGGTACGTTGGAGGGGGTCCCAGTCCATTCAACACGACTGCAAACACTCGGACCTCTCCCCTGCGCTGTAGTAATGCCGCCATCTTGCGTAGCACCTGATGCCGCCCCGGATCTTCGGTCAGCACCCCTGAGTCACCAGAGCGCTCCCAATTTGTAATCCACAGGTAAGCCAATTGTAATCCACAGGTTTTTATAATCCAAGCAGCACAGTCTAAGTCCTTCTCCATCCTTTAAGGCAGGCCTGCCGCAGAAGGTGATGTATTAGCGGCGGCGATCCTGCCGACTACGCCAAATGTAGAGTCGGTGGGCCGGACTAGGGGGGTGGTCCCACTTCTTACCGCGCAGAGATAAAACAGAGACACGATGGAGGCAGATTCTGGGTGCAACAGGTCCAAGTTTATTCACGCTTGCCGTCCGACTGACGGCCTCACACCTCGCGGCCCTCCAGAGCCGCTTCTCACACCGTACACTAGGGACGTGTCTGCACACACCGTCCCCTCCTTTACTGTCGACGCTCCTGACAGGTCCGTCACTGTGGCCGCCTTAGGCCCATAAACCAACAGTGCTTCTACTGCTCAGTCGTCGTGTCACATACGGTGTCCTTCACCCAGAGCCTCGTCTCTGCTGCGGTCCTTTCCTGTCAGGACCACCCCCCTGACGTTTCCTCTTCTCGGTCCCCTTGGTCGGATTCTCCTCAGAGCGCACAGACTGGTGCAGTCATCCTGTCACCTGAGCTCCCCCTGGGGACTGGAACTTTCTGGAACCCTCCCTCAGTATTTATAACTCTCCCGGTTCCTTGAAACTGTCACTCTAACTGTCACTCCGACCCCATGACCAACGGTTTCTAAAGCCCTAAGCTGATGTCACGTCCTTTGCTCACACTCCACCCTGCCATCTAATGGTCGTCCCAAGGTACTGCACGTCACCTACACTTTCCTAGCTGTTTCCCCACTGTAATAACTGACACCTACCTACACTGTGCAAACCCTTCCTTCTTTACTCTGACTAGTCCGTCCGTCCGTCAGGTCACCTTCCCTACACAGAGACATGGCACCCAATGCCACTTCTGGACCCTAGACCCAATACTGCTCTGGGATCTGTACAAGACTTAAGATGCTTCCAAATACTGTTTGGAGACTTGGCACTGAAAGGACCCCTTCACCACTGCTGTTTCTTTTTGTTGGAACATGTCAAACACTGTCACTCTTTAGCGCTTTCTCGACTGAACTTTTCCTCCACTAGCACCTGATTCTCAACTTGATTCTCAACCCGACTAACTCAAGCAAGATGTACTTCCCTTTTTTATCTGATCTAATCCTTCCCAGTGTATGGGCTAATCTCTTGCTATTAATGATGCACTATGAGTGATGCATACTATATCCCTATGCTTTGTTCCCCTAATGGGCAGACCTCTCCAATCCCTGGGTATGGCCTTGAGGCTGCGGCCCAAGGAAAACTGGCACACAAACCGGCAATAAGGATTGTTCTGTCCTAACTAAATGATTCATGTAGCTTATACAGGCAGCTCAACCGCTATACCGGGGGTCCAATAGGAAGACTGTAGGTTGAATCTGTGCTTTATTGAACGTAGTGGTATATTGATGCGCTGTGAAACTACAAGTGAAACATAAAAATACAATCAGTACTGGATTCATAGGAATAAATAATATACATAACATACATTATCTGCACTAATAGCTAACCAAGGGAGCTAACTAAGCAGGGTAGTATGAGATAGGAATTAGCCACAGGAAGTGTGGTTACCTACCAGCGATGCTGACACAAGGGGAGTAGAGAAATGAGATGTTCCCAGGAAGCAGGCTTGAAAGAAAATAGCGAACTGGAGGGAAAAATGGGGGCTGGACTAAACCATATTCCTTTGCAAAGGGCTCCCAGAAGGCACTGCAAAACTTACCATAGTGCTTTGCAATGTTCCCAGAATACATTGTGGCCGGGGGAAAGATTCAGGAAGCAAACACACAATAACACTCCCCATCTGGCATTAAACGGATGTCACTATTCTTATTCTCCGAAGACAACAATAAGACCAGCTCAGTTACTGGTCTGGAGAATGTCTTAAGTTCATTCCCTTTGGCCACCCTAAGTTTGACTTTGCGGACATTGCTATCTTTACTCGGGAATTTTGCAGTCACTAGTCCAAATGGCCACTGGTTCCGATGGGCCTGAAAGTCTTTCACATGGACTATGTCACCAATCCTCTTGAGAAAGCGGCATAAAACCTAAGCGAAACGCGCATCGGGGTGCGTTAGGGACTGGGCTCTGATACTATCCCTGGTAAGAAGGAGTTTGTCATGGTCACGTGTGTCTGGACGCAGCGAGTACCGCAAGGCGAACCCATGTGACGCATGCGACCCTGGATACACCGCCTCCAGTGGGGCGAATTTAAATAATAAACACGTGCAGCTGGATACACCGCCTCCAACTGGCGAATTTAGACATTACACGTATATACAAGTCTGGAAACCCCGCCTCCAGTAAGGCGAATTTAAACAATACGGGAAACCTGGGAAACATTAACAATGGTGGGCCCTGCGATAGGGAATAGGGAAGTGGAGACCTCCTGAGCTCCCCTGAGCCAGTGTCCCTACACTCCTAACGTTCCCTATGCCGGTTCCGCACCGGGCACGCAACAGGAACCTAAAAACCCTAGCTCGCCCTGACCTAAACCCTCACTAGGGAATTGGTAGGTGCGGAAACTAATCCCACCACTGCACTAAAACACACATGAGGAAAGATGACAAAACAGGGGAAACACCACTTAGCTTTGCTCTGTTGCATATGCTCCTAGCAACAGAGCCCACCACCTGTGTGCATCTTCTCCTCCACCCGGATCCATCACCATAATCGGATCCATCCCCATAGTGCAGCCTTGGAGCAGAGTCCACCACCAATTGCCGAAGTCCAGTAACAGAGTCCCATTGATGAGTTCAGCTTCTGCCTAAAAAGTCAAGCATGCTTGAGTCCAGCTCTCAGCAACCAGGTCCAGCATGGTGAGTGCAACTCTCACCATCGTCACCACTACACCAAGCCATGCAAACACCTCCTGCCGACACCATAAACTGTGACTCCACCACGCCATGCCAGCCCTTCTTGCAGACCACCTAGCTGCCACTCGTCCCCTCTGGCTGGTCTGCGCAGGACTCATGTTCAGCTCCTTCATTCACCCAGACTTCCTTGTGAATGACAAACACACAATCAATATCACCAACAGTGATTGAACCCACCTGGCTCCCTTTTATAGAGCCTAACACCTGATTTGTAATTACAGTCATATGTTAAAGTTTGGGCACCCCTATTAATGTTAACCTTTTTTCTTTATAACAATTTTGGTTTTTGCAACAGCTATTTCAGTTTCATACATCTAATAACTGATGGACTCAGTTATATTTCTGGATTCAAATGAGGTTTATTGTACTAACAGAAAATGTGCAATCTGCATTTAAACAAAATTTGACCGGTGCAAAAGTATGGGTACACTTATCATTTTCTTGATTTGAACACTCCTAACTACTTTTTACTGACTTCCTGAAGCACTAAATTGGTTTTGTAACCTCATTGAGCTTTGAACTTCATAGCCAGGTGTATCAAATCATGAGAAAAGGTATTTAAGGTGGCCACTTGAAAGTAGTTCTCCTATTTGATTCTCCTATGAAGAGTGGCATCATGGGCTCCTCAAAACAACTCTCAAATGATCTGAAAGCAAAGATTATTCAACATAGCTTTTCAGGGGAAGGATACAAAAAGTTGTCTCAGAGATAAAAAAAAAAACTGCTTCTGCTGCTAGCGATTTGGCCTGCACAACACACCAGTCACTGTGTGTGCAGTGCAAGGGGAGGCTATATTGTGGTGTATCAGTGGTGTTGGTTGTTGGGCTGCCTTCTAAGGCTTCCTGACAGGCTGGCATTGCTGTTTACCCACTGCTCCGCAAACTGCTTTTTTAAAAGCAATCCAATCTCCCATATCCTCTAGTCACTTTGGTCACAGCTGTGCCATCGAGCTTGTCACATAGTGCTCAGATATTCATTGGGCCTCACACAATCCAAAAGTGTCCAGTGTCCAAAAGTGTGTGCAGAGATTCAAACTCTCACTTATCCTCTAGTCACTTAGGTCATAGCTGTGCCATCGAGCCTGTCACATAGCGCTCAGATATTCATTGGGCCTCACACAATCCAAAAGTGTCCAGTGTCCAAAAGTGTGTGCAGAGATTCAAACTCTCACTTATCCTCTAGTCACTTAGGTCACAGCTGTGCCATCGAGCCTGTCACATAGCGCTCAGATATTCATTGGGCCTCACACAATCCAAAAGTGTCCAGTGTCCAAAAGTGTGTGCAGAGATTCAAACTCTCACTTATCCTCTAGTCACTTAGGTCACAGCTGTGCCATCGAGCCTGTCACATAGCGCTCAGATATTCATTGGGCCTCACACAATCCAAAAGTGTCCAGTGTCCAAAAGTGTGTGCAGACATTCAAACTCTCACTTATCCTCTAGTCACTTAGGTCACAGCTGTGCCATCGAGCCTGTCACATAGCGCTCAGATATTCATTGGACCTCACACAATCCAAAAGTGTCCAGTGTCCAAAAGTGTGTGCAGAGATTCAAACTCTCACTTATCCTCTAGTCACTTAGGTCACAGCTTTGCCATCGAGCCTGTCACATAGCGCTCAGATATTCATTGGGCCTCACACAATCCAAAAGTGTCCAGTGTCCAAAAGTGTGTGCAGAGATTCAAACTCTCACTTATCCTCTAGTCACTTAGGTCACAGCTGTGCCATCGAGCCTGTCACATAGCGCTCAGATATTCATTGGGCCTCACACAATCCAAAAGTGTCCAGTGTCCAAAAGTGTGTGCAGAGATTCAAACTCTCACTTATTCTCTAGTCACTTAGGTCACAGCTGTGCCATCGAGCCTGTCACATAGCGCTCAGATATTCATTGGGCCTCACACAATCCAAAAGTGTCCAGTGTCCAAAAGTGTGTGCAGAGATTCAAACTCTCACTTATGCTCTAGTCACTTAGGTCACAGCTGTGCCATCGAGCCTGTCACATAGCGCTCAGATATTCATTGGGCCTCACACAATCCAAAAGTGTCCAGTGTCCAAAAGTGTGTGCAGAGATTCAAACTCTCACTTATCCTCTAGTCACTTAGGTCACAGCTGTGCCATCGAGCCTGTCACATAGCGCTCAGATATTCATTGGGCCTCACACAATCCAAAAGTGTCCAGTGTCCAAAAGTGTGTGCAGAGATTCAAACTCTCACTTATCCTCTAGTCACTTAGGTCACAGCTGTGCCATCGAGCCTGTCACATAGCGCTCAGATATTCATTGGGCCTCACACAATCCAAAAGTGTCCAGTGTCCAAAAGTGTGTGCAGAGATTCAAACTCTCACTTATCCTCTAGTCACTTAGGTCACAGCTGTGCCATCGAGCCTGTCACATAGCGCTCAGATATTCATTGGGCCTCACACAATCCAAAAGTGTCCAGTGTCCAAAAGTGTGTGCAGAAATTCAAACTCTCACTTATCCTCTAGTCACTTAGGTCACAGCTGTGCCATCGAGCCTGTCACATAGCGCTCAGATATTCATTGGGCCTCACACAATCCAAAAGTGTCCAGTGTCCAAAAGTGTGTGCAGAGATTCAAAATCTCACTTATCCTCTAGTCACTTAGGTCACAGCTGTGCCATCGAGCCTGTCACATAGCGCTCAGATATTCATTGGGCCTCACACAATCCAAAAGTGTCCAGTGTCCAAAAGTGTGTGCAGAGATTCAAACTCTCACTTATCCTCTAGTCACTTAGGTCACAGCTGTGCCATCGAGCCTGTCACATAGCGCTCAGATATTCATTGGGCCTCACACAATCCAAAAGTGTCCAGTGTCCAAAAGTGTGTGCAGAGATTCAAACTCTCACTTATCCTCTAGTCACTTAGGTCACAGCTGTGCCATCTAGCCTGTCACATAGCGCTCAGATATTCATTGGGCCTCACACAATCCAAAAGTGTCCAGTGTCCAAAAGTGTGTGCAGAGATTCAAACTCTCACTTATCCTCTAGTCACTTAGGTCACAGCTGTGCCATCGAGCCTGTCACATAGCGCTCAGATATTCATTGGGCCTCACACAATCCAAAAGTGTCCAGTGTCCAAAAGTGTGTGCAGAAATTCAAAATCTCCCCTGTCCTATAGACACCTTGTTTTACATACTATATAGTTTGTTGGATTTTGTCTACATTTCTACCAAAAATGAGGAAGGCTGGTGGAAGAGGCCGTGGAATTGGGCGGGGGTTGGCAGCTGGTAATGATGGTTTTGGTGGTGGATCTGATGGTAGTGGCAAGAGCAAAATAGGACCGAATGCAGGAAGTGTTGATCCTGCGTCATCGTCTGGCTACATAAGGCCTCGAACGCTTAGTTTTCTAGGAGTTGGCAAACCGCTTTTAAAGCCAGAGCATCAGGAAAAAGTTTTGTCTTACATTGCTGACTCAGCCTCCAGCTCTATCGCCTCCTCTTCTTCAGTTGTAAAAAGTAAAAGCACTGAGTCGTCATTGGAGGCTCATGTTCATGAACCACACCTTTCCTTGTGTCCTTCACCCCAACCAAGATTGAAGGATGACGCAGGCCATACTACTGATTACTCCATGGAGCTGTTTTCATATACCATGCCTGGATTATCAAGTGAAATGGTGAATTACCCAGGCCAAGATGAATCTGACATGGAGTGCACTGATGCACAGCCGCTGATGGATGATTCTGCTGGTACATTCACTCAGAGCACTACATTGTCCTCGCAGTGTACAGAGCCAGATTCTGACCCTGATGAGACTCAGGTGCCCCTTCCCGCACACTATACCACCATACACGGTGACACAGAGGAAGGTGCACATGACATAGAAGAGGAGGTGATGGATGACCCAGTTGTTGACCCAGATTGGCATCCATTGGGGGAAGAGGGTGCTGCTTCCAATAGCTCAGATGAGGAGCATCCACAGCAGACATCGACATCGCAACAGCTGTTATCTGGCAGGCCCGGAGCACTCCAAAGACAGGTTCCAAACATCAAAAGAGTTGCTGGACAGCTTGTCCAGAGGGTCAAAAGATCACAGCGTGCTAGGCCGCAAAATGTCTGCCAAAGTAGGAAGAGTGCAGTGTGGCACTTTTTTGAACAAAATCCTCATGATCAGGCCAAGGTTATCTGTAAGAAGTGCGCAAAGACCTTTAGCCGAGGGAAAAATCTGAAAAATTTGAATACCAGTTGCATGCTTAGACATTTAAACACCATGCACTTGCAAGCGTGGACACAACACCAAACCTCAAGTGCCACATGTGCAACTGATCACAACGAAGGTAGTTATCAACGCTACATTGTTCCCCCCACTGTAAGCCCACTGGTTAGCACAGCAGCAAATGTTGAGGTGTCGTTGCAAGGCCACAGCAGTCAGGGAATCCCACTGTTATATCAACGAAAGACTGATTCTAGGCCATCAGAAAGAACACCAACTCCATCACCATCATCAACCCTCTCTCAGTCCGCCCTGTCCACCGCTACTTCCACCATATGCAGCTCTCAAGTCCAGCTCACCCTCCCAGACACTATGAGTAGGTCAAGAAAGTACTCAGTCTCTCATCCGCGTACACTGGGTTTGAACACCCACATTGCCAAACTAATCTCGTTTGAGATGATGCCCTTTCGGTTGGTGGAAAGCACAGCTTTCCGCGAACTCATGGCCTATGCAGTACCACGCTATGACCTACCCAGTCGCCACTTCTTCTCTCGCAAAGCCATCCCAGCCCTCCACCATCATGTGAAAGACCGCATTGTCCATGCACTCAAGCAGTCAGTGAGCGGAAAGGTGCACCTCACAACTGATGCATGGTCCAGTCGGCATGGCCAGGGCCGTTACGTGTCCATCACTGCGTACTGGGTTAATGTGGTGGATGCAGGGTCCACAGGGGACAGCGGTGGTGGGACAGTGCTGCCTAGTCCACGGTATAGGAAACAGTTGGCTGTAGGCGTTCCACCCTCCTCCTCCTCCTTCTCCTCCTCCTCCAGAAGCGAAAGCTCGTCCACAGAGCGCAGTCGTACGAGCACTCCATCTGCAGCTACCACTGTTGCACACGATGTGTCCCCCTATCGAGCAGCTAGTGGAAAGCGTCAGCAGGCTGTGTTGCAGATGATGTGCTTGGGCGACAGACATACCGCCGAGGTGCTGGCCGAGTACTTGAAGCGACAAACTGAGTCATGGCTGAGCAGTGTACATCTTGAGGCAGGCAAGGTAGTTAGTGATAACGGCCGTAATTTTGTGGCAGCCATAGCCCTTTCAAAACTCAGCCACATACCTTGCTTGGCTCACACCTTGAACCTGGTGGTGCAGTGCTTCCTCAAAAATTATCCGGAGTTAACAGCCCTGCTCCAGAAGGTGCGAAGACTGTGCGCGCACATCCGCCGGTCGCCTGTACACTCCGTTCGTATGCAGAAGCTGCAGCGATTGCTCCACCTTCCCAACCATCGCCTCATTATCGACATTGCAACAAGGTGTAACTCCACCCTGCACATGGTGGAGCGGCTGTGCGAGCAGAGGCAGGCCATAATGCATTTGTGGGAGGATACACGGCCAGGCACTTTGAGAGCAGACATGGAGTTGACAGGTGTGCAGTGGTCGAAGCTGAAAGACCTCTGTAAAGTCCTTCAGTGTTTTGAGGAATGCACACGGCTGGTAAGCGCAGACGACGCCATCCTAAGCATGAGCATCCCACTTATGCGTCTGCTCATGCAAACTTTGACGCACCTTAAGGAGCAGGCGTCTGCAGCCAATGTTGATGAGGAGGAAGAGGAGGAGGGAATCCTTGATGACATTCAGCCATTGTCTGCTCAGGGACCTCTCCTGGACGAGGTGGAGGAAGAAGAGGAGGAGGAGGATGTTGATGGGAATGATTACTTAGGGGAGGAGGATGCATCTCGTGGGGCAAGTGAAAATGTTGGCATGGCAAGGTCTGGTACAGGGTTTGTGCGTGACTGGAGGGATGTGGATTTGCCAGAAAATGCTCCTCCAACCAGTACTCGCAGTGCATCATTAACACCGGGAACATTGGCCCACATGTCAGATTATGCCTTGCGGATCCTAAAAAGGGACCCCCGCATTGCCAAAATGATGAACGATGATGACTACTGGTTGGCCAGCATCCTGGATCCACGCTATAAAGGCAAATTACAAAACATCATGCCACAGGAGAACCTTGACCTAATATTGGCTAATAAACAAGCAACTCTGGTAAATCGGTTGCTTGAGGCATTCCCAGCCCCAGTGATGGTTCTCACACGAGCCGTACGGGCCGGGGGCAGCTTGGCAGAGGTGTTCGTGGTGCACACAGCAGAAGTGGCGTTGGAGACAGGGGTTTCATGACAATGTTGTGGACTGATTTTTCAAATACCGCTCACACAACTGGTAATACTGCATCGATGGAAAGTGACAGGAGACAGCAGTTCTCAACCATGGTTACAAAGTACTTTTCCTCCCATATCGATGTTCTCCCACACAGGTCATTCCCCTTTGACTATTGGGCCGCTAAACTGGACACCTGGCCTGAATTGGCACAATATGCCTTACAGGAGCTCGCTTGCCCAGCTGCAAGTGTGCTATCGGAAAGAGTCTTCAGTGCAGCTGGGTCAATCCTGACAGAAAAAAGGACCCGTCTGTCAACCCAAAATGTGGATGATCTAACCTTCATTAAAATGAACCACGCATGGGTTTCCAAGGATTTTGTCCCACCTTCCCCTGATGACAAATAGGGTGACAGAAAAATGGCTTGCTTTGGTCCACCTCTTCCTGGGACTTGACCTATTTCGCCTTTTGCATCAGCTGAATGTCCAACATCAACATATGCCACTTTCTAAAACTCCCTAACTGTGCTGCCTCCCCCCCCATGGCCGGGGTCACCACCTAGCGCACGACACCGTGCGAGTGCCGTTGCCCTGGACAGGTGGGTAGGCCGACTCTTGGGCGCGGGCACTGGCACAGGGTCCCTCATAGTGCAATCAAGTGTCTCTGACGGTGGTGGTGCACACCCGCCGTCAGACACACCGCTGTACTATGAGGGGCCCAGTGCCAGTACCGACGCCCACGAGTGGGCCCCCCTTGCTTGGGCAGGGCCCCAGCATTTGCAATCTTTACTTCTCCCTGCTCCTCCGCTGTGTAATCTGGGCCGTCAAATCCATACTGTGCCTGACACCGTCTGAGCCTGCCTCCTGAGACATATATTTTGAATGTGTACGCTATCCATACATGTTATCCGGGGATACGGTACCCTTTCTAACCTTTGTGCAATCACGTGCAATCCATACTGGGCCTGACACCGTCTGAGCCTGCCTCCTGAGACATATATTTTGAATGTGTACGCTATCCATACATGTTATCCGGGGATACGGTACCCTTTCTAACCTTTGTGCAATCACGTGCAATCCATACTGGGCCTAACACCGTCTGAGCCTGCCTCCTGAGACATATATTTTGAATGTGTACGCTATCCATACATGTTATCCGGGGATACGGTACCCTTTCTAACCTTTGTGCAATCACGTGCAATCCATACTGGGCCTAACACCGTCTGAGCCTGCCTCATGCTGTATAGACATATATTTTGAATGTGTACGCTATCCATACATGTTATCCGGGGATACGGTACCCTTTCTAACCTTTGTGCAATCACGTGCAATCCACACTGGGCCTAACACCGTCTGAGCCTGCCTCCTGAGACATATATTTTGAATGTGTACGCTATCCATACATGTTATCCGGGGATACGGTACCCTTTCTAACCTTTGTGCAATCACGTGCAATCCATACTGGGCCTAACACCGTCTGAGCCTGCCTCATGCTGTATAGACATATATTTTGAATGTGTACGCTATCCATACATGTTATCCGGGGATACGGTACCCTTTCTAACCTTTGTGCAATCACGTGCAATCCACACTGGGCCTAACACCGTCTGAGCCTGCCTCCTGAGACATATATTTTGAATGTGTACGCTATCCATACATGTTATCTGGGGATACGGTACCCTTTCTCACCTTTGTGCAATCACGTGTAATCCATACTGGGCATGAGAACGGCTGGCGAGCTGTTAAGCAAGCTACAGCACCTGTCCAGACAAGTACAGGGATTCCCTAGCGAGGAGACTTATTTGATTGTTTTCAATGTTGGGACAGCAATTTTTGGGGAGCACTATACTCTGGAGAATGATAGATGGGGCCCACCATACACTGGAACATTCCAAAGGTGGACATCAGACACTGGAGCAGCATTTACAGGGCCCATTATACACTAGAGCATTAGAAATGGGGCCCATTATGTTTGGAGCATTATTTGGGCCCATAAGACAGTGGAGCTTCATCCATGGGGACCAACATATACTGTAGCATTATGTGGAGCTCATCATATACTGTTTCAAACATTATATGGGACCAATGATTCTGTATGGAGAAATAGATGGGCCTCGTCATGAGATGTAAAAAGTGAGGTATTTTTCATTGTACTATACCGCTATTTCTCTGCCGTATCGGAGCATGATGAGTTGTGGTATGTGTTAAAGGGGCGCTCTTTCGCCCAGGGCACATGAAAACCTGGAGCCAGCCCTCCCCCCCCACAGTTTGTAGCCAAATAACCCCCATTTTTCAGTGCGTAACTTGTATTATGAAGTTAATTAAGGTTGACAAGCTTAAGAAAGAAGAATTGATGCTTTTGCATTCAAATGGGCACTGTAGGTGTGTTTCCTGTCCTCCTCTCACTGCCGACTTTTATTCCCCATTGACTTACATTGGGTTTCGTGTTTCGGGATGACCCCGACTTTTCCCTATAATCGGACGATCTTGCTCGACCCGACTTTTGGAAATGTCGGGTTTCACGAAACGAAACGCGACCCTAAAAAACCAAAAGTCGCTCAACTCTAGTGGTGAGCACTTTGATCCCCCCAAGTGCTTCACAGAAGTTTATAATGCCCGGGCGTGAAAATAAAAAAATTGTATTTTCTCCACAAACATCATCTTTTAGTCCCCATTTTTTTTATTTTCCCAAGGGTAACAGGAGAAATTGGACCCCAAAAGTTGTTGTCCAATTTGTCCTGAGTACGCTGACACCCCATATGTGGGAGAAAACTACTGTATGGGGACATGTCGGGGCTCGGAAGGGAAGTAGTGACGTTTTGGAATGCAGACTTTGATGGAATGGCCTGCGGGTGTCATGTTGCCTTTGGAGAGCCCCTAATGTACCTAAACAGTGGAAACCCCCCACAAATGACCCCATTTTGGAAACTAGACCCCCTGAGGAACTTATCTAGATGTGTGGTGAGTAGAGTTGAGCGACTTTTGGTTTTTTAGGGTCGCGTTTCGTTTCGTGAAACCCGACTTTTCCAAAAGTCGGGTCGAGCAAGATCGTCCGATTATAGGGAAAAGTCGGGGTCCTCCCGAAACACGAAATCCAATGTAAGTCAATGGGGAATAAAAGTCGGCAGTGAGAGGAGGACAGGAAACACACCTACAGTGCCCATTTGAATGCCAAAAGCATCAATTCTTCTTACTTAAGCTTGTCAACCTTAATTAACTTCATAATACAAGTTACGCACTGAAAAATGGGGGTTATTTGGCTACAGTTGTGGGGGGGAGGGCTGGCTCCAGGTTTTCATGTGCCCTGGGCGAAAGAGCACCCCTTTAACACATACCACAACTCATCATGCTCCGATACGGCAGAGAAATAGCGGTATAGTACAATGAAAAATACTTCACTTTTTACATCTCATGACGAGGCCCATCTATTTCTCCATACAGAATCATTGGTCCCATATAATGTTTGAAACAGTATATGATGAGCTCCACATAATGCTACAGTATATGTTGGTCCCCATGGATGAAGCTCCACTGTCTTATAGGCCCAAATAATGCTCCAAACATAATGGGCCCCATTTCTAATGCTCTAGTGTATAATGGGCCCTGTAAATGCTGCTCCAGTGTCTGATGTCCACCTTTGGAATGTTCCAGTGTATGGTGGGCCCCATCTATCATTCTCCAGAGTATAGTGCTCCCCAAAAATTGCTGTCCCAACATTGAAAACTATCAAATAAGTCTCCTCGCTAGGGAATCCCTGTACTTGTCTGGTCTCCTCGTCGTCCCCATCTTCCATCTCACTGCACAGTATTTCAACTTTGCAAGTGCTGTGATCCTGAGCAAGCAGGGGGGGGCCCACTCGTTGGCGACGGCACTGGCACAGGGCCCCTGATAGTACGGTGGTGTGTCTGATGGCGGGTGGGCCGAACCTGCACTTTCATCTGCAGCTTCCTCTTTGTCACCGTGTAAGATGGAACTGTATATGGAAAGGGTAACCTGAGTTTCATCAGGGTCAGATTCAGGCCGTGTAGCGTGCGAGGGGAATGTAGTGGTCTGGGTCAATGTACCAGCAGATTCATCGAGCAGTGGCTGGGCATCAGTGCACTTGTGTCGCCCCCAGGAGTACGGTCGCCACAGTGGCATTACCTTCCTCCTAGGGAGTGTGATGTCATGCTTGGGATCAACGAACGATCTCTCTAGCAGGTTAACTGATTGGGCGGCGTTATTCCCACGAGTCATGACCCTCCAAACAGCGTTCATGAAGGCAAAGTGTTTGTTTTACGTGGGCAGTATGGTTGCAAAGCTGAATCTTAAAGGAATGTCCAGAAGGGCACCACCAGGAGTGGAGCCTACGGTTAAATTCGACTCCACCAGGGAAACCTCAAACATGCCAGCTACAGAACAGATGCTCACATTGCAAGCTTAATTCTGTTAACGAACGAGACTCCGTCATGCCCCGCGGTCCGAGTCCGGCTTACTAGAGGGACACGTGAGGCTCTGGCACATGAGATTGGCCAATAACTGGTGTGTCATGCCCTTACATGTCCGTGGCTGCATGTGCGCTACACTGAAAAGGCCAGCGTTTGTCGCTTACAGGTGCAGATAACCCGCTGAACAACGTTAGTGATGGGGATCACTGATTACAATTATTACCCGCGAACAATGATTTCCCAGTAAGTGCAGGTCAACCGCAGTTCCGGAATTAGGCCTAACTGTCATTCCTGAAAAAATGAAAAACTTACGTGTGCAAACCACAGGTGCTGTAGCATGCTTAACAGCTCGCCAGCCGTTCTCACGCCCAGTATGGATTACACGTGATTGCACAAAGGTGAGAAAGGGTACCGTATCCCCAGATAACATGTATGGATAGCGTACACATTCAAAATATATGTCTATACATCAGGAGGCAGGCTCAAACGGTGTCAGGCCCAGTATGGATTGCACGTGATTGCACAAAGGTTAGAAAGGGTACCGTATCCCCGGATAACATATATGGATAGCGTACACATTCAAAATATATGTCTATACATCAGGAGGCAGGCTCAGACGGTGTTAGGCCCAGTATGGATTGCACGTGATTGCACAAAGGTTAGAAAGGGTACCGTATCCCCGGATAACATGTATGGATAGCGTACACATTCAAAATATATGTCTATACATCAGGAGGCAGGCTCAGATGGTGTTAGGCCCAGTATGGATTGCACAAAGGTTAGAAAGGGTACCGTATCCCCGGATAACATGTATGGATAGCGTACACATTCAAAATATATGTCTATACATCAGGAGGCAGGCTAAGACGGTGTTAGGCCCAGTATGGATTGCACGTGATTGCACAAAGGTTAGAAAGGGTACCGTATCCCCGGATAACATGTATGGATAGCGTACACATTCAAAATATATGTCTATACATCAGGAGGCAGGCTCAGACGGTGTTAGGCCCAGTATAGATTGCACATGATTGCACAAAGGTTAGAAAGGGTACCGTATCCCCAGATAACATGTATGGATAGCGTACACATTCAAAATATATGTCTATACATCAGGAGGCAGGCTCAGACGGTGTTAGGCTCAGTATGGATTGCACGTGATTGCACAAAGGTTAGAAAGGATACCGTATCCCCGGATAACATGTCCATGATGTACATGTCCTCCTGATGTATAGACATATATGTTGAATGTGTACACTATGCTATCCATATAGCATAGTGTACACATTCAAAATATATGTCTATACATCAGGAGGCAGGCTCAGACGGTGTTAGGCCCAGTATGGATTGCACGTGATTGCACAAAGGTTAGAAAGGGTACCGTATCCCCAGGTAACATGTATGGATAGCGTACACAGTCAAAATATATGTCTATACATCAGGAGGCAGGCTCAGACGGTGTTAGGCCCAGTATGGATTGCACGTGATTGCACAAAGGTTAGAAAAGGTACCGTATCCCCGGATAACATGTATGGATAGCGTACACATTCAAAATATATGTCTATACATCAGGAGGGAGGCTCAGATGGTGCTAGGCCCAGTATGGATTGCACGTGATTGCACAAAGGTTAGAAAGGGTACCGTATCCCCGGATAACATGTATGGATAGCGTACACATTCAAAATATATGTCTATACATCAGGAGGCAGGCTCAGACGGTGTTAGGCCCAGTATGGATTGCACATGATTGCACAAAGGTTAGAAAGGGTACCGTATCCCCAGATAACATGTATGGATAGTGTACACATTCAAAATATATGTCTATACATCAGGAGGCAGGCTCAGACGGTGTTAGGCCCAGTATGGATTGCACGTGATTGCACAAAGGTTAGAAAGGGTACCGTATCCCCGGATAACATGTATGGATAGCGTACATATTCAAAATATATGTCTATACATCAGGAGGCAGGCTCAGACGGTGTTAGGCCCAGTATGGATTGCACAAAGGTTAGAAAGGGTACCATATCCCCGGATAACATGTATGGATAGCGTACACATTCAAAATATATGTCTATACATCAGGAGGCAGGCTCAAACGGTGTCAGGCACAGTATGGATTTAACGGCCCAGACTACACAGCGGAGGAGCAGGGAGAGGTAAAGATTGCAAATGCTGGGGCCCTGCCCAAGCAAGGGGGGCCCACTCGTGGGCGTCGGTACTGGCACTGGGCCCCTCATAGTACGGCGGTGTGTCTGACGGCGGGTGTGCACCACCACCGTCAGAGACACTTGATTGCACTATGAGGGACCCTGTGCCAGTGCCCGCGCCCAAGAGTCGGCCTACCCACCTGTCCAGGGCAATGGCACTCGCACGGTGTCGTGCGCTAGGTGGTGACCCCGGCCATGGGGGGGGGGGAGGCATCACAGTTAGGGAGCTTTAGAAAGTGGCATATGTTGATGTTGGACATTCAGCTGATGCAAAAGGTGAAATAGGTCAAGTCCCAGGAAGAGGTGGACCAAAGCAAGCCATTTTTCTGTCACCCTATGTGTCATCAGGGGAAGGTGGGACAAAATCCTTGGAAACCCATGCGTGGTTCATTTTAATGAAGGTTAGATCATCCACATTTTGGGTTGACAGACGGGTCCTTTTTTCTGTCAGGATTGATCCAGCTGCACTGAAGACTCTTTCCGATAGCACACTTGCAGCTGGGCAAGCGAGCTCCTGTAAGGCATATTGTGCCAATTCAGGCCAGGTGTTCAGTTTAGCGGCCCAATAGTCAAAGGGGAATGACCTGTGCGGGAGAACATCGATATGGGAGGAAAAGTATTTTGTAACCATAGTTGACAACTGCTGTCTCCTGTCACTTTCCATCGATGCAGTATTACCAGTTGTGTGAGCGGTACTTGAAAAATCAGTCCACAACATTGTCAAGAAACCCCTGTCTCCAACGCCACTTCTGCTGTGTGCACCACGAACACCTCTGCCAAGCTGCCCCTGGCCCGTACGGCTCGTGTGAGAACCATCACCGCTGCTGTGTGCTGGGAATGCCTCAAGCAACCGATTTACCAGAGTTGCTTGTTTATTAGCCAATATAGGTCAAGGTTCTCCTGTGGCATGATGTTTTGCAATTTGCCTTTATAGCGTGGATCCAGGATGCTGGCCAACCAGTAGTCGTCATCGTTCATCATTTTGGCAGTGCGGGGGTCCCTTTTTAGGATCAGCAAGGCATAATCTGACATGTGAAAATAGGGGGGGAAGCCAGCACTGCTTAAGGTTAGGACGCATAAATTAGAGTGCATATGCACATAATGTCTAGCTGTATTCAAAAATGAGATATTTAGCAAAAAAATTGATCAATTCAATTGAGCCACCCCGCCGCGTCAAGGCAATCTCATATGGGGGGTCCTACTCTATATATTTTTAATAAATGCTGTGCCATTACAGCCTCCTAAATACACTTAGAGCATGACCACATCAAGTGCAATCTGTACCTGAACATTTACTGGATCGCTCCCATGAAGCCAGATGAAGCAAGTGCAGATCAAGGCCAACCAGGTCTGAACACAGACATATCAGGAATGGCCTCCACACATTGCCTGACCAGCAAACATAGATGAAGGGCGATGTTGGTCCAGACACAGGTGCACAATTAAATAAAGCTTGGGGCAGGGTGGGGCTGCCGTGTGTGTGCACAGCAGCCTAATCCATCACAATGAACACAGAAAATTATGGTAGACATAACCAAGCGTGCACGGCAACAGTGGTGGTCAGCCACAAACCAACAACAAGAAAATAGGGGGGGAAGTCATGCACTGCTTAAGGTTAGGACGCATAAATTAGAGAGCATATGCACATAATGTCTAGCTGTATTCAAAAATGAGATATTTAGCAAAAAAATTGATCAATTCAATTGAGCCACCCCGCCGCGCGAAGGCAATCTCATATGGGGGGTCCTACTCTATATATTTTTAATAAATGCTGTGCCATTACGGCCTCCTAAATACACTTAGAGCATGACCACATCAAGTGCAATCTGTACCTGAACATTTACTGGATCGCTCCCATGAAGCCAGATGATGCAAGTGCAGATGAAGGCCAACCAGGTCTGAACACAGACATATCAGGAATGGCCTCCACACATTGCCTGACCAGCAAACATAGATGAAGGGCGATGTTGGTCCAGACACAGGTGCACAATTAAATAAAGCTTGGGGCAGGGTGGGGCTGCCGTGTGTGTACACAGCAGCCTAATCCATCACAATGAACACAGAAAATTATGGTAGACATAACCAAGCGTGCACGGCAACAGTGGTGGTCAGCCACAAACCAACAACAAGAAAATAGGGGGGGAAGCCAGCACTGCTTAAGGTTAGGACGCATAAATTAGAGTGCATATGCACATAATGTCTAGCTGTATTCAAAAATGAGATATTTAGCAAAAAAATTGATCAATTCAATTGAGCCACCCCGCCGCGCCAAGGCAATCTCATATGGGGGGTCCTACTCTATATATTTTTAATAAATGCTGTGCCATTACGGGCTCCTAAATACACTTAGAGCATGACCACATCAAGTGCAATCTGTACCTGAACATTTACTGGATCGCTCCCATGAAGCCAGATGAAGCAAGTGCAGATGAAGGCCAACCAGGTCTGAACACAGACATATCAGGAATGGCCTCCACACATTGCCTGACCAGCAAACATAGATGAAGGGCGATGTTGGTCCAGACACAGGTGCACAATTAAATAAAGCTTGGGGCAGGGTGGGGCTGCCGTGTGTGTGCACAGCAGCCTAATCCATCACAATGAACACAGAAAATTATGGTAGACATAACCAAGCGTGCACGGCAACAGTGGTGGTCAGCCACAAACCAACAACAAGAAAATAGGGGGGGAAGCCAGCACTGCTTAAGGTTAGGACGCATAAATTAGAGTGCATATGCACATAATGTCTAGCTGTATTCAAAAATGAGATATTTAGCAAAAAAATTGATCAATTCAATTGAGCCACCCCGCCGCGCCAAGGCAATCTCATATGGGGGGTCCTACTCTATATATTTTTAATAAATGCTGTGCCATTACGGCCTCCTAAATACACTTAGAGCATGACCACATCAAGTGCAATCTGTACCTGAACATTTACTGGATCGCTCCCATGAAGCCAGATGAAGCAAGTGCAGATGAAGGCCAACCAGGTCTGAACACAGACATATCAGGAATGGCCTCCACACATTGCCTGACCAGCAAACATAGATGAAGGGCGATGTTGGTCCAGACACAGGTGCACAATTAAATAAAGCTTGGGGCAGGGTGAGGCTGCCGTGTGTGTGCACAGCAGCCTAATCCATCACAATGAACACAGAAAATTATGGTAGACATAACCAAGCGTGCACGGCAACAGTGGTGGTCAGTCACAAACCAACAACAAGAAAATAGGGGGGGAAGCCAGCACTGCTTAAGGTTAGGACGCATAAATTAGAGTGCATATGCACATAATGTCTAGCTGTATTCAAAAATGAGATATTTAGCAAAAAAATTGATCAATTCAATTGAGACACCCCGCCGCGCCAAGGCAATCTCATATGGGGGGTCGTACTCTATATATTTTTACATCGATATGGGAGGAAAAGTAGTTTGTTACCATAGTTGACAACTGCTGTCTCCTGTCACTTTCCATCGATGCAGTATTACCAGTTGTGTGAGCGGTATTTGAAAAATCAGTCCACAACATTGTCATGAAACCCCTGTCTCCAACGCCCCTTCTGCTGTGTGCACCACGAACACCTCTGCCAAGCTGCCCCCGGCCCGTATGGCTCGTGTGAGAACCATCACCGCTGCTGTGTGCTGGGAATGCCTCAAGCAACCGATTTACCAGAGTTGCTTGTTTATTAGCCAATATTAGGTCAAGGTTCTCCTGTGGCATGATGTTTTGCAATTTGCCTTTATAGCGTGGATCCAGGATGCTGGCCAACCAGTAGTCGTGATCGTTCATCATTTTGGCAATGCGGGGGTCCCTTTTTAGGATCAGCAAGGCATAATCTGACATGTGGGCCAATGTTCCTGGTGTCAATGATGCACTGCGAGTGCTGGTTGGAGGAGCACTTTCTGGCAAATCCACATCCCTCCAGTCACGCACAAACCCTGTACCAGACCTTTCCACGCCAACATTTTCACTTGCCCCATGAGATGCATCCTCCTCCCCTAAGTAATCATCCCCATCATCCTCCTCCTCCTCCTCATCTTCTTCCTCCACCTCGTCCAGGAGAGTTCCCTGAGCAGACAATGGCTGAATGTCATCAAGGATTCCCTCCTCCTCTTCCTCCTCATCAACATTGGCTGCAGAAGCCTGCTCCTTAAGGTGCGTCAAAGTTTGCATGAGCAGACGCATAAGTGGGATGCTCATGCTTAGGATGGCGTCGTCTGCGCTCACCAGCCGTGTGCATTCCTCAAAACACTGAAGGACTCTACAAAGGTCTTTCAGCTTCGACCACTGCACACCTGTCAACTCCATGTCTGCTCTCAAAGTGCCTGGCCGTGTATCCTCCCACAAATGCATTATGGCCTGCCTCTGCTCGCACAGCCGCTCCACCATGTGCAGGGTGGAGTTCCACCTTGTTGCAATGTCGATAATGAGGCGGTGGTTGGGAAGGTGGAGCAATCGCTGCAGCTTCTGCATACGAACGGAGTGTACAGGCGACCGGCGGATGTGCGCGCACAGTCTTCGCACCTTCTGGAGCAGGGCTGTTAACTCCGGATAATTTTTGAGGAAGCACTGCACCACCAGGTTCAAGGTGTGAGCCAAGCATGGTATGTGGCTGAGTTTTGAAAGGGCTATGGCTGCCACAAAATTACGGCCGTTATCACTAACTACCTTGCCTGCCTCAAGATGTACACTGCCCAGCCATGACTCAGTTTGTCGCTTCAAGTACTCGGCCAGCACCTCGGTGGTGTGTCTGTCGCCCAAACACATCATCTGCAACACAGCCTGCTGACGCTTTCCACTAGCTGCTCGATAGGGGGACACATCGTGTGCAACAGTGGCAGCTGCAGATGGAGTGCTCGTACGACTGCGCTCTGTGGACGAGCTTTCGCTTCTGGAGGAGGAGGAGGAGGAGGAGGAGGAGGGTCGAACGCCTACAGCCAACTGTTTCCTATACCATGGGCTAGGCAGCACTGTCCCACCACCGCTGTCCCCTGTGGACCCTGCATCCACCACATTAACCCAGTGCGCAGTGATGGACACGTAACGGCCCTGGCCATGCCGACTGGACCATGCATCAGTTGTGATGTGCACCTTTCCGCTCACTAACTGCTTGAGTGCATGGACAATGCGGTCTTTCACATGATGGTGGAGGGCTGGGATGGCTTTGCGAGAGAAGAAGTGGCGACTGGGTAGGTCATAGCGTGGTACTGCATAGGCCATGAGTTCGCGGAAAGCTGTGCTTTCCACCAACCGAAAGGGCATCATCTCAAACGAGATTAGTTTGGCAATGTGGGCGTTCAAACCCAGTGTACGCGGATGAGAGACTGAGTACTTTCTTGACCTACTCATAGTGTCTGGGAGGGTGAGCTGGACTTGAGAGCTGCATATGGTGGAAGTAGCGGTGGACAGGGCGGACTGAGAGAGGGTTGATGATGGTGATGGAGTTGGTGTTCTTTCTGATGGCCTAGAATCAGTCTTTCGTTGATATAACAGTGGGATTCCCTGACTGCTGTGGCCTTGCAACGACACCTCAACATTTGCTGCTGTGCTAACCGGTGGGCTTACAGTGGGGGAAACAATGTAGCGTTGCTGACTACCTTCGTTGTGATCAGTTGCACATGTGGCACTTGAGGTTTGGTGTTGTGTCCACGCTTGCAAGTGCATGGTGTTTAAATGTCTAAGCATGCAACTGGTATTCAAATTTTTCAGATTTTTCCCTCGGCTAAAGGTCTTTGCGCACTTCTTACAGATAACCTTGGCCTGATCATGAGGATTTTGTTCAAAAAAGTGCCACACTGCACTCTTCCTACTTTGGCAGACATTTTGCGGCCTAGCACGCTGTGATCTTTTGACCCTCTGGACAAGCTGTCCAGCAACTCTTTTGATGTTTGGAACCTGTCTTTGGAGTGCTCCGGGCCTGCCAGATAACAGCTGTTGCGATGTCGATGTCTGCTGTGGATGCTCCTCATCTGAGCTATTGTAAGCAGCACCCTCTTCCCCCAATGGATGCCAATCTGGGTCAACAACTGGGTCATCCATCACCTCCTCTTCAATGTCATGTGCACCTTCCTCTGTGTCACCGTGTATGGTGGTATAGTGTGCGGGAAGGGGCACCTGAGTCTCATCAGGGTCAGAATCTGGCTCTGTACACTGCGAGGACAATGTAGTGCTCTGAGTGAATGTACCAGCAGAATCATCCATCAGCGGCTGTGCATCAGTGCACTCCATGTCAGATTCATCTTGGCCTGGGTAATTCACCATTTCACTTGATAATCCAGGCATGGTATGTGAAAACAGCTCCATGGAGTAATCAGTAGTATGGCCTGCATCATCCTTCAATCTTGGTTGGGGTGAAGGACACAAGGAAAGGTGTGGTTCATGAACATGAGCCTCCAATGACGACTCAGTGCTTTTACTTTTTACAACTGAAGAAGAGGAGGCGATAGAGCTGGAGGCTGAGTCAGCAATGTAAGACAAAACTTTTTCCTGATGCTCTGGCTTTAAAAGCGGTTTGCCAACTCCTAGAAAACTAAGCCTTCGAAGCCTTATGGAGCCAAACGATGACGCAGGCTCAACACCTCCTGCATTCGGTCCTATTTTGCTCTTGCCACTACCATCAGATCCACCACCAACACCATCATTACCAGCTGCCAACCCCCGCCCAATTCCACGGCCTCTTCCACCAGCCTTCCTCATTTTTGGTAGAAATGTAGATAAAATCCAACAAACTATATAGTAATGTAAAACAAGGTACAAGGTGTCTATAGGACAGGGGAGATTTTGAATTTCTGCTCACACTAGTGGACACTGGACACTTTTGGATTGTGTGAGGCCCACTGAATATCTGAGCGCTATGTCACAGGCTCGATGGCACAGCTGTGACCAAAGTGACTAGAGGATAAGGGAGATTTTGAATTTCTGCAGACACTTGTGGACACTGGACACTTTTGGATTGTGTGAGGCCCACTGAATATCTGAGCGCTATGTCACAGGCTCGATGGCACAGCTGTGACCAAAGTGACTAGAGGATAAGTGAGATTTTGAATTTCTGCAGACACTGGACACTTTTGGATTGTGTGAGGCCCACTGAATATCTGAGCGCTATGTCACAGGCTCGATGGCACAGCTGTGACCAAAGTGACTAGAGGATAAGGGAGATTTTGAATTTCTGCAGACACTTGTGGACACCGGACACTTTTGGATTGTGTGAGGCCCACTGAATATCACAGCGCTATGTCACAGGCAGAAATTGGCTAGTGTATCACAAACTACAAGGTGTATGTAGAATTGGGCAGAGTAGGAATCTCCCTAGAGTGCAGGTCTGTAAGAACGGAACATGTCCTCGACTTATTCTCACAGAGTGACACAGATAGCTTCACTGTGGCTGTGATAACAGTCGTTAAACGGTACTGTGTGAGGAGCGTACACCGCTGTATGGTGTGAAAAAATGCACGCTCAGTACCTCAGCAGGACAAAAAAAAAAAATTGGGATTGCTTTTAAAAAAGCAGTTTGCAACTCAGTACCTCAGCAGGACAAAAAAAAAATTGGGATTGCTTTTAAAAAAGCAGTTTGCAGAGCAGTGGGTAAACAGCAATGCAGCTGTCAGGAAGCCTTAGAAGGCAGCCCAACAACCAACACCACTGATACACCACAATATAGCCTCCCCTTGCACTGCACACACAGTGACTGGTGTGTTGTACAGGCACAATCGCTAGCAGCAGAAGCAGTTTTTTTGTCTTCTTCCCTGCCTAACGCTCTCCCTACATAATCAGCAGCAACCTCTCCCTATGCTAAGATCGGCAGAAGTAAGATGGCGGTCGGCGTGCACGCCCTTTTATACCCCCTGTGACGCCCGCCAAAGCAAGCCAATCACTTGCATGCCCTTCTGAAAGATGGTGGTGACCCGTGCCTATGTCATCATGTTGCCCACAGTGTCCGTGGATCCTGATTGGCTGAAAAAGAGCGCAAAACAAACTTTTGAAACGCGACTTTGGCGCGTAAGTCGCCGACCTCGTGGCCGACCTCATCCTAGGGTCGGGTTTCGTTTCATGAAACCCGACTTTGCCAGAAGTCGGCGACTTTTGAAATTTTTCGACCCGTTTCGCTCAACTCTAGTGGTGAGCACTTTGAACCCCCCCAAGGGCTTCACAGAAGTTTATAATGCCCAGGCTTGAAAATAGAAAAATCGTATTTTTTCCACAAACATGATCAATTAGTCTCCAATTTTTTTATTTTCCCAAGTGTAATAGGAGAAATTGGACCCCAAAAGTTGTTGTCCAATTTGTCCTGAGTATGCTGACACCCCATATGTGGGAGAAAACTACTGTATGGGCACACGTCGGGGCTCGGAAGGGAAGTAGTGACGTTTTGGAATGCAGACTTTGATGGCATGGTCTGCGGGTGTCATGTTGCTTTTGGAGAGCCCCTGATGTACTTAAACAGTGGAAACCCTCCACAAGTGACCCCATTTTGGAAAATAGACCTCCTAATGAACTTATCTAGATGTGTGGTGAGCACTTTGAACCCCCCAGTGCTTCACAGAAGTTTACAATGACCGGGCGTGAAAATAAAAATATCGTATTTTTTCAACAAACATCATCTTTTAGTCCCCATTTTTTTATTTTCCCAAGGGTTACAGGAGAAATTGGACCCCAAAAGTTGTTTTACAATTTGTCCTGAGTACGCTGATACCTCATATGTGGGAGAAAACTACTGTATGGGCACACGTCGGGGCTCGGAAGGGAAGTAGTGATGTTTTGGAATGCAGACTTTGATGGATTGGTCTGCGGGTGTCATATGCGTTTGGAGAACCCCTGATGTACCTAAACTATTGAAACTCCCCACAAGTGACCACATTTTGGAAACTAGACCCCCCATGGAACTTATCTAGATGTGTGGTGAGCACTTTGAACCCCCAAGTGCTTCACAGAAGTTTATAACGCCTGGGCGTGAAAATTAAAAAATCATTTTTTTCCCCAAAAATGATATTTTTGCCCCCAATTTTTTATTTTCCTAAGGGTAACAGGAGAAATTGGACCCCAAAAGTTGTTTTGTAATTTGTCCTGAGTAGGCTGATACCCCATATGTGGGGGTAAAGCACTGTTTGGGCGCATGACAGAGCTTGGAAGGGAAGGAGCACCATTTGACTTTTTCAACGCAGAATTGGCTGGAATTGAGATCAGACGCCATGTTGCATTTGGAGAGCACCTGATGTGCCCAAACAGTGGAAACCCCCCAATTATAACTCCAACCCTAACCCCAACACACCCCTAACCCTAACCCTAGCCCTAACCCTAGCCCTAACCCTAACCCTAGCCCTAACCCTAGCCCTAACCCTAATGGGAAAATGGAAATAAATACATTTTCTTTTAGTTTTATTATTTTTCCCTAACTAAGGGGGTGATATCGGGGGGGTTGATTTACTATTTATGGCGGTTTTTATGTTTGGCAGCTGTCACACGCTAAAAGACGCTTTTTATTGTAAAAATAGTTTTTGCATCACCACATATTGAGAGCTATAATTTTTCCGTATTTTGACCCACCGAGTCATGTGAGGTCTTATTTTTTGCGGGACGAGTTGACATTTTCATTGGTACCATTTTCGGGCACGTGACTTTTTTGATCGCTTTTTATTCCGATTTTTGTGACGCAGAATGAGCAAAAACCAGGGTTTCATGAATTTCTTTTGGGGGGTGCGTTTACACCGTTCCGCGTGCGGTAAAATTGATAAAGCATTTTTATTCTTCGGGTAAGTACGGTTACAGCGATACCTCATTTAGGTCTTTTTTTTATGTTTTGTCGTTTTTTTGCAATGAAAACAATTTTATATAAAAAATAGTTATTTTTGCATCGCTTTATTCTGTGAGCTATAACTTTTTTATTTTTTTGCGGATGATGCTGTATGGCAGCTCGTTTTTTACGGGACAAGATGACGTTTTCAGCGGTACCATGGATATTTATATGCGTCTTTTTGATCGCGCGTTATTACACTTTTTGTTCGGTGGTATGATAATAAATCATTATTTTTTGCTTCGTTTTTTATTTTAATTTTTTAAGGGGTTCGCTAAAGGGGTTAACTAATGGGACAGTTTTATAGGGCGGGTTGCTACGGACGCGGAAATACCAAATATGTGTACTTTTATTGTTTTTTGTTTTTTTTATTTTGAAAAAATGGATTTATTGGGGAATATTTTTTTTTTTTCACTAATTTATTTAGCGATTTTTTTAAAATTATTTTTAACACTTTTTTTTTTTTTTACTTTATTACCTTGTCCCAGGTGGGACATCACTGTCTTGTGACAGATCGCTGATCTGTCACATCACAGATCACGGTGACAGATCAGCAATCTGTCACAGGCAGTTCTGCAGACTTCCTCATGCCTGTGCTTTGCAGGCAGTGAGGAAGCCAGCTCCCTACAGGCCCCCGAAGGCCCCCATCGCCATCTTGGATCCGTGATAATCAGCTGACACCCGGCCGCGATCAGCTGTGCTCACCACGTGGGAGCCGCTGATCGCTGGGACGTAATATTCCGTCCATGGTAATTAGGTCCAGAGTCACATGGAATATTACGTCGATTGTAGGTAAGGGGTTAAAATACAATTTATTTGTAGATGGTTGAATTGTACATTCTGTCTGTTCCACATGTCTCTCACTTTTTGTGGGTTAATTATTTTACTGGTGAGCCAACCGGACATAGTATATAAGATCTATTTGTAACAAAGCTGTGTATCATGACTAAAGGTGCAAAGTCACCAGAAACGTGTTGAGAACGCAAGCCTTGTTTTTCTATGCTGGCCTTTTAACCTCACCTTTGAGTGGACTAAGTGAATAAAAGGATTTATGTTTTCACTACATCATGGAGCTGGACATTCCTTTCTTCATTGTTTTAACCAAGTGCTTTGACACAGCGCAGTGGCGTAACTACTGGGGTAGCAGCCGAAGCAGTTGCTTTGGGGCCCGGTCCATATAGGGGCCCGGGTCCCCGGCTCCAATCGGCGCTACCCGGGTAGTGCAATTAACTACAACTCCTCCCCTAGCAATGCATGTCTCTTGCATTTGCAGCCCCCGGCTGGTGCTTATTCCATCTTCAGTTCTCCGGTGTTCTTCCTGCTTTCAGCGTCCGCTCATTACCTATGCGCATAAGCAATGAGCAGCTCATTACATATGCGCATATGTAATGAGCAACACCACGTGGACACTGAAAGCAGGAAGAACACTGCTGAGATGAGAAGATGGAACAAGCACCGGCTGGGGGCTGCAAGAGACAGAGAGAGAGGTGACTGAGTATAACGGAGGGAGGCTCAGGCTCTGTCTGGCCTGGCGGGCTACCAGGTAAATATACACAATGTGGTGCTGGGCGCTATATACCATGTGGTGCTGGGCGCTATATACCATGTGGTGCTGGGTGTTATATACCATGTGGTGCTGGACGCTATATACTATGTGGTGCTGGGCGCTATATACCATGTGGTGCTGGGCGCTATATACCATGTGGTGCTGGGCGCTATATACCATGTGGTGCTGGGTGCTATATACCATGTGGTGCTGGGTGCTATATACCATGTGGTGCTGGGTGCTATATACCATGTGGTGCTGGGTGCTATATACCATGTGGTGCTGGGTGTTATATACCATGTGGTGCTGGGTGCTATATATACACCATGTGGTGCTGGGTGCTATATATATACACCATGTGGTGCTGGGTGCTATATACCATGTGGTGCTGGGTGCTATATATATACCATGTGGTGCTGGGCGCTATATACCATGTGGTGCTGGGCGCTATATACCATGTGGTGCTGGGCTCTATATACCATGTGGTGCTGGGCGCTATATACCATGTGGTGCTGGGTGCTATATACCATGTGGTCCTGGGTGCTATATACCATGTGGTGCTGGGCGCTATATACATCATGTGGTGCTGGGCACAATAAATATACCAGGTGGTGCTGGGTGTTATATACCATGTGGTGCTGGGTGTTATATACCATGTGGTGCTGGGCGCTATATACACCATGTGGTGCTGGGTGTTATATACCATGTGGTGCTGGGTGCTATATACCATGTGGTGCCTGGTGTTATATACCATGTGGTGCTGGGTGCTATATTCACCATGTGGTGCTGGGTGTTATATACCATGTGGTGCTGGGTGCTTTATATATACCATGTGGTGCTGGGTGCTATATATATACCATGTGATGCTGGGTGCTATATACCATGTGGTGCTGGGCGCTATATACCATGTCTTGCTGGGCACTGGGTGCTGTATACCATGTGGTGTTGGGTCAGCAACTTAAAATATAAAATTATCAATGCTTAACTAATTTGATTGTATTGACTGAGTTACAGGATTAGGAATAATTGTGTTACATTATTTCTAATTCTGTTACTTAATGTGACTCTAGTATGCATTATCAGTAAGGGGGCGTGTCTTGAAGGGGGTGTGGTTTTGAGGGTGTGTGTCTTTAAGGGGGCCCCGTTTAAAAGTTTGCTATGGGGCCCAATCAGTTCTAGTTATTCCCCTGACACAGCGGTCTCGTGCTCCGATGTCAGGATGCTGTCTCTGGTGAGCTGGATCTTTTCATTGAATTTAGTGCATCATTGACACCTGTAACATTGGCCCACATGTGCGATTATGCCTTGCGGATCCTAAAAAGGGACCCCCGCATTGCCAAAATGATGAAGGATGATGACTACTGGCTGGCCAGCATCCTCGATCCACGCTACAAAGGCAAATTACACAACATCATGCCACAGGAGAACCTAGAGTTAACACTGGCAAACAAACAAGCAACTCTGGTAAACCGTTTGAGGCTTTCCCAGCACACAGCAGCAGTGCTGGTTCTCCCACGAGCTGTAGTGGGCACAATGGAAGAGGTGTTTGTGGTGCACACAGCAGAAGTGGCGTTGGAGACAGGGGTTTAATGACCATGTTGTGGAATGATTTCTCAAGTACCTCTCACACGACTGCTAATACTGCATCGATTAAAAGTGACAGGAGGCAGCAGTTGTCAACTATGGTTACAAACTGCTTTTCCTCCCATATCGATGTTCTCCCTCACAGGTCATTCCCCTTTGACTATTGGGCCTCTAAACTGGATGCCTTGCCTGAATTGGCACAATATGCCTTACAGGAGCTTGCTTGCCCTGCTGCTAGTGTGTTATCTGAAAGAGTCTTCAGTGCTGCTGGATCAATCCTGACAGAAAAAAGGACCTGTCTGTCGACCCAAAATGTTGATGATCTAACCTTCATTAAAATGAACCATGCATGGGCTTCAAAGGATTTTGTCCCACCTTCCCCTGATGACACATAGGTTACCAGAAAAGTGCCTCGGTTTTTTCCTCCTCTTCCTCGGACTTGCCCAATTACGCCCTTTCCAGCAGCTGAATGTCCATCCAACACATCTACATATGACAATTTTTAAACCTCCCTAACTGGGCTGCCCACCCCTCCCCCAAAGGCTGGGGTCAAGACCTGGCACACCCGGGCAAGTGCCGTTGCTCTGAACAGGTGGATGGGCCCACTGATGGCCGACGTCAATGGCACAAGGCCCCTCATAGAACAATATAGTGTCTCAGACGCACCCACCCGCAGTAAGACACACCAGCATACTATGAGGGGCCCTGTGCCAGTACCGTCAACCACGATTGTGCTCCCCCTGCTTGGTCATGGCCACAACACTTGCAAATTGCAACACTTACCTCTCCCTGCTCCACTGCTGTGTAGTCTGGGCAGTTAAATCCTTCACAGGGATGACCACTAGAAATTTGGTGTATTGATCAATGATGGTTAAGATGTAGCTATGGCTTGTCCTGCTGGCCTCTACCTTCAGATTATCAATGGCTACCATTTGAAATGGACGTCAACTTACAAGCGGATGCAGTGGTGGTTTATGATCACCTTTCACAGTTGTGATAGTCACAGACATGTGACATTCCTGCCACCATTTTTCAATGTCTCATCTCATGCCAATCCAATAGAATTGCCTACGGCCTGTGGCTTCTGTCTTTTGCACTCCAAAATGACCAGACACATCATGATAGGCAATGAGGACCATGGGTACATCTCTCCCTGTGATCACAATTTGATAGAGACGAGTAACGGTGATGTGATCCACACTACTGCGATAAAGCAATCCTTTCTTCACAAAAAACCTTTTTCGCTTTCTCCACAGACACAGTAATTGAGGGTCTGCATCGCCTCTGCAACATCAACCGGGAGGTTTTCCCGCGATGAGTAATTTCAAAATTTCTGCTAACACTCGACTTTGCGTCTATACTTGTATCCATGTAGTTTCCAGTAGCGGAGATTCTTGACTGGTTTACTGAGATTGAAATATATACAAAGATTTAAAATTACAGTACCACAACACTGTACACTGGTGTACGCTATGAATACCTTTCCCTTTTTCTATTTTTTTAATTCTGGTGTAATACATAGTGAGCCTGTGAGGGCCTGTGTCTGACTCCGGAAGTATAGACGGAAATTTAACCCTAGACTGGACACACCTGGTATGTGCTGATACAGTACCTTGTTTCAATAATTTGTATTAAGGTATCATCTGTAGGATAACCAACTGTGGGGGGGACCCTCTTCTTGCCGCAGACAAACACGAGACTGAGACAGAGTTTGTATTGAACAGGTCCGTTTTAGTGCCCATCCTTCTGTCGACAACAGCAATTCACCACAGCCGTTTCACATTTCTCTGTCCACAGGCCCCGATAACTCCACTTCCTTTGTAACTATAATCGTGGCGTCCTCTGTGGCTCTTCCACTGTGGCTGGCCTAGGCCCAACCACCACAGCACTGCACCAGTCTGAGCACACCGTCCGTATGATAGCCCCAGGCCGTCTTCATCTGCAGCTATCATCCTCTGGGCCACCCCCCGTGACCACCTCAACTGTCAGTCCTCTCTGGAGCCTTTCCACTGTCTCTATTTCCTCAGCAGAGCTTCCTCTTTACTGTGCTCCCTTTGCTGACTGAATCTTCCAGAACCTTCCCTCAGCCTTTTATACTTCCAGTTCTGGTAACTCCGCTCACCATCACCTAACAGTTTCTCTGACCAATGGCAGTTATTCAGTCCCATTCCTACACTCTCCACTGCCCTCCAATGGGCAAGCTAAAGCACTGCACCCTTTCTCTTTATCTTAGCGGTTTCACACCTACACTGCGCTACACCTCTGCTTCTCACTACAGGCTGGTTTGTCTGTCAGTCCACCTTCCCTACATCATCCATAGTGAGTGAGCATGTGTGGGTTACGCCGTCTATATATGCGGTGAATCGGGGAAACAAATTTTTACACTATACTCGATACAGCTTGAATCTTGTTATACAGTACCTTTGTTCGACATTTAGCATTACGGTCAAATCCATGCTGTGTAAGCGTCTGTGAGTGACTACGGGACTATTTATACAGAGATTTCAATTGTAACCTAAAAAACATATACTTGCTATCTTGTTATCCAGGACCTTTTTTACAACATTTTTTATTATGGTCAAAACCAATCTGAATGAGCGTCTGAGGGTGACTACGGAAATATATACCGATATTTTCAATTTGGCCAACACTGTATACAGCAGAATGCTTCTGATACAGTAACCTTTGTAGCTATTTAGATTCTGGTGTAATCCATAATGAGCTTGTAAACGTCTGTCTGTTATTCCGGCAATATATTTGGAACTTTAAGATTACCCCAACACTGTATACAGCTGTACGCTTGTGTTACATAACACATTTACAGCTTTTCATATTCTTGTGTAATCCATACTGTGCCTGAGAATGCTTGTTTCTGCCTCCTGAAATGTATACGGAGAATCAGAATGTTTACACTATACTATATGTACCTTGTATCTGGTGATACTGTACCCTTTTTCAACTTAGTTATTTTATTGGGTAATCCATACTGAGCCTGTGAACGTCTGTGTATGCCTCATGAAATATATACGGAGATTTACTGTTATCCATAGACTGTATAGAACTGTACGCTTCTGATGCAGTACCATATATCTGCTGGTATTTTGGGTCCATTTTCAAAAACATGAGGAAGTATGGTGGAAGAGGACATGGATGTGGGCGTGGAGGGCCACCTGGTACTGATGGTGGTGGTGGTGCATCTGCTGGTAGTGCCAAAAACACAATAGCAGCTAAGGCAGAAGGTGTTGAGCCAGCATCATGGTGTAGCTCTGGAAGGCCTGTAAGGCTCCCTTTTCTGGGAGTAGGTAGACTGCTTTTAAAGCCAGAGTATCAGGAACTGTTTGTGGCTTACATTGCTGAAACAGCCTCCAGCTCTATCGCCTCCTCTTCTGAAGTTGTAAAAAATGCAAGCACTGAGTCGTAACTGCAGGCTTCTGGTCAGGAGCAACCCCTTTCCTTGTGTCCTTCACCCTCACCAAAAGTGAAGGATGTGGAAGCACACACCTCAGATTATTCCATGCAGCTCTTTTCACATACCATGCCTGGGTTAATTAAAAATAGGGCCCATCATGTACTGGAGCAATGTAAACGGGGCAGATCAGACACTGGAGAAGCATCTAAGGGGCACATCATACACTGGAGCATCATCCATGAATCCATGAGGCCCATCATGTACTGGAGCAATGTAAATGGGGCAGATCAGACACTGGAGCAGCATCTAAGGGGCACATTATACACTGGAGCATTACAAATGGGGCCAATTATATATGGAGTATTATGTGGAGCTCATCAGATACTGTATGGAACATTATATGTGACTAATTATTTGGTATGGAGAAATATATGGGGCTCATTATTCTGTATGGTGCACAATGTGGTGGCCAAAACACTGTATGGAGTAATATACTGTCCTGCTTTTGAGCTATTGTACAATTTAAAATAGATCAGTCATGCCATGTAAGCAGTGAAGTATGTGTCATTGTACTATACCTATATTTCTGTGGCGTATCGGAGCATCATGAGTTGTGGTATGTGTTAAAGGGGCGCACTGACACTCTTTGGCCCAGGGCACACGAAAACCTGGAGCCAGCCCAACCCCCCCAACTTTAGCCAAATGACCTCCAGTTTTCAATGCATAACTATTATTTGGAAGTAAATAAAGGTTGACAAGCTTCAGTTATAAGAATTGATGTTTTTGGCATTGAAATGGGCACTGTAGGTGTGTTTACTGTCTTCCACTCCCTGCCGACTTTGCTTCCCCATTGATTTGCATTGGGTTTCGTGTTTCAGTCAGCCTCCAACTTTTCCCTATAGTCGGCCGATTTCGTTCGACCCGACTTTTGCGAAAGTCGGGTTTCATGAAACCCGACTCGACCTGAAAAAAGGCAAAGTCGCTGATCTCTAATGGCCACCACATAGTGCGCCATACATAATAATGAGCCCCATATATTTCTCCATACAGAATAATTGGTCCCATATTATGTTCCATACAGTATATGATGAACTCCACATAATGCTACAGTATATGTTAGTCCCCGTGGATGATGTTCCACTGTCTTATGGGCCCAAATATTGCTCCATATATAATGGGCCCCATTTCTAATGCTCCAGTGTATAATGGGCCCCATAGATGCTGCTCCAGTGTCTGATCTGCCCCATTTAGAATTTTCCATTATATGATGGGCCCCATGGATGATGCTCCAGTGTCTTATGGGCCCAAATAATGCTCCATATATAATGGGCCCCATTTATAAAGCTCCAGTGTATAATGGGCCCCGTAAATGCTGCTTCAGTGTCTGATGTCCCCCATTTGGAATGCTCCAGTATATGATGGGCCTCATGGATGATGCTCCAGTGTATGATGGGCCCAAATAATGCTCCATATGTAATCTGCCCCATTTAGATTGCTCCAGTATATCATGGGCCCCATGGATGATGCTCCAGTGTCTTATGGGCCCAAATAATGCTCCATATATAATGGGCCCCATTTATAATGCTCCAGTGTATAATGGGCCCCATAAATGCTGCTTCAGTGTCTAACATCCCCCATTTGGAATGCTCCAGTATATCATGGGCCCCATGGATGATGCTCCAGTGTGTGATGGGCCCCATATCTCATTCTCCAGTGTATAGTGCTCCCCAAAAATTGATCCCAACCTTTAAAAAATTAAATACCTCTCCTCGCTGGGCACTGCTCTACTCTGGACTCCTCAGCATCAACATCTTCCAGCTCTCTGCACTTGGACTGTTTAGGCAGAGGGCATACAGATGTGATGTCATCGCGCTCTCTGACCTGAATGTCACTGTCAGGAAATGCGGAAGACTTCACGGCGCTGGAGCAGGGAGAGGTAAGTATTGCAAGTGCTGTGGCCCTGAGCAAGCAGGGGGGCCCACTCGTGGGCGATGGCACTGGCACAGGGCCCCTCATAGTACTCCAGTGTGTCTGATGGTGAGTGGGCCCTCCCACTGGCAGAGACACTTTTGTGTACTATGAGGGGCCCTGTGCCAGTGCTGTCGCCCACAAGTATGCCCCCCCACCTGCTCAGGGAACCGGCACTTTCATCAGCACCTTCCTCTGTGTCACTGTGTAAGGTGCTATAGTATGCGGGAAGGGGCACCTGAGTTTCATCTGAGTCAGATTCTAGCTCTGTAGAGTGCGAGGGGAATGTAGTGCTGTTGGTGAATGTACTAGCAGAATCATCTAGCAGTGGCTCTGCATCAGTGCACTCCATCTCTGATTCATGTTGGACTGGGGAATTCAGGCTTTCACATGATAACCCAGGCATAGTATGTGAAAACAGCTCCATGGAGTAATCTGAAGTGTGGCCTGCCACATCCTTCACTTTTGGTGGGGGTGAAGGACACAAGGAAAGGGGTTGTTCCTGACCAGAAGCCTGCACTGATGACTCAGTGCTTGCATTTTTTGCAACTTCAGAAGAAGAGGCGATAGAGCTGGAGGCTGTTTTGGCAATGTAAGCCAAAACCAGTTCCTGATGCTCCGGCTTTAAAAGCGTTTTACCTACTCCCAGAAAAGGGAGCCTTCCAGGCCTTCAGGAGCAAGACCATGCTGCAGTCTCAACCCCTCCTGCCTTACCTGTTATTGTACTTTTGGCACTACCAGCAGATGCACCACCACCACCATCAGTACCAGCTAGCCGCCCACGTCTGCAGCCTCTTACACCATACTTCCTAATTTTTGTGAAAATGGACCCAAAATACCAGCAGATATATGTTACTGTATCAGAAGCGTACAGCTTTAAACAGTGTAGGGGTCATTGTAAATCTCTGTATATATTTCCGTGGTCCCCCTCAGACAGTCACCCAGTAAGGATTTGACCGTAAGACAACATGTCTAACAAAGGTACTGTATCACAAGATAGAAGGTGTATAGAGTATAGGGTAAAATGTTTTTCTCCGTATATATTGAATGAGTAAAGCACACACACTCACTGAGTATGGATTATATCGTAAGAAAAAAATTAGAACTAAGGTACTGTTTCATCAAATACCAGGCGTATATAGTGTAATTGAAAATGTTAATCTCCCTATGTATTTCCGTAGTCTCATACAGATAGTCAGCATGTATTTCTCCTTGATACCATCTGGTAAACGGTAGTGTGTGAGGAGCGTACAGCTCTATATGGTTTGTGAAATGACGAACGTTCGTTCACTGCAGGGAAACAGAATAAAAGTAAGAGTGCTGTGTAAAAGCAGTCACAACAGCTGTGTCCACACAGCAATACTGCTATAAGGCAGGCTAATAATCAGCACTGCTGCACACAAGAAAATTCTCCCTGTCACTGGCAGGCAACCTAATAACTAAGCGCTGCTGCACACAAGAAAATCCTCCCCTGTCACTGCACACTAACAGAACACAACAATTGCGTTCAGAGCAAGCACATAGCAGCTTCTGTTTACAGGCCTAAGTGTCTCCCAAATCATAAACAGCGTCAGCAACCTCTCCCAACTGTAAAGATGGGCAGAAGAAAAATGGCGGTCGGCGGGGAGGGCTTTTATACACACTCTGTATATACAAGTGTTGGATATAATAATGCAAGCAAACACCTAACGTGTTGTCATCATTATCTTCAAATATGTTCTAAACATGCAAACCGTGACATATGTTAATGTTTTGGAGTTGATTATTTGTGTCGTGTGATATGTGTACATAAATTAACTGTTTGTTTTGCAGAATTGTAAGAACATTGAGGAAAACCTGCTAGTAATGGCAGACCTCTCTGATTTTCAAAGAGCCCAAATTGTTGATGCTGGTATGGCAGGCGCTAGTGTCACTGAAAGTGACCGTATGCTTGGCGTGTCAACCGGTACTGTCTCCAAAATAATGACTGCATTTGAAAGAGAAGGAAAAACGTCCGCAGCAAAGAACAGGTCCGGCCGAAAGTCGAAGTTGCCTGAGACAGTTACTGTCGGACTGTAAAGCAAATTTGGAAAGAGGATCGCAAGACCACTGCTCGGAAATTCAAGGCAGAGCTCAATGAACACCTACAGAAGACAGTTTCCCCAAAAAAAGTTTGTCGCGAGCTGCACAAATATGGATTCCACGGGAGAGCTGGAATTGTAAAAACGCTTCTCTCAATGACAAATGTTTCCATGCGTTTAGAGTGGTGTAGAAAATAGGTCTGTCGAGCTGTGAAAACATTTTATGTTCTCAGGCAAATCATCGTTTACCCTATTTCCGACCTCCGGACGAGTACATATTTGGAGACAGCCTAAAGAATCCTGACTGCCTTCTCCCAACCGTAAAACATGGCGGATGTTCTGTGATGATGTGGGGTGCTATTTCGTTGAGATACGCCAGGCCAATTATATCCCTTAATTGAAGAAGTAACAGCCGCGATTATTTAGGCATTTTGAGCAACCAAGTTCATCCTATGGATCAAGCACTGTTCCCAGAGGGGAACGCCATCTTTCAGGATGATAATGTACCAATTCATACAGCTCGAATCATTAAAGCATGGCACGAGTAACACTGTCATGAAGTTGAGCATCTCATCTGTCCCCCACAATCCCCAGACCTCCACATTATTCATCATTTATGGCAGATTTTATCGATTCCATTTAGACGTCGATTTCCGCCACCATTGTCGCTCAAAGAACTAGAGGGTGTTTTAACTGGAGAATGAGCTACAATTCCTTTGGAAAAAATTCACACCTTGTATGAATCCATACTTCGGACAATCGAGGCTGTAATCGCCGCAAACCGTGGACCTACACCATATTAACCTAAAATTTTCAATGTTTCCATGTCTTTCCATTATTTTTTCCAACCACCAGATTTCATGAGTCAACCACCCCCGCTCACTCTGTCAGTATGGATTTAACCGTACTCAAACATGTTGAAAAAAGGTACTGTATCAGCAGATACAAGGTGTATCCAGTCCAGGGGTAATTGGAAATATCCGTCTATATATCCGGAGTCAGAAAAAGACACTCACAAACTCAGTAGGGATTAGACAAGAATATAAAAAGTACAAAAAGAGTAATATATTACAAGCGTACAGCTGCATACAGTGTTGGTGTGATTTTAAATCTCCCAGTCCCTATAGTTTGAAAGAGTCAGACACAATCTCTCACAGGCTCAGTACGGATTACACCAGAATATAAAAATTAGAAAAAGGGAAATGGATTCAAAGCATACAACAGTATACAGTGTTGAGGTACTTTTATATATTCGTTTATATTTCAGTGTCAGTAAGCCAGTCCAGACTGTCCACTAAAGTAAACAAGATGGATACAACTCCAGACGGAAAGTGTAGTGATTGCAGAAATTTTATATATTACTAATCACGGGAAAACCTCCAGGGAGGATTCGCAGAGGCGATGCTGACCCTCAATTAATTTGTCTGTGGAGAATGTGAAACTGGTTGTTTGTGAATAAAGGGTTGCTGTCTAGCTGTAGCGTGGATCCCGTCACCGTTACTCATCTCCATCAAATTTTGATCACAGGGAGAGATGTACACATGGTCCTCACTGCCTTTCATGATCTGTCTGTTAACTTTGGAGTGCAAAAGACAGAAGCTACAGGCCGTAGGCGATTCTATTGGATTGCCATGAGAGGAGACATTGCAAAATGGTGGCAGGAATGTCACACGTCTGTGACTAGGAAAACTGTGAAAGCTGATCATAATGCACCCCTGCATCCGATTGTGAGTCGACGTCCATTACAAATGGTAGCCATTGATCAACTGAAGGTAGAGGCCAGCAGGAATGGCCATAGCTAAGTTTTAACCATCATTGATCAGTTCTGCAAAGTTGTATTGCCTGTCCCTGTGAAGGATTTAACTGGCCAGACTACACAGCGGTGGAGCTGGGAGAGGTAAGTCTTGCAAGTGATTGGGACCTGAGCAAGCAGAGGGGGCACACTCGTGGGCGGTGGTACTGGCACAGGGACCCTCATAGTACGGCGGTGTGTTTGACGGCGAGTGGGCCCACCCACCTGTTCAGGGCTATGGCACATGCCCGGGTGCGCCAGGTGGTGACCACGGCCATGGGGGGGGCAGCCCACTTAGGGAGGTTGAAGAAATGCCATATGTTGATGTCTAGGCTGTACATTCAGCAGCTGAAATTGGAGGAAGTGGAAAAGTAAGAGGAAGAGGAGGACAAAAGCGAGTCATTTTTATTGCCACCTATGTGTCATCAGGGGAAGGTGGGACAAATTCCTTGGAAACCTATGCATGGTTCATTTTAATGAAGGTTAGATCATCAACATTTTGGGTCAACAGATGGGTCCTTTTTTCTGTCAGGATTGATCCAGCAGCACTGAAGACTCTTTCAGATAACACACTAGTAGCAGGGCAAGCAAGCTCCTGTAAGGCATACTGTGCCAATTCAGGCCAGGTGTCCTGTTTACAGGCCCGATAGTCAAAAGGGGAATGACCTGTGAGGGAGAACATCGATATGGGAGGAGAAGTAGCTTGTAACCATAGTTGACAACTGCTGTCTCCTGTCACTTGCAAACGATTCTGTATTAGCAGTCGTGTGAGCGGTACTTGAAAAATCAGTCCAAAACATGGTCATGAAACCCCTGTCTCCAACGCCACTTCGGCTGTGTGCACCACTAACACCTCTTCCAATTTGGCCTCTACGGCTCGTGGGAGTACCAGCACTGATGCTGTTTGCTGGGAATGCCTCCAACAAACGGTTTACCCGAGTTGCTTGTTTGTTCGCCAATATTATCTCTAGGTTCTCCTGTGGCATGATGTTTTGTAATTTGCCTTTATAGCGTGGATCCTGGATGCTGGCCAACCAGTAGTCATCATTAGTGTTGAGCGATACCATCCGATATCCAGAAATATCGGATCGGATTGGATCGGCCCGATACAAAAAAGTATCGGGTATCGCCGATTCCGATCCCGGAAGTCCCATTCAAGTCAATGGGACAGAAATATCAGAATTAAAAAAAACCCTTTCTTTTCTTGTACATCCTGTTTGGGAGGGGGGAAGAGTGTGGGCGGTGTGTGGGCAGACACTGTGCATGTCTGTGTGTGCGGCCGGGGCCTGTGCGGGCCGCTCAGGGGTCTGTACAGGCCTGTCGGGGGCCTGTGCCGGCTGACAGTGGTCTGTACGGGCCTCTCGGGGGTCTGTGCCGACTGTCGGAGGCCTGTGCCGCTGCCGGTGGTCTGTACAGGCCTCTCGGGGGTCTGTGCCGACTGTCAAGGGTCTGTGCCGGCTGCCGGTGGTCTGTACGGGCCTCTCGGGGGCCTGTGCCGGCTGTTGGTGGTCTGTGCCAGATGCCGGGGGCCTGTGCCGGCTGCCAGTGGTCTGTACGGGCCTCTCGGGGGCCTGTGCCGGCTGTCGGTGGTCTGTGCCGGCTGCCGGGGGCCTGTGCCGGCTGCCGGTGGTCTGTACGGGCCTCTCGGGGGCCTGTGTCGGCTGCCGGTGGTCTGTGCGGGCCTGCCGGGGGTCTTGTGTGTGTGTGTGTGAAGGCATCGTCCGATGGGACTACAAGTCCCATTGGGCGATGTCTGCTACAATGACAGTGATTGACACATTAGCCAATGATGGGACAGTAGTAGTCCCATCATCCGGCTAATGTGTTGAATGTAAAAAACAAAAAACATACTACATATATACTACATTCATACAACATACATACATACATACTACATACTACATACATGCTACATATATACTACATTCATACAACATACATACTACATACTACATACATGCTACATATATACTACATTCATACAGCATACATACATACTACATATATACTACATTCATACAACATACATACTACATACATGCTACATACATGCTACACTCATACAACATACATACATACTACATACATGCTTCATATATACTACATTCATACAGCATACATACATACTACATACATGCTACATATATACTACATTCATACAACATACATACTACATACATGCTTCATATATACTACATTCATACAACATACATACTACATACTACACAAATTCTTTGGTATTATTATCTTGATTTAATTTGTCTTAAATGAAAAAAACACAAAAGAGAATGAAGCAAAAAGCAAAACATTGATCATTTCACACAAAACTCCAAAAATGGGCCAGACAAAAGTATTGGCACCCTCAGCCTAATACTTGGTTGCACAACCTTTAGCCAAAATAACTGCGACCAACTGCTTCTGGTAACCATCAATGAGTTTCTTACAATGCTCTGCTGGAATTTTAGACCATTCTTCTTTGTCAAACTACTCCAGGTCCCTGATATTTGAAGGGTGCCTTCTCCAAACTGCCATCTTTAGATCTCTCCACAGGTGTTCTATGGGATTCAGGTCTGGACTCATTGCTGGCCACCTTAGAAGTCTCCATTGCTTTCTCTCAAACCATTTTCTAGTGCTTTTTGAAGTGTGTTTTGGGTCATTGTCCTGCTGGAAGACCCATGACCTCTGAGGGAGACCAAGCTTTCTCACACTGGGCCCTACATTATGCTGCAAAATTTGTTGGTAGTCTTCTGACTTCATAATGCCATGCACACGGTCAAGCAGTCCAGTGCCAGAGGCAGCAAAGCAACCCCAAAACATCAGGGAACCTCCTCCAGGTTTGACTGTAGGGACCGTGTTCTTTTCTTTGAATGCCTCTTTTTTTCTCCTGTAAACTCTATGTGGATGCCTTTGCCCAAAAAGCTCTACTTTTGTCTCATCTGACTGGAGTACATTCTTCCAAAACGTTTTAGGCTTTTTCAGGTAAGTTTTGGCAAACTCCAGCCTGGCTTTTTTATGTCTCGGGGTAAGAAGTAGGGTCTTCCTGGGTCTCCTACCATACAGTCCCTTTTCATTCAGACGCCAACGGATAGTACGGGTTGACACTGTTGTACCCTTGGACTGCAGGGCAGCTTGAACTTGTTTAGATGTTAGTCGAGGTTCTTTATCCAACATCTGCACAATCTTGAGTTGAAATCTCTTGTCAATTTTTCTTTTCCGTCCACATCTAGGGAGGTTAGCCACAGTGCCATGGGCTTTAAACTTCTTGATGACACTGCGCACGGTAGACACAGGAACATTCAGGTCTTTGGAGATGGACTTGTAGCCTTGAGATTACTCATGCTTCCTCACAATTTGGTTTCTCAAGTCCTCAGACAGTTCTTTGGTCTTCTTTCTTTTCTCCATGCTCAATGTGGAACACACAAGGACACAGGACAGAGGTTGAGTCAACTTTAATCCATGTCAATTGGCTGCAAGTGTGATTTAGTTATTGCCAACACCTGTTAGGTGCCACAGGTTAGTTACAGGTGCTGTTAATTACTCAAATTAGAGAAGCATCACATTATTTTTCGAACAGTGCCAATACTTTTGTCCACCCTCCTTTTTATGTTTGGTGTGGAATTATATCCAATTTGGCTTTAGGACAATTCTTTTTGTGTTTTTTCATTTAATACAAATTAAATGAAGATAATAATACCAAAGAATTTGTGTTTGCAGTCATTTTCAGGAAGAAACTGAGTATTATCTGACAGAATTGCAGGGGTGTCAATACTTTTGGCCACAACTGTATATACTACATTCATACAACATACATACATACTACATACATGCTACATATATACTACATTCATGCAACACACATACTACATACTACATACATGCTACATATATACTACATTCATACAACATGCATATATACTACATACATAATACATGTATACTACATTCATAAAACATACATACATACTACATACTACATACTACATACATGCTACATATATACTACATTCATACAACATACATACATACTACATACTACATACATGCTACATATATACTACATTCATACAACATACATACTACATACATGCTACATATATACTACATTCATACAACATACATATATACTGCGTACATACTACATGTATACTACATTCATACAACATACATACATACATACTACATACATGCTACATATATACTACATTCATGCAACATACTTACTACATGCTACATACATGCTGCATATATACTACATTCATACAACATACATATATACTACATACATACTACATGTATACTACATTCATACAACATACATACATACTACATACTACATACATGCTACATATATACTACATTCATACAACATACATACATACTACATACTACATACATGCTACATATATACTACATTCATACAACATACATATTACATACATGCTACATATATACTACATTCATACAACATACATATATACTACGTACATACTACATGTATACTACATTCATACAACATACATACATACCACATACATGCTACATATATACTACATTCATGCAACATACTTACTACATACTACATACATGCTGCATATATACTACATTCATACAACATACATATATACTACATACATACTACATGTATACTACATTCATACAACATACATACATACTACATACTACATACATGCTACATATATACTACATTCATACAACATACATACATACTACATACTTCATACATGCTACATATATACTACATTCATACAACATACATATTACATACATGCTACATATATACTACATTCATACAACATACATATATACTACGTACATACTACATGTATACTACATTCATACAACATACATACATACCACATACATGCTACATATATACTACATTCATACAACATACATACATACTACATACTACATACATGCTACATATACTACATTCATACAACATACTTCCTACATACTACATACATGTTACATATATACTACATTCATACTACATACATACTACATGTATACTACATTCATACAACATACATACTACATACATGCTACATATATACTACTTTCATACAGCATACATACATACTACATACTACATACATGCTACATATATACTACATTCATACAACATACATACTACATACATGCTACATACATACTACATTCATACAACATACATACTGCATAAATGCTTCATATATACTACATTCATACAACATACATACATACATACTACATACATGCTACATATATACTACATTCATACAACATACATACTACATACATACTACATATATACTACATTCATACATTCATACAATACATACATAGACATACAGTATATATAACATAGAGTACATACTCACCATCACTTGTCACTTTGATCCCAGAAGCCAGGGTCATCTGTGGAAAAATATGAAAATAACAAACAAACAAACAATATACTCCCTGATCCACAGAAATCCACGCATGTGTGTCCCACACCGATCTCCCGTGGAGAACAGCAGCATCAGCTGATGCGACCGCTCTCTACGGGGCTCCAGGAATCCGGTGATGGGAGGTAGGTATCCTTCCACACTGTATTCCTCCACCACTGTAAAAAAATAGTCCCTGGTCTCACTTTATGGCAAAAGCTGCGTGGGAACTTTCTCACACAGCAATGCCAAAAGTGAGACTAGGGACTATTTTTTTACAGTGGCGGAGGAATACAGTGCGGAAGGATACCTACCTCCCGTCACTGGATTCCTGGAGCCCCATAGAGAGCGGTCGCATCAGCTGATGCTGCTGTTCTTCATGGGAGATCGGCGTGGGACACACACGCGTGGATTTCTGCGGATCAGGGAGTATATTGTTTGTTTGTTATTTTCATATTTTTTTCAGTGAGAATGACACTGGCTTCGGGGAACAAAGTGACAAGTGATGGTGAGTATGTACTCTATGTTATATGTACTGTATGTCTATGTATGTATTGTATGAATGTATGAATGTATTGTATGTAGTATGTATGGATGTTGTATGTCTGTAGCATGTTGTATGTATGTAGTATGTACTATGTATGTAGTATGTATGTTGCATGAATGTAGTATACATGTAGTATGTAGTATGTATGTATGTTGTATGAATGTAGTATATATGTAGTATGTATGTAGTATGTATTATGTATGTATGTTGTATGAATGTAGCATATATGTAGTATGCATGTATGTTGTATGAATGTAGTATGTATGTAGTATGTATGTATGTTGTATGAATTTAGTATGTATGTAGTATGTATGTTGTATGAATGTAGTATATATGTAGTATGTATGCATGTTGTATGAATGTATTATATATGTAGCATGTATGTAGTATGTATGTATGTTTTATGAATGTAGTATGTATGTAGTATGTATGTATGTTGTATGAATGTAGTATATATGTAGCATGTATGTAGTATGTATGTATGTTGTATGAATGTAGTATGTATGAAGTATGTATGTAAGTTGAATGAATGTAGTATATATGTAGTATGTATGTTGTATGAATGTAGTATATGTGTAGCATGTATGTAGTATATATGTATGTTGTATGAATGTAGTATATATGTAGCATGTATGTAGTATGTATGTTGTATGAATGTAGTATATATGTAGCATGTATGTAGTATGTACGTATGTTGTATGAATGTAGTATGTATGAAGTATGTATGTATGTTGTATGAATGTAGTATGTATGTAGTATGTTTTTTTTTTCTTACATTCAACACATTAGCCGGATGATGGGACTGCTACTGTCCCATCATTGGCAAATGTGTCAATCACTGTCAGTGTAGCAGGCATCGCCCGATGCCTGCACACACACAAGACCCCCGGCAGGCCCGCACAGACCACCGGCAGCCGGCACAGACCACCGACAGCCTGCACAGGCCCCCGAGAGGCCAGTACAGCCCACCGGCAGCCGGCACAGGCCCCCGGCAGCCGGCACAGACCACCGACAGCTGGCACAGCCCCCCGAGAGGCCCGTACAGATCACCGGCAGCCGGCACAGGCCCCCGACAGGCCTGTACAGACCCCCGAGAGGCTCTTACAGACCACCGGCAGCCAGCATAGGCCCCCGAGAGGCCCGTACAGACCGCCGGCACAGGCCCCAGACAGGCTTGTACAGACCCACGAGAGGCCCGTAGAGACCACTGGCAGCTGGCACAGGCCCCCGAGAGGCCCGTACAGACCACCGGCAGCTGGCACAGGCCCCCGACAGTCTTGTACAGACCCCCGAGAGGCCCGTACAGACCCCCGACAGTCGGCACAGACCGCGCATCATGATGCGCACAGACCGCGCATCATGATGACATCATTTCAGCAGCCAATCACAGCCACAACAGTGGCTCATTGCATTATGGGGACTTCCGATTCCGGTATCCGATATTGAAAAAATATCGGTACTCGGTATCGGAATTCCGATACAGCGAATATCGGCCGATACCCGATATTTGCAGTATCGGAATGCTCAGCTCTAGTCATCATCCTTCATCATTTTGGCAATGTGGGGGTCCCTTTTTAGGATCCACAAGGCATAATCACACATGTGGGCCAATGTTCCATGTGTCAATGATGCACTGCCAGTGGTGGGTGGAGGAGTACTTTCATGGAAATCAACATCACTCCAGTCACACACAAACCCTGTACCTGACCCTGGCATGCCAACATTCTCTCTTGGCCCCTGAGAAGCATCCTCCTCCCCAAAATAATCATCCCCCTCATCCTCCTCTTCCTCTTCTACCTCCACCTCGTCCAGGTCAGATGACCTCGCTGACAATGGCTGACTGTCATCAAGGCTTCCCTCCTCCTCTTCCTCCTCCTCTGCTGCAGACGCCTGATCCTTAATGTGCGTCAAAGTTTGCATGAGCAGATGCATAAGTGGTATGCTCATACTTATGATGGCATTGTTTGCGCTTACCAGCCATGTACATTCCTCAAAACACTGAAGGACTTTACAGAGGTAAAGTAAGTATGAGCATACCACTTATGCATCTGCTCATGCAAACTTTGACGCACATTAAGGATCAGGCGTCTGCAGCAGAGGAGGAGGAAAAGGAGGAGGGAAGCCTTGATGACAGTCAGCCATTGTCAGCGAGGTCATCTGACCTGGACGAGGTGGAGGTAGAATAGGAAGAGGAGGATGAGGGGGATTATTATTTTGGGGAGGAGGATGCTTCTCAGGGGCCAAGAGAGCTTTGACCACTGCACACCCGACAATTCCATGTCTTCCCTCAAACTGCCTGCCCGTGTATCCTCCCACAAATGCATTACAGCCTGCCTCTGTTCGCACAGCCTCTCAACCATGTGCAGGGTGGAGTTCCACCTTGTTGCAACGTCTATGATTAGGCGGTGCTTTGGGAGTTGGAGTGATCGCTGCAGCTTCTGCATACGACTGGAGTGTACGGGCGAACGACGAATGTGTGAGCACAGTCTTCGCACCTTATTGAGCAGGGCTGTTAACTCCGGATAATTTTGTAGGAAGCACTGCATCACCAGATTAAAAGTGTGAGCCAGGAAAGGTATGTGTCTCAGTTTTCCAAGGGCTATGGCTGCCACAAAATTCCGGCCGTTATCACTGACTACTTTGCCTGCCTCAAGATGTAGACTGCCCAGCCATGACTCAGTTTGTCGCTGCAAGTAGTCGGCCAGTACCTCCGCAGTGTGTTTTTTGTCGCCCAAAGACATCATCTTTAAAACAGCCTGCTGCCGCCTACCACTAGCTGCTCGATAGTGGGACACCTCGTGTGCAACACTGGCAGCTGCGGATGGAGTGCTCGTGTGACAGCACTCTGTGGACGAGATTTTGCTTCTGGAGGAGGAGGAGGGTGGAATGCCTACAGCCAACTGTTTCCTATACCAAGGGCTGACCCGCGTTGGACGCCGTGTCATTGCCCCATATGCTGCACACTGACCGGACCGACTCTGCATAATTGTGCCTTTTGTCCCTACTCCCAGGGGGACCACTTACCTTTTTTGGCTCTCCTTCTTTTGAGCATAATGCAAACGACAGCAGTGCAATACATAGTACTGTGATGAAGGTCAATGTGACCGAAACGTCTATACTGTATGTACCGTACATTAAAAACTACCTTTTCACTGGAAATTATATATAGTGTGTGCCAAGTTTCTATATTCATATGATTACGGACTAGGATCCTACTTGCTGCACCACCACTTATATAGCTGTGCTAAACGGTTTTTGTTTTATCTTTGTACAGAGTCACACAGAGATAGCATGTATTAGTCCGTGATACCAGCCGGTACACGGCAGTGTGTGAGGAGCGTACACCTCTATACGGTGTGTGAAAAAATGAACGCTCACTAACTGTGCAGAAAAAAGGAATAAAAGTATTTTTGCACAGCAGTGTGCACACAGCAATGCAGCTATTACGTAGCCTTATAAGGCAGCCTAATAACCACCAGCGCTGTTGCACACAAAAATATCCTCCCCTGTCACTGCACACTAACTGTTGTGTTGTACAGTGAAAATCGCTATCAGTAGAAGCAGATTTTTTTTTTGTTTCCTGCCTAAACACTCTCCCTATTGAGAACGAGCAGCAGCAACCTCTCCCTATGCTAAAATCGGCAGAAGTAAGATGGTGGTCAGCGTTCAGGGCTTTTATAGCCACTGTGATGCCACACAATGCCAGCCAATCACTGTAATGCCCATATATAAGATGGTGGTGGCCGCTGTCTATGTCATCGCGTTGCTCACAGTGTGCATCATTAATCATTGGCTGAGAAAAGGCGCTGGAAGCATGATGGGAAACGCGACTTTGGCGCGCGGGTCGGCGACCTCATGCTATGGTTGGGTTTCAATTGGCGAAACCCGACTTCACTAAGAGTCGGCGACTTTTCAATTTGACCGACCTGTTTTGCTCAACGCTAGTCGATATCCATCTCGGATGCGATGAACTCTGCCATCTCGACGGCTAAGGCTGCAGCACAAAGATCTATCCTTGGTATGGTGTGCTCTGGTTGTAGAGCAAGTTTGGCCTTCCCCATAACGAATCCGATGTGGCTCTGACATTTGGAGTCCACAGTTTTGAGATAGGCAACAGCAGCAATTGCTTTGACAGAAGCATCTGCAAATACATACAGTCTTTGGCGCTGTATCTCTGTAGACGGCACAGTGGTGTATGGCCTTGGAACATTCAGGTTAGAGAGGGCTGCTAAAGAGTTCTTCCATACTTCCCACTGGGTTCTCTTATCAGGTGGCAGGGTTGCATCCCAGTCAGATGTTTTCTTAGTTAAGTCTCTTAGTATGGCTTTGCCTTGTATAGTAACAGGAGCTGCAAAACCCAAGGGATCATACAGGCTGTTGATGGTAGACAGGACATCTCTGTGTGTGAAAGGCTTTTCTTCCTGGCTGACCTGAAAGGTAAAGATGTCTGACTGTAGATTCCAGAGAAGCCCGAGGCTGCATTGCATTGGTGTGGGGTCTGACCCGAGGTCCAGATCTCTGAGATTGTTACACATGTTTTGTGAAGGGAATGCTTTCATGAGTTCTTGGCTGCTTGGGGCTATTTTGTGAAACCTGAGGTTAGAGCAAGCAAACATCTCTTGGGCTCTCCTGAGAAGACTGATGGCAGTCTCATTTGAAGGCATGGCTTTCAGGCAGTCATCATCATAAAAGTATTTTTCTATGAATTGTCTGACATTTGATTCATATTCTGTTTCTCCTTCTTGAGCTGACCTTTTGAGTCCATAAATGGTGTAATGAATGGGAGCGGAGGCAGAGATGGTGAAGTTCATATTTGTTTTTATTTTTCAAGTGGAACCTCGGGACCACGGTCCTGGGGGCTCCGAAGGGGGCATGATTAGTGAGCCCCGGGTACCCGTAGTAAAGCCCCTCAGATAGGGCCAGAATGGAATACCCGGAGGACACAGGTGCTACCTCCAGTTAGACCCCGAACACGTGGCAGCTGTCCCAGCAGGACCAGAAGGGATAACAGTAGTTACAGCAGAGTCAGTAATCAGACGGACCCTGGATCTGGGTAGTTGGTAAGTAGTCGGTTCCAGTGACCTTCACACAGTCCTCGGACTCGGATGGTTGTTTGCGGAACGGGATGGCTTTCGCCCAGATGGTTGCAGATATAACCAGGAAGCAAAGGATACTGATACTCTGTGGAGACAGATAGCATTAGAGAATGCACAGAGACTGCCGAGGCAGCGCAGACAGGTTAGCATGAGAACCGGATGTAGCAATGATTAATACTCGTTGCTCCGGCGCTCTCCCTATGGAGGAAAGGCCAGAAATAGCAGCTTGTGTGCTGCCATTGGTTATTTGCTCTTTTTGAAAAATGCATGTTGTCCCTTTAAGAAAGCAGGAGAGCCGGCGGGCGTTCCCTAATAGTTTTAGTTACAGATCTGCCGACAGGAGGCTAGGAGGTAGAGGAAGGGGAGAGAGCTGAATGCTAAGCAGCAGCATGAGACACAGAGGAGGCCGGCTGCTGCCTAAGGACAGCATTCAAGGCTCGAGGTGAGTGCCCAGAACGGGAGGCAGCAGCAGACCTGGACGCAGTGCCAGGACGAGGACCAGGTGTAATAGTGGCAGACATGGGTGCTGCGCCAGGACAAGGACCGGGTGTAACAGTATTCCCCTCTTTACACCCCCTCTTTTTCAAGCCTGCATAAACTCTTTTAAGGAGAAGAGGAGCCTGGATGTTCTCTCTAGGCTCCCAAGATCTCTCCTCAGGACCAAAACCCTTCCAGTCCACCAGGTAGTAGGTCTTATCCCTTACTTTCATCATGGCCAGGATATGTTTAACCTCAAAAACATCATCCTCTGAGACAGGGTCAGGAGTGGTACCCGGATCCTTAAAGAAGGGCTCAAAACTACTGGTTTGAGGAGAGAAACATGAAAGGAGTTAGGCACACGTAGGGAAGTAGGCAACTTCAGCTTGTAAGAGACTGGATTGATTTGTCTCAAGATCTCAAATGGTCTGATGAACCGGGGACCCCATTTGTAGGATGGCATCTTTAAACGGATATACTTTGAAGAGAGCCATACCTTGTCTCCAGGGCTAAAGATAGGCGCATCCAAACATCTCTTGTCCGCATGCCTTTTCATACGCTGGGAGGCTTTCTCCAGAGCAGTTTTGGTGTCCCTCCAAACCTTAGAAAAATCTTCGGAAAAGTTATCGGCAGCTGGAACACCAGATGATCCGGAAATGGGAAAAGGAATTCCGGGTTGGAGTCTGAAGACAATCTTAAAGGAAGACTTTCCAGAAGATTCACTTACTTGGTTGTTGTAGGAAAATTCGGCCCAGGGCAGTAAGTCTACCCAGTCGTCATGATGCGCATTGACAAAGTGATGCAGGAATCCAGCCTGGATTTGATTTGTCCTCTCCACTTGTCCATTGGACTGGGGATGGTATGCTGAGGAAAAATCCAGTTCAATTCTTACCAGTTTACAAACTGCTCTCCAGAATCTTGAGGTGAACTGGACTCCTCTGTCGGACACAATGTGGAGAGGGAAACCATGGAGATGGAAAATGTGCCGGATGAACAGATCTGCCAACACAGGAGCAGTTGGAAGACCGGGTAGCGGAATGAAGTGAGCCATTTTGGAGAAGCGGTCCATCACTACTCACACCACAGAACTGCCAGATGAGATTGGAAGATCTGTGATGAAGTCCATCTAGATGTGTTGCCAGGGAGCGGATGGAATTGGAAGAGGCTGAAGCCTACCTGCAGGTAGGTGTTTGGCCGTCTTGTTACGGGCACATGAAGTACAGGCTGTGACGTTCTCCTGGATGTCCTTAGCCATAGCACGCCACCAGTAGTACTGGGTGATGAGTTGCAGAGTCTTTCTCTGACCGGCGAGACCAGCCAACTAGGAGGAGTGACCCCACCAAAGGACACGAGTATGTTCAGAAGCTGACACAAAAGTTTTCCCAGGGGGAAGGCAGGTAAGATCAGCAGAAGCGACAGCGACTAACCTTGAGGGTTCAATGATGTGCTGCGGTTCTTCTTCTTGATCAGGAGATAGGACGGCTCTGGAAAGTGCGTCTGCTTTGACATTTTTGTCAGCTGGGTGGAAATGAAGAACAAAATTAAAGCGAGCAAAAAACAAGGATTCAGCCTTTGCGCAGTTTGGAGGTAAGCAAGGTTTTTGTGATCGGTGTATATGACTAACTGATCAAAAGCTCCTTCTAGAAGATGCCTCCACTCCTGCAGATCCCATTTGATAGCCAACAATTCCCGATCTCCAACGGAATAATTCCTCTCTGCGGACGGAAAAACCTTGGAAAAAACCCTGCAGGAGTTCATTTGCCCGGTGGATGATTTCTGGGTAAGTACGGGTCCCGCACCTACTGATGAGGCATCGACCTCAAGAAAAAATTGTTCATTAGAGTTAGGACGATGAAGAACAGTTGCGACGGCAAAGGCCTTTTTGAGAGAAGCAAAAACCTCCTCAGCATCAGGAGGCCAATCCTTGGGATTTGTACCTTTCCGGGTCAGAGCTGAGATGGGAACCACTCGGGTAGAGAAGTTAGGAATGAATTGTCTGTAGTAGTTGGCGAAGCCCAGAAATCGCTGTATGGCCTTCAGCCCAGATGGCCGAGGCCACTTGAGTACAGCCAATAACTTCTCTGGATCCATTTTTAATCCTGTGGAGGAAACAATGTAACCAAGGAAAGGCAAAGAGGATTGTTCATAGAGGCACTTTTCAAACTTAGCATACAGTCTGTTCTCCCTGAGCCCCTGTAAGACTAGGCGTACTTGCCTCCGGTGCGAGACCAAGTCAGTGGAAAAAAACAGAATGTCGTCCAGATAGACAACAACACAGGTGTAAAGCCGCTCCCTGAAAATGTCATTGACGAACTCTTGGAAAACAGCGGGTGCATTGCTTAGACCAAACGGCATTACCAGGTACTCATAGTGACCATCACGGATGTTGAAGGCTGTTTTCCATTCGTCTCCATCCCTGATTCGGATCAAGTTGTAGGCACCTCTAAGATCTAGCTTGGTGAAGATCTTGGCCCCTCGGAGACGGTCAAACAGTTCTGAAATTAGAGGCAAAGGGTAACTGTTTTTTACTGTGATCTGGTTCAGTCCCCGGTAGTCGATACAGGGCTGCAAGGATCCGTTCTTTTTCTTCACGAAGAAGTAGCCTGCTCCTGCCAGTGATGATTTTCGGATAAACCATTTGGCCAAATTCTCCTGGATGTAATAATAATAATAATAATAATCTTTATTTATATAGCACCAACATATTCCCCATTGCTTTACAGTTTAACAGTTTCAAAACACAAGTCATAAGTAACAACATTAACAATACAATAATTAAAGCAAAATAAGATGACCCTGCTCGTGAGAGCTTACAATCTACAATAAGGTGGTGGAGATACAAAGTACAGGTGTGTATTTACAGTGATGTATTTACATTGAAGGTCCAGCCATCTTGAGGGAGTGAGGGATGGATGGAGATAGTGAATGGACTACACACGCACACTTACACATAGAATCAAAAACCAGCAAATAATTCCAGCGGATGCTTCCTACTTGGCCATAAAATCCATTTTATTTTTATCTTTTAAAATAGTTCCATGTGGCAGAAACCCAAATATATACAGGGGGTCAGAAGAAAAAAAGGGCACACTGCTGCTTTATGCGTGCAGACTACGCGTTTCGACCTTACTAGGTCTTCTTCTAGGTCCTAGTAAGGTCGAAACGCGTAGTCTGCACGCATAAAGCAGCAGTGTGCCCTTTTTTTCTTCTGACCCCCTGTATATATTTTGGTTTCTGCCACATGGAACTATTTTAAAAGATAAAAATAAAATGGATTTTATGGCCAAGTAGGAAGCATCCGCTGGAATTATTTGCTGGTTTTTGCTTTTATTGCAACATGGGTGTGCCTCTCCCATTACAACTCCGTGCGGCTTCCTGGCAGTGAGCAGAACCACTAAGGACGTCTAACTGGGTGAGCTGGCTATAATTTTTCTTGTTTGAATTTACACATAGAATGACTTTCTCCAATGTATTTGCTAGTATACTTGTCACTAGTGTTGAGCGATACCGTTCGATACCTCAAAATATCGTATCGGATGGTGTCGCCCGATACGAAAAAAATATCGGGTATCGCCGATTCCGATACCAGAAGTCCCATTCAAGTCAATGGGACTTCCGGTATCGGAATTTAAAAAAGCCCTTTATTTCCTTGTTGGCTAATTCTACATAATTGAAAACAAATAAGAATCATGTAGAATGTATTGTGGGAGGTGGAGGAGACATTAAAGGCATAATGGTTTATTCAAATCACATGGCATAGCATTAATTCCAATTTTTTTTTCAAGACGTTCGGAGTTAAAGATATTGACTATGTTAACTTTTTTATATTTAGTCAGATATGTATGTTTCACAACTTCCATGCTCTTCACCTTCTTTTGTACTTCTCCCACACTTTCTCCTTCATGATCCGCAGCAGTAGCATTTTTTTCATCAACTTTTTCTTCACCTTATTCATCTTCTTCTTCTTCACCTTCTTCCCATTAATTTTTTTTTTACCTTCTTCATATTCTTCTTATTCAGCTATTATTAATTTTCATATGCTATTTCTTCATCTTCTTCCTATTCTTCTTTTTCTTCATGTTCTTATGGTGACAGGCATTCCTGTAGTACTTATCTATAAAAGTTATAAGATTACACCTTACGTTCTGCCTGTCACAAAAGATTTACAACAGGATTTGTCCGCGTTCAGTTTGGCCTGCAGCAGCAGGCATTTTCCAGGGGCACCACGAGGAGGAACGGACTCACCCCCATTTACTGCTTAGTCTTCTTCTGCTTATAATTTTGAATTCTTCTATGCTTATTTTTAGTCTTATGCTTAATGTTCTTCTGCTTTCTGTTCTTCTGCTTTTGCTTCTTCTGCTTCTTGTTCTTCTGTCTTTTGTTCTGTATCTTGGTGGTTGTCTTCATGTTCTTTGTCCTCTTGGTCTTATTATTTAGGGTCATATTTCTGGTCTTCTTTGGTGTGGTCTTCAGAGTCGTCGTCATCAGGGTCGTCGTCATGGAGATCAATAAGGATTACCAAAGACAATTTCAAAAAGCTTGATCTTGGAAATGTAGCAGAAGGTACAAGAAGGCTGAGAAACTAGCGAGAACCAGCTGACAGTACTGGAACCCGTAGTGGCAGCAGAAGGAACAATAGCCAATGGCACTACTGAGCAACAGCTGACGGTGCTGGACCCCGGTTACTATGCAGGAGGTACCTGTGCTAGAAACCGCTACCAAGGACCAGCTGACGTTGCTGGACCTCGGATACCGAAATGGAGGCACTTAGGCCAAAGGCTCTGGCGAGAACCAGCAGACAGTGCTGGAACCCGGATGGGTAGCAGAAGGAACAAGAGCCAATGGCACTACCGAGGACCAACTGATGGTGCTGGACCACGGTTACTAAGCAGAAGGTACCTGTGCTAAAAAGCACTACCAAGGACCAGCTGATGGTGCTGGACCTCGGATACCGAGATGGAGGCACCTAGTCCAAAGGCTCTGGCGAGAACCAGCAGACAATGCTGGAACCTGGATAGGTAGCAGAAGGAACAAGAGCCAATGGCACTACCGAAGACCAACTGACGGTGCTGGACCACTGTTACTAAGCAGAAGGTACCTGTGCTAAAAAGCACTACCAAGGACCAGCTGACGGTGCTGGACCTTGCATACCGAGATGGAGGCACCTAGGCCAAAGGCTCTGGCGAGAACCAGCAGACAGTGCTGGAACCCGGATGGGTAGCAGAAGGAACAAGAGCCAATGGCACTACCGAGGACCAACTGACGGTGCTGGACCACGGTTACTAAGCAGAAGGTCCCTTTGCTAAAAAGGACTACCAAGGACCAGCTGACGGTGCTGGACCTCGGATACCGAGATGGAGGCACCTAGGCCAAAGGCTCTGGCGAGAACCAGCAGACAGTGCTGGCACCCGGATGGGTACCAGAAGGAACAAGAGCCAATGGCACTACTGAGGACCAACTGACGGTGCTGGACCACGGTTACTAAGCAGAAGGTACCTGTGCTAAAAAGCACTACCAAGGACCAGCTGACGGTGCTGGACCTTGGATACCGAGATGGAGGCACCTAGGCCAAAGGCTCTGGCGAGAACCAGCTGACAGTGCTGGCACCCGGGTGGGTAGCAGAAGGTACCCATCCAAAGCAAAGTAGCCAGGCCACAAGCCGGCCGCAGTTACCGAAACCCACAGTCCTACAGGGGGTCCATGTCCCATTGGCACTACGGGTCCAGCCTTCAGTGCCTGTTCCCGCAGCCCACATAGGAGTGACCTAAACTGCAGACACCGTAGAGTCGGCTAACCCGGCCGCAAGACAACAGGACAACGGATTGTTGGCATAGTGACCTTGACACTACCCGGAAACAGCTGGCGTGCTGGAACCAGGCTGGGAAACAGGGAGTACCCATGCCAAAGACACTGCCGAGAACCAGCTGACGGTGCTGGAACCCAGATGGGTAGCAAAAGCTACAAAAGCCAATGGCACTACCGAGGAACAGCTGACGTTGCTGGACCACGGTTACTAGGCAGGAGGTACCTGTGCTAGAAAGCACTACCAAGGACCAGCTGACGGTGCTGGACCTTCGGATACCGAGATGGAGGCACCTAGGCCAAAGGCTCTGGCGAGAACCAGCTGACAGTGCTGGCACCCGGGTGGGTAGCAGAAGGTACCCATCCAAAGCAAAGTTGCCAGGCCGCAAGCCGGCCGCAGTTACCGAAACCCACAGTCCTACAGGGGGTCCATGTCCCATTGGCACTACGGATCCAGCCTTCAGTGCCAGTTCCCGCAGCCCACATAGGAGTCACCTAAACTGCAGGCACCGTAGAGTCGGCTAACCCGGCCGCAAGACGACAGGACAACAGATTGTTGGCATAGTGACCTTGACACTACCCGGAAACAGCTGGCGTGCTGGAACCAGGCTGGGCAACAGGGAGTACCCGTGCCAAAGACACTGCCGAGAACCAGCTGACGGTGCTGGAACCCAGATGGGTAGCAAAAGCTACCGTAGAGTCGGCTAACCCGGCCGCAAGATGACAGGACAATGGATTGGTGGCATAGTGACCTTGACATTACCCGGAAACAGCTGGCGTGCTGGAACCAGGCTGGGCAACAGGGAGTACCCGTGCCAAAGACACTGCCGAGCACCAATTGGCGTTGTTGGAACCCAGGGACAATCATGGTGAAGGCCGAGGCCTACTTGGTGGTAGTTTTAGATTGTTTGTAGGCTACAACAGACTGTCAACGTGCTCCAATTAGGCATCTGTCTCCACTCTGTTTCCAGGATTTCACGTGACCACCAACACCACCAGTTTATGCGTACAGTAGCTGTCTGCCCAATCCACATGTGTTCCTGTGTTACTGGGGCTCTGTAATGTCATCAGATCCCCTGATGTGTGTCTGCCAATGTCTCCTGCTCTGTCCACATTCCCATCACTTGCAATGGGAAGGTGGACAGCGCTGGAGACAGTGGCGGACACACATTGGGGGATCAGCTCACGTAACAGAACACCAGGAACACAGGAACAAGTGTGGAATGCGTGGATGGCAACTGTGAGCAGGAACTGGCAGTGTTGGAGGTCAGGGGAAATACTAGAGACAGAGTGGAGACAGAGGCCAAATCAGAGAATGTTTAAATCTGAAGTAGTTACAATTTGAAGGCGGCAGCACTTTGCCCTCCACACAGCAGGGGATAAGCTGACGTTACCGACCCCCACTTTCACATGAACGAGTGTTTTTTTCTGTGTGGACAGCACTTCCGAGCACCAACTGGCATTGTTGGAGCCCAGGGACAATCAGGGTGCAGGCCGAGGCCTACTAGGGGCCAGGTGTAAATCTGAGGTATTTTGACTTTGGAGGGAGCAGGACACTTTGCTCTCCACACAGCAGGGGATCAGCTGACGTTATGGACCCCCACTTTCACATGAACAAGTGTTTTTTTCTGTGTGGACAGCACTTCCGAGCACCAACTGGCGTTGTTGGAGCCCAGGGACAATCATGGTGCAGGCCGAGGCCTACTTGGTGGCAGTTTTAGATTGTTTGTAGGCTACAACAGACTGTCAACGTGCTCCAATTAGGCATCTGTCTCCACTCTGTTTCCACGATTTCACGTGACCACCAACACCGTCAGTTTATGCGTACAGTAGCCGTCTGCCCAATCCACATGTGTTCCTGTGTTACTGGGGTTCTGTAATGTCAGCAGATCCCCTGATGTGTGTCTTCCACTGTCTCCTGCTCTGTCCACATTCCCACCGCTTGTAGTGGGAAGGTGGACAGCGCAGGAGACAGTGCCGGACACATATTGGGGGATCTGCTCACGTAACAGAACACCAGGAACACAGGAACAAGTGTGGACTGCGCGGACGGCAACTGTGAGCAGGAACTGGCGGTGCTGGAGGTCAGGGGAAATACTTGAGACAGAGTGGAGACAGAGGTCAAATCAGAGAATGTTTAATTCTGAAGTAGTTACAATTTGGAGGCAGCAGCACTTTGCCCTCCACACAGCTGGGGATCAGCTGACTTTACTGAACCCCACTTACACATGAACGAGTGTTTGTTTCTGTGTGGACAGCACTTCCGAGCAACAACTGACGATGTTGGAGCCCAGGGATAGTCATTTTGTAGGCTGAGGCCTACTTGGAGGCAGTTTAAGATAAGACTTTGTTTGAATTTGGAGGCAGCAGGAGAGTTTGCCCTCCACACAGCAGGGGATCAGCTGACGTTACCGAACCCCACTTACACATGAACGAGTGTTTTTTTTCTGTGTGGACAGCACTTCCGAGCACCAACTGGCATTGTTGGAGCCCAGGGACAATCATGGTGCAGGCCGAGGCCTACTTGGCGGCAGTTTTAGATTGTTTGTAGGCTACAACAGACTGTCAACGTGCTCCAATTAGGCATCTGTCTCCACTCTGTTTCCAGGATTTCACGTGACCACCAACACCGCCAGTTTATGCGTACAGTAGCCGACTGCCCAATCCACACGTGTTCCTGTGTTACTGGGGTTCTGTAATGTCAGCAGATCCCCTGATGTGTGTCTGCCAATGTCTCCTGCTCTGTCCACATTCCCACCGCTTGCAGTGGGAAGGTGGACAGCGCAGGAGACAGTGGCGGACACACATTGGGGGATCAGCTCACGTAATAGAACACCAGGAACACAGGAACAAGTGTGGAATGCGTGGACGGCAACTGTGATCAGGAACTGGCGGTGTTGGAGTTCAGGGGAAATACTAGAGACAGAGTGGAGACAGAGGCCAAATCAGAGAATGTTTAAATCTGAAGTAGTTACAATTTGGAGGCAGCAGCACTTTGCCCTCCACAGCAGGGGATCAGCTGACGTTACCGACCCCCACTTTCACATGAACGAGTGTTTTTTTCTGTGTGGACAGCACTTCCGAGCACTAACTGGCGTTGTTGGAGCCCAGGGACAATCAGGGTGCAGGCCGAGGCCTAATAGGAGCCAGGTGTAAATCTGAGGTATTTTGACTTTGGAGGCAGCAGGAGAGTTTGCCGTACACACAGCAGGGTATCAGCAGACGTTACCGAACCCCACTTTGACATGAACAAGTGTGTTTTTCTGTGCGGACAGCACTTCTGAGCACCAACTGGTGTCGGAGCCCAGGGAAAATGAGGTAGTAGGCCGAGGCCTACTTGGAGCCAGGTGTATATCTGAGGTTGTTTGACTGTGAAGGGAGCAGGACACTTTGCCATACACACAGCAGGGGATCAGCTGACGTTACCGAACCCCACTTACACATGAGCGAGTGTTTTGTCTGTGTGGACAGCACTTCTGAGCACCAACTGGTGGTGTCGGAGCCCAGGGAAAATCAGGTAGTAGGCCGAGGCCTACTTGGTGGCAGTTTTCGATTGTTTCTAGACTACTACTAACTGTCAGCGTACTCCATTTAGGCCTCTGTCTTCACTCTGTTTCGAGTATTTCCTCTGGCTTCCAACCACGCCAGTTGCTGCTCTGAAATGCCGTCTGCACAACCCACACTTGTTCCTGTGTTGCTGGGGTTCTGTAACAGCAGCTTCTCCCTTGAGGTGAGTCAGGCAATGTCTCCTGCTATGTCCACTTTTCCACTACAAGTAGTGGGAATGTAGACAAAGCAGGAGATATTGCCGGACTCACCTCTGGAGATGAGCAGATGTTACAGGACCCAGGTAACACAGGAACAAGTGTGGATTGTGCAGACGGCACTTGAGAGCAGAAACAGGCAGTGTTGTAGGCTGGAGGAAATACTCAAAACAGAGTGGAGACAGAGGGAAAATCAGAGAACATATGAAATCAGAGGTAGTCAGAAGTTGTAGGCAGCAGGAGAGTTTGCCGTACACACAGCAGGGGATCAGCTGACATTACCGAACCCAACTTACACATGAGCGAGTGTTTTGTCTGTGCAGACAGCATTTCTGAGCATCAACTGGTGGTGTCGGAGCCCAGGGAAAATCAGGTAGTAGGCCGAGGCCTACTTGGAGCCAGGTGTAAATCTGAGGTTGTTTGACTGTGGAGGGAGCAGGACACTTTGCCATACACAAAGCAGGGGATCAGGTGACGTTACCGAACCCCACTTACACATGAGCGAGTGTTTTGTCTGTGTGGACAGCGCTTCTGAGCACCAACTGGCGGTGTTGGAGCCCAGGGAAAATCAGGTAGTAGGCCGAGGCCTACTTGGTGGCAGTTTTCGATTGTTTCTAGACAACTACTAACTGTCAACGTACTCCAATTAGGCCTCTGTCTTCACTCTGTTTCGAGTATTTCCTCTGGCTTCCAACCACGCCAGTTGCTGCTCTGAAATGCCGTCTGCACAACCCACACTTGTTCCTGTGTTACTGGGGTTCTGTAACAGCAGCTTCTCCCTAGAGGTGAGTCAGGCAATGTCTCCTGCTCTGTCCACTTTTCCACTACAAGTAGTGGGAATGTAGACAAAGCAGGAGACATTGCCAGACTCACCTCTGGAGAAGAGCAGATGTTACAGGACCCAGGTAACACAGGAACAAGTGTGGATTGTGCGGACGGCACTTGAGAGCAGAAACAGGCGGTGTTGTAGGTCGGAGGAAATACTCAAAACAGAGTGGAGACAGAGGGCAAATCAGAGAAGATATGAAATCAGAAGTAGTCAAAAGTTGTAGGCAGCAGGAGAGTTTGCCGTACACACAGCAGGGGATCAGCTGACGTTACCGAACCCCACTTACACATGAGCGAGTGTTTTGTCTGTGTGGACAGCACTTCTGAGCAACAACGGGCGTTGCTGTAGCCCAGGAAATAAAGTACAGGTCATCGAAACATGAACACAACAGGAGACCTGGATCCTGTTGCCAGCCAATTATTTATTCTGGAAGAGGACTGGCAAATTCAGGTGAGATCCAGGCCTTGTTCATTTTCAGAAAAGTAAGCCGGTCAACATTATCGGCGGATAGTCGCGTGCGACGGTTTGTTACCACACCACCTGCAGCACTAAAGACACGTTCCGATAATACACTGGCAGCAGGGCAAGCCAGCACCTCCAATGCATACTGGCTAAGCTCTGGCCATGTATCCAGCTTACAGACCCAATACTTGAACGGGGAAGAGCCGTCTAGAAGTACACTAACAGGGCAAGACAAGTAGTCTGTCACCATCTGACGGAAACGTTGCCTCCTGCTGACTGGAGCCGTCTGTGATGGTGTAGCCGTTTGTGGCGGTCCCACAAAACTTTTCCACATTTGGGCCATACTGGCCTTGCCTTGTCCTGCGGCACTGCCTCTGCTACCTCTTTGTGCAGAGCTTCCTCCACTGCCTCTACCCACATGGCTGCTTTGAAAAGCACTACCAGCAACACTTGCGGGGGGAATGGAGAACATGATGGCCTGCACAAGTGTTTCTTGATACTCCCGCATTTTTCGCTCCCGGTTCAACTGTGGTATGAGGCTTTGTAAATTGTCCCGGTAGCGAGGATCTAGGAGGGTGTACACCCAATAATCAGCCTTGTGGAGAATGTTGGCGATGCGGCGGTCATTTAACAAGCACTGCAGCATGAAATCAACCATGTGCTGCAGACTGCCAACTGGACCGGAAACGCTGTCCCCAGCTTGAGGCAGCATCTCAGCCTGCTCAGCATCACCCCACCCTCGCTGTACACACTGACTACTAGAGCCTTGTGTACCTCCCTCCTCTGGAGAGATGTGTTCCTCCTCCTCCATTGACTCCTCGTCATCCTCCTCACTAAGTGTCGACTGCCTGGGCCTTTGTGTGGAGGCACGTTGCGCAGACTTGCCAGAAGCAGATGGCATTTCTGACTCCTCATCCTCGACCTCTTCAAAAACCTCCTCACTTAGTGCTTGTAAGGATTTTTGAAGCAGACAGATAAGGGGGACAGTCATGCTGACTAGTGCATCATCTGCACTGGCCATCCGCGTGGAGTCATCGAAGGCACGCAAAACTTGGCTGATGTCCCTCATAGTGGCCCACTCAGTGGTGGTGAAGTGTGTCCAGCGCCTGATGCAGCTGGTACTCCATTACTGCTGCCTGCTGCTCACGCAACCGCTCCAACATATGTAACGTTGAATTCCACCTGGTGGGGAGGTCACATATGATGCAATGTTCTGGCAGGCGGAATCGGCGTTGCAGAGATGCAATGCGCGATCTTGCCATGCTGGAACGCCGCAAGTGAGCACACTCTAGGCGAACCTTGTGCAGCAGTGCATCAAGATCCGGATAGTCCCTCAGAAAGCTCTGCACGACCAAATTGAGCACGTGTGCCAGACATGGTATGTGAGTGAGGTTGCCTAGGCCCAGAGCTGCCACTAGATTTCGGCCATTGTCACTCACTACCAAACCTGGCTGGAGATTCGCTGGCACAAACCACACATCGCTCTCCTGCTTGATGGCATTCCAGAGCTCCTGTGCTGTGTGGCTCCGATTCCCCAAAGAAATTAATTTAAGGATGGCCTGTTGACGTTTGGCCACACCTGTGCACATATCGGGCCTAACAGGCTCATGCAGTGCTGATTCCGAGGAACTAGAGTAGGAGGAGGACTCAATATATACAGACTGCATTCCTGCAATCCTTGGAGTTGGCAGAATACGTACAGAGCCACTCTCCAGATCTGTACCCGGCTCCACAACATTGACCCAATGGGCAGTGAGGGAAAGGTATCGTCCCTGTCCATGGCTACTGGTCCACGCATCGGTGGTCAGGTGGACCTTGCTACTAATGGCGTTTAGTAGCGCATTTTTAATTTTTACCTCCACATGCTTTTGCAGGGCAGGGACGGCTTGCCTGCTGAAATAAAAGCGGCTGGGCACATTGTATTGTGGAACTGCCAATAACATCAAGTTCCGGAAGGTGTCAGTCTCCACCAGCCTGAATGACAGCATCTCAAGGGCCAGTAGTTTGGCAATGCCGGCATTCAGAGCCAGTGCTCGGGGATGGTTTGCAGAGCATGGCCGCTTTTTCTCCCATGCCTGTGCTACCGATTGCTGGTGAGTGGCCTGGGAGTGTGCTGATGACTGAGAACGTGGTTCACTGGGTGGAATTTCACTGGGTCTCTGGACAACAGTGGCAGTGGTTCTTCCATGGCGTTCCAGTGAGGAAGCCGAACCAGCTGTGTGTGAGCTGGAGGAAGAGGCCCCAACACGAGCTGAAGAGGTGGTAGGTGCTGCTGAAGGTTGGCCTACATTTTCAGTGTGTCTGTGTAACGCCACCTCGTGCTTGGTACGCACATGTTTCCACATATTTGTGGTATTGAGGTTGCTCACATATTTCCCTCGTTTAACTTTCTGATGACACAGCTTGCATTTGACAAAGCAAATGTCATCTGCAACTGTGTCAAAAAAAGACCACTGTTGTGTGTTCGTTTTCCCCTTCGTCACTGAGGTCTGGTGAACTCCCTATTCTGGTAAAGGAAGGTAATGAGCCTGATTATCAGGCACCTGAGCCTAATGATGATGACTGGCTGAGTGGAGTCACGGACTGGATATAAGGCTGCCGACGCCCTTCTGCCCTGCGGGTGATTTTCTCTGTGGACTTCTAGGAGACCAGTCTGATTCCTCAAAAGCTAAGTTTTCTGCTTTGCCTTTTAGCATTTGTGTTTTGTTTTTGTTTGCCTTGCTTTTCTGGATTCTGCCATTCCCTGCTGGGGTGAGCTGAATCTCCTTTTGCCTGTTGCTCTGTCTTCAGAATATTCCTGAGTACTGACATAGTCTTTTTGAAGCCTAGCGTCTTCAGGGCCTTTTTCACTGTCAGTCTGTTGGCTCTTATTTTCATAGGGTTTTTCATGGATTGCAGACAGCAGCCTTCCTGTCCTTTCCTATCTAGTTAGCTTGGGCCCCGTCTTTGCTCAGTCTATCTTTCTGTCTGTGTTGTGTTCTTTCTTCTTGCTTCACCGTCATTATATGTGGGGGGCTGCCTTTTGCTTTGGGGTCTGCTCTGGGGCAGTTTAGATTTCACTTTCTTTCTTTAGGCTATTTAGTCCTCCGGCTGTGATCGAGGGGTCTAGGGCATCGTAGGAACCCCCCACGGCTACTGCTAGTTGTGTTGATAGGTTCAGGGGTCTGCAATCCGATAGCTGCCAACCTCTCTGGTTTTCTGGACTTAGCTAGCATTTCTGTTTTTGCCTCCTACGGTGACTCAATCATAACAGAATCACCCGCCATACCGCAGATCCTAGGGTACTCAATAGCAGGAAAGAATTGTGTTTAAAAAAGAAAAAAAAAAAAAGAGTGTGTATATTCTTTCCTCTATATCTCTGAGGCCGTAGGGGGAAATTTTTTTTTTTCTCTCAATGGAGATAAAGCAATTGTCTGATCGTGTGGAGCAGCTCGCTGCGGAAGTGCGGGGAATTTCCGCCTACCTTGCTCATTCAGATGCTGTTGAACCAAAGATCCCTACACCTGATGTATTTTTTGGGGATTGATCTACATTTTTGAGTTTCAAAAATAATTGTAAATTATTTTTTGCCTTGAAGCCTAACTCGTCAGGGAGCTCTGCGCAGCAGGTTAAAATTGTCATCTCTTTGCTGCGTGGCGATCCCCAGGATTGGGCGTTTTCTTTGAAACCAGATGATCCTATTCTGACTAATGTGAACGCATTCTTTCAAGCCTTGGGGTTGTTGTATGACGAACCTAATGCTATTGATCAGGCTGAAAAGACCCTATTGGCATTGAACCAGGGTCGAGATTCTGCAGAGTTGTACTGTCAAAAGTTCCGAAAGTGGCCGGTCCTTACTACCTGGAATGATAATGCTCTCTTTCGGAAGGGTTTGTCAGAAGCCGTAAAAGATACTATGGTGGGATTTCCTGTTCCCTCTGGTCTGGACGATTCTATGTCATTAGCCATTCAGGTTGATCGGCGTTTACGTGAACGCAGGATGGCATGAGAGGTGTTGCCACCGGTTGAACAGACGTCTGAACCTATGCAATGTGATAGAGTTTTGTCTAAGGCGCAACGTCAGGAGTTCAGAAGGCGTAATAAGCTGTGTTTTTTCTGTGGAGATGCCTCGCATATTATTTCTGTTTGTCCTAAATGAGAGAAACGCTTTGCACACACGTTTTCTGTTGGTGGTGTTCAACCTAAGTTTCTTCTGTTAATTACTCTGATCTGCTCCCTGTCCACATTTTCTGCCAAGGCTTTTGTGGATTCGGGAGCAGCGCTAAACCTAATGGACTTGGATTTTGCTAAACGTTGTGGATTTCCGATGACACCTCTGCAGACGCCTATCCCTTTGAGGGGGATTGATGCTACTCCTTTGGCGAAAAATAAACCTCAGTTTTGGACCCAGGTGGTCATGCGGGTCGCCCCAGACCATCAAGAAAATTGCAGATTTTTGGTGTTGCATGGTCTGCATGATGCCGTTGTTCTGGGGTTTCCCTGGTTGCAAATTCATAATCCAGTTTTGGATTGGAAATCTGTGTCTGTGGTGAGTTGGGGTTGTCGGTGTGCCATTAGTGAGGCTCCGGTTTTTTCCACCTCTCCTCAGTCGCATGATGTTCCTGACTATTTGGCGGACTTTTATGATGTATGTAGCGAGAATGAGGCAGCGTCCTTGCCTCCTCATAGGAGTTATGACTGTGCAATTGAACTGAGCCCGGGGTGTAAATTTCCCAAGGGTCGGCTCTTCAATTTATCTGTACCCGAGCACGAGGCTATGCGGTCCTATATTAGGGAGGCGTTGGAGAAGGGTCATATTAGACCATCCTCTTCACCCTTAGGTGTCGGGGTTTTTTTTGTGGCCAAAAAGGATGGTTCTTTAAGGCCTTGTATTGATTATCGTGCCCTCAACAAAATTACTATTAAATATCAGTATCCGTTACCCCTGATTTCGGATCTATTCTCTAGAGTTAGAGGTGCTTGCTGGTTTACCAAGCTTGACCTCAGGGGGGCGTATAATCTTATCCGCATTAAGCAGGGGGATGAATGGAAGACGGCGTTTAATACTCCGGAGGGACATTTTGAGTACCTGGTGATGCCTTTTGGGCTCACTAATGCCCCTTCTGTCTTCCAGTGCTTCATGAACGATATTTTCCGAGACTTTGTCGATAAATTTTTGATTATCTATCTGGATGATATTTTGATCTTCTCCAAGGATTGGGATTCTCATGTGGAACATATTCGGACTGTGTTCCGGATCTTGAGGGAGAATTCCCTGTATGTCAAAGGATCGAAATGCCTTTTTGGAGTACAGAGGATTTAATTTTGGGGATTTATTTTGTCTCCATCAACTACTGAAATGGACCCGGCCAAGGTACAGGCCATTTATGATTGGGTTCAGCCCACTTCTTTGAAGGCCCTCCAGAAGTTTTTGGGTTTTGCTAATTTTTATTGGAAATTTATAGTAAAATTTTCTAGTATTGCCAAGCCATTGACTGATCTGACTAAGAAGGGTGCTGATGTGTTGAATTGGTCTCCGGAGGCTGTTGCTTCCTTTCAGGAGCTGAAGCGAAGATTTACCTCCGCCCCGGTTTTGCGGCAACCTGAGGTCTCACTCCCGTTCCAGGTAGAGGTGGATGCTTCTGAGATTGGTGCAGGAGCTGTTTGTCCCAAAAGGATCCTGTAACATCTAAAATGAATCCCTGTGCTTTCTTTTCCAGAAAGTTCTCTCCATCTGAACGTAACTATGATGTGGGGAATCGGGAACTGTTGGCCATGAAATGGGCATTTGAGGAGTGGAGACATTGGTTGGAGGGAGCTAAACATCAAGTTGTGGTCCTCACTGACCACAAGAATTTGATTTACCTAGAGTTGGCTAAACGCTTGAACCCTAGACAGGCTAGGTTGGCCTTGTTTTTTACACGTTTTGATTTTGTGGTCTCTTTTCTTCCTGGAACTAAGAATGTCAAGGCAGACGCCCTCTCTAGGAGCTTCTTTGCTGATTCTCCTGTGGTGACCAAGCCTGCTACCATCTTAGGCGAAGGGGTAGTTCTTTCTGCCATCTCGCCCGATTTGAGACTTGCTCTGCAAGAGTTCCAGGAGGACAAACCTGAGCATTGTCCCAGTGGAAAGTTGTATGTTCCTGACCAGTGGAAGAAGAGAGTGATGTCTGAAGTTCATTGCTCTGCATTGGCTGGTCATCCAGGTATTTTTGGTACTAGAGATCTGGTGAGTTGCTCTTTTTGGTGGCCCACCTTGTCTCATGATGTCAGGAATTTTGTGCAGTCCTGTGGGACTTGCTCCCGGTCTAAATCTTGTTCTCGCTCTAGTGGGTTGTTGATGCCTTTGCCGATCCCCAGGAGGCCATGGACCCATATTTCAATGGATTTCATCTCTGATATGCCGGTCTCTCAAAGAATGATTGTTATTTGGGTGATTTGTGATAGGTTCTCTAAGATGGTTCATCTTGTACCACTCCCTAAGTTGCCGTCTTCCTCTGAGTTGGTGCCCCTGTTTTTGCAACAGGTGGTTCGCTTGCACGGTATTCCTGAGAACATTGTATCTGACAGAGGAGTTCAGTTTGTGTCTAGATTTTGGAGGACTTTCTGTTCCAAGCTGGTAATTTAGTTGTCCTTCTCCTCTGCGTTTCACCCTCAGACCAATGGGCAGACAGAGAGAACAAACCAGACCTTGGAGTCGTATTTGAGATGTTTTATTTCCGCTGATCAGGATGATTGGGTTTCATTTTTGCCCTTGGCCGAATTTGCTTTAAATAATAGAGCTAGTTCTGCCACTTTGATGTCACCTTTTTTTTGTAACTTTAGGTTTCATCCTCAATTTTCTTCAGGGCAGGTGGAGCCTTCTGCCTGCCCAGGTGTTGACACTGTGGTGGAGAGAATGCACCAGATCTGGGACCAAGTGGTGGATAAGTTATCTCTCTCCCAGGAAAAGGCCCAGCGGTTTTCCAGTCGACATAGGACCATTGGTCCCCAGTTTAAGATTGGTGATATGGTGTGGTTATCATCAAAAAATATTGCTATGAAGGTGGCTTCTCCTAAGTTTAAGCCTAGATTTATCGGACCTTATAAGATTTTGGAGATTATTAATCCGGTCTCTTTTCGTTTGGCTCTTCCTGTCACATTTAAAATCCATAATGTGTTCCATAAGTCCTTGCTGAAGAGGTTTGTTGAACCAGTTGTTCCTGGGGTGGCACCACCGGACCCTGTATTGGTTGAAGGTAACATGGAATATGAGGTAGAGAAAATACTGGATTCCCGTCTGGCTAGACGGAGACTCCAATATTTGGTTAAGTGGAAGGGTTATGGTCAGGAGGATAATTCCTGGGTCTCTGCCTCTGATATTCATGCCAAAAGATTGGTGCGTGCCTTTCATCGGGCTCACCCTGATCGCCCTGGTGGCGTGGTTGAGGGTTCGGTGACCCCTCCTCAAGGGGGAGGTACTGTTGTGAGTTCATTTTCCCCTTCGTCACTGAGGTCTGGTGAACTCCCTATTCTGGTAAAGGAAGGTAATGAGCCTGATTATCAGGCACCTGAGCCTAATGATGATGACTGGCTGAGTGGAGTCACGGACTGGATATAAGGCTGCCGACGCCCTTCTGCCCTGTGGGTGATTTTCTCTGTGGACTTCTAGGAGACCAGTCTGATTCCTGCTCCTCTAAAGCTAAGTTTTCTGCTTTGCCTTTTAGCATTTGTGTTTTGTTTTTATTTGCCTTGCTTTTCTGGATTCTGCCATTCCCTGCTGGGGTGAGCTGAATCTCCTTTTGCCTGTTGCTCTATCTTCAGAATATTCCTGAGTACTGACATAGTCTTTTTGAAGCCTAGCGTCTTCAGGGCCTTTTTCACTGTCAGTCTGTTGGCTCTTATTTTCATAGGGTTTTTCACGGATTGCAGACAGCAGCCTTCCTGTCCTTTCCTATCTAGTTAGCTTGGGCCCCGTCTTTGCTCAGTCTATCTTTCTGTCTGTGTTGTGTTCTTTCTTCTTGCTTCACCGTCATTATATGTGGGGGGCTGCCTTTTGCTTTGGGGTCTGCTCTGGGGCAGTTTAGATTTCTCTTTCTGTCTTTAGGCTATTTAGTCCTCTGACTGTGATCGAGGGGTCTAGGGCATCGTAGGAACCCCCCACGGCTACTGCTAGTTGTGTTGATAGGTTCAGGGGTCTGCAATCCGATAGCTGCCAACCTCTCTGGTTTTCTGGACTTAGCTAGCATTTCTGTTTTTGCCTCCTATGGTGACTCAATCATAACAGACCACGCACTGCAAGTCCTGGGAGCGCCCGTTTTCTGTTTTGGAAGAGGATTGCTCCTCACGGGTGCCAAAGTGGAGGCTACAGGCAACCAAGTCTGCCCTCGCCCTCTCCCTCCTCTTTTGGCCGTTCGGGGAATCTCTTCCTCAGAGCTGCTCCCACCACCTTCCTGTGGCTGACGCCACGATGGGTCAAGGACCTCATCATCTCCACTCCCCTCTTCAAGCACCGGCTGGTCCTGGGTTTTCTCGCCAGCACCGTATGCACCAGAAATTGGCAACTAAGTCTCATCATCACCAGATGAGCACTGAGGTGTGCTGACAATAGGCACTGGCCCACCCGCCTCTTCAGATTCAGAGGGACAAAGCAGTTGCGCATCACTGCATACTCCCTCTTCTTCACGCTCTAGAATGCTGCTTGGCTGGCCACCTCTTTCCAAGCCAACAGATTCTGAGAACAGAAGTAAAGATTGAGATGGCTCCTGTCCAGGGCTCTCAGACTGCCTGGGCAATTTGGCAGGTGGTGAAGAGACAGATGGTTGCTCTTCAGTGCTCTGGCCCTGGAAGGATGCGGAAGTCATTGAAGTGGATGCGTTAGCTGCCATCCATCCGGCAACGGCTTCAATTTTTTTCATCACGCAGCAGTGGGGTACGGCGAGGTCCTACAAAGCTGCGCATGAAGGACTGTTGCCTGGTAAAAGTGGGGGATGCCGGGTCACTGGTCACACCGAATCCCCATGTCCTCTCCCTGCTGAATCCCCCGTCCTCTTCCTGCTGAAACTCCACGGCCACGACCACGTGCCTTACTCCCTGCCTTCTTCATCTTGGTAGACTGATAAAGATAGGCAGAAAAGTAAAAAAGGGGTGGCTTAGTGTTCTTATTCCTGAACACCTGCTAACCCGTATAAGAAACACTAGTTTGGCTAAGAGTGTGTGTACTACACTTTAATATGATCTAATGTGGCCTACACAACTGTAAAGTGGAGTGTTTGGTGAACTTTATTTCCTTTTTTTTTTGGGGGGGGAAGGATGTGACCAAAGTTTGAAAGATATAGTATCACAAACTTTTTGGAGCGATTACAATGCAGGAAGCTAACCTACAATGCAATTGATGAGGCTCCAAAAAAATAGGGTGATACTAGTTTGGCTGGCCCTGAAGGGCACAAGCCAGCAAAAAGGCTCCTCTATCTAATCCTATATAGTGTTTGCAACCAACCAATGACAATGGATGCGGATGGAAGCACACTAATATAGGAGCAAAAATCTGGCTAAATTTGCTGCAAAAAAGGACTATGTATGAGGCAGTGACACACGCTGAGCGGACTACAACGAGCAGTGGCTGTAGAACACACTGCAACGTGAGCTGCACTCACACACAGAGAGACCTATCAGACAGCCAAAAACAGTGCAGAGAAATGTGCTATAGCACTGAAAGGCTGCTGAAAGGCTCCGCTGTCCACTCCTTTAGTGTTTGCAACCAACGTATATGGATACGTATGGAAACACACCATACAGGAGAAAAAAAAAGCAGCAATAAAAGAAAAATGTGTATGAGGCAGAGACACACGCTGGGCGGCCTACAAGCAGACGTGCCTGCAGGACACACTACACAGCGTGGGTCTGCACTCACAAAGCCCTTGCAGACAGCTATTAAAACAGCGCTGCTGGGCTACAAAAATGCTACAGTGGTGGATTATGTAGCCTGGGTAGAGCAATAGATATGTTTGATGATCGCTATTTCTAACTGTCCCTCACAGTCTTCAACAGCAGCCTGTCCCTAACTGAATTCACAGCAGAGTGAACCCGAAATGGTGGCTGCTGCGGTTTTTATAGTGCATCATGACATCATTTCAGCAGCCAATCACAGCCATGCCAGTAGTTAACATGCCTACATGCCTAACAGGATGTGCCCACACTTCTGAGGATCCCCATTGGCTGAATCAAATCGACGGGCTCCTAGCATTATGGGAACTTCCGATTCCGGTATTCGATATGAAAAAAGTATCGGAACTAAGTATCGGAACTCCGATACAGCGAATATCGGCCGATACCCGATACTTGCAGTATCGGAATGCTCAACACTACTTGTCACAGAAGATGGGGCGTGCATGTTTCCCAAACATACCGTTTCCTATTATGACCCATCCTAGGTTGAGCTTTTGGGCATAGGGAGCATTGTGGAGTCCATTGATGTGACTTCTCACTTTATGAACCTGTATGATATCTCTTCCCAACAGCAGTATTATCCGTGCCTGATGGTTGAGTTCTGGTATAAGGTGGGCTATGCTTTTAAGTGAGCATGATGGATTGCCACATCTGGTGTAGGGATTTCAGATCTGTTGTCTAGGATCTGATTACACTCAATGATTGTACTGTAGGTAATGGCAGGAAGAATTGTCCATCTAAGGACTCAATTTGGTAGTCAGTAGCTTTCCTACCTGCTGTTGTCAGTGTACCTTCACATGTCTTTAATGAGTAAGGAGTGCTTGGCCTTTTGATGTTGAATAGGTCAAATAATGTTGATCTAGCCAGGGATTGATTACTTTGATCATCCAAGATAGCATACAGTCTTACAGCTTTGTCTCTATGGCCTTTTGGGTACACTCTGATGAGGCATTTGTTAGAACAGGTCCTACTGTCTATTGTCCCTTTACAGACTTCACTACATTGTGAAGTGATCTCTGGTGTAGCTGCATCAGTGCTCCTTTCCTCCCCGCCATGCTCAATGTCAGCTGACATGTTTTGTGCGCTCCACGGAGCTGGGCCAGGGTGTAGGGCAGTATTATGATCTGTGGTGCCACATTCTGTGCACTTTACACTAACCTTACAATCCTTGGCGAGATGAGTGGTGGATGAGCAGCACTTGTAGCAGATACCATTCTCTTTCAGGAAGCTTCTGCGATCTGGCATAGATTTTCCTCTGAAGGCTCTGCATTTCAGGAGAGGATGAGGCTTCTGATGGAGCGGGCACTGCTTGTCAGGGTCCTGCACCTTTGTCTCTGATTAAGAGCGGCCAGCAGACCTGTAATTGGAACTTGGAGAAGAAACATAAGTCTTGTGCACTGCCACAGATGTTCTGCGTGGGTTTGCAGCTGGTGGTGGTGAGGCATATGACATTGCAAAGTCAAAGCTGGGATCATTTCTGATTGTCGCTTGTTCGTGTATAAAGTCTACAAAAACAGAGACGGGAGGGAATGAAACACTGTGTTTGTATTTGTACGTGGAACCACATGTGAGCCACCTCTCCTGTAGATTGTAGGGAAACCTTTGGACTATAGGGTTAAGACTTTTGGCTTTGTCAAGGTATGCAAGTCCTTGTAGGTCACCTTCACACTTGGCAACTAGGACCTCTTGTAGCAGGTCACCTAGCTCTCTAAGTTTTGGGAGACCTTTATAAGATATTTTAGGAAAGTCATTGATTCTTTTGACCAAGGCTCTCTCTATGACCTCTGCTGAGCCGTGACACTCATCCAGCCTCTTCCAGATCTCTTTGAGGCTCATTTGAGGGTGGTTTATGTTAATGTCTCTGATCCTTACTGTGTATTTGACTGACTCTTCTCCTAGGTATTTGACTAAGAGGTCTATCTCTTCAAGTCTCTAGTGACATTTTGGAAGGAAGCTTTCCAAGCTCTGTAACCTTCAGCATAGTCAGTGAATTTCATGAGTCCCTTGGCAACCAGATCCTGTCGTGTGATGAGCTTAGCAAATTCTGATGTGAACCAGTTGTCAGCAGAGTATACAGGTGATGGGTCACCCTGATAGGTGTGTTCATACCTGTTAGTACCCTCAGAGTGGCGCCAGACAGTGTCATATTGCTTTGGTCTGACGTGCGGTGTGTCAGCAAGGTGATGGAAAATGGCCGCCGCGCATGCGCAGACGGACATCTCGGCACTGAAATCTCGGGAGGCCATTTTCCAGGAAGAAAGCAGGCATGGAGCGACAGAGACCCCCCACGCTGAACGGGACAGAGCGCGGCGGCGGCGGTGGGGCGGAAGAAACCACCGGGGGACAGGAGCGCGGCGGTGGCGGACAGCGCAGCGGCAGCATCAGGGCACAGAGTGCCGCGACAAGTACCCTCAGTGGCAGAGCAAATGTATATCCTCTTTGTAAGACGCACCCCCTTTTTCCCCTCAATTTTGGGGGAAAAAAAGTGCGTCTTACAAAGCGGAAAATACGGTACATAAAATAGTAATAATAATAATAATCTCTGTAGTGACGGAGTCTGTTCCACAGGACTGGCACATAGCAAATGTGGTACCAATATTCAAAAAGGGCTCTTAAAGTGAACCTGGAAATTATAGGCCAGTAAGTCTAGCCTCTATTGTTGGTAAAATATTTGAAGGGTTTCTGAGGGATGTTATTCTGGATTATCTCAGTGAGAATAACTGTTTAACGCCATATCAGCATGGGTTTATGAGGAATCGCTCCTGTCAAACAAATCAAATCAGTTTTTATGAAGAGGTAAGCTATAGACTGGACCAAGATGAGTCATTGGATGTGGTATATCTTGATTTTTCCAAAGCGTTTGATACCGTGCCACACAAGAGGTTGGTGCACAAAATGAGAATGCTGGGTCTGGGGGAAAATGTGTGTAAATGGGTAAGTAACTGGCTTAGTGATAGAAAGCAGAGGGTGGTTATAAATGGTATATTCTCTAACTGGGTCGCTCTGACCTGTGGGATACTGCAGGGGTCGGTGTTGGGATCTATTTTCTTCAACATATTTATTAACGATCTGGTAGAAGGTTTGCACAGTAAAATATCGATATTTGCAGATGATACAAAACTATATAAAGCAGTCAATACAAGAGAAGATAGTATTCTGCTACAGATGGATCTGGATAAGTTGGGAACTTGGGCCGAAAGGTGGCAGATGCAGTTTAGCAATGACAAATGTAAGGTTATACACATGGGAAGAAGGAATCAATATCACCTTTACACACTGAATGGTAAACCACTGGGTAAAACTGACATGGAGAAGGACTTGAGGATCCTAGTTAATGATAAACTTACCTGGAGCAGCCAGTGCCAGGCAGCGTCTGCCAAGGCAAACAGGATCATGGGGTGCATTAAAAGAGGTCTGGATACACATGATGAAAACATTATAATGCCTCTGTACAAATCTCTTGTTAGACTGCACATGGAGTACTGTGTACAGTTTTGGGCACCGTTGCTCAGGAAGGATATAATGGAACTAGAGCGGGTACAAAGGAGGGCAACAAAATTAATAAAGGGGATGGGGGAACTACAATACCCAGAGAGATTAGCAAAATTAGGATTATTTAGTCTAGAAAAAAGACGACTGAGGGGCGATCTAATAACCATGTGTAAGTATATAAGGGGACAATACAAATATCTCTCTGTTGTGAGTTCATTTTCCCCTTCACCGTTGATGTCTGATGAACTCCCTCTGCTGGTGAAGAGAGGTAGTGAAATTGATTGGAATGGGAAAAACCTGTCATCTGAACAGGCGGAGCGTGATTGGACACCCGGAATCACTGAGTGGATATAAGGCAGCTGATGCCCTGCAGGGTTGCTGGTGATCCTTTCTGCTCTGAGCTCCTGCAAACCAGTTCAGTACCTGTCTTCTGAAAGCTAAGTTTTGCTCTCTTATTTTTCCATGAGATTGTGTCTGTTTACTTAGTGTTTGTGTTCTGCCTGCCCTTGTTGGTATACAGGCTGAGCTCCATTTTTGTCTCTGGTCAAGTTGATCTTTTGCTCTGTCTTCAGAATATACCTGAGTGCTGATATAGTGATTTTGAAGTCTAGCGACTTCAGGGCTTTTTTCCCTATCAGACGGTTGGGACATTTTTGGTAGGGTTTTTTGCGGATTGCAGCCAGCATCTTTTCTGTCCTTTCCTATTTAGTTAGTTGGGCCCCATCATTTGCTCAACCTGTCTTTCTGTCTGTGTTTGTGTTTTCATCTGCTTTTCACCAAAATACATGTTGGGGGCTGTCTATTGCTTTGGGGTCTGTTCTGGGGCAGTTTAGATTCCCCCTTTCTTTCTTTAGGCTTATTTAGTTCTCCGGCTGTGAACGAGGGGTCTAGGGCACCGTAGGATCCCACCACGGCTACTGTTAGTTGTGTGAATAGGATCAGGGGTCTGCAATCCGATAGCTACCAACCTCTCAGGTTTTCTGGACTTAGCTTGTATTTCTGTTTTTTCCTCCTCCGGTGACTCATTCATAACATCTCTCCGAGGATCTGTTTATACCAAGGAAGGTGACGGTCACAAGGGGGCATTCTCTGCGTCTGGAGGAGAAAAGGTTTTTCCACCAACATAGAAGAGGATTCTTTACAGTTAGGGCAGTAAGAATCTGGAATTCCCTGCCTGAGGAGGTGGTGATGGCGAACTCAGTCGAAGGGTTCAAGAGAGGCCTGGATGTCTTCCTGGAGCGTAACAATGTTGTATCTTATTATTGTTAGGTTCTTTGGAAGGACGTAGATCTGGGGATTTATTCTGACAGAACTTTATAGGCTGAACTGGATGGACTAATGTCTTTTTTCTGCCTTACTAACTATCTTACTATGTAATAATAATAATACATTTTATTTCTGAAGCGCCGACATATTCCTCAGCACTTTACATTTCAGAGGGGATTTCTACAGACAATAGACATTACAGAATAACAATAATCACATAGATCATAACAGATACCAAGAGGAATGAGAGGCCTGCTCGCAAGCTTACAAGCTATGAGGAAAAAGGTAGACAAGAAGGGTGCGTGGTAACAATTGCCCTGATTGTATGGACAATATATATACAATAATATACATAACATACATTATCTGCACTAATAGCTAACCAAGGGAGCTAGCTAAGCAGGGTAGTATGAGATAGGAATTAGCCACAGGAAGCGTGATTATCTACCAGCGATGCTGACACAAGGGGAGTAGAGAAATGAGATGTTCCCAGGAAGCAGGCTGGAAAGAAAATGGCGAACTGGATGGAAAAATGGGGGCTGGACTAAACCATAATCCTTTGCAAAGGGCTCCCAGAAGCCACTGCAAAACTTACCATAGTGCTTTGCAACGTTCCTAGAATACCTTGTGAATGGGGGGAAAGATTCAGGAAGCAAACACACAATAACACTGCGGTTATGACTCTGGCCACTGGATGGAGCAAGAAACAATGAAAACATTAAATCTATGGCTGAAACTGAACATTATGGATATTCTCAGCAAATCACTATATATATATATATATATATATATATATATATATATATACTAGCTGAAGAGCCCAGCGCTGCCCGGGCATAGTAACTAACTGTGGTAAGTTATAGAAAATTATAATTATCCTCCATCCCATAGTCCCGTGCCCATATACCCATCATACATATCCACCATCCCATAGGCCTGTGCCCATATACCTATCATACATATCCTCCATCCCATAGTCAAGTGCCCATATACCCATCACACATCCTCCATCCCATAGTCCCATGCCCATATACCCATCGTACATATTCTCCATCCCATAGTCCCATGCCCATATACCGATCATACATATTCTCCATCCCATAGTCCCATCCCCATATACCCATCATACATATTCGCCATCCCATACACGAGTGCCCATATACCCATCACACATCCTTCATCTCATAGTGCCATGCCCATATACCCATCATACATATCCTCCATCCCACAGTCCTGTGCCCATATACCCATCATACATATCTGCTATCTCATAGTCCCGTGTCCATATACCGTCATACATATCCCCATCCTATAGTCCAGTGCCCATATACCCATCACACATCCTCCATCCCTTAGTCCTGTGCCCATATACATATCCGCCATCCCATAGTCCCGTGCCCATATACCTGTCAAACATATCCTCCATCCCATAGTCCAGTGCCCATATACCCATCACACATCCCCCATCCCATAGTCCCGTTCCCATATACCCATCATACATATCCTCCATCCCATAGTCCGGTGCCCATATACTCATCACACATCCTCCATCTCATAGTCAATCATTATGACATCATAATGAGCGATGGCAGGGCTTGCAACCTATGATGACATCAGCGTCGCCATGGCAACCATTGTGACATCATAATGAGGGGCGGGGCTTGATACGCACACACTGTTTCCCCAGTATGCAAATAGGGGCATTATGACATCATAATGAGGGGCGGGGCTTGACGCGTACACACTTTTTCCCCCAGTATGTAGGTAGGGGCAAAATTGTTTGGTGAATTGGAAAGCGCGGGGTTAAAATTTCACCTCACAACATAGCTTAGGACGCTCTCGGGGTCCAGACATGTGACTGTGCCAAATTTTGTGGCTGTAGCTGCGACGGTGTGGATGCCTTTCCCGGACATACAAACATACACACACACACATACACACATACATACACACATACATACACACTTTGAGCTTTATATATTAGATATATATATATAATGTGGTGTAGTAACCACTATGTCCGCTAGGGGGCGCTGTGTGGATGTCCCAAGAGAGAGGATGAGTGGCAGAATCCTGAAGGACGGTTATGTATCTCAGGGTGGGTGGTCTTGAGATGTAGACTTATGTATGTGTGATGATCAGCAAGGACATTGCTGAGGTGTTCTTTCAATGTGTCAGGGAGAAGTCTCCAGGTAACTAGGGAGACGGATGTACCTAGTTACCTACAAACCCACCCAGGGGGTGTGTTTAAAGAACATAGTTGTAAAAAGTGTGAGTGGTTGAAGGACCTGTGATGAGATCATAGTCATGTGACCGGGTGGGCGTGGCTATGGACCATATAATGTGGCCAGGGTAGGTCACATGGGGTGAATGCTGGGACCTGGTTGGTCCGTTGTGGAAGGTCCCGTCTGAGAGAGATGGGGCTGTCTTCCTGACAGCAGGTGAATGCTGTATTAATGGCTGCACGTGCCTTCTAGTTCCCTGGAGGGTAAGGACATTTGCAGCATGGTAAAGGAGCCATGAGAGAACCGGACGGGTGAGATAACTGAGGCTGAAGAGCCTGTGTGTGCATAATCTGTGTGACCACAGGGATTACAGAGCTGAACTCTGTCATGGACGCTATGCTCATTAACTTTATGTTACTGCTATGGGTTTATGATGCTGAATAAACCGCATGAACTATGATTGTTTATGGAAAACCTGTGCCGGATCTGGTTTTGTGGCTGCTAAGCGAGTATCCCCTACTTGAATGACAGTGCTACCTCACTATATATATATATATATATATATATATATATACAAGCAGACAGTCAAAGATCATGAATTATGTCAGAGACAGAACAAGGATAAAATGCAAAACTCTATCAAAAACTTGTAAGCATAAGACATTCATTTAAAATACAATTCTCATTGATTTTCTTTTGACTTGATGTCTTCTTTTACCAACCATTATGGACTTATTACCTTCCATCCCATCATGTTTCTCAGGGTCACCCTCTTTGTCATCCTTTATTTTAGAAAAATGGACACCTATGAGCCCAATCATCTGAGAGAGATTAGGCCCTCCCCTTCATATATACAAATAGCAGTCCGTAACAATAACAAAATTATTAATTTATCTTAATATTCGATATTACATGTCGCGGAATCAGTACTATGTTGGGGACTTTCCTTTGATCCATCTAACAGATTTGATGAATTTGAGTGAGTCAAGGACATCAACTAGAGATGAACAAACCTTCCAATGTTCACCTAACATGTTTGCTAAACAGTTAATCAAACATACCCGAAACCCATTAAATTCAATGGGAGGCAAAACCAGCAAATTCAGGGGGCCAAAAGGCTGCCAAAACAGGTCAAATTAGGGGCAGAAACCAGGAAAAGTAACATCAATTGATGCAGAGTACAGATAGTATAATTGTGCAGCATGGATACATGGGACAGGGCCTGAGACAGGACTTGGACGAGCATTTCTAGCTGAAATATTGATCAGTAACAGGTGGATGAGTGAAAAAGGTAGGCCTGGTGCTCTGAGAGAGCTGCTAAATTCAGGCAACACATATAAAGGAAACCAAACTTGGAGTCCAAACATTTCCAAAAATTAGGGACAGACCTGAGGAAAAGTGGTATCAGTTGATCCACAAAAGAAATATGATAACGGCACAGCAGCTGTCAGCCATGGACCATTAATGAGGTATCAGGGCCTGGGTCAACATTTATAGCTTTTAATTAAAGTTTAAATTAAGATGAGGTGGGAGAGGGACCAGTGTAAGCCTGCTTTACTGGGAGCCCTGATGCATCATGCAATAGTTCGAGCTGCTTTTCTGCTTAGCCACACTCAAGTGCCACAAACATTCGTTTCGTAGAATTTTATTGGTAGAAAAATTAAAGGACAGTAACACAGGTGTTGACTGATGTTCAATTCACCCACAGTAGAAATTTGATAATGGTACAGCAGTAGTCAGCCATGGGACATGCACTAGGTATCAGGGTCCGGGCCAGCATTTAGAACTTTTAATTTAAGTTTAAATTAAGATGAGGTGGGTGAGGGACAGGTGTAAGCCTGCTTTGCTGGAATCCCTCATACCTCATGCAACAGGTCAAACTGTTTTTTTGCTCAGCCACAGTCAGGTGGCAGAAATATCAGCGTGGTAGACCACTAATGTTAGAAAAATTAAGGATAGAAACACAGGTAGCTGATTGATAAATTCACCAACAGTAGAAAATACACTTTTACATTAAATTAATACCCTCTTCATCCAGGGACAAAAAGTGACTTTCTGCCAGCCAACCTTGACCTCAGAGTCCCACTCGGTTGGAACCCTGGAACATAGAGTTTAAGTTCTTTTAAGACACCAGGCACAGTCCCTTCCACTTTAACCCATCAGGCACATCGGGTCATCAATTTTTTGCACTGGTTCACAGGATCCTGGTTCCACTGCTCTGGGGACACTGACACAGAGTGTCTAAGTTCCTGGAAATAACGACTCGATGGCCAACATAGCAACAGCTCAGACAGTCCAGGAGCACAGTCTTTACATTCCTGACCCAGCTCAATCATCGGTCATCCGGTTCCTTTCCCTTGTGTGAACAATCCCTTTAAAGGTGCATAGTGCTGCTCTAATTTCAGTATCACAGTCCCTAGGGAAAAGATGATGGAAAATATGGGGCAACGTCCATAATGAAATTGGGGCAGAGTCCATGGGGCAGTGCTCACAGTCCAGAGGGGTCACACGTTATCAGTCTCTTTAAGAGTCCACTGTTGTGAACTCATTTTCTGGTTTACCTCTGGCTTCTGGTGAGGGTGGTGGAGATGGCTGTGTTGACAGAGGAGTCATGAGTTTTCCATCCGGGCTCCCTCTGGTGGTGACAGCAGGCAATGAAGCTGATCTAAATGGCAGAGACCTGCCACCTGAGGAGGAGGACTGTGATTGGACATCAGGAGTCTCTGACTGCCGACTCCCTAATTTTGTGCTGGTGATTTTTTCCTGCCATGAGGTTCTGGTTTCCATTTCTGTTCCTGCCTTCTCAAGCTAAGTGTGCTATGCTATTTTTTTCACATGATATTTGGTCTGGTTTACTCAGGTTTTGTGGTCAGCCAGCTGTTGTGAGTTCATTGAGTTCTCCTTCCAGGCTCCCTCTGGTGGTAACAGGAGGTAGTGAGGCTGATTTAATCAGTAGAGATCTGCCACCTGATAATGAGGAAGACGATTGGACCTCAGGAATCTCAGATTGGATTTAAGACAGCCGACGCCCGACTCTGGTGCTGGTGATTCCTTCTTTCTGCTTGTCAGGTCTTGGTTCTCAGCTCTGTTCCAGTATGCTCAAGCTAAGTTTCTCTGCTAATGTTCACACTTAATTTTGTTGTTCTATTAAGTTTTTTGTTTGGTCAGCCAGCCCCGGCTGGGCCTGTGCTGAATTTCCACTCTTATTTATCTGTATTTGCCAATTTGATTTTTGTCCTTTATTAGATTGGTTTCTTTTTGCTCTGTCTCAGAATATTTCAGAGTGCTGATATAGTGGGTGAAGTCTAGTGACTTCAGGTTTAATTTTGTTATCAGAAGTGTTGGACATTATTTTGTAGGGTTTTTGGCAGATTGCAGACAGTGTCTTTCCTTTCCTCTCCTTTCTAGTTAGTTTGGGCCCCATCATTTGCTCAGCCTATTTTCCTGCCTGTGTTTGTGTTTTCATCTTGTTTCACCGTCAATACATGTGTGGGGGCTGTCTATTCCTTTGGGGTCTGCTGTGGGGCAGTTTGTTTTCCCCTTTTCTTGCTTTAGGCTTATTTAGTCCTCCGGCCGTGATGAGGCGTCTAGGTTCATCGTAGTTACGCTCCACGGCTGCTGCTAGTTGTATGGTTAGGATCAGGGATCTGCAATCTGCATAGCTACCAACCTCTCTGGTTTTTCTGGGCTTAGCACATTTAGGTTTTTTCCTCCTCGGTGACCCATTCATAACAGCCAGCCCCTGCTGGGGCTTTGCTGAATTTCCATTCTTATGTCTCTGTTTATGCCAGTTTCCTTTTTGTCCCTGATCAGATTGGTCTCTTTTTGCTCTGTCTTCAGAATATACCAGAGTGCTGATATAGGGAATTGAAGTCTAGCGACTTCAGGTTTTTATTATCAGAAAGTGTTGGACATTTTTTGGCAGGGTTTGGTGCGTGATTGCAGACAGCATCTTTCCTTTCCTGTCCTTTCTAGTTAGTGTGGGCCCTATCGTTTGCTCAGCCTATTTTTCTATCTGTGTTTGTGTTTTCATCTTGTCTCACCGACAATACATGTTTGGGGGCTGTCTATTGCTTTGGGGTCTGCTCTGGGGCAGTTTAGATTTCCCCTTTTCTTGCTTTAGGCTTATTTAGTTCTCTGGCTGTGACGAGGCGTCTAGGATCATCGTAGGTACGCTCCATGGCTACTGCTAGTTGTGTGGATAGGCTAAGGGGTCTGCAATCCGCTTAGTTGCCAACCTCTCTGGTTTTCTTGGGCTTAGCTTGTTTTTGTTTTTCCTCCTCGGTGACTAATTCATAACAGTCCACAGTCGTTCAATACAGCAGGGGGGTGAACAAGAGCAAAATAACTTGGAACGGGGAAGCAACACATGCAAAATAAAACCTTCAGTCATACTGGACAACACCAGCAGTTCCTGGTTGCTTATGGCCTCCTTGCTGATGCAGTCTCGGATTTTACATTTTTGGTGCAACTAGCACAATGCATCCATGCATATTGCCAACAAACTTACTTTGGCCGACATTTTTAACTGGTTAATTCAACTGTGCTAACACATATTTTCTTGTCTCCTGTTTTGCTAACAAAGGTGGTGCATGTGGCTTCACCATTGCCTGCTCCCCGAGCACTTTTGGTAGAGGAGTTAGTGGAACTAGACACCCTGCTGCCCCTCTAGATCTTCCTTTCCAGTCATTGGGGAATGGGGCTCTGTTATGATTGAGTCACCGTAGGAGGCAAAAATAGAAATGCTAGCTAAGTCCAGAAAACCAGAGAAGTTGGCAGCTATCGGATTGCAGACCCCTGAACCTATCAACACAACTAGCAGTAGCCGTGGGGGGCTCCTACGATGCCCTAGGCCCCTCGATCACAGCCGGAGGACAAAATAGCCTAAAGACAGAAAGGGAAATCTAAACTGCCCCAGAGCAGACCCCAAAGTAAAAGGCAGCCCCCCACATATAATGACGGTGAAGCAAGAAGAAAGAACAAAACACAGACAGAAAGATAGACTGAGCAAAGATGGGGCCAACGCTAGCTTAGATAGGAAAGGACAGGAAGGCTGCTGTCTGCAATCCATGAAAAACCCTATGAAAATAAGAGCCAACAAACTGACAGTAAAAAAGGCCCTGAAGACGCTAAGCTTCAAAAAAGCTATGTCAGTACTCAGGAATATTCTGAAGACAGAGCAACAGGCAAAAGGAGATTCAGCTCACCCCAGCAGGGAATGGCAGAATCCAGAAAAGCAAGGAAAACAAAACACTAATGCAAAAAGGCAAAGCAGAAATCTTAGCTTTAGATGAGCAGGAATCAGACTGGCTTCCTAGAAGTCCACAGAGAAATCACCCGCAGGGCGTCGGCAGCCTTATATCCAGTCATTAACTCCACTCAGCCAGTCATCATCATCAGCCCCAGGTGTTTGACAATCAGGCTCACTACCTTTCTTCACCAGAAGAGGGAGTTCCTCGGGCCTCAGTAGTGAAGGGGAAAATGAACTCACAACAGGGCTCAGTGGCTTTGGGGCTTTTGGTCAGGTGGCCCTCGCTTGAGGTGCGGATGCTGCTTGCTGGCGCTTGGCTTCCTGGACTGCTTCCAATCAACTACTTACTTTGAGGGAGACCAGGGTGACCGCCAACACATACCACCACCTAGACCCATCCTCCTTAATAAAGGTTACATGGTTTCATTGCTGTGGGATGCGTTGGAAGTGCAGGGACCCAGCATTCACATTTACGAGGTCCCCATTCCTGGCCTCACATATGAAACGGTACCCCCGACAGGGGTTGAAGAATTTTACTAGGCCGCAGGTCATCCGGCTTGCAACCACGCATTCCCGGTGATGTCCCAGCTCAGCATGGACCCATTTCTATTGCAGTTTTTTCTGATCGACCTATCCTACTAAACACCTTGCCTCTTCAGGGGTTGTAGTTGGGACCTCCTCCTTGTACACCATAAGTAGGGGCTTGGGAACAGGGGTTTGGGGCGGATCCATCGGCCATGATGTAACTATCACTTTCAGCCACTCCTCACAGTTGATGGACCTCGAGCTCTGATGCACACCTGCCTCTGCCTGGTCTTTGGTTTCCACTTCCTGAATTTTCAGCGAGATCTCTGCCTAAGACCTGGTTTTATAGTTTTGATGGTCATTGGGGTCTCTGCTGTATATAGACCTCCTGGCCACATCTCCTTATTCAGTCTGTACCAATTTACACTTCTATTCAGCCCATCCGGGCTCATCACAGAGGGAGATGCCATCAAATCAGTCATCTCTTTCCACTGGAATCACATAATGCTCCATCAAGATGTCATTCTGCTCACTCACTTTCTCTAACAATGCCACCGGGGTGTGCTCTTCTGGGACTCCGCCTTTCCCTGGGTAAGATTACTTCAGGCTTCTATGCCAGTTTTGAATGATTCCCGCCCCTTCTCCATGGACTCACAGCAACAGGGTTTTTTTCTTCTTCTGCCAAACCCATCTGGGGCAGACACCGCTCACGATGGAATGCCTTCTCCATACAGACCACCTCTTGGACTGAACTGACTTTTGAGTGTTTTCATTCCCTAGACACTGACGATGGGCAGCGCTTCCTCTGTTTTACAAGTCATTGTCTGTCATCTTGGTTCCCTCAACAGTTGCCATTTTAGCTTTCACCAAAATCTTCTCCGCATCTTTCACGATGCATGAAATCGTCCTGATGACTGCACCAAGCTATTAGCTGCCCAGAGTGGTAGCTGTGGGAGAGCTGCTGCTCCTCCACGCCCTGGCACTTTACAAACAAACAGTGTCTCAGTCCATTAGTGTCATGATGACGTGTACATTGCATTATACTCATTTTCAGGCTGGAGGCTTTTGCTGTTTCCACGTCCTCAGTTCCAGTATCAGCTGAACCCACATCTGAGGACACCTGGTTTGTTTTAAAAAAAATATTTTTACTGGACAGTTCAAGTCTTTAACATCAGTCTTTAACATGCAGTATCGGGCAAAGGCATCCTACGGTTTCAGTTTCTTAAACACAAGGAGCTACTGTCTCATGGGTCTAGTACCCATAAGGGGGCTTCCTACCTGCTTCGCCCATCCAGTGTGGACAGTCACTTTCCCCATCAGCAATGGCCACCTGGGGTCTATGATACACTACAGAAGGTTCAGCCTTAGATTCTTTTTTTCACACATACATTATTCAGTAGCTTAAGTAATACATATATTAGTGCTTTTACAGCTACATAAAATAATAAGCAAAACAACAAAATTTGCATACAAGTCTATATAATGCCAAAAAAAACCCATCCTGCAAGGCCATTAACCCAATTTGCTGGATTTAGGAAAGAGAATGTGTTACCCCACCAGGAGTCTCTGTTTGCACTGTGCTGCTTTAACCATTGGTCTCTAAGTTCACCTATTTTGTCCATACTGGCCCTGATCTGGAGATTGCCAGCAAGGTCGATATAATTACAACAGGTGGGACCAATTATTTGACACATTCCTCCTTCTTTTGCGGTCAGGTAATCTAGTATTATAGTATGCTGGTTAGTAACTACGATTAATTGTCTCTGTATTGTATTAGTTTCATTAAGAACTTCAAGAATCTGGAAAATCTGATTGTCCAGGTAGTCGGTAGCTTCCACTTATTTATCCCACATTTGGGTTATGAAGGGGTATATTAGCATACTACTGAATATTTTATTTGTTATCCCCATTTCTACTAGATGCGGCCTACCATTTGGCTTATTGTCTGCAGCCCTTCTATACAAGGTATGAATTGGAACTGCTGCAGTGTCTATTTTACTATGAGGACCTATGAAAGTGGCTGGTGTCAGTTTAGCAAGAGTGCAAACCCCTCTTATGTCCGGGCTCGCCCACCTGTAGGCACGATGTCCGCAAACCAAGAATACTTAGTCAGGGAGAACACAAACGTGACCAGGGGTCTGTATACATTGGTATAAACTAGAGTTGAGCGAAACGGGTCGAACAATTTCAAAAGTCGCCGACTTTTGGCAAAGTCGGGTTTCATGAAATGAAACCCGACCCTAGGATGAGGTCAGCCACGAGGTCGGCGACTTACGCGCCAAAGTCGCGTTTCAAAAGTTTGTTTAGCGCTCTTTTTCAGCCAATCAGGATCCACGGACACTGTGGGCAACGTGATGACATAGGCAGGGGTCGCCACCATCTTTCAGAAGGGCATGCAAGTGATTGGCTTGCTTTGGTGGGCGTCACAGGGGTTATAAAAGGGCGTGCACGCCGACCGCCATCTTACTTCTGCCGATCTTAGCATAGGGAGAGGTTGCTGATTCTGTAGGGAGAGCGTTAGGCAGGGAAGAAGACAAAAAAACTGCTTCTGCTGCTAGCGATTTTGCCTGTGCAACACACCAGTCACTGTGTGTGCAGTGCAAGGGGAGGCTATATTGTGGTGGATCAGCGGTGTTGGTTGTTAGGCTGCCTTCTAAGGCTTCCTGACAGCTGCATTGCTGTTTCCCCACTGCTCTGCAAACTGCTTTTTTAAAAGCAATCCCAATTTTTTTTTTGTCCTGCTAAGGTACTGAGCGTGCATTTATTCACACCATACAGCGGTGTACGCTCCTCACACAGTACCGTGTAACGGCTGTTATCACAGCCAGAGTGAAGCTATCTGTGTGTCACTGTGGAGGACTTGTTCCGTTCTTACAGACCTACACTCTAGGGAGATTCCTATTCTGCCCAATTCTACAATTCACTTTTTTCACAGGTGTGCCATCGAGCCTGTGACATAGCGCTCTGATATTCAGTGGGCCTCACACAATCCAAAAGTGTCCAGTGTCCACAAGTGTCTGCAGAAATTCAAAATCTCCCTTATCCTGTAGTCACTTTTTTCACACCTGCTGCATCGAGCCTGTGACATAGCGCTGTGATATTCATTGGGCCTCACACAATCCAAGTGTCCAGTGTCTGGAGAAATTCAAAATCTCCCTTATCCTGTAGTCACTTTTTTCACACCTGCTGCATCGAGCCTGTGACATAGCGCTCTGATATTCATTGGGCCTCACACAATCCAAAAGTGTCCAGTGTCCACAAGTGTCTGCAGAAATTCAAAATCTCCCTTATCCTGTAGTCACTTTTTTCACACCTGCTGCATCGAGCCTGTGACATAGCGCAGTGATATTCAGTGGGCCTCACACAATCCAAGTGTCCAGTGTCTGCAGAAATTCAAAATCTCCCTTATCCTGTAGTCACTTTTTTCACACCTGTGCCATCGAGCCTGTGACATAGCGCTGTGATATTCAGTGGGCCTCACACAATCCAAGTGTCCAGTGTCCACAAGTGTCTGCAGAAATTCAAAATCTCCCTTATCCTGTAGTCACTTTTTTCACACCTGTGCCATCGAGCCTGTGACATAGCACTGTGATATTCATTGGGCCTAACACAATCCAAGTGTCCAGTGTCTGCAGAAATTCAAAATCTCCCTTATCCTGTAGTCACTTTTTTCACACCTGTGCCATCGAGCCTGTGACATAGCGCTGTGATATTCAGTGGGCCTCACACAATCCAAGTGTCCAGTGTCCACAAGTGTCTGCAGAAATTCAAAATCTCCCTTATCCTGTAGTCACTTTTTTCACACCTGTGCCATCGAGCCTGTGACATAGCACTGTGATATTCAGTGGGCCTCACAGAATCCAAGTGTCCAGTGTCCACAAGTGTCTGCAGAAATTCAAAATCTCCCAGAAATTCAAAATCTCCCTTATCCTGTAGTCACTTTTTTCACACCTGTGCCATCGAGCCTGTGACATAGCACTGTGATATTCAGAGGGCCTCACACAATCCAAGTGTCCAGTGTCCACAAGTGTCTGCAGAAATTCAAAATCTCCCTTATCCTGTAGTCACTTTTTTCACACCTGCTTCATCGAGCCTGTGACATAGCGCTGTGATATTCAGTGGGTCTCACACAATCCAAGTGTCCAGTGTCCACAAGTGTCTACAGAAATTCAAAAACTCCCTTATCCTGTAGTCACTTTTTTCACACCTGCTGCATCGAGCCTGTGACATAGCGCTGTGATATTCAGTGGGCCTCACACAATCCAAGTGTCCAGTGTCCACAAGTGTCTGCAGAAATTCAAAATCTCACAGAAATTCAAAATCTCCCTTATCCTGTAGTCACTTTTTTCACACCTGTGCCATCGAGCCTGTGACATAGCGCTGTGATATTCAGTGGGCCTCACACAATCCAAGTGTCCAGTGTCCACAAGTGTCTGCAGAAAATCTAAATCTCCCTTATCCTGTAGTCACTTTTTTCACACCTGTGCTATCGAGCCTGTGACATAGCATTGTGATATTCAGTGGGCCTCACACAATCCAAGTGTCCAGTGTCCACAAGTGTCTGCAGAAATTCAAAATCTCCCAGAAATTCAAAATCTCCCTTATCCTGTAGTCACTTTTTTCACACCTGTGCCATCGAGCCTCTGACATAGCGCTGTGATATTCAGTGGGCCTCACACAATCCAAGTGTCCAGTGTCCACAAGTGTCTGCAGAAATTCAAAATCTCCCTTATCCTGTAGTCACTTTTTTCACACCTGCTGCATCAAGCCTGTGATATAGCGCTGTGATATTCAGTGGGCCTCACACAATCCAAGTGTCCAGTGTCCACAAGTGTCTGCAGAAATTCAAAATCTCCCTGAAATTCAAAATCTCCCTTATCCTGTAGTCACTTTTTTCACACCTGTGCCATCGAGCCTGTGACATAGCGCTGTGATATTCAGTGGGCCTCACACAATCCAAGTGTCCAGTGTCCACAAGTGTCTGCAGAAAATCTCCCTTATCCTGTAGTCACTTTTTTCACACCTGTGCCATCGAGCCTGTGACATAGCGCTGTGATATTCAGTGGGCCTCACACAATCCAAGTGTCCAGTGTCCACAAGTGTCTGCAGAAATTCAAAATCTCCCAGAAATTCAAAATCTCCCTTATCCTGTAGTCACTTTTTTCACACCTGTGCCATCGAGCCTGTGACATAGCACTGTGATATTCAGTGGGCCTCACACAATCCAAGTGTCCAATGTCCACAAGTGTCTGCAGAAATTCAAAATCTCCCTTATCCTGTAGTCACTTTTTTCACACCTGCTGCATCGAGCCTGTGACATAGCTCTGTGATATTCAGTGGGCCTCACACAATCCAAGTGTCCAGTGTCCACAAGTGTCTGCAGAAATTCAAAATCTCCCAGAAATTCAAAATCTCCCTTATCCTGTAGTCACTTTTTTCACACCTGTGCCATCGAGCCTGTGACATAGCGCTGTGATATTCAGTGGGCCTCACACAATCCAAGTGTCCAGTGTCCACAAGTGTCTGCAGAAATTCAAAATCTCCCAGAAATTCAAAATCTCCCTTATCCTGTAGTCACTTTTTTCACACCTGTGCCATCGAGCCTGTGACTTAGCGCTGTGATATTCAGTGGGCCTCACACAATCCAAGTGTCCAGTGTCCACAAGTGTCTGCAGAAATTCAAAATCTCCCTTATCCTGTAGTCACTTTTTTCACACCTGTGCCATCGAGCCTGTGACATAGCGCTGTGATATTCAGTGGGTCTCACACAATCCAAGTGTCCAGTGTCCACAAGTGTCTACAGAAATTCAAAATCTCCCTTATCCTGTAGTCACTTTTTTCACACCTGCTGCATCGAGCCTGTGACATAGCGCTGTGATATTCAGTGGGCCTCACACAATCCAAGTGTCCAGTGTCCACAAGTGTCTGCAGAAATTCAAAATCTCACAGAAATTCAAAATCTCCCTTATCCTGTAGTCACTTTTTTCACACCTGTGCCATCGAGCCTGTGACATAGCGCTGTGATATTCAGTGGGCCTCACACAATCCAAGTGTCCAGTGTCCACAAGTGTCTGCAGAAAATCTAAATCTCCCTTATCCTGTAGTCACTTTTTTCACACCTGTGCCATCGAGCCTGTGACATAGCGCTGTGATATTCAGTGGGCCTCACACAATCCAAGTGTCCAGTGTCCACAAGTGTCTACAGAAATTCAAAATCTCCCAGAAAATCAAAATCTCCCTTATCCTGTAGTCACTTTTTTCACACCTGTGCCATCGAGCCTGTGACATAGCGCTGTGATATTCAGTGGGCCTCACACAATCCAAGTGTCCAGTGTCCACAAGTGTCTGCAGAAAATCTAAATCTCCCTTATCCTGTAGTCACTTTTTTCACACCTGTGCTATCGAGCCTGTGACATAGCATTGTGATATTCAGTGGGCCTCACACAATCCAAGTGTCCAGTGTCCACAAGTGTCTGCAGAAATTCAAAATCTCCCTTATCCTGTAGTCACTTTTTTCACACCTGCTGCATCAAGCCTGTGACATAGCGCTGTGATATTCAGAGGGCCTCACACAATCCAAGTGTCCAGTGTCCACAAGTGTCTGCAGAAATTCAAAATCTCCCAGAAATTCAAAATCTCCCTTATCCTGTAGTCACTTTTTTCACACCTGTGCCATCGAGCCTGTGACATAGCGCTGTGATATTCAGTGGGCCTCACACAATCCAAGTGTCCAGTGTCCACAAGTGTCTGCAGAAATTCAAAATCTCCCTTATCCTGTAGTCACTTTTTTCACACCTGTGCCATCTAGCCTGTGACATAGAGCTGTGATATTCAGTGGGCCCCACACAATCCAAGTGTCCAGTGTCCACAAGTGTCTGCAGAAATTCAAAATCTCACAGAAATTCAAAATCTCCCTTATCCTATAGTCACTTTTTTCACACCTGTGCCATCGAGCCTGTGACATAGCGCTCTGATATTCAGTAGCCCTCACACAATCCAAAAGTGTCCAGTGTCCACTAGTGTGTGCAGAAAATCTAAATCTCCCCTGTCCTATAGACACCTTGTACCTTGTTTTACATTACTATATAGTTTGTTGGATTTTGTCTACATTTCTACCAAAAATGAGGAAGGCTGGTGGAAGAGGCTGTGGAATTGGGCGGGGGTTGGCAGCTGGTAATGATGATGTTGGTGGTGGATCTGATGGTAGTGGCAAAAGCAAAATAGGACCGAATGCAGGAGGTGTTGAGCCTGCGTCATTGTCTGGCTCCATAAGGCTTCGAAGGCTTAGTTTTCTAGGAGTTGGCAAACCGCTTTTAATGCCAGAGCATCAGGAAAAAGTTTTGTCTTACATTGCTGACTCAGCCTCCAGCTCTATCGCCTCCTCTTCTGAAGTTGTAAAAAGTAAAAGCACTGAGTCATCATTGGAGGCTCATGTTCATGAACCACACCTTTCCTTGTGTCCTTCACCACAACCAAGATTGAAGGATGACGCAGGCCATACTACTGATTACTCCATGGAGCTGTTTTCACATACCATGCCTGGATTATCAAGTGAAATGGTGAATTACCCAGGCCAAGATGAATCTGACATGGAGTGCACTGATGCACAGCCGTTAATAGATGATTCTGCTGGTACATTCACTCAGAGCACTACATTGTCTTCGCAGTGTACAGAGCCAGATTCTGACCCTGATGAGACTCAGGTGCCCCTTCCCGCACACTATACCACCATACACGGTGACACAGAGGAAGGTGCACATGACATTGAAGAGGAGGTGATGGATGACCCAGTTGTTGACCCAGATTGGCATCCATTGGGGGAAGAGGGTGCTGCTTCCAATAGCTCAGATGAGGAGCATCCACAGCAGACATCAACATCGCAACAGCTGTTATCTGGCAGGCCCGGAGCACTCCAAAGACAGGTTCCAAAAATCAAAAGAGTTGCTGGACAGCTTGTCCAGAGGGTCAAAAGATCACAGCGTGCTAGGCCGCAAAATGTCTGCCAAAGTTGGAAGAGTGCAGTGTGGCACTTTTTTGAACAAAATCCTCATGATCAGGCCAAGGTTATCTGTAACAAGTGCGCAAAGACCTTTAGCCGAGGGAAAAATCTGAAAAATTTGAATACCAGTTGCATGCTTAGACATTTAACCAGCATGCACTTGCAAGCGTGGACACAACACCAAACCTCAAGTGCCACATGTGCAACTGATCACAAAGAAGGTAGTCAGCAATGCTACATTGTTTCCCCCACTGTAAGCCCACCGGTTAGCACAGCAGCAAATGTTGAGGTGTCGTTGCAAGGCCACAGCAGTCAGGGAATCCCACTGTTATATCAACGAAATACTGAATCTAGGCCATCAGAAAGAACACCAACTCCATCACCATCATCAACCTCTCTCAGTCCGCCCTGTCCACCGCTACTTCTACCATATGCAGCTCTCAAGTCCAGCTCACCCTCCCAGACACTATGAGTAGGTCAAGAAAGTACTCAGTCTCTCATCTGCGTACACTGGGTTTGAACGCCCACATTGCCAAACTAATCTCGTTTGAGATGATGCCTTATCGGTTGGTGGAAAGCGCAGCTTTCCGCGAACTCATGGCCTATGCAGTACCACGCTATGACCTACCCAGTCGCCACTTCTTCTCTCGCAAAGCCATCCCAGCCCTCCACCATCATGTGAAAGACCGCATTCTCCATGCACTCAAGCAGTCAGTGAGTGGAAAGGTGCACCTCACAACTGATGCATGGTCCAGTCGGCATGGCCAGGGCCGTTACGTGTCCATCACTGCGCACTGGGTTAATGTGGTGGATGCAGGGTCCACAGGGGACAGCGGTGGTGGGACAGTGCTGCCTAGCCCACGGTATAGGAAACAGTTGGCTGTAGGCGTTCCACCCTCCTCCTCCTCCTCCTCCAGAAGCGAAAGCTCGTCCACAGAGCGCAGTCGTACGAGCACTCCATCTGCAGCTGCCACTGTTGCACATGAGGTGTCCCCCTATCGAGCAGCTAGTGGAAAGCGTCAGCAGGCTTTGTTGCAGATGATGTGTTTGGGCGACAGACACGGCCAGGCACTTTGAGAGCAGACATGGAGTTGACAGGTGTGCAGTGGTCGAAGCTGAAAGACCTCTGTAAAGTCCTTCAGTGTTTTGAGGAATGCACACGGCTGGTAAGCGCAGACGACGCCATCCTAAGCTTGAGCATCCCACTTATGCGTCTGCTCATGCAAAGTTTGACGCACCTTAAGGAGCAGGCGTCTGCAGCCAATGTTGACGAGGAGGAAGAGGTGGAGGGAATCCTTGATGACATTCAGCCATTGTCTGCTCAGGGACCTCTCCTAGACGAGTTGGAGGAAGAAGAGGAGGAGGAGGATGATGATGGGGTTGATTACTTAGGGGAGGAGGATGCCTCTCGTGGGGCAAGTGAAAATGTTGGCGTGGCAACACAACAGCGGTGATGGTTCTCACACGAGCCGTACGGGCCGGGGGCAGCTTGGCAGAGGTGTTCATAGTGCACACAGCAGAAGTGGCGTTGGAGACAGGGGTTTCATGACAATGTTGTGGACTGATTTTTCAAGTACCGCTCACACAACTGGTAATACAGCATCGATGGAAATTGACAGGAGACAGCAGTTGTCAACTATGGTTACAAACTACTTTTCCTCCCATATCAATGTTCTCCCACACAGGTCATTCCCCTTTGACTATTGCGCTGCTAAACTGGACACCTGGCCTGAATTGGCACAATATGCCTTACAGGAGCTCACTTGCCCAGCTGTAAGTGTGCTATCGGAAAGAGTCTTCAGTGCAGCTGGATCAATCCTGACAGAAAAAAGGACCCGTCTGTCAACCCAAAATGTGGATGATCTAACCTTCATTAAAATGAAACATGCATGGGTTTCCAAGGATTTTGTCCCACCTTCCCCTGATGACACATAGGGTGACAGAAAAATGGCTTGCTTTGGTCCACCTCTTCTTGGGACTTGACCTATTTCGCCTTTTGCATCAGCTGAATGTCCAACATCAGCATATGCCACTTTCTAAAACTCCCTAACTGTGCTGCCTCCCCCCCCCCAAGGCCAGGGTCACCACCTAGCGCACGTCACCATGCGAGTGCCGTTGCCCTGGACAGGTGGGTAGGCCGACTCTTGGGCGCGGGCACTGGCACAGAGTCCCTCATAGCGCAATCAAGTGTCTCTGACGGTGGTGGTGCACACCCGCCATCAGACACACCGCCGTACTATGAGGGGCCCAGTGCCAGTACCGACGCCCACGAGTGGGCCCCCCTTGCTTGGGCAGGGCCCCAGCATTTGCAATCTTTTCCTCTCCCTGCTCCTCCGATGTATAGTCTGGGCCGTCAAATCCATACTGTGCCTGACACCGTCTGTGCCTGCCTCCTGGTGTATTGACATATATTTTGAATGTGTACGCTATCCATACATGTTATCCAGGGATACGGTACCCTTTCTCATCTTTGTGCAATCACGTGCAATCCATACTGGGCCTAACACCGTCTGAGCCTGCCTCCTGATGTATAGACATATATTTTGAATGTGTACGCTATCCATACATGTTATCCGGGGATACGGTACCCTTTCTCACCTTTGTGCAATCACGTGCAAGCCATACTGGGCCTAACACCGTCTGAGCCTGCCTCCTGATGTATAGACATATCTTTTGAATGTGTACGCTATCCATACATGTTATCCGGGGATACGGTACCCTTTCTCACCTTTGTGCAATCACATGCAAGCCATACTGTGCCTGACACCGTCTGAGCCTGCCTCCTGATGTATAGACATATCTTTTGAATGTGTACGCTATCCATACATGTTATCCGGGGATACGGTACCCTTTCTCACCTTTGTGCAATCACGTGCAAGCCATACTGGGCCTAACACCGTCTGAGCCTGCCTCCTGATGTATAGACATATCTTTTGAATGTGTACGCTATCCATACATGTTTTCCGGGGATACGGTACCCTTTCTCATCTTTGTGGAATCACGTGCAAGCCATACTGGGCCTAACACCATCTGAGCCTGCCTCCTGATGTATAGACATATCTTTTGAATGTGTACGCTATCCATACATGTTATCCGGGGATACGGTACCCTTTCTCACCTTTGTGCAATCACTTGCAAGCCATACTGGGCCTTACACCGTCTGAGCCTGCCTCCTGATGTATAGACATATATTTTGAATGTGTACGCTATCCATACATGTTATCCGGGGATACGGTACCCTTTCTCACCTTTGTGCAATCACTTGCAAGCCATACTGGGCCTAACACCGTCTGAGCCTGCCTCCTGATGTATAGACATATATTTTGAATGTGTACGCTATCCATACATGTTATCCGGGGATACGGTACCCTTTCTCATCTTTGTGCAATCACGTGTAACCCATACTGGGCGTGAGAACGGCTGGCGAGCTGTTAAGCAAGCTACAGCACCTGTGGTTTGCACACGTAAGTTTTTCATTTTTTTCAGGAATGACGGTTAGGCCTAATTTCGGAACTGCGGTTGACCTGCACTTACTGGGAAATCATCGTTCGCGAGTAATAATTGTAATCAATGATCCCCATCACTAACGTTGTTCAGCGGGTTATCTGCACCTGTAAGCGACAAATGCTGGCCTTTTCAGTGTAGCACACATGCAGCCACGGACATGTAAGGGCATGACACACCAGTTATTGGCCAATCTCATGTGCCAGAGCCTCACGTGTCCCTCTAGTAAGCCAGACTCGGACCGCGGGGCATGACGGAGTCTCGTTCGTTAACGGAATTAAGCTTGCAATGTGTGCATCTGTTCTGTAGCTGGCATGGCTGAGGTTGCCCATGTTGAGTCAAATTACGCCGTAGGCTCCACTCCTGGTGGTGCCCTTCTGGACATTCCTTTAAGGTTCAGCTTTGCAACCATACTGCCCACATAAAACAAACACTTTGCCTTCATGAACGCTGTTTGGAGGGTCATGACTCGTGGGAATAACGCCGCCCAATCAGTTAACCTGCTAGAGAGATCCTTCGTTGCTCCCAAGCATGACATCACACTCCCTAGGAGGAAGGTAATGCCACTGTGGCGACCGTACTCCTGGGGGCGACACAAGTGCACTGATGCCCAGCCACTGCTCGATGAATCTGCTGGTACATTGACCCAGACCACTACATTCCCCTCGCACGCTACCCGGCCTGAATCTGACCCTGATGAAACTCAGGTTACCCTTCCCATATACAGTTCCATCTTACACGGTGACAAAGAGGAAGCTGCAGATGAAAGTGCAGGTTCGGCCCACCCGCCATCAGACACACCACCGTACTATCAGGGGCCCTGTGCCAGTGCCGTCGCCAACGAGTGGGCCCCCCCTGCTTGCTCAGGATCACAGCACTTGCAAGGTTGAAATACTGTGCAGTGAGATGGAAGATGGGGACGACGAGGAGTCCAGACTAGTACAGGGATTTCCTAGCGAGGAGACTTATTTGATTGTTTTCAATGTTGGGACAGCAATTTTTGGGGAGCACTATACTCTGGAGAATGATAGATGGGGCCCACCATACACTGGAACATTCCAAAGGTGGACATCAGACACTGGAGCAGCATTTACAGGGCCCATTATACACTAGAGCATTAGAAATGGGGCCCATTATGTTTGGAGCATTATTTGGGCCCATAAGACAGTGGAGCTTCATCCATGGGGACCAACATATACTGTAGCATTATGTGGAGCTCATCATATACTGTTTCAAACATTATATGGGACCAATGATTCTGTATGGAGAAATAGATGGGCCTCGTCATGAGATGTAAAAAGTGAAGTATTTTTCATTGTACTATACCGCTATTTCTCTGCCGTATCGGAGCATGATGAGTTGTGGTATTATGTGTTAAAGGGGCGCTCTTTCGCCCAGAGCACATGAAAACCTGGAGCCAGCCCTACCCCCCCACAACTGTAGCCAAATAACCCCCATTTTTCAGTGCGTAACTTGTATTATGAAGTTAATTAAGGTTGACCAGCTTAAGTAAGAAGAATTGATGCTTTTGGCATTCAAATGGGCACTGTAGGTGTGTTTCCTGTCCTCCTCTCACTGCCGACTTTTATTCCCCATTGACTTACATTGGGTTTCGTGTTTCGGGACGACCCCGACTTTTCCCTATAATCTGCCGATCTTGATCTTTCACGAAACGAAACTCGACCATAAAAAACCAAAAGTCGCTCAACTCTAGTATAAACTCAAAAGTCCTGACCTACTGTAGGCTTATGGGCACACCAAGTATTATTCATTTGTTTTCCACTTACACCAGATGTACATTTACCCCTTTCTTTCCTTATTATTTTACCCGTAGATGATTTACAGCCTTCAACACCATCTTGGTACACCGTCTCATTAACCTGTGTTTGATCGCGAGTGTATATGCGGAAGCAATTATTGTCCTCACCACAGGTATTTGCTCCAGTGTGTTGAAGACTGAACTACAGTCCATCACTGGGAATAGGGTCTGAGTGAGGGATTTAAGTCCTCCTCCTGGCGACCATATTACCGACATCTGAGTCATATTCCCGCCACCACATTTGTACCTTTAGGCCACGTTATATTAAACTGAAACCAGGGATTAGCGGCCCATTCGACTATAGCCAGTGAGGCAGATATATCACGGGGCACACTTAGATTGAGTCCAAGTCTCATTGTGTATGCAGTGTGGGGTTAATACCTCCCATGGCTCCAGAGGTAAGGCTAAGTACGGCATAGTCCTCGCAGATACTGGGCTGTGTGTACAGATCCAACAGTCCTTCGGTTTCTGTCCTTCCATGTCCTTTATAAGAAGAGCATGATGCTGAATAAGTTTGTTGTCCCAATCAGCATTTAAGAGTTTGTCCTGTGTCTCTGTAGAGTGCAGTAATCCTGTCACTGCCAGCAAGGTGATGAGGAGTACAGACATTCTGCTGTTGACAGGACCTTCTTGCAGTGACTGGCGTGGATCCAGGTGAGCTTTCCCTCAAGTTTTACTGAAGTGGATGTGGTCAGCTGGACTTGGAAGGGGCCATCAAATCGTGGGTCCAGGCTCCTTCTCACTTGTCTGCGTATAACCACCCAATCACCTGGATTCAGCTGATGCACATCTACACTGGCATTAGGATCTGGAATGTATGAGAACACATGTTTATGCACCACATTAAGTCTTTCCTGCAAGGCCTGGACGTAGGCTGTCATAGCACCGTGTTGCATATGTAGCACCTGTGGGAAGTACAGACCAGTCTTTGGTGCACTACCAACAGGACTTCAGGAGACAAGCCTGTGTTTCTATTTGGAGTGTGTCTGACTGAAAAGAGTGCAAGAGGCAAGCACTCCACCCAGCTCTTTCCTGTGTCTGCCATGGCCTTTTTGAATTTTCAGTTTAAGTGTCCCATTTAGTCTTTCCACTTTCCCACTACTTTGTGGCCTATATGGTGTATGAAATGTTTGCTGTACACCCGGGGCTTGCATGACTTCCCTCATTATTTCTCCCGTGAAGTGTGTACCCCTATCTGTTTCTGTGGCTTCTGGGACACCATACCTGCAGATCAGTTCTTTCATCAGTTTGTCTGTAGTCATTTTAGTATTTGCACATTTTACCAGATAGGCTTCCGGCCAACCAGAGAAGAGATCTACACATCATACTAGGATATTTGCATACACTCCTACCTTGGTAGCTGTATGTAATCAATCTGCAGTCTCTGAAATGGGTAGAGAGGCCTAGATGTCGCTTTCTTAGGGACTTTTACTGTTTTACCTGGGTTGTGCTGTGCACAGATGAGGCATGATTGTACACGTTTCGCGGCTGCGTAACTGAAACCAGGAGCGATCCAGAAGGCATCTACCATGGCACACATGTGACTTTTTGAGGTGTGAGTGGGGCCATGTGCTGCTTGCGCCATGATTGGGAACAGGGATTTTGGTGGGCACAATTTATCCTTATTCTCCCATACTCCATTTGAGTTCAGCTCAGCTCCCAGTCTCCCCCGGTGTACCTTCTCTGTTTGGGCAGCCTTTTGCCGGAGGGATTTCAGGACATCTAGACCCAATGTGGCTGGAATACGCTGACTCCCCGCCACCATCCACTGCTCTCTCTAGGCCGCCTTGTGCTATTTTAGCAGCTTCGTTCGCCCTTCTATTGCCCTCTACCTCCACGGAGTCACCTTTGTGTGTGCTTTTACCTTGACAATGTCAACCTGGACTGGCAACATCAATGCCTCCATCAATTGTTTCACCAGCTCTGCATTTTTAATGGGCTTCGAATCTGTGAAAATATTAGCGACTTTACCTGCAGCGGCTCTACACGCCTCAGTGAGTGCCTTCAACTCTGCCTCCTGCGCCGACATGTGAGGAGAGAGTGGTTCCGCTCGGATTACCTCATGTGAGGATACTACTGCATATCCAGTGAAGAATCGTCCATCCTGGTGGTATCTGGGGCCATCTACAAAAAAGAAACTCAAAGTCTGCATTAAGAACAGGTTTTTCATGAACGTGTGCAAACCCAACTGTCTCCTGACTCATCAGTTCTATGCAGACATGTTCATGTGTCATGTCAAAGTATCCTTCCTCACTCGCTAATACGGTCACCAGTTCCCCCTTTTTCTGAATCCACAGGCAGGAGGGTGGCTGGATTCCGAACGTTACACCTTTTGAGGGTGACATACTCAGGAATTAGTAGAGCACACTCAAGTCAGAGCTGTCTGGCCATAGACAGATGTTTTGGTTGAACTTGTACGAGTATGGCATGGATGTCATGTGGGGAATAGATTGTCAAAAGAAACGTCAGTGTGATCTCACATGCCTTTCCTAGTAGTAGTGCAGCTGCTCCTACCGCACAGACACAATCAATTTTGTGTGAGGTCCCGGGTCTGATGACAAGCAGTCATAAAGTGGTTGGAATATTTGTGAAGCGGACCTTATCCAAGGCCTACTGTAGGTCACTAAACCTAGGAAAGTGCATAGATGCTGATGTGACCTGGGTAGAGGAAGATCTTGAATTGCCTGTTTCCTGTCAGGTGTCTGGTACCTTCGGCAATACAATGTCCCAACAAATGTCACCTTTTGTTTGTAATACTGTAATTTGTCACGTGAGACCTTGCAACCCTTAGGGTCATCCACGTATTGTAATAGTACAAGCATTGCAGTCCAGGGTGGGTTTCTTTGCACCAGAACCCCTGCCTTAACATACTCTCTAATATCTCTGCTCGGGGCAATTGATTTGGCTAGGCTCAAGGGGTATTGCTTAAAACAAGGAGGAGTGGTTCCTTTTTTTTTTTCCAATTTAATCATGACAGGGGGAATGGGCAACCGACCCACATCATTTTTCCCCCCTTGCCCAAACAGTGTCTGGCACCTGTCCCATTTCTTCATCCTCAGGCATTTTGGTGTTAGGTGTTAGTTTCACCGCTTTTGTCATATACACCATTGCCGCAATCTTACACAAATGTTTATCTGAGAGGGGACTTGTGACTGTAATACCCTCAGGAGAGTAGTGTATGATGGCCGGGATCGCACTCAGCACATCTGCTCCCAGTAAATTCATACAGGTATTGTCACTAACAATAAGTTTTGTAAGTACCAAAATTCCAGCACCTCACTGTTTCTATGTCCTTAGGTCCCTTATTACGTCTCCACTTTTTCCTTGTGCACCGACTTATCCAGGAGGGTTATAGGAAGTTTCGCCCCCAGCAGTTCACCCCCAGCAATTTGCCCCCAGCAGTTCGCCCCCGCACATTTCACCCCCAGGAGGATTCGCCCCCGCACATTTCGCCCCCGCACATTTTGCCCCCAGCATTTCGCCCCCAGATGTTTCGCCCCCAGCAGTTCGCCCCCGGCAGTTAGGCCCCGGATGTTTCACCCCCAGCAGTTTGCCCCCGGATGTTTCACCCCCAGCAGTTTGCCCCCGGATGTTTCACCCCCAGATGTTTCGCCCCCAGATGTTTCGCCCACGGATGTTTCGCCCCCGGATTTTCTGCCCCCGGTAGTTCGCCCCTGGATGTGTCGCCCATAGCAGTTTGTCCCCAGATGTTTCGCCTCCGGATTTTTCACCCCCGGCAGTTCACCTCCGGATGCTTGTACCCTGTTTTGCCCCCACATTTTGCCCCTGGATGTTTCGCCCTCAGCAGTTCGCCCCCGGCATTTTGCCCCCAGATGTTTCGCTGCCAGCATTTCGCACCTGGATGTTTCGCCCCCAGCAGTTCGCCCCCGGATTTTTCGCCCCCAGCAGTTCGCCCCTGGATGTTTCATCCCCAGCAGTTCGCCCCCAGATGTTTCGCCCCCAGCAGTTCACCCCCCGGCATTTTGCCCCCGGATGTTTCACCCCCAGCAGTTCGCTCCCCGCAGTTCGCCCCTGGATGTTTCGCCCCCAGCAGTTTGTCCCCGGATGTTTTGCCTCCGGATTTTTCACCCCCGGCAGTTCTCCCCCAGATGTTTTGCCCCCGGATGTTTCGCCCACAGCAGTTCGCCCCCGGTAGTTTGCCCTCGGATATTTGTACCCTGTTTTGCCCCCAGAATTTTGTGTTTGGATGTTTCGTCCTTATGGTTCATGAATTCCCGTCCGTCATCAATCCACATGTCAATAATGTACTGTACAGAGTGCTGCACTTTTGTGACATTTTAAATCAACTGTTTCCATCTGTAAACCTCACAACAGATTGCATTATAGTGTCAGAGAATTTCGCCCGCAATTTTAACAAGACATTTTCCAAAACGTTTCTAATACCTTTTTGTGTTACAAAAACATACCACGAAAAAAATTAACGGATTAAAAAACGTAGTGTGAATGAGGCCTGATTTAGGTGGGGAATGTAAACCACTCTAAAATCAAAACATTTTGTGAACTTTTACCTGAACCAGCACTGACCTGGTTTTTTGCACGTTCTGTTGCAGATGTAACAATTTTCATGTCATTTATCCTGCAAGTTACATTAGACTAGCTTTTATTTCATCTTTACATCAGAATATAGCAGTGTCTAAAATCTCTGCAAAGAGAGAGGTGTACTAGCACAAAAAATCAGTCAGCTTCCACAGCAATTCACTTTCTACAAGTATGAATTCAGTTCTATCCAAGCGTGGGAAGAAGAAGTTGGTCTACGAGAATCACATTTACGTATTTTCCAAATGAACGGCTGACGATGTCCATTCCATCTGGGTGTGTGAAAAACGGTCGACTTGCAAGGGACGTGTTTGGACCAATGAAGCATCTGGTGAAGTGGTGAAAGTAACCAATCTCCACAACCACGCAGCACAAGCAGCAAGACCTGAAGCAATCCGACATGTCAATGAGGCGGTCACCAGGGCAAGGACAGCACAGGAGACAACACAACAGATTCTCACAGAAGTCATTTCAGGAGCCCATTCTAATGTTGTAGCACTTCTCCCAAGGAAAGCATCACTGAAGAGAACAATACGATTATCAAGGCAACTTGACAATATTCAAAGGTTGCCCCAAACCCTTGATCAACTTGTTATTCCCCAGGAGTTCCAGGAGATCAGTATTGATGGTATCCAGCAGCAGTTCCTTCTGCATGACTCTAGTAAACATTTAACCATAGCTCCCAAGTGTCCCGGATTCCGCGGGACAGTCCCGTTTTTGCCCCTCCCACCCGCTGTCCCGCCCGCGATACTATTTGTCCCGCACTGCAGGGAGTTAAGCCGCACGCCCCTCCCCATACTCGCCCTCCCAGAGACGCACCGAAGCCAGTCACAGCCTGCAATGAACGCTAGGATGTAGTTAGTTCTCTTCTCTGTGCGCACAGGACCTGTGATGAGGTCACAGGACGGGAGGAGTCAGGAGTCACAAGATCATCCTGTGACTCCTGACTCCTCTCCTCCTGTGACCTCATCACAGGTCCTGTGCGCACAGAGAAGAGAACTAATTACAGCCTAGCATTCATTGCAGGCTGTGAGGGGCTGCGGTGATCAGGTGCCTCAGTGTGTGCAGGACTCTGCTGTGCTGGTTGTCATGGTGCTGGATGAGTGAAGTTTATGTGTGGGGACAGGAGGGGTTTACAGGGAGGATGTAGCAGAGACATGTGGGTATGGAGCAGTGCAATGTGTGTACGGAGTAGAGCCGTGTATGTACGAGGTGTACGGAGCGGAGCCGTGTGTGTATGGAGCGGAGCCATGTGTGTATGGAGCGGAGCCGTGTGTACGGAGCGGAGCCGTGTGTGTACGAGGTGTACAGAGCAGAGATTCTTATAGAGCGGAGCTGCGTGTACGAGGTATATGGAGCAGAGCCATGTGTGTACGGAGCGGAGCCGCATGTGCATAGGTCCCAACCGTCCCGATTCCCGCTGGACAGTCCCGATTTCGGGTCCGTATCCTGCCGTCCCGGCTGGGAAGCTTTCTATCCCATGATCGCGGTGTATGACTGCAAAATACAGCATTCTGAGCCGCACATTACGTTCCACCGGAAGTGATGTGCTGTAAGCTGACCGCCGGAAATGACTGCTGACCTCATTTCCGGCGGTCAGCTTATAGCATGTCACCTCAGGAGGAGGTAATCGTTCGGGACTCCGCGGGAGGACAAAGAACAGGCGGCAGTGTATCAGCGCTGCATACAGTACAGCATGTCACCTCAGGAGGAGGTACTCATTCAGGACTCCTCAAGAGGACGGAGAAGCGGCGGCACATCTGGGTCGCCGTCCCAGGGCTGTGGGGTACTCGGTACAGGGCCGGTGTCAGGGGAATGTGTCACAGCAGCTATGACCCGGTCCGTGGCCCTGGGCACCCAATATCAATGGCGGTGATGTTAATGGTGTTAAAGTTTATATGAATAGTTTGTGACGCCACCCGTGGTGTTTGGCAAAGGAGATGGTAAGCCAACGCTGCATACAGATCCGCTGGGACTGATGGTGTGGTGCAGCAGAGATGGTATAGCTCCCCACAGGTGGAGCTGTAGTTCCAGGGCAGTGTAGGTGCAATGGATGAGGAGAGGCGCAGAATGGTATGGATGCTGGTACTGAGGTGTAGTGGTGCGGGAATAACTGGAGGACACCAGAGTATGCGGTTCCAAAGCTTTACTCACTGTTTGCAGTTCACACAACTGCCTGCCTCCGTACTGTGTTCTCCAGGTCAGGGCTCCAGCCAACCTCCAGGCAGGATAGGTTTCTCCCTTCCACACTCCACCAACATGTACCTTCACTGAACGACTCCACCAATGCGCCTTTAGGTGCGAAGCACTCCAGTACTTAGTTACCCTGGAATGCCTCTCTCTAGGTGTTTCTAGTCCTTACTTGTATGACAGACAGCTGTAGCCTGCTTCGGGGACTCCACTCTGCGTCCCGGCTCTCTATTCAGTTGCTGTTGTGTCCCAAGTCTATGATGGGATCAAGGCGTTAGTGGCTCACTACTCCTCTGGTGTCTGTTGCCGGACATAAAGATCCAATCAACCTCGGGGACTGGGCCCCGGCCTTTGCGCTCTCTGGACTGGAAGGGTTCTCTATCTTTCTTCAACCAGCTTCCCACCGTCCTATTCTCCTTCATTACGATCTGTTCTATCTCTCTTATGGAAGGTTAGGTTATCAATCTTATCAATCTCTTTCTCTTTCCTTCCCGTGCCAGCAGCCCAGATTACTGGGACCTGCTGCAGCATGTCCCTCAGACATCCATCTTCTCTCTCTCTCTCCAACTAACTAACTAACTCTCACTCTTCCCCCTCTTTTGTATCATCTCACTCCACCCGCCGCCCAGCACATCTCGTGTTACGAAGCAGGGTTCCACGAGGGGTGCTCTGCTAACCCCCAGCCTGAAGCTGTTAGGTGGCCCCACTGAACTATCCTGTGTGTGGAATGCAGGTGTGGAGCGTGGTCAAGAGTTCCCACCTTACCTGGATGGTGGGGCACTACACCTTAGGAGAAGATGCAGTACCTCTGTGGCAACCGAAGCCTCAGGGGCACCACACATCAGCGCTCCGTACCCAGCTCTCACTCTAACAGAGATGATCATCCCAGATCCTGCCTGTCTCTGTAACATGCTGCCACGGCGCATGGAGAGGCAGCATGTGAGAGCGAGACAGGCAAGATGGGATCTCATATATTAGAGAGTGAGAGCCTGAGACGGGTACTGTATGGCGCACTCACTTGTCCACCGGGCCGGGGGGGAGGGATTGTTTACAGCCTGGCCAGAGAGTGACGCAGACAGGGCTTAGGTGCTGCACTGTGCCAGCCATTTCTTTTCATATCATCCTCAGTGCTTTGGATGATGTGGAAACAAATGGCTGGCACAGTGCAGCGCCTGTCTGCGTCACTCTCTGGCTGTAAACAATGTCTCACTTGGCTGTCATGCCTCAGGACTGAGAGATTAGTATATGGCCACTCACCTAGGGTCTTGACTGTCACTGTGATCTGCTTGGGGAGAGGAGGGGGCAGATTGATGAGCACCACCAGGTCCACGTCCTGGTGCAGTAATACGTCGTTGATGCAGCTGGTGTAAAAGGGCACAGTCATCTCCTTGGTGAGCTCCTCGGCCTCCTTCTGCGTCCTGCCCCTTAAAGCCTTCACAGAAAACCCCTCCTCTTTTACCAAGTTTGCATTAATACTTTAATTCATTACTTTTAAATAAATTTTTTTTTCTGTTTATAATTATTGTTTATGAAACAGTGTGATCAGCAGTACTAAATGGGTGCAGTTGGGGCGTGGATATAGGCGTGACTACTAAAATGGGTGTGGCTAGGGGTGTGGCCTAAAATTTGGCACAATGCGCTACGCGCACCGCAGCCTTTGTCCCTCTTTGCCTTCTTCAAAAGTTGGGAGGTATGATTTAACATTTCCATAAAGCAGAATTATTGCAAAGTTTATGTTGCACAAATGTGAAAAATTATATATTACAAAGTGCTGATATCGAATACTATGTGATTATTTTGCCTTAAAGGGAAACTTTGAGGACAGTATAATGTAGGGTGAGGCCTACTGATTCCAAATATGCCTCACTTGTTTAGTTGCAGTCTGATTCTCTGCTCATCTTCAAAGTACAAGTCCTGCCTTTGAGATACAGTGGCCTGCCATGTTCATAAGCAGAGTGGTAACCTTGTGCACCAACCATGATTTGCAGGTATCCAGCCATTGTCAATCACAGCCAGAGGACAAGGTTGTCGCATCAAAATCGCATCACTTTTGTCTCTCATTATTTTCTGTACTAATACTTTCACTTTTAATTAGGAAGTGGACACAGCCGTATCTTGATATTTGGAACAAGAGACAAACTCCATCTACTGGCCCAAAGTAAAGAGTGGTTTGCTGATGGCATGTTTTCCACTACATCATCCCTGCTCAAGCAACTTTATACAATCCATGTGCCAAATAATAAAATTGCAATATTTTATTGAATACATATAAAAGAATAATACTATAAAACTTGTACAAAATAGGGACAACAATGTGCAAAAAAAGCCACATCATTAAGGTAAGCAAAAAGCTATCAAAAGAAACCCATAACAGTTTATGGAAAAGAGTGAAAAAAATCTTACTACATTTGGCAGCAATCAAATCTCAGGACAAAAGAAGAAAGCACCCATGTGTAGTAGAATCAATATAAGTCCTAAATGGTACTAAGGGGCCAAGTATAAGAAGAGGCTCAAATAATTGCCTAAGTGTCCAAGAAAAAATATGCAACTCCAGGTAGAGAAAAGTTAATCCATGTGGCAGAAACGACCAGAGTACATATTAGAGATTTGAAAGCTAAGGTATAAGGAGGATATATAAAAGAAAAAGTGTTGTTACATTACCTTAAGTAGTGGCGGTACCCCAGCGCGCGTTTAGTATTTGCTTTTTCAAGAGGAGTGTGTTTTTTTAATATAATCAGGTAAAATTACCTTTGGGTATCTTTTATACATGGTGCCGCTACCTCCTGGACTAGCGCGTCCGCCCCGACACGAGTTTCAGCTCCTTTCGCAAGGGGCCTGCTACCAACCATGTGTCTCCATTATTTATATCTCCCAGCCGCAGCGTGGTATACCGCGTGACAGGAAGTGACGCTCGTCACATCCGAGTGGTGATCGTCACTTCCGGTCGCGCGGACCAGGAGTGACCACGGTTATCTGATAATATTTGCGGAGTATTATTGTAATTATGGGTATGAGGGTTATTGCCAGGCAAGCGGAGTTGCTTTATGGTGGACATCTAGATCATAATCTGTGATGTGGCCTTTACACCTTGCGATATAATTATGGCTATATTAATATTTGTAGTAGTTTATTATTAGGGCTTTTTCAGTTCTGCCCCTTGTAGCTGCAATATATTGCTGGCAGTCCCTGTGTCTATCTGTTTTCATGGTAGCTGTCTCTTCCTGGATTTGCGCGTTTAATGAGTGACTGTGAGCAATGAGTGTATCTGTACTCTTCTACTTCCCCAGTTTTGGCAGTATGGTTTTAATGAATTTGTTTCAATAAAAATTATATTTTTATACACACAAATAAATGCCTTGTGATCATCCTTTTTCCTATGGTTCTATGAGGTACCGACAGACGCGGAGGGTCCTCTTCAGTCCTCTTCCATGCACTTCCATATTGTGTGAATATGTCATCGTACCCAGGGGAATCCCTTTTAGGATTCCTAGCTAGGGATTCCCTTGGACAAGAAGACTCTCCACACTGGTCGGGACCTCAGCAAAGGGGAGAGAAGCAATTTTTATTTTCTAATGAGCAGTGTTTTGGTGACAGGAGAGGCATCCTGCCCCCTGGATTGACTGATGAATGGGGCAGCAGTGACGTCATGTCAGTGAGCGTCCAGGAGACGTGGCATTCATCATGCTTCATGGATCCGTGATCCAGGCAAGATGAAAAGACAGCCGGAATCGAGGAGAAGACGTCACGGGGAACCACTAGACTGCATTCCGGGACCCAAGGAGCTGCAGCTGCGACAGGTAAGTATGTCAGTCTTTTTGTGTTCTAGGGTGATAATACTCCTTTAAAGGGAATCTGTCACCTATATTTAGTGATATCATGTAAAGATATCACTAAATTGTGCGCCCCATAAGGATTCTAGTCGGGCCTTTGACTCCCCCCGCTGTCTGGTATTCACAGACGAAGATTACATGAAGCAAGCTGAGGAGGTTGGGGGGAGAAGACTCCTAAGCCATGCCCATCGGACCAGACCACGGCGATTTGCATGTATCCACAACAAGCTGAAAAAAGGTATTTATGCCTCAAAGGTGCGGGGTCGGGGGGAGTCAAAGGCCCGACTAAAATCCTTAAGGGATGCACAATTTAATGATATCTTTACATGATATCACTAAATATAGGTGACAGATTCCCTTTAAGGCAAGCCAGTAGAGCTGCTGAAAAGGCAGCCACAAGAATCCCCAGCAATTGGGGTCCTGTATATTTTACTCCCAGGTATGTTCACCCTAGATGTTTTGTTCCTTGCTTGTTGCCCTCAAAAGCTGAGGGTGAAACATCTGGGGTCAAAATGCTAGGGGAAAAACATCAGATGGTGACACATCCAGGGACAAAATGATGTAGGTGAAACATCCGGGGGCGAAACATCTGGGGGCAAAAAGTCCAGGCGCGAAACATCCGGGGGCAAGCTGCTGGGGGTGAAACATCCAGGGGCGGACTGCCAGGGGCGAAACATCCAGGGGCAAACTGCTGGGTGTGAAACATCCGGGGGCGAACTGCTAGGGCGAAACATCCGGGGGAAAAACATCCGGGGGTGAAAAATTTGAGGGTGAACTGCTGGGGGCGAAACATCTGGGGGCAAACTGCTGGGGGTGAAACATCTGGGGGCAAACTGCTGGGGACTGCTGGGGGCAAATTGTGCGGGGGCGAAATGTGCAGGGGCGAAACATCCTGGGGGCCAAATGGTGGGCGAAACATCCAGGTGCAAACTGCTGGAGGCGAAACATCCGGGGCAAACTGCTGGGGGCGAAACATCCGGGGGCGAATTGCTGGGGGCGAAACATCCAGGGGCGAATTGCTGGGGGTGAAACATCTGGGGGTGAACTGCTGGGGACTGCTGGGGGCAAATTGTGCGGGGGTGAAATGTGCAGGGGCGAAACATCCTGGGGGCCAAATGGGGGGGAAACATCCAGGTGCAAACTGCTGGAGGCGAAACATCCGGGGGCGAACTGCTGGGGGCGAAACATCCGGGGGCGAATTGCTGGAGGCGAAACATCCAGGGGCGAACTGCTCGGGGCAAAACATCTGGGGGCGAACTGCTGGAGGCGAAACTTCCGGGGGTGAACTGCCGGGGGCGAAACATCCGGGGGCGAACTGCTGGGGGTGAAACATCCAGGGGCGAACTGCCAGGGGCAAACAATCTGGGGGCGAACTGCTCGGGGTGAAACATCCGGGGTCGAACTGCCGGGGCAAACTGCTGGGGGCGAAACATCTGGGGGCAAACTGCTGGGAGCAAAACATCCAGGGCGAACTGCCAGGGGCGAACTGCTGGGGCGAAACTTCCAGGGGCGAACTGCTGGGGGCGAAACATCCGGGGGCGAACTGCTGGGGGTGAAACATCCGGGGGTGAACTGCCGGGGGCGAACTGCTGGTGGCGAAACATCCGGGGTTGAACTGCTGGGGACTGCTGGGGGCGAAATGTGCGGGGGTGAAATGTGCGGGGACGAAACATCCTGGGGGCCAAATGCTGGGGACGAAATGTGCGAGGGCAAAATGTACCCGGGGCCGAACTGCGGGGGGCGAAACATCCAAATCCCATCCAGGAGTGCCGCATTACTACTGATTTAGCTCTCAAATAAAGCCATGATTGCTGCTATAAATAGGTAACTAGGTATAAAAATGTAAAAATGGAATTAAAATCATTGTCATTCTTTTCAGAGGTGCACATAACTTTGGCAGACCATACTTTTATGTACGCTTAAAAAGTGGACATCATCGGATCATAGGCCAGACGGCGTCCACAGTGTCTCCATCTGCTTCATTATAGAGAATCTTCTGTCGGGGGTTCAGAGATTTACACAGAAGCCCAGATGTAAGAGCTCAGCATAGACCACAGGATAAATGTGCACCGAACCTTACTGTAATCTTTGGGAGGCAGAATGAATAAATCAACAGCAGGTCAAGAATTGATTTTATTTATTGTTAATTTAGGCGAACGGAGCACAGGAGCTAAAATGCTGCAATGCTGTGTGGCTTCCAGGCCAGAACAAAACCCTGCAGAACTCATCCAAAGGCTGGAGCCACACTTGCGAGTGTATTGCGAGAGACTTGCACGAGTTTCTCTCATCAAAGATTGAGCTTGACTTGAGTTACTAGACATGCAGAACATAAACGCATGTTCAGATTGGCCACAAAACATATAAAACCTACAAGAGAAAAAGTGAGCAAAAACCTGTAAGTAAGTAAATAAAAAGCAAAAAGTGCACTTAAATAACACATCCCACCACGACAAGGTAACTCTGATCGGGACAGCCCTACACTGTCTAGTATTAAAAACCTTACCATGTGTCAATGTTGACCTCAGTGTGTGAATAAGGGCAGACAAAAGGACTGTGCCCAACCAGTGGAAAACCAGTCTGGGGAAGCCTTATATACAATTTCCAGCTCAGGAGAGGGAGGCCACACCCCAGCTTGCACAGAATGCAATAATAAAAGGAACAAAACCTCAACGATTGATCTTAGCTTTAGTGATGAGCATGCTCGGGTGTCCTCCAAATATTTTGGCGTGCTCAGAGATTTAGTTTTCATCGTCTTATCTGCATGATTTGCGACTGCTAGACAACTTGAATACATGTGTGGAATGCCTGTTTGTTAGGGAATTCCCACGTGTATTCAGCCTGTCTACAAGTCACAAATCATGCAGATAAGATGACGAAAACTAAATCTCTGAGCACGCTGAAATACTCAGAGGACACCCGAGCAATGAGTATACTCGCTCATCACTACTTGGCTTGAGTTGGTACACATGAGACACCTCTCCATTGCTATATAGAAATGAGATCACCATAAAAGATTTTTTAATTCAATACAAAATTTATTTAGTAAAATACTGACAATGTCTATGATAACAAGTCATAACAGAAAAATATTTTTTTGTGAGAATTGATATACAACGTGAAACCTCATCACAGAACCCATGAGGGACTCACTGAACGATGAACATCTAGAAATGGCTGAAGGTTCAAATAAATCAGCAACTGACTATATATTATTGAAGGTGCTTTAACAATATAAGTGTCTAAATATACCACCTCTATTCCAGTTACAGAGAACCTTAGGCACCAGTATTAGTCATAAGTAGATATACATATGTCTGGACTGCATAGTCCTTGTAAAATAATAATAGAATAATAGTATAAATAACACTACCACTGAATGGCTAATGATCAGTCCAGACACATGTCTAACAAACAGCCCAAATAAATGATCTAAGCATACCCGCTAATGAGGGTGAAGTATTATACCTGAAGCTGTTTAGGGAAAAATGTACGTCGAGGTTGTGGGGTGGGACTCCCTCAGGGGCACCTACCTTTTACTGTCGGCACCATGACTTCAGGTATAATACTTCACCCTCATTAGTGGGTATGCTTAGATAATTTGTTTGGGCTGTTTGTTAGACATGTGTCTGGACTGATCAATAGCCATTCAGTGGTAGTGTTATTTATACTATTATTCTATTATTATTTTACAAGGACTATGCAGTCCAGACATATGTATATCTACTTATAACTAATACTGGTGCCTAAGGCCTGTTTCACACTTCAGTTTTTCCTGTCAGTCCGAATCCGCCAAAATAGCGGAAAACGGATCCGCAGGCGGACTGACAGGAATGGGTGGCATCGGATCGGTGGATGTACGGATCCGCCGAAGTTGAAAAATTAAAGGAACCGTGCCTGTGAAAAAAAAAATTAAAAATACCGGCGATGTAGCGCAGTCCGGGAGCGGGCATGGTGACGCAGGAGCTGTGAGCACAGCGGGATCATCAGCGGTGAAGTAGCGGGAGCAGCAGCGGTGTTCGCGGCATCAGTAGGTGTGCTGTCGTGGAGAAGGTGCCGTAAAGGAGCGGCGATGTGGAGGAGTATGTCGTTGAGGAGAGAGATCTCGCAGGACAGCAGCGTCGATGTGGAGGAGAGAGATCAGCAGCGGCGATATGGAGGGGTATGTCGTGGAGGAGAGAGAGAGAATTTTATCCAGCAGTCAGATAGAAATGCTGGTTAATTTAGTAAATAGCGGATCCGGATAACAAAATAACGTTACATGCTCCGTCCGGGCCGCTTAGCGGACACCAAGATCTTGGCGGATCCGTACAAAAGCGGATCGAACGGACGACCATCGGTCAAGATCCGCCGATAATGCAAATCTATGAGGAAAAAAACGGATCTGCCAAGTAAAATGGCGGATCCATTTTTTTTCTAATCGGCGGATCTTGACTGATGGTCACAAAAGGAAGTGTGAAACAGTCCTAAGGTTCTCTGTAACTGGAATAGAGGTGGTATATTTAGACACTTATATTGTTAAAGCACCTTCAATAATATATAGTCAGTTGCTGATTTATTTGAACCTTCAGCCATTTCTAGGTGTTCATCGTTCAGTGAGTCCCTCATGGGTTCTGTGATGAGGTTTCACAATATGTATCAATTCTCACAAAAAAATATTTTTCTGTTATGACTTGTTATCATAGATATTGTCAGTATTTTACTAAATAAATTTTGTATTGAATTAAAAAATCTTTTATGGTGATCTCATTTCTATATAGTTATATCTATTTAATAGAATATGTGCTCACATTTTGGTTGTATGTCATACACATGATTGTGTTTATGAAGCTACAGCTTCAAATTTAGAGGATTAGCTTATTGGTGCAATAAAAAAAAACCTCTCCATTACTAATCATATAGTTATACTGCAAAAAACACACACACAGAATAAAGTCCTTTAAATGAAAAAATGACACAGAATCATTTTGTGAATTTAAATTAAACCATACTCACGTCATTACCTAGCACACAGAAGCCATAGTCTCCTGTAACAGAATTAAAATAATAAACAACAATATTCCTTACCTGTACGCCAAGAGATAATAATTCATTTGTCCCATCAACGGGTCTAGCTCTGCTATATCTAGATGGCTGGCTGCATCATTGCGTGATTCGACTATACAGCCTACTGTCCAGCAGTGTCTCGCCGTAAACTCGTATGACCTTACTGATGTAACCACAAGCATGAGAAAAATCGCATGCTCACGGTGCTGTCAGAAAAGTTCTGGGAGTTCACAACCAATTAACCCAGTTCAACCCACTGACATCACCGAAAGCCACGTTGAAAAAGTTATAATGGCGCTCGTGCTGACATCAGTGAATTGAACGGAGTTTATTGGCTGTGAACTTCTGGGACCTTTCTGATGGCAATGCGTGCATGAGGATTTTTTTACACTCACGTTGACATCAGTTAGGTCATAGGAGTTCACCTCGAGACTTTGAGCAGCGCTAGCACAAGCTGCTCAATGTCTCTGTTGGATGGCAGGATGTATAGTCGCATCATGCAGCAGTGCAGCCTAACATCTACAGTGTGGTAAATAAGTATTTGATCCCTTGCTAATTGTGTACGTTTGCCAAAGGCATTTGACAAAGGCATGAACAGTCTAAAACTTAAGGGTAGGTTAATTTTAACATTGAGAGATAGAATATCAATAATAAAATCCGGAAAATCACATTATATAAATTCTATACATTTATTTGCATTTTGCAGTGAGAAATAAGTATTTGATCCCTCTGGCACACAAGACTTAATACTTTGGTGGCAAAGCCCTTGTTGGCAGGCACAGCAGTCAAACATTTTTTGTAGTTGGTTATGAGGTTTGCACGCATGTCAGGAGGAATTTTGGTCCACTCCTCTTTGCAGATCCTCTCTATATCATTAAGATTTTGAGTCTGTAACTTGACAACTCGGAGCTTGAACTCCCTCCATAAGTTTTTTATGGGATTAAGGTCTGGAGACTGGCTAGGCCATTCCATGACCTTAATGTGCTTCTTTTTGAGCCACTCCTTTGTTGCCTTGGCTGTGTTTTGGGTAACTGTTGTGTTGGAAGACCCAGCCATGACCCATTTTCAATGTCCTGTGGAGGGAAGGAGGTTGTCACTCAGGATTTTATTGTTCATGCATGGTTCCATCCATTCTCCCATTGATGCGGTGAATTAGTCCTGTGCCCTGTTCCCCCACTGCTGAGCTAGAGCAATCGTGGGACAAAGAGATTATCATCTTTTATGAGGACAGGTAAGGAATATTGTGGTTTATTATTTTAATTCTTTTACAGGAAACATTGGCTTCTGTGGATTGGGCGATGATATAAGTATGGCTTAATTTATATTCATTAAAGGAGTCTGTTATTCTTTCAATTAAAAGTATTTTTTCTGGTATTTTATTATGCAATATGACTATTGGGTTAGTAATTGGCGGAGTCTTTTAGACATCTTTTCATTACTAACCTCTGTGCTTGATGTCAGCTAACAACATAAAGGTGACATCAACCCTTCAACTATCGCCTAACTTGCACCATGGCTATTAGGAAGAACGAGACTAAGTGCCAGATTTGGCACATCTTATGGATGTGCCATTTCAGGGGTGGCTGATAGTTGATGTTTTTTTCTGGGAGGTGACAAATATTCATGGCCCTTTCCTAGGCTATTAGTATCAGCTCGCAGCTGTCTTCCTAGCCTTTGTTGGTTATTAATTATAGGAGGACCTGACATCATTTTTTGTGGGGTTCCTCCATTTTAATAACCAGGAAAGGCTAAGTATACAGCTGTGATCTGATATTAATAGCCTGTGAACCTTTATGAATATTGTTTCTTCCCCAGAATATTAACATCAGCCCACAGCAGTCAACTTTTGCTCTGCTGATTATGAAAATTATGGTGGACTCCAACACATTTTTTTCAATGACTTTTTAAATTGGCAACAAGAACAGCAAGGTTACCTGAGTTCATAGCTGCTGATTTTCTTGCTTTGCAAGTGCCTGTGCCAGACTGATGAATGTCCACAAGTCCGGTACTCAGCACTCCAGCATCCAACAGTCCATAACTTACTCATGCTCGCAGTGACATCAGTCAGGTCATAGGAGTTCACTGAGAGACACTGAGCAGTGCTAGCACACGCTGCTCAGTGTGTCCGCTGAATGGCTGTATGGTTGCATCATGCAAAAATACAGACAGCCATCTACAGTAGATGCAGAAGAGCTAGACATGTCACGAGACAAATGGATTATTTTCTTCTCTGAGGACAAGTAAGGAATACTGGGCGATGACGTGAGTATGGTTCAGTTTAGATTCATTAAAGGAGTCTATGCCATTCTTTCAATTGAAAGGTTTTATTCTGGCTGTTTGTTTATGTACAATATAACTATAGGATTAGTAACAGATAGGCATCTTATAGACGCCTCTCCATTACTAACCCATCAGATTTTTGTCACATGACAATACCAAGGTGACATCAACCCCACAAATATGATCCTCACTTGCACCACCACAGGACATATGGAAAGACCCGGCAAAATGCTAAAATTGGTGCCTCTAATAGATGCGACATTTCTGGGCAGTTTCAAGCTGATATTTCTAGGCAGGGGCCAATATACATGGCCTCTTGCCAGCCTGAAAACACCAGCACCCAGCTGTCTGCTTTAATCTGGCTGGTTGTCAAAAATGGAGGGACCCCACTTTGTTTTTTTAAATGTGTTTATTTAAGTAATTTAAAAAAACAGCATGAAGACCCCTCTATTCTTGATAACCAGCCATGCTAACATTGACTGCTGAGGGTTGCAGCTTGCAGCTGTCAGTTTTGCTGGCTGGTTATCAAAAATATAGGGGAACCCAACCTAAATTTTCTTGAAATTATTTGTAGTGCATTTGATGGGTCAATTGAAGCCACCTCTCTTGATGTCTGCCCATGATTTGAGCTGTTTTGACAGTTTTTTTCCCTCCTGAAGGTGTTGTCAATTTGTTTGGTTTTGCCTCCCATTGAATTCAATGGGGTTCAGATATATTCGTAGAAGCGTTCAGTGAACATGTTCGACAAACATCGGGATGCTTGTGGAGCCGAACCAAACTGGACCTTGAAAAGTTGCTCATCTCATCTTGAGAATTATATTTTTTCTATATTTCTGCTGACAGAGTCTTGTGAGGGCTTGTTTTTTGAAGAACAAGTTGACGTGTATATTGCTAGTATTTGTGGGCACATAACATTTTTCGATTTTTCGGAGGCAGAATGAACAAAATCCAGCAATTAAAGCGTTGTTTTCTAGAATTCTTTTATGCAGTTCACATGTGGTAAAAGTGATAAAAGCAGCTTTATTCTTCTGGTCAGTACGATTGCAGCAAAACCATATTTCTATAATTTTTAATGTTTTCCACATTTATACAATAAATACAATTTCATAAAAGAAAAAATGTTGCATAACTATGCTCTTAGAGCTATAGCTCTTTTATTTTTCTGCTGATGGAGCTATATAGTGGCTTCTTGCTTTACGGGACAAGATGAAGATTTCAGCAATACCATTATTATTCACATTTGACATTTTGATTGTGTTTTATTTTGAAGGTATGATGAAAAAGCATAGTTTTTTGCCAGATATTGTATTTTACATCTTCCACTGTAGGGGTTAAGTAGTGTGACACTTTTATAGACCGACTTTTTCCGGACGTGGCGTTACTAAATATGTGCACTTTATTTTTTAATTTTTGTTTTTACATAAATATATTTATATATTAATATATTTAATGGTATAATATTTTTTCTTTTTTCTTGTTCTTTATTTTGTGATTTTAAAAAAAAATACTTTTTCAATTTCCTAAAACTTTTTTACCTTGTCCCAGTATGGAACATCAACTTTCCCTGCCCTGATTGCTGATCTAATACTCTGCAATGTTTTTTCATTGCAGCTTATTAGATCAGTGCATTTCACACAGGATGGAGGCTTGTCAGCTCCTGCTCTCAGAAGTAGTTTAGGCCTCTTTCACACGTCAGTTGTTTGACGTCAGTTGTAAACCGTCAAAGTGTGAAAAAATGGATCCGTTTCCAATATGCAAAAAACGGATGCACGAGGAAGGAACAGGGATCTGGAAAAGGAGATAGAGAGAGAAAGAGAGAGATTCCAGAACGGCATTTAAGGTTAAATTGATTCCATGGTAAAATCTTCTGGGCATGCTCAGTGTAAAATAGCAGTTCCGCCGCTGAAAAAAATGTTCCTTTGTCCGTCCACTTCAGACGGCAGATGCTAAAAATGAAACAGATCCGTCAAAAAAACGGATGCAACGGACAACCATCCGTCACAATCCGCCGCTAATGTAAGTCAATGTGAAAAAAATGGATTCCGCCAAAAAAAATGGCAGATTTTTTTTTTCTAAAATCGGCGGATTTCAACTGACGTCAAACAACTGAAGTGTGAGAGAGGCCTTACAGGGCACTGTACCTAGGTGACCCCACAGCCATCTTTCAGCTCAGGGTCATCATGTTGTGCCAATTGGAACAGAGAGACCCACAGAGTGAGCTATTATTGACATTGGCACCAGAGGGGTTAAACATCCGCAATCGTCACTAGCACCGATTGTGGGCAGCTATCGTATAGTACTGACACATACTGATGATCGCACTGGCGCTGGAAGTTTGCCCACGCAATCATCACACCATGCATGTATGACCCAGGGGAATGAAACGGAGCCCGGGATCACTGTTTTGCTTGACGTTATTGGTCCACTCTCTGACTTCAACTTGCAGTCGATCTGCTCATTTCTAATTATTACTATATTTTCCTTCAGTTCTAAACTCTGGAATCATAAAAGTTATATATTCCTTAGTTGAAAAAGTCAGGCTTGGACATGCTGGGGCCTTCATAATTGGGTCCAGGACGAGAAAAAGATGGAATAATTGGAAAAAAAAAGTGCAACATATGTTGTCTTTCAAGGGAACAAAAGAAAGAAAATCAATAAATGTATCTTGAGAGCTTTCAAAACAGCAGAATACTGTCGTATTGTGCTAAATGCTCCTCCATGAATCTACAGCGCTTTCCTCTCATGCGTGGTACGGCGTGCGCTCTATATCCACACTATACACCCCGGTCTACGGTAATGGAAGATCATTTGTTTGCGGACTGCACACAGCCATTAGGAGTGAGCGGGAGTTTTAATGATCTCACAGGTCTAATTTGTAATGAGCATCGCAGAAGATCGTAAGACTTCATTGTTTACATGAATAGAAGATTAATAAGCTAAGATGAGTGATAGCTTCCAAGTCTACAACTGGACAAGTATGTCTGCGGTGCCATAAATTAGCAGAACTTATCTTAAAAGGTTAGTTACATTAAACTAGGCAATCAAATCAATTTTATGTTGCTAATTGGTATGTCTGGCTACAAAATATACACTCTTCTTTATTAAAATTTATTTCTATTGTATTTTTTTGCAAAAACAGAAGAAGAAAAATAAGGCAGAATCGCAGAAGCTGCAGGCATTTCAATTTGTCATAGCAGGTGAATCATGTGTCTGACCCTTTCCCCATGCTACTGAAGAGTAATGCATTGTTAATAAGAGTCCAAACCACTTACCTCATAAATCATAGCTCATTACCACCCCATAGGGATTCATTTACCCTCTGGGCTTCATTGTTTATTAACCTAATTAATTTGAAGTCAATAGTAAGCTAACAATGTAGAAGTGACATAAAAGATATGATACTCAGCAGTTTTAGTCTCACTTTTTTCATGTGTACTTTGCTGGGTATTACTACCACCAGTCTATAACAATTTTGTAGGACAACCATAAAAGAAGCGTAATGAGAACCTAATAAATCTACACCCTGTAATTAGCCTAATGATTGATTCGAAGTAATGGGGGCTATTGAATTTAAGGATAACCTGACAGTAGACTGACACAACCCTAATCATGGGCAGCATGAATCAGACACTGTCTGTGTTCCTGCAAACAGTACGTTTTATTCTGAAAGACTGCAGTTTCAGAGATAAGAAACCTAGAAACGTCAATGAGCTAAAAGCACCTCAGATGGCTAGAGGAGTGCAGTTACGAGAATTCACTCACCAGGTAATTGGGCTCATAACTTTTTAAAGTGTGTTTTTTCTGATAAGTCACATTGTTTCAAAGTAACTTGCACGGCTGTAATAGCACAGCAAGTGTCTGATTCATGCCACCTGCGGTTTGGGCAGCATGAATCTATTGTGAGATTCTCTTAACAATGTGTCTAAGGGTATGTACATGTAAACAGGTACATGGATGCAGCAGCGCAGAAAATAAGGACTCAGTAGTAACTAGTGATGAGCGAGAATACTCTTCGCTTGGGTTTTCCCGAGCATGGTCGGGTGTCCTCCGAGTATTTTGGCGTGTTCGGAGATTTCGTTTTCGTCGTCTCATCCGCATGATTTGTGACTTGTAGACAGGCTGAATACATGTGGGAATTCCCTAAGAAACAAGCATTCCACACATGTACTCAAGCTGTCTAGCAGTTGCAAATCATGCAGATAAGGCGAGGAAAACTAAATCTCCGAGCACGCCAAAATACTCGGAGGACACCCGAGCATGCTAGGAAAACCCGAGTAACAAGTATACTCACTCATCACTAGTAGTAACTTAACCAACAGATATTTATTTGATTAACACTAGTGATGGGCGAGCACTAAAATGCTCAGGTGCTCGTTGCATGGGTCGAACAAATTGGAATACTCGAGCACTCGGACAGAACAACGAGCCCAATGTAAGTCTATGAGAGACCAGAGCATTTTTACCGCAATCCTCCCTGGGCATCCTTTCAAGGTCTAAAAACGTCTGAAAATGATGGAAACACTGCTCAAATTACACGGGGACATCATGGGGATCGCCCCTGGAAGTATTCCTGACTCCAAGTTCACAGCTTTAACCCTCCGTCAGGAACAATATTCGCACTAACTTGTAATGGAACAATGTGCCTGTCAAGCGCAGGCTAGAAAAATGCCTAGAATATATAATTTTCTCAATTTCAGTGATCTAAAAGTGATCAGAGACCTTCATAGGGATGTAATAAAAGAGACTACACATTATCAGGTGCAAAACAAACCCATTTACTCAACATAAAAGTAATAACTTTGATATACACAAATTTCAAAACTCCTGGGAAGTACACTTTCATTTGTAAGAAAATCTGCCTTATTTATATGAAATAGCCACAAACCTTTCTCTATCCATTCATAAAACAAGCTAAATAAACAATAGTAATGACTAAAAACATTACATACCAACCTTATAAAGTGTGATGTGTTTGGGACCAATGAGCCTGAGAAGCCAGCACAGCTATATCTTCCTTCCTGAAGCTCTGCAGACCAACTGTGGTATCAGGTTTCACACAGCAGTTAGAGCCAGGAGACTATCTAGAGGGAGGGGGTTTCCTGAAAATCTGTTGAGAAGGGAGAAATGAAAGTAGAAGAGCTGCGCCTGTCAGATCCATTGTTCCTGACGGAGGGTTAAACAGTTTTTTCAGAGTTTCATGCCATTTTTACCAATGCACCAAAAAACATACCAAAACTGATTTTACTGGGAAATATGTTAAGGTACATCATTTCCAGGTTAATGACTTGTATATAAGGCAAAATAATTAACCCCAGACCAAAATGTTCCTCCCTCCACTTGGGCTATGTTCAAACGCAGAGTTTTTGAAGTGTTTTTCAACTTTAACATTGCTTTCAGCCAATACAAATGCATTCACTGGGAAATGTCATTGTAACATTTAACAACCCTAGCTGGCCATGTGGTGTGTGACACATAAGCAGACACATCTTGTTTCATTTATGAAGGATGGACTCTTAAACTCACAGAGCCTATTTTTACATGGGCATCAGACGGCATTATTCTTCTTAGGCTAGTTTCACACTAGCGTATGGAGGAGCTGCAGAGGGATGCAGACTTCCTCCCGTGAAGCTCCGCCCATGGCCGCACCTCCTCCGGTCAGTTCCACCTCCATCAGCATGCAGCCTGCGTACCCTATCTTTAGCATTAGGTACGCAGGCTGTGTCAATGTATGCAGATGCCTCCGCATCCGTCGTTTTGACAGTGCGGAGACCGCACTAAAATGCAACACGTTGCGTTCGCCGCAGGTTGCCGCACCGTCAAAATGATGGATGTGGAGGCATCCACATACATCGTCACAGCCTGCGTACCTAATGCTAAAGATAGGGTACGCAGGCCGCATGCCGATGGAGGCAGAGCTGACCAGAGGAGGTGCAGCCATGGGCGGAGCTTCACGAAGGAAATCCGCATTCCTCTGCAGCTCCTCCATACACTAGTGGGAAACTAGCCTTAAAGGGACATTATTAATCAGTGGGTCTCCTAAACTGTTATTGCCTATGCAGTGAGAGGAGGTGCTGCCCAGAGTTATGACGCACCACAATACCCCTTTTACGAGAGGTACAGGAGGGCTTCTTGAAAAAATGTTGCATTGAATGCAAGGCCTGGCCTGCCCCAAAGTTACATGCAACCCAATAAGCTTTTCAAGCCACGTACTAAATGGCCACTGGAAAACACACCTCACATTATTCATTTTGTAATCCCAAACTATTTTTTTATGCATTGTCTGCAAGGCCTGCCCTGCTGCCAAGTTATCGGCACCCCAATATGCCTTTGAAACCAAATACTGGATGGGCACAGGAAAATCCACTTCATATTATTCATTTTGTACTCCCATTTTGTTTTCTTATGCATAGACTGCAAGGCCTGCCCTGCTACCAAGTCATATCCACCCCAATAGCCCCAATCCCCCCTTGGAAGAAATATGAAGGAGGGCCTATTAACAAAAAATGTCCCATTAAAAAGGAGCGGGTCTCCTAGACTTGGAATGCCCATACACTGTGTTGGCTGTCAAACTTTTTCCCCTGTGGGGTAAACCTCAACCTTTTCCATAACACGTCTTTTACGCCCAGCAAAACCACCCACCCTTGTTCAGAATTTGACCCTGCCTGTAGCAGAACATAACACGTTAACGCCGGTGATCTAGTGGCAGCGGATGATGAGACGTGGAGGAAGGCCTAATTTAAAACTATGCCCAATTTAAAGGAGCGGGTCTCCTACACTTGGAATGGCCATACACTTAGTGTATGGGCTGGCAAACATTTCCCCTGTGGGGTATACCTCAATCTTTGACAGAATTAATATTTTACGCACAGCCTAAACACCCACCCTTTTTACAAATTCGACACTGGCTGTAGCTGCACGGAACACGTAAACCCTTTGGATCTAGTGGGTGCACCTCAACCTTTGGCAGAACAAGTAAACTGGTGAAAATTTGAGCACACACAGATATGAGCCACCACAGAGATACCACCATGAGTGGCCTGTATTTTTTTTATTTTTTTGCTAAATACTGCTGTATATATAAGTACAGTGACAGCCAGGACAAAAAAAGAAAACCGCTGTAAACTGGCCAATCTTTGAGCACGCACAGATATGAGCTGGCACAGACAGAGAGACCACACCAAAAAATGTGTGGCCTGTATTTCAATTACACCTGGGGTTAGCTATATACAGCCAATATATCCTACAGGTAGTAGCAGCAGCACCAGAATACAGGAAGGGAATGGACCCTCTTGATGTATGCACTGATCTGTATACACACATACAGTGCCTGCAGGCCTTGCACTTATGTGTATAGAGGGACGTACACTACCCTGCCTACCTAACACTGGAACCTATATTCTCTGGAATTAGTCCTTAGAAGGACTGTTGGTTTAGCTGGATTTGAGTAGTTTAGGATGGTAGACCCTACACTGACTAATAAATCCCCAATTCTGACCCTATCTTGGCAGTGACTCTCCCTACACTATCTCAATCCGGAGCTGAATGCGTCGAGCAGGGCGGTATCTGGTCTCTTATACCCCAGATGATGCTGTGCAGCCAGCCAATCACTGCACGACCACAACAAAGATGGCTGCAGCGTTTCATTGCCTTGCAGACAATCCCTGCAGCGTGATTGGGTCTCTAAAGTCTGCCAAAAAAGCTGGGTGGAGACCTGAGTTCCTGCCGAGTAATCCCGAAAATGCTCGGTGCTCGCCGAGTACACCGAGTCCCGTGATACTCGGGCGAGTAACAACTAGTGGCGAGCAAGTTCGCTCATCATTAGTCCTGACACTACTTTAGCTTGCCCAATCATTCTTTGTTACCATGAAATTTGCACTTGAATCAGTATGCAAATAAGATGTGCTTTAGATGACTGTAAGCAGGGGCATAATGATCATGCTCACAGAGGTTGCAACAGCGACCGGACCTGTGCAGATGGGAGACCCGCTAACGCCAGTGCAAACATCAACGCACATTCAGCTGAAGTGAATTGCAGTGCACAGACCCGCCTGGTCCATGCCCGGCAATATACACTAGCAGCCAGTCAGAGGCTAGCAGATGACGTAGGCGTGCATGTAACTGGGGCGCATTGCAGTGAGATCATACACTATATTTGCGTGCATGATGAAGTAAGCTGCCAGCTTCAAAAGATGATGCCGTATGGTGGGGGAGTGGATGGGAGTATAATTTTTTATATTTTTCTATACATAACAACGGCAGAATGGGGGACATATACCAGGTTGGAAATTATATATTCCAGAATGGGGCCCAGGATAAGAGACATATACAGCTTTGACAAAAATTAAGAGACCACTTGCAAATGCTTACTTTGTCTGATTTTTCTCTTTGTAGCTATATTTTTGAGTAAAATGTAAATTGTTCTTTTAGTCTACAAACTTCTGACATGTTTCCAAATTTCCAGGCAATAAATTATGTTATTGTTTTTTTCTGAAAAGGAGAAATGGTCAAAAAAAAAAGACCCAGTGCTTTCAGACCTCAAATAATGCAAGGAAAACAAGTTCATAATCATTTAGAAACAACAATACTAATGTTTTAACTCAGGAAGAGTTCAGAAATCAATATTTTGTGAAATAGCCATGATTTTTAGAACCAGCTTTCATGCGTCTTGGCATGCTTTCCACCAGTCTTTCTCTCTGCTTCTGGCGCAAAAATTTAAGCAGTTCTTCTTTGTTTGATGGCTTGTGACTATACATTATCCTCTTGATTAAATTCCAGAGGTTTTCAATGGGGTTCAGGTCTGGAGAATGGGTTGCCCATGACAGGGTTTAGATGTGGTGGTCTCTTAATTTTTGCCAGAGCTATATCAGGATGGGTAGCCTACATACCAGGATCCCCCATATATACCATGAAGGGGATCAGGAAAAGGGACACATATACCAGGAAAGGATGAGGGACATATTTATTAGTATGGAGGGTATATACAGTGTATATATATATATATATATATATATATATATATATATCTGTATGGGGCCTGGATGTCTGCATCTATCTATGTATACACATATACACACACCAGAATGGGGGGCCCAGTCCAAATCTTCACAGGGGCCCGTCGGACTCTAATTACACCACTGACTACAAGCACATCCAAAGTCTCTGTCACTCCGGCTCTATTCCCCACACAGCACTTCCGTCTCTTACTTGACTGACAGCTCCTTTGCTGTGTGGCTTTGAGTAAAGTCACAGAAAAAAAGTACTGACAGTCAAACAATAAAAGGCAGTGCTGGGTGGGGAATTGAGTAGAAGTACCATAAACTTGGGAACTGCTTGCAGGCATCCAAAGCACCAGAGCGTCATGTGAAAATTTATTCAAACACAGATTTCTCAGTAAGGAGGAACAAATTGTTGAGCTTAATGAATGGCTGGACTCGTCTTTGCAAGAGCTAAATGTGTATGTAAATAGTTTATGGATTGAAATCCTGGTGATAGATTCCTTTTTATAGCTGTGATCGGAGGTATAAAATTTATCTCTGGTTACTGGGGTCAGCTTACGGGACTACAGCTCTCATCATCCGACACCTACTGCCACTAAAAACAGTGAGAGCAGGAGTGGCTGATGGGTGTATTCATTAGCCAGCTCCTGCACTGAAAATAATAATTGAAAAAAAAGGCATGGGCTCCCATGTATTTTTGATAACCAGCCAGGCAAAGCTCACAGCTTGGGGCTGCAACTCTCAGCTATCAGCTTCAAAAAGGCTGGTTATTAAGAATAGAGGGGTCCCCACACCGTATTTTGTAATTATTTAAATAAATAATTTTAAAAAATGGTGTGGGGTCCCCCCATTTCTGACAACCAGCCTTCCTAAAGCAGACAGATTGGGGCTGGTATTTTCAAGCTGGTAAGGAGCTATGGATATTGGCACCCGTGCCTAAAAATAGCAACCCGCAGCTGCCCATAAAAGGCACATCTATTAGATGCGCCAATTTTGGCATTTTGCCTGACTATTCCCACTTTCCCTGTAGCGGTGGCAAGTGGAATTTATATTTGTGGGGTTGATGTCACCTTTGTATTTTCAGGTGACTTAGTAATGGAGAGGTGTCTATGAGTGTTAGGGTTGTGGATCACACTGAATATAAAATATAAGCCACTGCAATCACAACCCGGGGTCCACCGTGCAGAGATGGTATACTGTTGCCATACAACAACGGACAGCGTGTAGTAAACCGCTTGCTGGACACTGGCAGGGAACCACTGACCCAGTGTAATATGAAGCAGGCTCTGTTACTGCACAGAGTCCGCCAAACCCGATGCCAAAGCCTGTTAAACCTCACAGGCTATGGCTAGAGGAGCGCCAGCGTGAGGTCACTGCTTTTGAGACATGAGAAGCGTGCTCCTCTAGACCCACTAGCGCCTGGAACCGCTACTGCGGAGCCAGGGAAAGTTCCCCCTGGAACACTGTGCCCTGTTAATCATCACAGGGTGCAGCAAACATTAGACCACCGCTCTGAGCGTGTGCTGCTGTGGGGAGGAGGACCCCCATACAGTGATTGGGCTAGAACCAGGGGGACCGCCATCAGGGTTGTTGAAGAAACCACATCAGGGGGATTACAAAGGGAGACATGCGACTGAAGTTGTCAGGGCAACAGGGGGCGGGGCGAGGGTAAAAGGAGCAGGGGACGCGCTGAGGTGGCAGTTGGAAGAGAGCCTGACAGGAGAGAGAGAGCCGTGTGGCAGGGGGAGGACTGTGGCAACTGACGGTGTGGGGAAGAGAGACAGGCAGGAGACTGTCAAAGGAAAATTTGAGACTGTCCGAAGAGCGGCGCATAAGAGACTCTTCCCGGGAGTCCCTCCCCGGATACATACAGATAAATTGATGCCCGCTGATTCCCTCCGTGCTGTGACAGGACCGGGATCTCAGGCAACCGCTGCGACGAGACAGCAATCCGGTATAGTGGCCAGGACACTGCCCCCCTGTCTTCTCCCACAGCTGCGACCCCGTCATTACCGACATCAGGGAACGCCACCTCGCTATAGGCGGCCGCAGAGCCCCTGTCCCGCTTACTGAGGGGACACTGAGCAGAGTTTGTTAAGATTTTATGTTTTTGGACTGCGTCATGACCTGGCTGGGGGACGAGCGCCTTTAAACGGACGCCTGGGAGATTAACCCCCCCGAACAGTTTCTTCAGGGCCTATTGCGCCCCACCATTCCAGCTTCTTCAGGGCCCATTGCGCCCCACCGTTCAGTTTCTTCAGGGCCTGTTGCGCCCCATCGTACTGGTTTCTTCAGGGTCCGTTGCGCCCCACCGACCAGTTTCTTCAGGGCCTGTTGCGCCCCAACGTTCCGGTTTCTTCAGGGCCCGTTGCGCCCCACTGACCAGTTTCTTCAGGGCCTGTTGCGCCCCAACGTTCCGGTTTCTTCAGGGCCCGTTGCGCCCCACCGTCCAGTCTCTTCAGGGCCTGCTGCGCCCCATCGTTCCGGTTCCTTCAGGGCCTGCTGCGCCCCACCGTTTTGGTTTCTTCAGGGCCGGACGAGCCCAAGTCCTTCCGTGAAATCTTGGATTACAAGGCAGCCACATCTACAATCCCTGAGTGTTCGTGGACTCGAGCGACGCCCGGGAGGCTAAGTGCATTATAGAGTATAAGGACCCTTTTTGTTTTGAATGTTTGTTTTACGAGTCCCTGCGAGGACAAATAGGTGTTTCCCCTTTTGTTTCATCGAAGCAGTTTAGCCCTTGCGGCTTTAAACTTATAAAAGTATATTTCACCCCACATTCAGTCTCGTGTCTCGTCACTGCATCCTGTGAGCCTGTCTGCATTGGGTAAAGCAACATATTTTTCGACCCTGGACTTGGCCAGTGGGTACTGGCAGGTGCCTATGTCAGAAGAGGACAGAGCTAAGACGGCGTTCATAGTGCCCATGGGACTGTTTGAGTTTAATCGAATGCCATTCGGGCTGGCCAACGCCCCCGGGACATTTCAGCGATTGATGGAGCGATGTCTAGGGGATCTCAATTTTGAGGCCACGTTGATCTACCTGGACGACATCATCGTCTATGCCGCCTCCTTCGAGGACCACCTGAAGCGGTTGGGACAGGTACTCAGCCGGCTGCAAAAGTACGGGTTGAAGGTGAAGCCTCAGAAATGTCACCTATTTCGCTCTCAGATTGAGTATCTGGGTCATGTCGTTTCGGCAGAGGGTGTGAGGCCATCCCGGGAGAAGATTGCTGCTATCCAGGAATGGCCTACCCCCGAGACGGTGAAAGACGTGCGGGCTTTTCTGGGGTTAGCTGGATATTACCGTCGTTTCGTAAAGAATTTTGCATGTCGAGCTCGAGCCCTACATGACCTGCTGAAGGGGGCTCCCGCTGGGGCCAATGGGCGGAAAATCCAGTGGCAACACCCTCAGGAAGAGGCCTTCCGAGATCTCAAGGCTGCACTCTCGGATGCCCCAGTGTTGGCTTATGCGGATTTTTCTCAGCCGTTCATCCTGCACACTGACGGGAGTCTTCACGGGCTAGGAGCTGTGTTGTCACAAGTTCAGGATGGCCGGGAAAGGGTGATCGCATATGGAAGCCGTTCACTCCATGACTCCGAGCGTAACCCTGACAATTACAGCTCTTTTAAGCTCGAGCTCCTCGCAGTGGTGTGGGCTATGACGGAGAGATTCGCAGAGTACCTAGCGGGCTCCGAGGTGGTAGTGCGAACTGACAATAACCCACTGGCTCATTTGGAAAACGCCAAGTTGGGGGCTTTGGAGCAGCGATGGGTGGCCCGAATGGCGAAGTACAATTACAAGATTATTTACAAAAGAGGGGCCGAGAATGTTCATGCAGATGCTCTCTCTAGGATTCGACATACAACTCCTGGACAGAATCGAGACGAAGAATTAGAAGGAGAGGAAATACCGTTCGCTCTTACCGCTGCCGTGCTCACCAATGTTGATGCAAAAGTATCTTCCCCAGAGGCCCACAGGGGCATCCTGGAACAATCTCGTAATAAGTGGATACAACAGCAACAAGAAGATGAAGAAGTTGGACTTCTCCGGAAATGGGTCGCTGCTGGTCAATTACCCACTGACACTCAACGACAAGCTTTGACCCAAGACCTGTCGCTGATGCTGCGACAATGGGAGAGACTGATTATCCGAAGGGGATTACTGTACCGTAAGATCACTTCGCAAACAACCTCAACGACTGTTTGGCAGGTGGTTACGCCCGGAGCTCAACTACACGAACTGGCTCGAGAGGCTCACGAAAAAGGGGCCCACTTTGGAGTCAAAAAGACTTTGCAATGGTTACAACAGAAAGATTATCACCCACGCTTGTCGGCTGTTGTGGACGAAGTTTGTCGTACTTGCCGCTTATGTGAATTGGCCAAACCGCCTGCTCAGAGGGCCGCAACACAGACGATTGTGACTTCAGAACCCTTGGAGCTCTTGACGGTGGATTATCTGCACATTGGTCCCGCATTCCAGGGATACGAACACTGCCTCGTCATGGTGGATCATTTCACTAAATTCGCTGTGGTCACCCCTACTCGAGACCAGACCGCGGAGTCAGCCGCCTCCGCAATTTGCAGAAATTTTATACAAGTGTACGGCTGTCCTCAACGCATACATTCCGACCAGGGAGCATGTTTTTTGGTGAAAGTTATGGAGGAACTACATCATCTTTATGGGATTGATAAATCCCGGACCACACCATATCACCCGCAAGGGAATGGGGCTTGTGAGCGATTTAATCGGACATTGATTCAAATGCTACGCACTCTGGAGAGTGACAAGAAAGCTCGTTGGCCTGAATATGTTTCTGAATTAGTGTGGGTTTATAATAATCGGGTACATCGAGTAACGGGCTATACTCCTTATTTCCTGCTGTTCGGACGAGAGGGTAAAGGGATCACGGAGGTAGAGTTGGACCCCGAAGAGCCTCGGCCCTGGACCGGAGTGTCGTCTTGGGTCCGAAATCATCGCCACAGGTTGCAAACTCTTCACCGAATTGTACATACCAAACTTCAAGACTGGGAACACCCCGGGAAGAATACAACCTCCCCTCCCCATCTCCAAAGCGGGGACCGTGTGCTTGTACTAGATCAACGCCCCCAGAATAAACTGGAGTCACGTTGGGAAGAGAGTCCTTATCGGGTACTACGCCGTATCCATTCAGAAGGACCTGTGTACGAAATACAGCCCGAGCAGGATGAAACACTGCCCACTCGCATTGTGCATCGTAATATGTTACGCCTGTGTATTTCTTCCGACCCGAAGCAACTGGAACCCGTCCCGAAGACATCCGAACCGGAGTCCATATGCTGGGACTCAGACGACGAGGATTTCCCTCCAGTTCCCAAGGGCCCTCCACCAATAATGAGCCAGTTGACACAATTAACCCACCGGCATCTTGCAGCTCACCGACGTCCACCACCCCAGAACATTCCACCCCAGTCGAACTTAGACGCTCCGAGCGGTCAACAGCCGGCAAACCCCCCGAACGGTATGAACAAGACCAGTTCGTATGGCAACAAATATTGACACCTTTACAGACCAATCTCAATAGACTAACACCCTCGCCCGAGGACTGGCGAGCTTACAGGGTGGGGGAATGTGGGGAGGAGGACCCCCATACAGTGATTGGGCTAGAACCAGGGGGACCGCCATCAGGGTTGTTGAAGAAACCACATCAGGGGGATTACAAAGGGAGACATGCGACTGAAGTTGTCAGGGCAACAGGGGGCGGGGCGAGGGTAAAAGGAGCAGGGGACGCGCTGAGGTGGCAGTTGGAAGAGAGCCTGACAGGAGAGAGAGAGCCGTGTGGCAGGGGGAGGACTGTGGCAACTGACGGTGTGGGGAAGAGAGACAGGCAGGAGACTGTCAAAGGAAAATTTGAGACTGTCCGAAGAGCGGCGCATAAGAGACTCTTCCCGGGAGTCCCTCCCCGGATACATACAGATAAATTGATGCCCGCTGATTCCCTCCGTGCTGTGACAGGACCGGGATCTCAGGCAACCGCTGCGACGAGACAGCAATCCGGTATAGTGGCCAGGACACTGCCCCCCTGTCTTCTCCCACAGCTGCGACCCCGTCATTACCGACATCAGGGAACGCCACCTCGCTATAGGCGGCCGCAGAGCCCCTGTCCCGCTTACTGAGGGGACACTGAGCAGAGTTTGTTAAGATTTTATGTTTTTGGACTGCGTCATGACCTGGCTGGGGGACGAGCGCCTTTAAACGGACGCCTGGGAGATTAACCCCCCCCGAACAGTTTCTTCAGGGCCTATTGCGCCCCACCATTCCAGCTTCTTCAGGGCCCATTGCGCCCCACCGTTCAGTTTCTTCAGGGCCTGTTGCGCCCCATCGTACTGGTTTCTTCAGGGCCCGTTGCGCCCCACCGACCAGTTTCTTCAGGGCCTGTTGCGCCCCAACGTTCCGGTTTCTTCAGGGCCCGTTGCGCCCCACCGACCAGTTTCTTCAGGGCCTGTTGCGCCCCAACGTTCCGGTTTCTTCAGGGCCCGTTGCGCCCCACCGTCCAGTCTCTTCAGGGCCTGCTGCGCCCCATCGTTCCGGTTCCTTCAGGGCCTGCTGCGCCCCACCGTTTTGGTTTTTTCAGGGCCGGACGAGCCCAAGTCCTTCCGTGAAATCTTGGATTACAAGGCAGCCACATCTACAATCCCTGAGTGTTCGTGGACTCGAGCGACGCCCGGGAGGCTAAGTGCATTATAGAGTATAAGGACCCTTTTTGTTTTGAATGTTTGTTTTACGAGTCCCTGCGAGGACAAATAGGTGTTTCCCCTTTTGTTTCATCGAAGCAATTTAGCCCTTGCGGCTTTAAACTTATAAAAGTATATTTCACCCCACATTCAGTCTCGTGTCTCGTCACTGCATCCTGTGAGCCTGCTCGAACCCTACACTGCGTCTGCACATGTGGTCGCCACTAACCAGCCTGAACTTGATGCTGGAAAGCATACTATCTGTGCACGGCACCGTGAAGATGGATGCTGCTACACATGCCGTACTGTGGTGCTTGTGCTGACTGGCGCGCACTGGCGCTAATGGATGAGAGCTGAAAGCAATGCGGTGCTAAGCAGTACCACTACTAGGTGCTGACTCTACTCTGTGACCCTAACTCATACACAAGCAAGGGAGGGGAGTCATAATGAGTCATTCACCTGTCTCGTATATCCATCATCACACACACCGCTATAATCATAAGAGTTAATCTCTATCAAAGCACATGGTGGGGTGGCCATGCGAGGCTTTTATAGCCACTACCTTCCGGGACCTTCCTGATGGTCCAATCAGAGCAGGAGCAGGACCTGAGCATGTGACCTCTGATCTCCAATGAGAGATCGTCCCACGGGCATGCTCAGTGGACCGAAAGGAGGACTTAGTCTCTGGAGTAGCTCGCTGCTGACCAGCATGCATTGTTATAGCTGGACCAGAGGTGGCAGCAGCAAAAACAAACCCACAGTGCTAGTCTGACCAGAGCGCTGGAATCGACCAGTCTGCTGAGCAGCATCCTCTGCGGACTGAGAGGAATGGGAGATTGCAGAAGGCAAGGCTCGGGATTCCTGCTGTGCAGCGACAGGAACCCGACGCCTAACAATGAGACATGCACATGACAGCATGGCAGACACTGCATGTTCGGGCCCCCCATTCAAGTGAATGGGGTCCGGGTACTGTTTTGGTACCCAAAACCAAACTATTTGTAACAGTTCGGCTGAACCCGCCGGACCTGAAAATCAAGGTGTCCGTCCATCTCTAGTGATCAGCAACATGCTGAGACTGCACAAAAATCATTAAGCGAGCATTTCTAAGAGCGATTGTTTATAATAATTGGGCAGTGCAAATGCCCCTTTAGGAGTTCAGTGTCCTGGAATCACTCTGTTAGTATCAACAGAGAATAATAATGTATCGAGATTCTTTGATCCCTGATAATTATAATTTTGAGGGTCAGAAACTTGTAGATTTTATAATATAAACAACAGGCTGAGTTGACGAGAATTTTAGAATGTGAGTCAGGTGCTTCAGAGAATCGAAAGTGAAATAAAAGTGGTGATGACATTCATTGTTAAACATAAATAAACCTCGTCTTCAATAAACTCTGTAAGCGGAAATAACAATAAAAGAAACTGAAAAAGACTTATACCGTCAAATCAATGTAGAAAGCAGCAAAATGGGAATTTTAACTCAACCTGTGCACATTCAGATCGCAATTATTTTTAGAGCATATCAATAAAATGTGTTATGTTTTAATGAACTAGTTAATTAGTGGATCAGTGAAAATGTATTCGATCTAACAAATGGCAGACTAGTGCATATAATAGCAGACCAGCACAGGTGTGTATAGAAAGACCCCATATCAGAAGCCCAATAAAGCTCTAAACCTCCCCCAAAAAAGTCAGAGAATGTTGGCACAGTTAAGCTGGGTAATAGTACAGTAGGGAAAATAAGTATTTGATACACTGCTGATTTTGCAATTTACAGTGCCTTGCGAAAGTATTCGGCTCGCTGGAACTTTTCAACCTTTTCCCACATATCATGCTTCAAATATATAGATACCAAATGTAAATTTTTGGTGAAGAATCAACAACAAGCAGAACACAATTGTGAAGTTGAACGAAATTTATTGGTTATTTTAAATTTTTGTGGAAATACAAAAACTGAAAAGTGGGGCGTGCAATATTATTCGGCCCCTTTAACTTAATACTTTGTTGCGCCACCTTTTGCTGCAACTATAGCTGCAAGTCGCTTGGGGTATGTCTCTATCAGTTTTGTACATCGATAGACTGAAATTCTTGCCCATTTTTCCTTGGCAAACAGCTCCAGCTCAGTGAGGTTGGATGGAGATCATTTGTGAACAGCAGTTTTCAGCTCTTTCTACAGATTCTCGATTGGATTCAGGTCTGGACTTTGACTTGGCCATTCTAATACCTGGATACATTTATTTGCAAACCATTCAATTGTAGATTTTGCTTTATGTTTGGAATCGTTGTCTAGTTGGAAGACAAATCTCCATCCCAGTCTCAGGTCTTTTGCAGACTCCAACAGGTTTTCTTCAAGAATGGTCCTGTATTTGGCTCCATCCATCTTCCCATCAATTTTAACCATCTTCCCTGTCCCTGCTGAAGAAAAGCCGCCCCAAACCATGATGCTGCCTCCACCATGTTTGACAGTGGGGATGGTATGTTCAGGGTGATGAGCTGTGTTGCCTTTAAGCCAAACATATCATTTGGCATTGTTGCCAAAAAGTTCGATTTTGGTTTTATCTGACCAAAGCACCTTCTTCCACATGTTTGGTGTGTCTCCCAGGTGGCTTGTTGCAAACTTTAAAATACACTTTTTATGGATATCTTTGAGAAATGGCTTTCTTCCTGCCACTCTTCCATAAAGGCCAGATTTGTGCAGTGTAAGACTGATTGTTGTCCTATGGACAGACTGTCCCACCTCAGCTGTAGATCTCTGCAGTTCATCCAGAGTGATCATGGGCCTCTTGGCAGCATCTCTGATCAGTCTTCTTATTGCTTGAGATGAAAGTTTAGAGGGACGGCCAGGTCTTGGTAGATTTGTGATGGTATGATACTCCTTCCATTTCAGTATGATCGCTTGCACAGTGCTCCTTGGGATATTTAAAGTTTTGGAAATCATTTTGTATTCAAATCCAGCTTTAAACTTCTCCACAACAGTATCACGGACCTGCCTGTTGTGTTCCTTGGACTTCATGATGCTCTCTGTGCTTCAAACAGAACCCTGAGACTATCACAGAGCAGGTGCATTTATACAGAGACTTAATTACACACAGATGGATTATATTTATCATCATTAGTCATTTAGGACAACATTGGATCATTCAGAGATCCACAATGAACTTCTGGAGTGAGTTTGCTGCACTGAAAGTAAAGGGGCCAAATAATATTGCACGCCCCAATTTTCAGTTTTTGAATTTCCACAAAAATTTAAAATAACCAATAAATTTCATTCAACTTCACAATTGTGTTCCACTTGTTGTTGATTCTTCACCAAAAATTTACATTTGGTATATTTATGGTTGAAGCATGATAAAGGTTGAAAAGTTCCAGGGAGCCGAATACTTTCGCAACACACTGTACCCACCTACAAAGAATGGAGAGGTCTGTAATTTTTGTTGTAGGTACACTTCAACTGTGAGAGACAGAATCTAAGAATAAAAAAACAGAGAATACAATTATATAATTTTTAAATAATTAAATTGCATTTTACTGCATGAAATAAGTATTTGATCATCTACCAACTAGCAAGAATTCTCCACAAACCTTTCAGTTTTTCTTTAAGAAGCCCCCTACTCTGGACTTATTACCTGTTTTTATTGCAGATGTTTGAACTCGCTACCTGTATAAAAGACACTTGTCCTTGCACTCAGTCAATCACACTCCATCTTCTCCACCATTGCCAAGACCAAACAGCTGTATAAGGACACAAGGGACTAAATTGTAGATCTGCACAAGGCTGGGATGAGCTACAGGCCAATAGGAAATGTTGGCACAATTATTAGAAAATGTAAGAAACACAAGATGACGGTCAATATTCCTCCATGTGGGGCTCTATGCAAGATTTCACCTCGTGGGGTAAGGATAATTCTGAAAAAGGTCAGGAATCAGCCCAGAACTACATGGGAGGACCTGATAAATGACCTGAAGAGAGCTGGGACCACAGACTCAAACATTACCATTAGCAAAACATTATGCCATGATAGATAAAAATCCTGCAGAGCACGCAAGGTCCCCTTGCTCATATCAACACATGTACAGGCCCGTTTGAAGTTCATCAATGACCATCTTGATGATCCAGAAGAGATATAGGAAAAGGTCATGTGTCGTGTTTGGTGGAGGAAGAAGGATGAGTACAACCCCAAGGACAACGTCCCAACCGCGAAGCATGATTGAGGGAAGCATCATACTTTGGCGGTGCTTTCCTGCAAAGAGCACAGGATGACTGCACCTTATTGCAGGGAGGATGGATGAGGTCCTGTATTGCAAGATTTTGGCCAACAACCACTTTCCCTCAGTAAGAGAATTGAAAATGGATTGTGACTGGGTCTTCAAGCGTGACAATGACCTGAAACACACAGCCAGGGCTACTAAGGAGTGATTCCAAGAAATGCATTTGAAGGTTCTGGAGTCTCCTAGCCAATCTCCAGACCTGAATCCAATGGAAAATCTTTGGAAGAAGCTGAAACTCAATGGTGCTCAGCAACAGCCCCGAAACCTGAAAGATGTGGAGAAGATATATAAGGAGAAGTGGACCAAAATCCCTGCTACAGTGTGTGCAAACTTGGTCAAGAACTACAGGAAACGTCTGACCTCTGTAAATGCAAACAAAAGTTTCTTAACCAAATATTGAGTTCTGTTTTTCTATTGTATGAAATTCTTATTTCATGCAATAAAATGCAAATTAGGCTGGTTTCACATTTGCGTTTTTTTGCGCTGTAAAAAAACGCATACGTGCGCATGCGTTTTTTCCCCTATATTTAACATGGGTGCGCATACCTGCGCGCTGGTAAGTGCATGTATGCGATTTTCATGCACTGTGTTTTTTTGGGGTGTGCGTTGGTATTTTCCAGACGCAGCATGTTGCATTTTTTGGCCCTGGAAAAAAGCGCATGCGCACGTATTAGCACGTTTTGCGCTAAAAATGGCCATTATAGCCTATGGATGCGCATACGTGCGCACTGGCATGCGCATGTAAGCGTTTTTTTAGCTCTGCGTTTTTTTGGTGGTGTCCACTTGTTGTCCTAGTTATAATCTTCTAAAGTCAAAAAAAAAAAGTCTATATAAAGGAGGTGCCTGCCAAAACTCTGCCACTACTACACTGACAGATTGAAGAGCAGACAGTCAACCAAGAACCCATTATATCAGCGAAGAATGTGAGTATATTACATTATATGCCTGTCCTTTTAAATTATGTATGTACTAATGATTTTTATTATTTTTACATGCAGTATGTCTTCAGAATCCGAGTATTCCCCATCGCGGCAGGAATTGGCGCAAGCAGACCGTGAGGTGATTATTTTAGTGCATCTGGTAAGTATATCTGCTGCTTCTCCAAATCTCTTACGTTTTTTTCAACTTTTTTAAGACATCGTCATCATCATCTTCTGCGGACGGGACTAGTGAGGGCGAAGAGCAGGAGCAGCGAAGCCAAGTCCCGGTGGTGATACGGAATGTAAGTATCAAATGATTTGTAATGTTCTTTATTTTTTATCTTCTATTTTTACTCTTTTTTATGTTTATTTTTTTGTAACTTTTTATTCAATTTAAATTGGATTATTCTAATGAATGTGTTTTGTCTAGGTTCCACAACGGGATGAAGACGTCTACCTGGATAATGAGCAGCTCATCAGCCTGGTCCAGGAGCGTTCGCCGTTGTGGGACAGCCGTGACCGGCTGCACAAGGACATTGTGGTGACCCGGCGGCTATGGAATGAGGTGGCCGCAGCGTTCATGGATGGCTGGGACAGCGCCACAGCAGCCTCCAAAAAGGCGTTTAGTGAGTATTTCCCTGCTCTGTATTGTGCCGCAGTGACTGTTGTCCTTGACGGCACTGTTGGGTTTAATGCTAGGCGTATTCTAGCAGGAAACCCAACAGTGTCATCGGGGTCTACAGTGACTGCTTTGAGTATTGTATTGCTACATTGTGCCGCAGTGACTGTTGTCCTTGACGGCACTGTTGGGTTTCGTGCTAGGCGTATTCTAGCAGGAAACCCAACAGTGTCATCGGGGTCTACAGTGACTGCTTTGAGTATTGTATTGCTACATTGTGCCGCAGTGACTGTTGTCCTTGACGGCACTGTTGGGTTTCGTGCTAGGCGTATTCTAGCAGGAAACCCAACAGTGTCATCGGGGTCTACAGTGACTGCTTTGAGTATTGTATTGCTACATTGTGCCGCAGTGACTGTTGTCCTTGACGGCACTGTTGGGTTTCGTGCTAGGTGTATTCTAGCAGGAAACCCAACAGTGTCATCGGGGTCTACAGTGACTGCTTTGAGTATTGTATTGCTACATTGTGCCGCAGTGACTGTTGTCCTTGACGGCACTGTTGGGTTTCGTGCTAGGCGTATTCTAGCAGGAAACCCAACAGTGTCATCGGGGTCTACAGTGACTGCTTTGAGTATTGTATTGCTACATTGTGCCGCAGTGACTGTTGTCCTTGACGGCACTGTTGGGTTTCGTGCTAGCTGTATTCTAGCAGGAAACCCAACAGTGTCATCGGGGTCTACAGTGACTGCTTTGAGTATTGTATTGCTACATTGTGCCGCAGTGACTGTTGTCCTTGACGGCACTGTTTTTTTTTATCAACAGTGGACAAAGTCCGAACACGTTGGCGTTCGATCAAGGACCGCTTCAACAGTGATGTTCGTGCTGAGGGCCAGGTTCGCAGTGGATCTGCGTCAAGGACCAGAACTAGATACCGTCACTATAATGCGTTGCAGTTCCTAAGACCGGTCCTTGCCACGAGATCGTAAGTATTATAAATTTAGGGTTTTTATTTTTATTAATCTGTGTTTTTCTAATCCACAGCTGATGCTTCTTGTAAAGGCATGGTAGTAATGATTTTCCTTTCTTCCACAGCACCTGGAGCAGCACCCTGCAACCTGGCCCTGGAGCGGTCCTTCCTCGGACGTCCTCTGACACGTCCCAGCCATCCGACAGCCAGGAAGCACCTTGCAGGTCAACCACACACACAGCTGGTGACCAGGAAGCTGGGCCATCAGGTGTTCCCCTGTCCCAGGTCTCTGCCACTGGTTATGCGGGCACTACCCGCCAGCGGCAGAGGGCCTTGGACAGGAATGTCTTGCCCGAGTTTATGCATTTGAGCGAGACATTTAATTCCAGCCTCAAGTCACTGTCCGACAGAGTTGAAAGCGGTTTTGCACTCATGGAACGTGGTTTTAACCACTTTGAACACCGCTTCAATTCTGTAGAACAGCGCCTTGACCGTCTGGAGGCCGACCTCAACAGACCAGCACACCATTTTTTTAGTAAGATTGAAAAGGGCATGGCGGAACACCTTAGTCCTGATCAACAGCTGAATGTGCTGCAGGCCTGCAACAATGCTTTCTTGCAGGCTATGCAGCATAATCGGTACGGTCAGCAGTCAGTGGTGTCCTTTCCACCTGTGCCACCATTGACTCGCTTCACCTCACTACCGACTTGTGCTGCATACCACTGCACGGACACCTCTATTCAAAGCCAGGACACCCACCATTACACCACCACAAGTCTGAGTGCAGCTGGTCACTTCACCGACACCACCATGGCAAGCGCTGCTCCTGTCTGGAGCACCACCGCCACTCCCATGCATGCGTGGAGCTCAGCCACCACTAGGCAAACATAGAACAGCCCTGCCACTACAACAACATGTAGTAGCCCTGCCACCACCACTCTGCAAACCTGGACCATCACTGCCGCCACCAGCCCTCCTGCAAGGACGAGCACTGACAACGAAGAGCAGCAGCAGCAGCCACCTCAGCAGCAGCAGCCACCTCAGCAGCAGCCACCTCAGCAGCAGCAGCAGCCACCTCAGCAGCAGCAACCACCTCAGCAGCAGCAACCACCTCAGCAGCAGCAGCCACCACCTCAGCAGCAGCAACCACCTCAGCAGCAGCAGCCACCTCAGCAGCAGCCGCCACCTCAGCAGCAGCCGCCACCTCAGCAGCAGCAGCCGCCACCTCAGCAGCAGCAGCAGCCATACCAGCAGACGGGGGACCTACATTCAATATTTGCCCCTAGTTCAAGGCGCAATCTATCAAGGCGGGCATTGGGCCAAAGTCGGTCCAGGCACACAAGCCTACGGCGACATGCCATTACAACTAATGTACCTGAACAGATTTCCTCTCCTCCAAGTGTTCCTAGTTTAATTCCCTTAACTGGACTACCTTCCCCCACAAGTTTTGTTGCCCCTTCCCCTCAAACACCGTCTTCAACTGCAAGTGTTGCATATTCCCTGCACACCCCCAAATTGAAACCATCTGCCCCCAAACGACGGAAAAAATAATTGTTTGGTTTATTTTTGTGATAAAAAATAAATTTACATTTGTGGTTCACCATTACTAAGTTTCATTAATGTTGTTTGCGCCGCTCACACACACTGATGGGTAAATACATGTTAAAAACCAACCCAAGGCCTAGTATAGTCATATGTGAAATAACACGGACTAGTATAGTCATACCAAGGCCTAGTGTAATAACTCGAGTTTTACCAACTTGGATCTGGTTTCATGAAAAACAAACTGTTGAAACTTGTCTTAAAAATAAGTTTCTTTCTAGTTTCAACAGTTTGTTTTTTGTGAAACAAGATGCTAGTTGTTAAAAATCGAGTTATTACAGTATGCCTTGGTATGACTATACTAGGCCGTGGTATTTCACATATTACTATACTACTAGCCCCAAGGCCTACTATACTCATATTTGAAATACCACGGCCTAGTATAGTCATTACAAGGCCTAGTGTAATAACTCTAGTTTCACCAACTAGAATCTGGTTTCATGAAAAAAAAACTGTTGAAACTTGTCAAGTTTCACCAGTTTGTTTTTCGTTAAACAAGATCCTAGTTGGTAAAATTCGAGTAGGCCTTGGTATGACTATACTAGGCCGTGGTATTTCACATATTACTATACTACAAGCCCCAAGGCCTACTATACTCATATTTGAAATACCACGGCCTAGTGTAGTCATTAAAAGGCCTAGTGTAATAACTCTATTTTTACCAACTAGAATCTGGTTTCATGAAAAACAAACTGTTGAAACTTGTCAAGTTTCACCCATTTGTTTTTCGTGAAACAAGATCCTAGTTGGCAAAAATCGAGTAGGCCTTGTTATGACTATACTAGGCCGTGGTATTTCACATATGACTATACTAGTAGGCCCAAGGCCTACTATACTCATATTTGAAATACCACGGCCTAGTATTGTCATTCCAAGGCCTAGTGTAATAACTTGTAAGTTGGAATGGAGCAGATTACATTCATCCACTCAATGCTGACTTGTATTCCCCATGGACTTTCATTGGGGTTGGGTTTTGAGGGTTGTGTTTTGAGAAAATCACATACTTTGTTTTCAACTAGTTTCACAATTTTCTCTTGAAAAAAATGGTTTCCTGATTCATGGCCTGCAGCTTTGCTCGTTCCAATATATTTCACGCAGACTAGCAATGCTGCATTTTAACTCATATGTGTATTTACCTGCCCAGGTGTGTGAACATCAAAAAATTCAGTTATACATGGGAAGTTTTTTATTTAATTGGAGTTTAAAAAATATAGTGCACTCAGTAATGGTATCAAATAAGGTTTTTTATTACCATAAACAAACAAAAACATTACACCATTTCATCTTGCCAGTGCACCCGTCCTACATCAGAAATAAAGTAGGCCGCAAATTGGTCCCTCATTTGGCCAACTTCAACGGATGACCTGAGAGTGTGCTGAGTGAATTCAGGCAATGGGTTAGGAGCATCATCGTCCAGTTCAAAGGTCGGGTGCTCTTTAGCCATCACAAAGTTATGTAGAACCACACAGGCCTTCACCACCTCATCGACTGTTTCAAGTTTAAGATTAATGGCCGTGCCCAGAATTCGCCATCTGGAAACAAGAATCCCAAAAGCACACTCGACAGTTCTTCTGGCCCTGGTCAGCCTGTAATTAAATATTTTTTTGGTGTGGTCCAAGTCCCGGCGGAGTAGGGTTTCATTTGAAAAGCCTCATCGCCAACCATTACAAAGGGCAGTGGCGGAGCTTCGGTGTGAGGAAGAGGCCGTGGCATAGGGAAATTAAATTGGTTGCCATACAACCTCTGGCCCATGTCTGAGTTTTTAAAAGCCTGTGAGTCATTTACCACGGCCAAATGCTCCAATGTCCACTGCTACAAACATACATCCGGCATCCGCAATCGCAATGAGTACTATTGAAAAGTACTTTTTGTAATTATAGTACTCAGATCCCGTTCTTTGGGGTTTGATGATCCGTATGTGTTTACCATCAACAGCTCCCAAACAGTTGGGAAAATTGCATACTGTCCAGAATTTGTCAGCAATTTCCATCCACTTTTCAGTGGTGGGCAGGGGCATAAATTCTGGGCAAAGAACATTCCAGAGAGCCCGGCAGGTGTCAGCAACAATTCCAGACAAGGTAGAGATTCCAATATGGTACTGGAAGTGTAGTGAAGATAGGGTTTCTCCAGTCGCCAGGAATCTGTGAACAGACAAAGAAGTAAAATTAATATTTATGTATATTATTTTAAAAAACTATAAAATAAAATATTAGTACATTCACGAAAAATAATTACCCAAGGTTTTGAATACTAAATTTTAAAAAAAAACATCAGACCGCACCCCTTGGTTTTTAAAACATACCGTAATGTCACCAGTAGCCGTTCCTCAGGAGGAATCGCACGACGGAGCTGTGTGTCCTGTCTCCGGATGGATTGTTGGACACGAGCAAGCAAATCCATGAAACTTTCGTGGGACATCCTGATATAATCTGTAAATTTCTCCGGGTTTGCCTGTAGCTCGCTGTAGAGGGTGTGGTATGCCCCACGGCTCTCCCGGAGTTCAACAATCGGATGTATCCACATACGCCGCCGTCTTCGCTGCCTCTCTCTCTTCCTTTGTTCATGGCAAGCAACTGCATACGCCTGAGCCATCGCGATGTCCAAATCCAAGTTGAAGTGAAAACTCTTCCAGCGCAGATCCATGGTCACGAGAAGAATCAAGCAAATGTGAAGAATACTGTAGACAGGGTCTATATATTAACATACCACACCCACAATGAAGTCCCATTGGTCTTGTGTGTTGTTGAATGGTTGTTTTTTCATTTTTGTGGGGTTTTTCCAAAATCTGTAAAAAAACGCAAACGCACAAAAAACGCATACAAACGCGCAAAAACGCTGCGTTTTTTTCCTGCATGCGCATAAAAATGCTTGAAAAAAACGCAGCGTTTGTATGCATTTGTATGCGTTTTTTTAATGCGTTTTTTTGCGGGAAAAACGCGCTGCAAAAAAAAGCAAGTGTGAAACTAGCCTTAGTTATTTAAGAATCATACAATCTGATTTTCTGAATTTTTTTAAAGTTCTGTCTCTCAAGGTTGAAGTGCACCTACGATAAAAATGACAGACCTTTTGATTCAATGTAGGTGGAAAATTGGCAGAGTATCAAATACTTATTTTTCCCTTACTCTTTATAGGTCACAGGTGTGGTTACAAAAGAAGGGCAACATGTTTGGCACTGTAGGATCTGAGTCCCTGGCGGCGTAGTGTGTTACTGATGGTAGTCTTTGTTATGGTGGTCCCAGCTCTCTGCAGCTCATTCACTAGGTCCTCCTGTGTGGTTCTGGGATTTTTGCTCACCGTTCTTGTGATCATTTTTACCCCACAGGGTGTGAACTTTTTGAATGCAAAATTAGCTTAAAACATTATCGGCCACCATGTTGCATTTGGCGACCCCCTGATGTGCCTAACCAGTGGAAACCCCCCACAAGTGACATCATTTTGGAAACTAGACACCTCAAAGAACGTATACATTATCAAGGTGCAGTGAGCACTTTGAACCTCAAGGCACTTCACAGAAGTTTGTAACGTAGAGCCGAGAAACTAAAAACTCACAATGTTACCACAAAAATGTTAATTTAGCCTTATATTTTTTATTTACACAAAGGTAACATAAGAAATTGCACCATATAATTCACTGTGCATTTTCTCACGAGTATGTCGATACCCCAAATATGGAGAAAAACTACTGGTTTGGCGCATGGCAGGTCTTGGAAGGGAAGGAGCGCCATTTGACTTTTTGAATGCAAAATTGGCTAGAATTAATAGCGGACGCTATGTCAGGTTTAGAGAGAACCTGATGTACCTAAACAGTAGAAGCTCCTCACAAGTGAGGCCAGTTTGTAAACTAGACACCTCAAGGAATGTATCTGGATGTGTGATGAGAACTTTGAACCCCAGGTGCTTCACGTAAGTTTATAATATTGCACTGTGAAAATTAAAAAAATTCCAGCAAAAATTCTGGTTTTGCTTTGAATTTTTCATTTTCACAAGGTTAACAGGAGCAATATAGACCATAAAATTTTGTCACGGCCCCTGGCCCTGCCTTTTCGGCCCCCGGGCCCCCTGCCACGCTCCCCGTCAGGTCTCCCAGCACGCGCAGCCATACTTACCGCGTCCGGCAGCCGCGCTCCTCCCAGCCCCGACGCCGGCTTCCTTCTCTGTGCGGCCGCAGCTGGTGACGTCACCGCGGGTCTCGCGCATGCGCCGTAGGCCGCAGTCAGCTCTCCCCATCTGACCCGGCCTCCGGCGGTGCCCTGCCCTGAAGGCGCCGCCGGGCCAATGGGAGCACAGCGGTTGCTATATCAGGTCATCCTCCCTTAATGGAGGCGCCTGACCGCTGTTGTTCATTCAGCACCTTTGGGTCCACACGCTCTCCTGTCACCAGGCTCCTTGTGCTAATCTATCTTGTCCGTTCCAGTTCCAGTCCTGTGTCCGTTCCAGTTCCAGTCCTGTGTCCGTTCCAGTTCCAGTCCTGTGTCCGTTCCAGTTCCAGTCCTGCGTCCGTTCCAGTTCCAGTCCTGCGTCCGTTCCTGTTCCAGTCCTGTGTCCGTTCCTGTTCCAGTCCTGTGTCCATTCCTGTTCCAGTTCTGTGTCCGTTCCTGTTCCAGTCCTGTGTCCGCACCTGTTCCAGTCCTGTGTCCATTCCAGTTCCAGTCCTGTCTCCGTTCCTGTTCTAGTCCTGTGTCCGCACCTGTTCCAGTCCTGTGTCCGTTCCTGTTCCAGCCCTGTGTCCGCACCTGCTCCAGTCCTGTGGTCGTACCGGTTCCAGTCCTAAGTCCACACCTGCTCCAGTTCCGGGATCGTACCTGTCCTAGTCCTGGGTCCGTACCAGCTCCAGTCCTGGGTCTGTACCTGTTCCGGCCCAGTCTCCGTACCTGCTCCAGCACTGCCTACCCGACTCCGTACCTGCTGTCCATCACAAGCCTCACCAACCCGGGTTCCAGCTCGCGGTCCAGCTCCAGTCCAGTCTACCGGATCTATTCCGAGCCGCCCCTCTTGGTTCCGGCTACCGTGGCATTCGAACCCCCGGACCTGCGCCTAACGGTCCCTGTATAGGGGTCGGCCACACCTGGTCGCTCGTTCGGGGTCCCTCGGTGCCACGGTCCAGAGGGTCCACTCCGGAGTACTTTGCTCTGCCTAGTACGGTGTCCCGAGTAACAGTGAGTAACAAATTTGTTCACAAATTTCCCCTGAGTGCGCCGATACCCCACATATGGTGGAAAACTACTTTTGAGGCACAGTGAAAGCTCAGAAGGGAAGAAGCGCCATATTGTAGTTCAGATTTTTTCTGGACTGATTTGAGGTTGCCATGTCACATTGGCAGTGGCTCTGAAGTGCCAGAAGAGCAAAACCCCCTCATAAGTGACTTCATTTTACAAACAAAACCTCTGAATGAATTCATCTAGGGTGCAGTGATCATATTGACACCATAGGTGAGTCACAGAATTTTATACCATTGGGCAGTGAAAAAATAAATAATTTCATTTTTACAACCTAAATTTTGGAATTCTGATTTTGCTGGAATGATTTGAGGGTGCCATGTCACATTGGCAGAACCCCTGAGGTGCCAGAGCAGCATACACCCCCATAGGTTACCTCATTTTACAAACTACACCTCTCAATAAATTCATCTCAAGGGTGCAGTGAGCAAGTTGACACTACATGTTCCTAGCAGAAAGTTATACCATTGGGCATTGAAGAAAGAAAAATTACATTTTAACATCTAAAATGTTGTTTTAGCCTCAAATTTTAAATTTTTATACGGGTTAATAGGAAAAAATTGACCTCGAAGATTGTTGTGCAATTTCTCCTGAGTGCTCCAATACGCTACATGCAATCAGCAGCTACTTTTCATTGGACAGTGATGAAAAAATAAATTACATTTTTACCACAAAAAAATTGTTTTGTCCCAAATATTACATTTTATAAATAATAATGGATACAAATGGCACCAAAATTTGAATTAGAGTTTCTGCTGAACATAAAAATATCACATATGTGGCTGTACAGTACTGCTTTACCACACAACAAGTAGTCAGTAGATAAACACCGCAGGTCCAGGCTGCTCCCATGCCATCAGCCCCTGTTTGGGACTTCTGAAAATGCTCTAATTAATCTTTTCCTTGACACTACTTGAGTATGGTTTGAGAAAGGCCTCTTAGTAGGTCGAAACGTAACCATAGTATACTCATATCCTGGATTACGATATTATACTCACATTTTGGATACTTCTTTTGTCTGCGGTGTTACACTATTTGATGCATTTGAAATAAAATAAAAATTCAAAAAATTTCACAAAATCTTCAAGATTTTTTGCAAGATTAATCCACACTTGAGTGCGACTGTTTATCTACTGACTACTGTTTGTGGACCCTCCACGTACAGTCAGCACCTATCTCCTCCACAGCAAGAGTGCGCGTCTTTCTTCTTTTGCTAACCACACAACAAGACTCGATAGTGATGGAGCGCTATTTGCCTCCTGGAGTGCAGATTTTCCTAGAATAGCTTGCGGACTCCAAATACAATGTCCCTAAGTGCTAGAAGAGCAGTATACCCCCTCAAGTGACCCCATTTTGGAAATTACACCCCTTTGGGAACTTATCTACAGGTTTAGTGATGATTTGACTTCATGGGTGTTTTCTAGAAACGAGCAGCAGTGAATGTTGCTTAGTGAAAATTGCGAATCTGCTATTGTAATGCCCGGTACATTGTAGTGCCAGTACGTTATGTCCAGCTTTTGCTTTTGGAGTCATGCTCCAGTATATTAGGCAGGCTCTCTTCACTACAGAAATGCCATACATGTGGAAGCTAAATATGGTTTAGGTACACTGTGGGGATCAGAAGGGAGGGGGCATTTTAGATTTGGGAGTGAGGAATTCTCTGGATTTCTTTTGAGGGGTGAGGTTCTAGAGCTCTTATCCAGAGCCTTTGTACTACCATTAATGTGGAAGCCCCATATATTTCCTTGAACAGATGATGGACCTGAGTGGGAACTTGCTTTTTTGTGGATTGAGCTTAAGCTCTTATTGTGAACATTTTACATAATTTATGGAATCACATTTGTCCTTTGCTCTATGCTGAGCACTTACATCGGTGGTCCATCTAAATCTACAAATGACATGATTCAGATTGAACCCCTGAGGGATCTGTTCACTATAATGAGGCAGCAGAATTACTCTGGACTCCATCTGGCCTCTGTTCAGCGCTGTTCTTCTTTTCAGAGGTGCACAAAACTGTGGTCCATCATGCTTTTATGCGTGCCTAAAAAGACAGACACAGCCAAAATGACTCCATTTGCCTCATTATAGGGAATCTTCCACTGTGGATTCCGCCTGAATTATGTATTAAAGAAATTTACATGCAAATTGTCTCTTTAGAGAGGAAGAGGGCCAGAACTCTAGTGCCAACCATCGGACGTAGCAATCCTAAAAGTCAATGTCGACCTTTTAACAAGCCTTATCACATGACTTAGGATGAAAGCCAAACCAGAATCTCAATTTGCAGACATTGTGTTTTGGGGGTTCTGTCCCTCATCAGTGCAAAGTGTGAGATCTGGTTTGGCTGTGTGAGAGGCATCAGACCGATATCCAAGAAGTATCATTTCTCCTTGCGGAGATTGACATGCTAAGCATGCTGAGATGAGGATCGCTTCTGACCGATATCCAAGAATTATCATTTCTCCTTGCGGAGATTGACATGCTAAGCATGTCGAGATAAAACATTGCGGCTTTAAGTCTCCTTATCTTGGCATTGGCTTCTGATACATTACCACCTTTACTACAAAAAGATGCACAATTACAATCCATATTTCCTGACCCGCACTACTGTGTTTTAGGCAGCCCCCAAATCTAAAAGGCATCATTGTCAGAAGCTCCCTGTCCTCTCCAACACCTCCAGGAACCTTTCCTTGCAACCAGAAAAAATGTAAAATTTGTTCATTTATAATGACCACGGACAAGATAAAGATCCCCAATTCACATCAGGACTACAAGATCCCAGATACTTTCAGCTACATCACATCTAATGTGGTGTACCTAATTATTTGTACTAAATAACAGAAAACTGACGGCACATCAAGAACTAGTCTAAACAAGTGCATACCAAAAGACAGCTTACATATCAAAATGAGGAAATGGTTGCACTCAATTGTATTAAGGCATATCAATGTGAAATACAGGAAGTGTGAATAGTGTAATGGCTTTTGAAATTTAGGAAAAACAAATGAGATGCTTAGCACAAAATTTGGCCAAAAAATGTGAGCCCATCCACCAACGTCAAGGTGATCTCATCGAATAGGTCCCTATATCTAACTGCCTAGTGTGAACACTTACCTCTGGCTTTACCATGTTATTAGCCAGAGGTAAGTGTTGTTTTATCTATTGCGTTATTTCTGTGCTGTTTTGTGCATAAATATGTGATTCTTCAGATGTTGTATTAATCTTTGCCTGATGAAGAGACCTGAGTAGTCTCGAAAGCTTGCAATGTGTTGCCATCTTTTCAGTTAGCCATTAAAAGGTATCAACCACTGAGGACTCTCAATCCTGAATATTTTCCTTTTTTTAAGAATTAAAAAAACACTCACACCTTCTTGATTTTTATAAGAAATAGATAAGACTTGAAAAGCTTGCTTCATGTCCCAAGAGTAAGGCCTGTTTCACACTTGCTTTTTTTTGCAGCGCGTTTTTCCCGCAAAAAAACGCATTGAAAAACGCATACAAAAGCATACAACTGCTGCGTTTTTTTCAAGCATTTTTATGAGCATGCATGAAAAAAACGCAGCGTTTTTAAGCGTTTGTATGCGTTTTTAGTGCGTTTTTACCGCGTTTGCGTTTTTTTCCAACATTAGGTGGCCACTCACACTAACCCAAACCATGACTTTACTAACCCTAACCCTGACCCTAACCCTAACCCTAACCCTGACCCTAACCCTAACCCTTAACCAAACCATACTTAACCCTAACCCTGACCCTAACCCTAACCCTAACCCTGACCCTAACCCTAACCCTGACCCTAACCCTAACCCTATCCCTGACCCTAACCCTAACCCTGACCCTAACCCTAACCCTGACCCTAACCCTTAACCAAACCATACTTAACCCTAACCCTGACCCTGACCCTTAACCAAACCATACTTAACCTTAACCCTAACCCTAACCCTGACCCTAACCCTAACCCTAACCCTAACCCTGACCCTAACCCTTAACCAAACCATACTTAACCCTAACCCTGACCCTAACCCTGACCCTAACCCTGACCCTAACCCTAACCCTAACCCTGACCCTAACCCTTAACCAAACCATACTTAACCCTAACCCTGACCCTAACCCTAACCCTAACCCTGACCCTAACCCTAACCCTTAACCAAACCATACTTAACCCTAACCCTGACCCTAACCCTTAACCAAACCATACTTAACCTTAACCCTAACCCTAACCCTGACCCTAACCCTAACCCTAACCCTAACCCTGACCCTAACCCTTAACCAAACCATACTTAACCCTAACCCTGACCCTAACCCTGACCCTAACCCTAACCCTAACCCTGACCCTAACCCTTAACCAAACCATACTTAACCCTAACCCTGACCCTAACCCTAACCCTAACCCTGACCCTAACCCTAACCCTAAACCCCCTTAACTAACCCTAACTTTACCCAAACCCCTAAATTCCATTGTTTAAACTAATGGTAAAAAAAAAAACGCATGTGCAAAAAAACGCATACATAAGCATGCCAATGCGCACATATGCTCACCATAGACTTATAATGGGTGTCTTGCTGTAAAAAAACGCATTGCGTGCGCATGCGTTTTTTTGAGGCAAATCGGACACACAAAAAATGCAACAAGTTGCATTTTGTGCGCCCGAGCGCATACCGCAAAAAAATGCATGCGCGGTAAAACGCGTACAAACGCATGTGTATGCGCACATAAGCGCATCCCATGCAAAGTATAGGAAAAAAAAACGCATGCGCTATTTAGCGCTAAATTACCGCGAAAAAAACCGCAAATGTGAAACCAGCCTTAGCACCTACTAAAGGCCATTGTAATTCAATCGGGTGTATGGATGTAATATAGGACAGCGCCAACATTACTCCTAAACTTTTTATGCAGAAAAGGATTTCCAGTTTGTCAAGGAGCGTTTCCGGCCGATTCATTAATTACTCTGAATATTTAAAGGAATATCCAGTTTATTATTAGACATAAAAACACAACGCGTATCGGCTATACGTGAAACGCGTTGTGTTTTTATGTCTAATAATAAACTGGATATTCCTTTAAATATTCGGAGTAATTAATGAATCAGCCGGAAGCGCTCCTTGACAAACTGGAAATCCTTTTCTTCATTCTCTGACGAATCTCCTACAAGGTAGATCGTTCCACCTGTTTTGAGCTGCAGGCCAGCAGATCCAGACAATTACTCCAGTACCCAAACACAGGGTTATACGCTGAGCAACAAGACACCAAAAAGGTGAGAAGAATTTTTTATTTCTATCTGACATAATTAAAACTCTGCACTTAGATCTGCACCCCCCTTCTTTTTCTGGATATTCCTTGAAATACTCGGAGTAATTAATGAATCAGCCGGAAGCGCTCCTTGACAAACTGGAAATCCTTTTCTTCATTCTCTGACGAATCTCCTACAAGGTAGATCGTTCCACCTGTTTTGAGCTGCAGGCCAGCAGATCCAGACAATTACTCCAGTACCCAAACACAGGGTTATACGCTGAGCAACAAGACACCAAAAAGGTGAGAAGAATTTTTTATTTCTATCTGACCTAATTAAAACTCTGCACTTAGATCTGCACCCCCCTTCTTTTTCTGGATATTCCTTGAAATACTCGGAGTAATTAATGAATCAGCCGGAAGCGCTCCTTGACAAACTGGAAATCCTTTTCTTCATTCTCTGACGAATCTCCTACAAGGTAGATCGTTCCACCTGTTTTGAGCTGCAGGCCAGCAGATCCAGACAATTACTCCAGTACCCAAACACAGGGTTATACGCTGAGCAACAAGACACCAAAAAGGTGAGAAGAATTTTTTATTTCTATCTGACCTAATTAAAACTCTGCACTTAGATCTGCACCCCCCTTCTTTTTCTGGATATTCCTTGAAATACTCGGAGTAATTAATGAATCAGCCGGAAGCGCTCCTTGACAAACTGGAAATCTTTCTCTGCATCCTAAACTTTTTATGAAACACAAACTGGGAATTAAACTGCCCTCCTAGTTTATAGTGCACCAAGAATGAAAACAAAATGGTGTTATTAAGGTGCTGTATTGCTATATATCACATGTGACTCAATTTACAGTGACACAGGCTCTGCAACTCACTATTATTTGAATCTGTGTGCTAGTATTCACAGACTGAGACTACCACTCTCATTTTGTTTGTTCTTTAGCCTTACAGTAATAAACAGCACTCTGGTTTAAATTGGCTCCCAACCATCCCAGATCCAGCAGGACTGTTCCTATTTGAGAGCTCCATCCTGCCATCCCAGCACATCAGGATTTTTGTGCCAGCTTCTAATGCTCACACTGTCTCCTCAATGAATAAATTAACTTTTAACGCTCACATTTAATTTCCTGCGTTTTGGTCTTCCCAGGACCTGAACACACATCACTATATTCTTAGGAAGCAGCACTAGCTAGGAGCCACAGCCCACAATAACAAAAACAAGAGAATTTGATAATCTTGAAATGTATTATGGTCAGTGAACCCAGAAGCAGATTATACATGTACATTGTATACAGCAGTGTATTTTTTAGCACTTTCTCAACCTACAAAAAGTCATCGTAGCCAAACGGGACCGCAAAAAACCCCTAGGCTTGCCATAATAACCGAAACAAAAGAAAAAAGGACAGAAATATTTTTTCTGAGTCCCAATAATAATGATAAATATAATTAATAAAATTGCTTAAGATCATACAACAAAAGAAAATAGTGGCTTATAATGAAAAATATAGAATTTATTAAAGCACACAAAAACAATGGACAAGGTATTCAAAGATGGAAAGTGGAGATATCAGCCAAACAGTTAAATATAGCAGATGGTATAAAGTGCAAAAAGAAGCAACCGTTGCCCCATCCACAATACAAAATGATCACAGGCTATAGTCTATATTGATTAAATATCTAGCAGCCAAAGGGTAGTAAAAAGTACAAATGAGGGTATTAAGTGGGTATAAATGGCAATCAGTATAGCATACAAAAAGACCGGCCAGTAAACTGCATGTTACCCTTAGACCTTATCCACCATATATATTAGGAGGACAATAAATAAATATAAGGTGCATGTAAGTTTCAGTTCAGGATAACACACAATACTAAACTGCCAGGCTGCATATTACCTTGAGACATGGTCGTCATGTATTGGGGGTGGAGGGACGCAAAGGAGTCCCGACGCACGTTTCACCGCGCTCGGCTTCGTCAGGATCTTGTGCAATTTTATTAATTATATCATTATTATTGGGACTCAGAAAAAATCTTTCTGTCCTTATTTCTTTTGTTTCGGTTATTATTTCTTAGCACTTGTATACTGAGATGGGGAAAAAGTCAGTTTTTCTTTTGTTCCTCTAAAATTCTAAAAATAATGACAAGCAATTGCAAAAATGTAATTTTCTCTGTGAATATCCACAAGTCTCAAACCCACAACCTTCAAAATTGCAGAAAGCATGTAAAGCTAATGAGCCACAGGATTTAATGATATTGCTAAGAGAATTTTGTATACTTGATCTGTGTTGCAGGCTCCGACTCTACAGGCAGATTATACTGAGGCATAGGGTACATACCCATATGCGGGAAAAAAAAAATGGATGAGTGTCATGAGATTTCTGTGCAATTTTTAAACGGAACCTCCGTATGACATGCGTATGCAATCCATATGCAATGCGATTTTAACATGAGCTTTTACATACAGCAGTTCTCTATCCTTTACACATCATTTTAAAAGGAAATATTCTTCAAAACACACACATATATATAATATATATACAGTAAATTAGATATATAGACTGATTAAAATCTGGCAAATGATCTGCCACGTACCGTATAATCACAAACAGGTTAAAATAGAATAGATTGAAGAAGCCCATAGCGCAAAATGTGCGTTGAGGTTAAGGAACCAGCATGCACATCTATGTCCCACATGGGTAAGCAGTCTATGTAGCACTTTTTTCAGTACTTGGCAATTTATTCTGTTGTATAAATTTGTAACATAGTAACATAGTTATTAAGGTTGAAGGAAGACTTTAAGTCCATCTAGTTCAACCCATATCCTATCCTAACTTGCCCTAGCATGTTGATTCAGAGAAAGGCAAAAAAAAACCCATGTGGCAGACAGTAAGCTTCACATTGGGGAAAAAAATTCCTTCCCGACTTCACATTCGGCAATCAGACTAACTCCCTGGATCAATGCAATATCAAGGAAACTAGTGTATATACCCTGTAATATTATACTTTTCAAGAAAGGCATCCAGTCCCTTCTTAAATTTTAGTAGGGAATCACTCATTACAACATCATACGGCAGAGAGTTCCATAGTCTCACTGCTCTTACAGTAAAGAATCCGCGTCTGTGATTATGCTTAAACCTTCTTTCCTCCAGACATAGAGGATGCCCCCTTGTCCCTGTCACAGGTCTAAGAGTAAAAGGATCATTAGAAAGGTCTTTGTATTGTCCCCACATATATTTATACATTGTAGTAAGATCACCCCTAAGTCTTCGATTTTTCCAAACTAAATAACCCCAAGTGTAATAACCTATCTTGGTATTGCAGACCCCCCAGTTCCCTAATAACCTTGGTCGCTCTTCTCTGCACCTGCTCCAGTTCAGCTATGTCTTTCTTATACACGGGAGACCAAAGCTGCATGCAGTATTCTAAGTGTGGTCACACTAGTGACTTATTTAGAGGTAAAATTATGTTCTCCTCATGAGCATCTATGATTCTTTTAATGCATCCCATTATTTTATTTGCCTTTGCAGCAGCTGCCTGACACTGGCCACAAAATGTGAGTTTGTCATCCATCCATACACCCAGGTCTTTTTCAGTCACAGTCTTGCCCAGTGCTTTACAATTAAGCACATAATTATACATCTTGTTTGTTCTACCCAAGTGCATGACCTTACATTTATCCCCTTTAAAGCTCATTTGCCATTTATCAGCCCAAGCCTCGAGTTTACATAAATCCTCCTGTAATATAAAATTGTCCTCCTCTGTATTGATTACCCTGCAGAGTTTAGTGTCATCTGCAAATATTGAAATTATACTCTCTATGCCCCCTACAAGGTCATTAATAAATATGTTAAAAAGAAGTGGGCCCCATACTGACCCATGTGGTACCCCACTGCTAACCATGACCCAGTCTGAGTGTGCTTCATTAATAACCACCCTTTGTTTCCTATCCCTGAGCCAGCTTTTAACCCACTTACACATATTTTCCCCTATACCCATTGTTTTCATTTTATGTATAAGCCTTTTATGTGGCACCATATCAAAAGCTTTTGAAAAGTCCATGTACACGACGTCCACTGCATTCCCTAGGTCCAGTCCGGAATTTACCTCTTCTTAAAAGCTTATCAGATTAGTCTGACCGGAACGGTCCCTCGTAAACCCTTGTTGATATTGGGTCATGAGGTTATTCTTCTTAAGATACTCCAGTATAGTATCTCTTAGAAAACCCTCCAGGATTTTACCCACTGTTGAGGCTAAACTTACTGGCCTATAATTTCCAAGTTCAGTTTTTGTCCCCTTTTTGAATATTGGCACCGCATTTGCCATATGCCAGTCCCGTGGTACAGACCCTGTTAATATGGAATCTATAAAGATTAAAAATAATGGTCTATCTATGACTGTACTTAATTCCTGCAGTACTCGGGGGGTGTATCCCATCCGGGCCTGGGCATTTGTCAATTTTAGTGATTTTTAGACGCCGCCATACTTCCTGCTGGGTTAAGCAGGTGACATTTAATGGAGAATTTTTATCACTGATCATGTTATCTGTCATGGGATTTTCTTGTGTAAATAGTTACTGTTAAAAAAAAGTCATTAGCATATTGGCTTTTTTCTCACCCTCATCCACCATTTCACCCAGACTATTTTTAAGGGGGTCAACACTATCATTTTTTAGTTTCTTACTATTTATGTAGTTACAGAATATTTTGGGATTATTTTTACTTTCTCTGGCAATGAGTCTGTTTCAATCTTTGCTATCTTGATTTGGTTTTTACAGAATTTATTTAATTTTCTGTATTTATTTAATGCCTCATCACTACCTACTTGCTTTAATTCTCTAAATGCTTTTTTGGTCACTTTTTGCACCCTTTACAGCTCTATTTAGCCATAGTGGTTTCCTCCTATTTCTAGTATGTTTATTCCCATGCGGTATATACTGTGCACATGTCCTATTTAGGATGCTAATAAATGTCTCCCATTTTCTTTGTGTATTTTTATGTCTCAGGATATCGTCCCACTTAATTGCACCAAGATCATCTCTCATCCCTTCGGAAATTTGCTTTCCTGAAGTTTAGTGTCCTTGTAACCCCTGTACTACACATCTTATTAAAGGATACATGAAAACTAATTAATTTGTGATCACTATTACCCAAGTGACCCTCAACCCTTATATTTGATATGCGGTCTGGCCTGCTGGTTAATATTAGGTCTAGCAGTGCCCCCCTCTTGTTGGGTCCTTAACCAGTTGTGAAACGTAATTGTCTCTCATAGATGTCAAAAACCCATTACCTTTGCTGGAACTGCAGGTTTCAGTTCCCCAATGTATTTCAGGGTAGTTGAAGTCCCCCATAATAATGACTTCTCCTTGAGTCGCTGCTTCATCTATTTGCTTGATGAGGATATTCTCTGTTGTTTCCATTATTTTGGAGACTTATAACAAACCCCTATCAGTAACTTATTACTTTTTCCCCCCTCCCCTTATCTCCACCCACAGGGACTCTACATTTTCATTAAATTCACATATATTATCATGCAGGATGGGTTTTAAGAATGATTTTACATATAAAGACCCCCCCCTCGCTTATTTGTACGGTCATTTCTGAACAGACTATAGCCCTGTAAATTAACCGCCCAGTCATGGCTCTCGTCCAGCCATGTCTCAGATATCCTCACCATGTCATAATTATGTTCCAACAACATTAACTCCAATTCCTCCATTTTGTTGGCGAGGCTTCTGGCATTAGTATACATGCACTTTATGTGTCTCTCTGTACCTCTATTCTTTCTTAAATTATTAACTGTTCTCATGCTCCAGCCTCTATATAATACCAGCAGCATAGACTTTGCTACTACCTAAGGATATCTATTACCCTATCTGTATCTTTTGCAGTTTTCTCCAAAAGAAACTAAAAAAACCTTTCTGATGAAGGTCCATTGTTGATACGATATGAGTCTATTTTTGTCTGGATGCTAAATAAAGAATATACTGCTTCTTAATTTTTGAGTGCCAAATATTTTTGAACATAAGGAGATGCTGCCAGCACAGCCTCAGTGACTAGGCGATGACGTCACTGAGTCTGTGCTCACTTACAGCTTGAACTGTGATGACCTCTGTACCATGGGAAAATGCCAGTGAAGAGGTCGCCACAGTTCATGTTCAGTATATTCACAGCTGATCACCGTGAGAATTTCTCACTGTGATCTGCAATTTAGACACTGAGCTTGAACTGCTGTGACTTCATCACTGGCATTTTTCAACGGTCCTCAGGTCACAGCAGTTCAGCCCGGCTGCGAGAACAGCTTATGTGATGTCATCGCATACAAAGGAATTAATCATGTGTATAACAAAACATGTGCAATTGTAATAATTTTCTGGAAGAAATACTTCATTTCCTGGTACAATTTCAAGGGTGACAATTTCGTCCATGACTGTACATATAGAAAAAAAACACAGCAGGTACTTATCTTCATAATGTCCAACACCAGTTGTCAGATGCTTTTTAAGACTATAGCTATTTGCTGGTAGTGTTACGACTATCAAGCACATCACTGCAGCAGCCAGCAGTCAATTGCATAGCTCAGCTACTATTGCAGTCTACATTGGCAGAGCTGAGCTCTGTGTTAGGCTACTTTTTTGCCCTCAGGCGCGATCCAGCGTGTCGCCGGAGCGCCGGATCCGGCTCCAACTATGTAAAAGCGGAAGAAACAGATGCATTTTTCTGCCGGATCCGTCTAGCAGATCCGGCAAAAAAACGGATCCGTTTCTTCCGTTTTGTCCGGTTTTTAATCCATTTTTCGACGGATTACGACGGATCCGGTTTTTAAAAACGCCCATGGGGGTGCTCCAAAACATGATTGGCTACGGAAGACCTATATTTACAGTGTTCCTCCAGCCCATCATTGACAGTTTGTAGAGGAGCAAGTGCAAGTTGGAGAGAAGAGAAAGTAGCTGGCTGGCGAAGATGGAAGTTGCGATAGCAAACATTCTGAAGAATTTGGTTGATTTCACTGTTGAGGCGAATCGTTTGAAAGCGATTGTTCTGGAGAAGGAGAGAAAGAGACAGCAGCGCATCATGAATCAGCGCCGACGACGTTTGTGGATCCACCCCATCACAGCCCAGAGAATGACACGTGGGGTGTATTCTACACTCTACATGGAGCTAAGAGGAAACCCTGAGATATCTTTCGCATATGTTAGGATGAAAATGGAGAACTTTGATTTATTGTTGGAAAGAATTGGACATGTCATCAGAAGAAGTAACACATATTGCCGCTTCTCCATTTCACCTCCGGAGCGTCTTATGGTGACTCTTCGGTAAGCCATATTTCTTTGATCTGCTCGCTTGAGAGCACACTTGCACTGGAATGTTGTTGATGGTCTGTTGTAATAATTGTTTTTATAGTATCTCCAACTGTTGTAGCTGACTTATAACTGTTATGTTATTTCTGTGAATTGGAAATCATTTCTCACCCTATTTTTATTCACAGATTCCTTGCAACTGGAGAATCCCTTTCGTCACTCCATTTCCAGTACAGACTTGGGATTTCCACCATATCTGGAATTGTGAAGTACACATACCGTGCATTGTGGGACTCTTTAGTTGACGAATTAATACCAGAACCCACAATGGAGAGATGGCTTGAAATTGCTGACAAGTTCCAAAAAATATGTCAGTTTCCTAATTTCTTGATTGCAGTGGACGGGAAACATATCCGCATCGTGAAACCTGCTGGACCTGGATCGGAATATTTTAATTACAAGAAGTATTTTTCCATTGTCCTCATGGCCATTGTTGATGCTGAATGCAAATTTATAGCGGTTGATATTTGGCCTATGGCCAGTCCAATGATTCCCAAGTCTTTAAATTGTCAGCAATGGGCCGGCATCTCTATGGAAACACCTTCCAATTTCCACCTCCTAGACCGCTGCCTGAAACATCAGGCCCACGAATGCCTTTTGTTTGTGTAGGGTATGAAGCCTTCCAGCTCTCAGAACACCTATTGAAACCGTACTCCAGCAGTGCATTGACACCAACAAGAAGAATTTTTAATTACCGCCTCACGCGAGCACGAAGAATGGTGGAGTGTGCTTTTGGTATTTTGACAGCAAAATGGCGTGTTCTATTGACTGCGATCAACCTCAAGACTGAAACTGTGGACGAGGTGATCAAAGCTTGTGCGGTCCTGCACAATTTTGTTATCTGCAAGGAACAGATTTCCATTGAGGACCACTCTGAAGAAACCACCTTGCATGATTACCAGAACATTACCTTTAGAAGTTCTGTGGCTGTTTCCAGAATGAGGGACAAATTTGCTGAATACTTTAATACAGGAAAGATGTATATCTTTGTACCGTGTGAGCCAGTAGATAGAAAAATATTCAGAATTGAGAGTCCTCAGTGGTTGATACCTTTTAATGGCTAACTGAAAAGATGGTAACACATTGCAAGCTTTCGAGACTACTCAGGTCTCTTCATCAGGCATAGACTAATACAAAATCTGAAGAGTCACATATTTATGCACAATACAGCACAGAAAAAAATGCAATAGATGAGACAAGTGACGTGAAGCAGAATTGTGATTATGGGAGAGGGAGAAACATAAATATTGGACCAGTTCATAGATAAGGAGTGCGGATGTTTTATTGTCCTCTGATTGGGGTCTCCTAATGTGTTGTGATGCCCCCACAAGGTCTTAGGAGCAAATTCCTTAATTGTTGTAAAAAGACATAAATCCATGTGACACATTCATTCCAGCATTGAGAGTGTCAAAGGTTGTCATAAATTTATACTCACAGACTCTTCTCTCTCTCTGAGATGTGAAGTTACCTTTCAATACCAGTAATTTCATATCCCTGGTGTTGTGGTCCATCATACAAAAATGTTTTGCCACAGGTAGATCCATTCTTTTTTCTCTTATTGTGTGACGATGAGCATTCATCCTTGTTCTAAGCTTTTGCCCTGTCTCCCCCACATACAGACCCCCTGTTGGACATTTAGTACAAATAACTAAGTACACCACATTAGATGTAATGCAGCTGAAAGTACCTGGGATCTTGTAGTCCTGATGTGAATTGGGAATCTTTATCTTGCCCATGGTCATTATAGATGGACAGGTTTTACATTTTTTCTGGTTGCAAGGAAAGGTTCCTCCAACTGTAGGAGAGGACAGGGAGCTTCTGACAATGATGCTTCTTAGATTTGGGGGCTGCCTAAAGCACAATAGTGGGGGTGGTCTGGAAAAATGGATTGTAATCGGGCATCTTTTTGTGGTAAAGGTTGTAATTTCCGTGCAGCTCCCCTTAGCACTTCCAGATTTGGGTTGTAGGTGACTACTAGAGGCACCCGGTTATTTTCTTCTTTAGCTTTGTAATGTAGCAGGTGATTCCTTGACATTCTGGTGGCTCTTGTAATTTGGTTTTCAATTGTTCTTGGATGGTAGCCCTGATTCAAAAAGGTCTTTTTGAGGCGACCAAGGTGTTTGTCTCTATCCATGGGGTTGGAACATATACGATTGTATCTGATGGCTTGGCTATAGATAATGGAGTTCTTTATGTGTTTTGGATGGAAACTGTCCCATTTAAGGTATGGTGGACGGTCGATTGGCTTCTGATACAGAGATATCTCTATTTCATTGTTTTTTAGCTTAATGATGGTGTCCAAAAAGTTAATCTCAGTGCTGGAGTAGTTGAGTGTTAAATTGATGGTGGGATGAAATTGATTAAACTGTTCGTGGAACATCTTTAGCTCACACCAAGATGAATTAAATGCCTGCAAATTCTTCATGGAAAACATGGACTGATGCTGATGCTGTGGTGAAACTTATAAAATTCACCCTCACCCACAATTACTTTGAATTTGACAACAAGATCTATCTACAGGAGACTGGCACAGCTATTGGAAGTAAAATGGCTCCACAGTATGCAAATCTTTTCATGGCCAAGCTTGAAAGCGACTTTTTGTCATCATGCCCCATCAGGCCCCTGGCCTACTACCGCTTCATTGATGATATTTTAATCATCTGGACGGAGTCTGAGCAACAGCTAAAGATGTTCCACAAACAGTTTAATCAATTTCATCCCACCATCAATTTAACACTCAACTACTCCAGCACTGAGATTAACTATAAATTAACATAGTGTTGGGTGGAGATAATACTGGAGGGGCTTCCACTTTGGGACACTTCGACATTGGGAGTGTGGAGAGAGGACTGGGATGGTGGTGGTGGGGAAGGATAGGTAGGTAAAAGAGGTGAAGGGGTTGAAAAAGAATAAGAATGGGAGGACATGTGGGAGGCAGAAGAGGTGGTGGTTGGTGGAGGGGAGGGTGGGGCAGGGACTGGAGGCGCAGAAGTTGTGGTTGGGGAATGGTACGGGGAACGATGTTGGAATGTGGCAGGTTGGTGGTACGGGGCAGTTTGGTGGTACTGGGGAGGTTGCTGGTAATGGGGAGGTTGCTGGTACTGAGGAGGCTGCTGGTACTGGGGAGGCTGCTGGTATTGAATAGGGGGGGAGGTGGGACAGTGGCTGAAGGGAGGGCAGGTGTGGGCGGAATTACCGGGGTGAGTGGAGGAGCTTGGGAGGTAACCTGTGCTAGAACAGTGTGGCACGAATGCATTACATGCATCTGCTGGCCAGGAGATAGCGCATCTATGCACTCAACTACAGACCTGAAAAATGTGTGGTTTGGTGTTCGACTTGCATCTGAATGCATGCTTTGCAAAAGTGTTTTGACCTCAAGAATGCTGTTACTGAGCATGTTAAAGCCTGCGGGAATTTGCTCAGACAACACTTTGAGACAGTTTTGGAAGGATGCATTCAGATGCAAGAATTCTGGCGCATAGCTCCGTTCCTGACACCTCTGCTGCTGCCGCCCAGTACCCACAGGTGTACTAGAGGTGGCAGCAGCAGAAGGGTGGGGTAAAGGGGAAGCAATTTCCTCACCAGCAGATTCATGCAATGGAGTTGACCACGATGCTCCAGCGCTGGTGGATAGGATGGAGGGATCACATGTGAGGGCAGGCTGTGAAGGTGCAGATGGGCGAGGGCAGTCGAAGTGTCCCTCGATGGCGGTCTCCTGAAGGATTGCCCCAGAAGGGTCCAACTATGCAGGCTCCCGAGTGCTGCTCACGGTGCTGATGAATAAAGAGAAAAAATATATATATATTGCTATTGCATGTCCCTGGCTAAAACAAAAAAAATTGTTAGACATGTTAAATTTTTTTGTACATGCGGATTTTAACATTTACCTTCTGGTCACCATTGCTGTCCGAAGGAACGACAGGGCGTGCACATACTTGTATTTGCTCCTGCGTCCTCCAGAGCCACTCAGGGCCCGCATTTCTTTGTTGAACTCCTTCTTGAAGCAATCCCTGATAGACCACCACCGCTTCACAATTCTCTCCCCTGAAAAGAGAAAGCCCAAATTGGTTACTATCCAACATCCAGGTTTCCCAAAGTCCAGTCTTCAAGTCCCCCACGGGTCATGTTTACAGGATTTCCATAGTGTTGCACAGGTGATGGAATCACAGATGCCTTGATGACACTTCCACCATCTGCGCAATACAAAGGAAATCCTGAAAACATAACCCAAATAGTGGCCACAAGGACTGAAGTTTGGGAAACACTGGTTTACATGCAGCAACATTACTGAAATGTGTATACTTACGGTTTTGAATCTTGGCCCGAGCATCAAGGTCCTCCCAGTGGTCCACGGTTGGGTACAGATTTCCTCCCACATCTTCCGTGTCACTATGAGATCGGCATGGCGGTGGTCCCCCATGTTCTACAGCGGCTCCCTTTCTCAGATCAGATCAATGAGGAAGTCAATGTCCAGCCCCCCCTCCTCACCGTCCGAGTCAGGAGAAAGCTGTGAATCCTGGTAAAGAAAAAAAAATTAGCCTCAAAACAAGACCAAAAAAAAAAACATTACACCAAAAAGACAAAATAAATTTTTTTTAAATGAGTACCAAAAAAAGGGTATAAAAAGTTACAAAAAAATTTAGAAGAAAAGGGCAAAAAAATTAAAAAAAAAAAAAATTTGGAAAAAAGGTGAAAAAAAAATTTGAAAAAAGACTAAAAAACAAAAAATGAAAAAGGGGAAAAAAGGCGAAAAATATTTAAAAAAAAAATGAAATAAAGGAGAAGAAAAAAAAAAAAAGGTACTTACACGATGATGACCGCCATGTTGCACATGCCGACTGCCCTGGGGGGCACTTCGAGGACCTCTTGAACGGCCAACAGATTCCGAAGACTATAATAAAAAACAGAAAAAGATAAAAATTTGTGTTTGGATGTAGGCATATGTGCTGTGTGCAGTGTGATATCTGCAATCATCTATTTTTATTTGTTGTCTGCAGTGTGATGTCTGTACTAAATTTTTTTCTATGTGTTGTGTGTACTGTGATGTTGTGTTTCTGCGATGTAAGCAAGAAACTTACGAATTGCGAGCCCACTCCGGGTATCTCTCCACCCCTTCTTTCTTCTTCTGGGAGCACCTCTTCAGCCACCTCTTCATCTTCAAAATCCTTTAAAGAAAAAAAAAGATAAAAAAATATATTAATCTATAAAGTATATATATATATATATATATATATATATATATATATATATATATATATACTAGCTGAAGAGCCCCTGGCATTGCCCGGGCATAGTAACTAACTGTGTTTAGTTATAGCAAATTATAATTATCCTCCATCCCATAGTCCCGTGCCCATATACCCATCATACATATCCTAGTCCCGTGCCCATATACCCATCTTACATATCCACGATCCCATAGTCCCGTGCCCATATACTCATCATACATATCCTCCATCCCATAGTCGAGTGCCCATATACCCATCACACATCCTCCATATGTGTGTGTGTATGTCCGGGATAGGCATCCGCACCGTCGCAGCTACAGCCACAAAATTTGGCATAGTCACACGTCTGGACCCCGAGTGTGTCCTAAGCTATGTTGTGAGGTGAAATTTTAACCCCGCGCATTCCAATTTGCCAATAATTTTGCCCCTATCTAAATAATGGGGGAAAAAGTGTGTGCGCATCAAGCCCCGCCCTTCATTATGATGTCACAATGGTTGCCGTGTCGACGCTGATTCATCATAGGTTGCAATGGGGACGTTTATGCCGTAACGGTTGCCATGGTGATGATGATGTCATAATGGGTATATGGGCACGGGACTATGGGATGGAGGATGTGTGATGAGTATATGGGCATTGGACTAAGGGATGGAGGATATGTATGATGGGTATATGGGAACGGGACTATGGGATGGAGGATATGTATGATGGGTATATGGGCATGGGACTATGAGATGAAGGATGTGTGATGGGTATATGGGCACTCGACTATGGGATGGCGAATATGTATGATGGGTATATGGGCACATGGGACTACGGGATGGAGAATATGTATGATGGGTATATGGGCATGGGACTATGGGATGGAGGATGTGTGATGGGTATATGGGCACTGGACTATGGGATGGAGGATATGTATGATGGGTATATGGGCATGGGCCTATGGGATGGTGGATATGTATGATGGGTATATGGGCACTGGACTATGGGATGGAGGATAATTATAATTTGTTATAACAAACCACAGTTAGCTACTATGCCCGGGCAGCGCCGGGCTCTTCAGATAGTTAGATATATATCTATATATCATTGTCTTATCATGTCAGGTTTGTCTGTCTGTCTGTCACAAAAATCACGCGTAGGTACTTGGTAGGGTCCACTAGGGCGTGACAAATCAGTGACAGGTGCAGGCACTTCCTCAGTTCTAAGGACACACGCCACCACTACCGTCGGTTGATCAGTGGTGCTAGAAAAACATACAATAACAAAACAAAAAAGGAATATACTCACCATCCAACGGCCCCCTGACTCTGTCCCTACTCTCACCACGCGCCCAGCATCTTTTGGTCACAGTGTATGCTTTGCTCAAAATGCTGATGATGTCTTTGGCGCAAAGCATTACTGGGAACAGAAGATGCCGGGAGCGTGGAGAGAAGAGAAAGAGTCCGGGGGCCATCAGATAGTGAGTATATAATTTTTTAAAAATGTTTAATCCTATCTTTTACTATTGAAGCTGTATAGGCAGCATCAATAGTAAAAAGTTGATGACAATTGTCAGGCCAGCATCTACTTTACAAAACATATAAAAAAAACTATTTTTTTACCTGTAAGCGCTGTCGATGCGAGGGAGGGCTCCCAGAAGAAGAAGACATTTCATCTACTGCTGGAGGCGTGTGCTGATGGTGGCCAGCATCTGATGCTGGTGGTGTCTGCTGCTGTGCGGCGTCTGCTGCTGGCAGCGTCTCCTGCTGGTGGCGTTTGCTGCTGCTGGGCGTCGTGTACTTCAGCTGCGCGGCGTCTGCTGCTGGCGGCGTGCACTTCAGCTGCGCGGCGTCTGCTGCTGGTGGCATGTACTTCAGCTGTGCGGTGTCTACTGCTGCTGGCGGGGCTTGGTCCTGGCCACCATTTACAGCTGCTGCTGGCAGCGTCTGCTGCTGCTCGCGGCCTCCGCTGCTGGCTGGCTGATGCCTTGGTGGCCTTTTTGATGCTTTCTCCTTGGCAGGCTACATGGTAATGTCTGAGGGTGAGGGCCCCACTGGCATGGTTTATATATGTTTCCTGGGGGTTGGCCAACTTCTGAGCATGCTCAGACGTAAAATCCGGATCCGGCCACCGGATCCTTCTTTTGCCGGATCCGGCGCATTGCGGCATCCATAGACTTCCATTTTAGCAAAAAAACGGAATCGCCGGATCCGGCGTTTCCGGCTTTTTGCCGGAGACAAAAACATTACTGTTGCCGTTTTTTCCAGACGCCGGAATGCAAAGTTTCGCCGGATCCGGCCAAAGACGGACGAAACGCAAGGCCATGCGATATTGCGATCCTGCAATACAATTCAATGGGTAAAAACCGGATCCGGCTTTACATTTAGCCGGATCCGGTTTTTAAAAAATAGCTGGATCCCACCTGACGGCAAAAAACTGATGTGTGAAAGTAGCCTTAGTGCGGTGTTAACATGAGCTGTATTCGTGACCTCACAGTTGCAGCAAGTAAACAGAGACCAAAGCAGTGGCCGGTACTCACCATCCTCAGCCTGGACAAGAGTAAGGTGAGTACCTACTGTGTTTGTTACTTTGCAATGCAACCAATGGGGCCTAATTTTCTGCAGGTGGAAAACCTCTTTTATCTAACTCTCATTTTATGCAGTTTATGTTACCAACAGACAATGTCCATAGTTTTCTGATCATTTGTGATCTGTCAAAGATCAATGGCATAGTGTCTGGGATATGCCTAATATTTGAATCTTTGTAGAGACTTTAATTCTAAAGTAATTCAGTGAAATATTTGAGAGCCTCTGTATTATTTTATTTGGTTTTGACAAAGGAATGCAGAATATAAAGTTGCATGATCTGTCTGTTCAGGGAAAAGTGAAAGATTTAGGAAGACGTGCATTTCATCTTCAACTAGTTGCTCTCAGAGCACACTCAACTCCTGTTAATAAAGCACAGATTGCAGCAAATGGATAAAAGTCATTCAAATTTGTCAATTGAAGAGTTTCAAGTCTATAATTTTTTCTTCAGCTGGTAAACAGGTCTCATTAGTATTAATGACAAGTAACTGCTGATCAGATTAGAAAGAACTTCTCTATTTCTGTTGCAAATATCCAGGGAATCCTACTGCATACATAGTGAATACAGCAATACTTAGCAAAACCTGCTCTGATTTTCGGCTTCACTATGGGTCCCCACAGAAAAGCCTATCTGAATGCAAATTAAATTTGGAATATTCCTCATTCTTCATATCTGCACATGCAAAATATGCAACTTCTGTTCTGGAGAAAATGTATAGAATGTACAAGTGACAGACATATACTATAAACTACAATCCTGTTTTCTCCATCATGTCCAGGCTAAATTTTACAATTCTGCCTAGTGTCACTTTAAGAGGTAAGAATTCTGGAAACGGCGGCCATATTCCCGGAGTCCGCCACACAAACCATGGATCTGCGGGGGGCTCTGGCCTTTCACAAAATGTCAGCAGAGCCTCACACCAGGCACCGTAGCCCCCCGACTGGCACCGGAGACCCCTGCAGCGGCACCAGAAACGCTTGCAGTGGCACTAGAGACCCCTGCAGCGGCACCAGAGACCCCCAGAAGCAGCAGCGGACACCTGTAGCAGTGCACTGCACATTGGAGCATGCCCTCATCCCAGCCTGCGGCCTTCAGATCACCATGCTCCTGCCTTCTTGTAACAAATGGAAGCGGAGGCACAGGTGGTGAAGTTCACATTCGTTGTTTATTGCAATATTTGCGGAACCTCGGGACCATGGTCCAACGGGCTCTGAAGGGGGCATGACTAAGTGAGCCTCAGACACCCATAATAAGTCCCCTCGAACAGGGTCAGAATGGAATGTCTTGAGAACACCAGTGCTACTTCCAGTTATACCCCAGACACGTGGCAGCTGTCCCAGCAGGACAGATGGATAAACAGAGTTTACAGGAATGGTGGAGCTGACCGGCAGGTTCCAGGTACACTGGTATAAGCTGGCACTGGCGTTGTCCAGGGGTTCGGATGGCTGAGTGGCAGAACTGGATGGAACTGGCGTAGATGGTACAGACTTCTTCCTGGACAGCTGGGTAAGAGGTAACAGACAGTCTGCGGAGACAAACAGTGTAAGCGGAGTACTTGGCAGAACACTGCAGGAACACAGGCACAACAACAGCGGAACCAGAAGCTAGCAACAGAAGATACTTGTTGCTCCAGCACCCTCCTTATGGCAGAGAGGCCAGAAATAGTAATCAGTACCACGCCCTTGGTCAAAGACATTTTTGAAAAATGCATGCTGACGCTTTAAGAGACCGGGAGCACGTGCGCGCATGACCTAAGCTCTCTTCCTGGGGACCTGCTGACAGTGCGCCAGGAAGCATAGGGAAGGGAAGGAGCAGAGGCTGCTGCAGGACAATGCGAGGCCAGCACAGAGTCCCGACGGGCACCCCGTGGAGGTATGGGACCGGAGCCGGGTGCAGCAGGAACGGAATCTGGCGTAACACTCCTCCAGGAGAGACCCCACCTCACCGCGGCCACCACCCCTGGTAAGCAATAAGACACATGGATTAAAAGAAACACCACCATTTCATTAAAAAAAAATTTTTTCCTATTTTTCTCCTCAAAATGTGGGGTGCGTCTTATAATCCGGAGCGCCTTATAAAGCGAAAAATACGGTATATATATATTTTTTTCTTTTAGGTTGGGCTCCTGCCTATAATGTTGAGATTGTGGGTTCATATACTAGAAAGACTCAGAGAAAAAAATAATTAATGATAATAAAGGTTAATTTTAGCAGGTTATTCTTTTGTAAGGTGTTATTGAACTGCAGCCAATCAAAGTTGATGCTGTGATCGAGCATTGCTATGTACATCTCAAATTTGGTTTAAAACAGAGCTTGTGAAACTTTTTCTTCTCAGGTCTCACCAGCTAATCCATGATGATTCCAAGGTTTCACCAATGAACCAATACTACTGCCAAATACAGCTGTGCAGTGGTCAAATAACAGACAGCAAATATCTCCATGCAGTGTACGTAATACGTCTCCCTGGGTGCCAAGCGCCGTGCAAAATACTTTACCAGGGGTGCAAAATGCCACATTGCAGCACAACATTCATTACAGCACTTTTATCACCTCTCCAAATCCTCATAAAAAAATGGACAGATACAGAAAAGATACATACAGAGATGCAAGTCATGTATTGTGAGGCCATGTTTTATGATAATATGGAGAGAGGGAATGCAATAAGATCAATTTATATCACTAAATTTATTTATATACCAAATAATCAAGCTTCCTGAATATGACGGCACCTCAAAGAGCACATTGCCACATTAAGACAATGTGCAAACTGCATAGAGTGCACATGGACCATTTTTAATTAGCAATTTACCTTTGGTATATGTGGAAAACATTTCAACGTGCAGATGAGATTAATGTTTTTTTTTTAAATGGCTGCCTGGGATACAGGCACGCGCACAAAGCTGCACATGAAGAATTTCACATCTGCGATTTTTGGACGTGACTAATTTGAAAAGGAATTAGAGGGGGTAGTATTACTAATGGTATTATTAGTACTAGTAAGTGGCGTAACTAGAGTCTGATGGTCCCCATGCAAAATTTTGACCTGCACTAGATAGAAATCAGCATTAATTGACAAATTTAGCATTGCAATTAATTAATAGTAAAAATCTAGGTGTCAGGTTCGCCATAAGACAGAGGCAAAAAATAGACTACAAAAAGATGCGAGTGAAATAGTCGGTATTGAACTTTTTTACATGGATGTTTCTTCACTTCTGTCAAATTGTTATAATATATCTCACTGACTTCACATAAACTAATCTTTACTATGTATGCAGAGTATTGTTCAATTTCTCGCAGAAATTTTTTTCTCACTCCATCTAGATATTTTTTTTTACTACCTAACATGTTTCAGGTCAAGTACAGCCAGTTCTAATTTGATGGAAATGTATTCCACTGGCAGTCTGGTCCAACAATTCTGGGAACATTTGAGAACAAAGATATTAATAAGAAATTGGTAACTCTCAGGTATTTTTTCAAGTATTAGTAACTCAGTGAAACCTAATATCAATCAATCAATCAATCAAATTTATTATCGCCAAGTACATATTACATATATACAAGGAATTCTTTGTGGCAAAGAGGCAACATAATATATAACAACAGATACAACAAGTAACATCTAACAAGACAGATACAGTATATAGTCTACACATGACGATTTAATTGTTGAACAGAGAGTGGATAGAAGCTGTTCATATGGCGGTTGGTACTGCATTTGGGGACTCTGAAGTGACGTCCTGAAGGGAGTAGTTGGAATGAGGAGTGTCCCGGGTGAGAGGGATCGGATGAAATTTTCAATGCGTGGGATCGAATACTCTTATCATAAAGATCCTGTATTTTAGGCAGGGGGGAGCCTATAATTCTCTCTGCTGTTCTGAAAGTCCTTTGTAAGCGGAGTTTGTCATGCGCAGTGGCTCCCCCATACCAGACTATCAGAGAGGAACAAATCACAGATCTGATGACAGCATTAAAGAATAAGATCAGCAGATTCTTAGACAAACCATATCTTTTCAGCTGACGCAGGAAGAACATCCTCTGTTGTGCTTTTCTTATAACAGCATCCACGTTTTTCCCCCATTTAAGATCATGAGAGATGATAACACCAAGGAATTTGGTCTCTGTGACCCTAAGAACCACTTCGTCATGGATGTAGATTGGAAGTATCTCATGTTGATCTTTCCTAAAATCCACAACCATCTCAGCAGTTTTTTTAGTGTTGAGTACAAGATTATTGGCTTTACACCAGTCACATATTCTTTCCACCTCACTCCGATACAAGTCTTCAGCATCTCCCCTGATGAGACCAATCAGTGTCATATCATCGGCAATATGATATATCATCGGTAATATGATATACTAGTAACCTATAGATTAGCAAATATCATATAATGCTTTGGTATTTAGCAATATTAAAAAAGAGAAAATGTTATGTCAGCTCACCAGTTCCAATAGTCCAGTCTCCTCGCAAATTACGATCAGAATTTTCATGTAGTAATTGAAGAAAAATATATATAGAAAAAACAACAACAACAAAAAAAAAAAAATATATATATATATATATATATATATATACACAGCTCAAAAAAATTAAGGGAACACAAAAATACCACATCCTAGATATCTCTGAATGAAATATTCCAGTTGCAATTTTTTATTCATTGCATAGTGGAATGTGTTCAGAACAATAAAACATAACAATTATCAATGTAAATCAAAATAAATATCCCTTGGAGGTCTGAATTTGGAATGATACTCAAAATCAAAGTGGAAAATCAAATATCAGGCTGAACCAACTTCAGTGGAAATGCCTCATGACAAGGAAAAGATGCTCAGTAGTGTGTGTGGCCTCCCCGTGCCTGTATGACCTCCCTACAATGCCTGGGCATGCTCCTGATGAGGCGGCGGATGGTCTCTTGAGGGATCTCCTCCCAGACCTGGACTAAAGCATCTGCCAACTCCGGGACAGTCTGTGGTGCAACATGATATTGGTGAATGGAGCGACACATGATGTCCCAGATGTGCTCAATCGGATTCAGGTCTGGGCAACAGGCGGGCCAGTCCACAGCTTCAATGCCTTCATCTTGCAGGAACTGATGACACACTCCAGCCACATGAGGTCTACCATTATCCTGCATTATGAGGAACCCAGGGACAACCACACCAGCATATGGTCTCACAAGGGGACTGAGGATCTCATCTTAGTACCTACTGGCAGTCAGGCTACCTCTGGCGAGCACATGAAGGGCTTCGTGGCCCTTCATAGAAATGCCACTCCACACCATTACTGACCCACTGTCAAACCGGTCATGCTGAAGGATGTTGCAGGCAGCAAATCGCTCTCAATGGCATCTCCAGACTCTGTCACGTCTGTCACATGTGCTCAGTGTTAACCTGCTTTCATCTGTGAAGAGCACAGGGTGCCAGTGGCAAATTTGCCAATCCTGGTGTTCTGTTGCAAATGCCAAGCGTCCTGCACGGTATTGGGCTGTGAGCACAACTCCCATCTGTGGACGTCAGGCAACTCAGACCATCCTCATGGAGTCGGTTTCTAACCATTTGTGCAGACACATGCACATTTATGGCCTGCTGGAGGTCATTTTGCAGGGCTCTGGCAGTGCTCCTCCTGTTCCTCCTTGAACAAAGGCGGAGGTAGCGGTCCTGCTGCTGGGTTGTTGCCCTCCTACGGCCCCCTCCACATCTCCTGGTGTACTGACTTGTCTCCTGTTAGCGCCTCCAGCCTCTGGACACTACGCTGACAGACACAGCAAACCTTCTTGCCACAGCTCACATTGATGTGCCATCCTGGATGAGCTGCACTACCTGAGCCACTTGTGTGGGTTGTAGAGTCCGTCTCATGCTACCACGAGTGTGCAAGCACAACCAACATTCAAAAGTGACCAAAACATCAGCCAAAAAACATTGGTACTGAGATGTGGTCTGTGGTCCCCACCTGCAGAACTCCTCCTTTATTGAGTGTGTCTTGATAATTGCCAATAATTTCCATCTGTTGTCTATTCCATTTGCACAACAGCATGTGAAATTGATTGTCAACCAGTGTCACTTCCTAAGTGGACAGTTTGATTTTACAGAAGTTTTATGTACTGGGCCTGATATCTGTTGTTTAAGTGTCTCCTTTTTCTTGGGCAGTGTGTATATATATATATATATTTATATATACACAGTATACAGTATATATATCTAATATATAAAGCTCAAAGTGGGTGTGTATGCATGTGTGTATGTCCGGGTTTGGCATCCACACCATCGCAGCTACAGCCACAAAAATAGGCACAGTCACACGTTTGGACCCCGAGAGCGTCATAGGCTAAGTTATGAGGCAAAAATTTAACCCTGCGCATTCCAATTCACCAAACAATTTTGCCCCTATCTACATAATGGGGAAAAAGTGTATGTATGCATTGGCATCTGCACTATCGTAGCTACAGCCACAAAATTTTGCAAAGTCACACGTCTGGACCCCGAGAGCGTCATAGGCTATGTTGTGAGGTGAAATTTTAACCCTGCGCGTTCCAATTCACCAAACAATTTTGCCCCTATCTACATAATAGAGAAAAAGTGTAAGAATTGGCATCTGCACCGTCGTAGCTACAGCCACAAAATTTTGCAAAGTCACACGTCTGGACCCTGAGGGCGTCATAGGCTGTGTTGTGAGGCGAAATTTTAACCCAGCGCGTTCCAATTCACCAAACAATTTTGCCCCTATATACGTAATTGAGAAAAAGTGTAAGAATTGGCATCTGCACCGTTGCAGCTACAGCCACAAAATTTTGCACAGTTACACGTCTGGACCTTGAGGGTGTCATAGGCTATGTTGTGAGGCGAAATTTTAACCCCGCGCATTCCAATTCACCAAATAATTTTGCCCCTATCTACATAATGGGGAAAAAGTGAAAGGAAAAGTGTTGGAGGCAAATTGGCAGCTGCCAGATGTGAACAAGGGGGACTTAAAGAATGAGAGCGATGGCGCCAAAGAGTATATACCGTACAGTTGCTAAGGTGGGGCCCTGACATGGGATTCTCACCACATACAGGGGTATGAACACACACACAAAATGCACCACACACTACCACGTGCTTCAACACATATACCACCCTCAGCACACATTTCACCACACATACACCAACCTCGCCACATAAAAGTTGAAACACAAAAGTCGCCACTCAAAACTGGCCACACTGTCCCAGAGCTGTTTAAAAGATGAAAAATGAGCTGTGATTGGTTGCTATCAGCAACTGTTTTCTTTGTAGACAGTTGTGGTAACTGAGGCCTATTATTCTTATTATTTCTATGGTGTTATCGTCCTGTAAAGCTGGAAATAACACAATTTATTACCATGCCAACACAGACCACCCTCTGACACAGACTGCAGGGGGAGCCCAGTATCACACAGGATAGGATTAGATACACAGCTCAGCAGACAGTAATACACAGGATAGTATTAGATACATGGCTCAGCAGTCAGTATCACACAGGAGAGGATTAGACACATGGCTCAGCAGGCAATATCACACAGGATAGGATTAGATACACAGCTCAGCAGTCAGAATCACACAGGATAGGATTAGATACACAGCTCAGCAGTCAGTATCACACAGGATAGGAATATTTTCACGGCTCAGCAGAGAGTATCACACAGGATAGGATTAGATACACAGCTCAGCACACAGTATCACACAGGATAGTATTAGATACATGGCTCAGCAGTCAGTATCACACAGGAGAGGATTAGACACATGGCTCAGCAGGCAGTATCACACAGAATAGGATTAGATACACGGCTCAGCAGACAGTATCACACAGGATAGGATTAGATACACAGCTCAGCCCACAGTATCACACAGAATAGTGTTAGATACACGGCTCAGCAATCAGTAACACACAGGACAGGATTAGATACACGGCTCAGCAGACAGTATCACACAGGATAGGATTAGATACATGGCTCAGCAGACAGTATCACACAGGATAGGATTAGATACACAGCTCAGCCCACAGTATCACACAGAATAGTATTAGATACATGGCTCAGCAGTCAGTAACACACAGGATTAGATACACGGCTCAGCAGACAGTATCACACAGGATAGGAATAGGTACATGGCTCAGCAGACAGTATCACACAGGATAGGATTAGATACATGGCTCAGCAGTCAGTATCACACAGGATAGGGTTAGATACAAGGCTCAACAGTCAGTATCACACAGGATAGGATCAGATGCACGGTTTTCATGTGCAATATAATCATTATAATTTGTTATAACTAATCACAGTTGGTTACTATGTCCAGGCAATGCCGGTCTCTTCAGCTAGTCTAATATATAAAGCTCAATGTGGGTGTGTATGTATGTATGTCCGGGATTGGCATCCGCACCGTCGCAGCTGCAGACACAAAATTTTGCACAGTCACACGTCTGGACCCTGAGAGCGTCATAGGCTATGTTGTGAGGCGAAATTTTAACCCTGCGCGTTCTAATTCACCAAACAATTTTGCCCCTATCTACATAAAGCTGAAAAACTGTATCTATTGGCATCTGCACTATCGTAGCTACAGCCAAAAATTTTGCAAAGTCACATGTCTGGACCCCGAGAGCGTCATAGGCTATGTTGTGAGGTGAAATTTTAACCCCGCGCGTTCCAATTCACCAAACAATTTTGCCCCTATCTACATAATGGGGAAAAAGTGAAAGGAAAAGTGTTGGAGGCAAATTGACAGCTGCCAGATGTGAACGAGGGGGACTTAAAGAATGAGAGCGATGGCGCCAAAGAGTATATACCATACAGTTACTAAGGTGGGGCCCTGACATGGGATACTCACCACACACGGGGATATGAGCACACACACACAAAATGCGCCTCACACTACCACGTTCTTCAACACATATACCACCCTCAGCACACATTTCACCACACATTACACCAACCTCGCCACATAAAAGTCTAAACACACATGTCGCCACTCAAAACTGGCCACACTGTCCCAGAGCTGTTTAAAAGATGAAAAATGAGCTGTGATTGGTTGCTATCAGCAACAGTTTTCTTTGTAGACAGTTGTGGTAACTGAGGCCTATTATTCTTATCATTTCTATGGTGTTATCGTCCTTCTGTAAAGCTGGAAATAACACAATTTATTACCGTGCCAACACAGACCACCCTCTGACACAGACTGCAGGGGGAGCCCAGTATCACACAGGATAGGATTAGATACACGGCTCAGCAGTCAGTATCACACCGGATAGGATTAGATACACAGCTCAGCAGTCAGTATCACACAGGAGAGGATTAGATACATGGCTCAGCAGTCAGTATCACACAGGATAGGAATAGATGCACGGCTCAGCAGAGACTATCACACAGGATAGGATTAGATACACAGCTCAGCACACAGTATCACACAGGATAGTATGAGATACATGGCTCAGCAGTCAGTATCACAGAGGAGAGGATTAGATACACAGCTCTGCAGTCAGTATCACGCAGGAGAGGATTAGGCACATGGCTCAGCAGGGAGTATCACACAGAATAGGATTAGATACACGACTCAGCAGACAGTATCACACAGGATAGGATAAGATACACAGCTCAGCACACTGTTTCACACAGAACAGTATTAGATACACAGCTCAGCAGTAAGTATCACACAGGATAGGATTATGGGTCGCCCCCGCGGGCTTCACCCAGGGCAGCGGGGTACTCGTTACCGGGCCGGTGTCGAATTGAAAATGTGTCACAGCAGCGGTGACCTGGTCCGTGGCCCTGGGCACCCAATGTCAATGGCGGTGATGTTAATGGTGTTAAAGTTTATTAGGTAGTTTGTGATGCCACCCGTAGTGTTTGGCAAGTAAGATGGTAAGCCAACGCTGCATACAGATCCGCTGGGACTGATGGTGTGGTGCAGCAGAGATGGTATAGCTCCCCACAGGTGGAGCTGTAGTCCCAGGGCAGTGTAGGTGCAATGGATGAGGAGAGGTGCAGAATGGTATGGATGATGTTACCCAGATGTAGTGGTGCTGGAATAACTGGAGGACACCAAAGGATGCGGTTCCAAAGCTTTACTCACTGTTTGCAGTTCACACAACTGCCTGCCTCCGTACTGTGTTCTCCAGGTCAGGGCTCCAGCCAACCTCCAGGCAGGATAGGATTCTTTCTTCCACACTCTGCCAACATGTACCTTACTGAACGACTCCTCCAATGCGCCTTTAGGTGCGAAGCACTCCAGTACTGAGTTACCCTGGAATGCCTCTCTCTAGGTGTTCCTAGTCTTTACTTGTATGACAGACAGCTGTAGCCTGCTCGGGGACTCCTCACTGCATCCCGGCTCTCTATTCAGTTGCTGTTGTGTCCCAAGTCTATGATGGGAGCAAGGCGTTAGCAGCTCACTACTCCTCTGGTGTCTGTTGCCAGACATAAAGATCCAATCAACCTCGGGGACCGGGCCCCGGCCTTTGTGCTCTCTGGACTGGAAGGGTTCTCTCTCTTTCTCAACCTGCTTCCCACCATCCTTCTATTCTCCTTCGTTCCGATCTATTCTATCTCTCTTATGGAATCTGTAGTCTTCAGTCTACGTCTCTTTCTCCTTCTCTTCCTTCCCTGAGGAGCTCGTTCCACTAAGACCAGTCCTCAGCCTCTCCTGACTGACTGCCTTCCTCCGCCTTGAGCTCCCCTCAGGATGACCTGCTGTCAGCCTGCTCTCTCTCTGGGACTCACCCCAGACTGACCTTCTGTCAGACTGACTTGAAATCCTACACCTTCCCTCTCTTTTATATCTAACTCCACCCACCTCCCCAGCACCTCTTGTGTTACGAAGCCAGGGACCACAAAAGGCACCCTATGACCTTTCCAGCATAAAGCATGGATGGGTCCCTGCTGAACTGTCCTGTGTGTGGGGTGCAGGTGTTGGAATGTGGAAGGAGTTCCCACCTTACCTGGATGGTGGGGCACTACACCTTAGGAGAAGGTGCAGTACCTCTGTGGCGACTGAAGCCTCAGGAGCGCCACAATTAGATGCACGGTTTTATGTGCAATATAATCATCATAATTTGTTATAACTAACCACAGTTGGTTACTATACCCAGGCAACGCTGGGCTCTTCAGCTAGTCTAATATATAAAGCTCAATGTGGGTGTGTACTGTATGTATGTATGTATGTATGTATGTATGTCCGGGATTGGCATCCGCACCGTTGCAGCTACTGCCACAAAGTTTTGCATAGTCACACGTCTGGACCCCGAGAGCGTCATAGGCTATGTTGTGAGGCAAAATTTTAACCCTGCGCGTTCCAATTCACCAATCAATTTTTCCCCTATCTACATAATGGGGAAAAAGTGTTTGTATGTATTGGCATCTGCACCGTCATAGCTACAGCCACAAAATTTTACACAGTCACACGTCTGGTCCCCGATAGCGTCATAGGCTATGTTGTGAGGCAAAATTTTAACCCCGTGCATTCCAATTCACCAAACAATTTTGCCCCTATCTACATAATGGGGAAAAAGTGTTTGTATGTATTGGCATCTGCACCGTCGTAGCTACAGCCTCAAAATTTAGCACAGTCACACGTCTGGACCCCGAGAGCGTCACAGGCTATGTTATGAGGCGAAATTTTAGCCCCGCGCGTTCCAATTCACCAATCTATTTTGCCCCTATCTACATAATGGGGAAGAAGTGAAAGGATAAGTGTTGGAGGCAAATTGACAGCTGCCAGATGTGAACAAGGGAGACTTAAAGAATGAGAGTGATGGCACCAAAGAGTATATACCATACAGTTGCTAAGGTGGGGCCCTGACATGAGATACTCACCGCACATGAGGATACGAACACACCCCCAAAATGCGCCACACACTACCACGTGCTTCAACACATATACCACCCTCAGCAAACTTTTCACCACACATACACCAACCTCGCCACATAAGGCTATGTGCACACGGTGCTGATTTCCTGCGGATCCGCAGCGGATTTTTCTGCGCAGAAACGCTGCAGATCCGCACTGTGATTTACAGTACAATGTAAATCAATGAAAAAAAAAAAAAGCTGTGCAGATGGTGCAGAAAAATCAGTGCGGATTTGCTGCGGATTTAAAAGAAGTGCATGTCATTTCTTTTGTGCGGTTTTCCACTTGCTCCATTTTCCAAATCCGCAGGGGGAAAACCGCAGTGGAAAACCGCACAAAAACCGCAGTAAAACAGCAAAGAAAAGGAAAAAGCCGCAGGAAAAATGTAGGTCATTTGACCTGCGGATTTCTTAAAATCCGCGCGGAAAAATCTGCGGGAGGATCCGCACTGTGTGCACATAGCACAGGGGGGAGGACGAATCCAGAAACAACCATTGGTCACAGTAAAATTGCTTTATTAGGAGTGGTAAGGCAAGGAAAAAATACAGCGTGCTTTGTAACTATAAAAACATTACTGAGAAATTAGCGACACAGAGAACTACTACTGCCATTGCTACATTATAAGTTATATCCATGTTTCATGACAAAGTCAAATATAAACAGGCATAACAGGAGCCTAACAGCCAGCATAATTTAATGTGACATCCATGATGTGAAAATAAGCAGCATGGATGAAGGCAACCAATCCAGCAAAAATCAATTACCATATAATTGCAGTCAATATATTTTTTACCTGGATAGAATAGCAGTTGACACACAGAGGGTCCCCGTGCCCGCCCCAATGCGCGTTTCTGAACATCTTCATCAGGGGGCGCAGGAAATAAGATAAAATTGGTCTTTAAATAGTGGGCGAAGACCGGAAGGCCCTTGAGCATTGATATGTTCGTTCAGGTGGTAACACAGGATCTTCTGCAGATTCCACAGCAGTCTTGCAGTGATAACTTGGATGGAGATGAAAGGTCGAGATTACACCAATTAAAAACCTCCAGGATGTTGTACTGAAACCGGCGGACAAGGGGGTAATGTGGTTATATGGCCCAAAATTATGTATGAAAAGGAGGCCTTCCGCCAACTTCATGACACAATCTGCTACAAAAAGCTGACATACAACCCCTTGTCCGCCTTCAGCTTCAAATTAGATAACATTGTAAATACATCCGTGGAGGATAATGTAATCACCAGAAAACTGGCGGACGCAATGAGAGTCAATGAACCTGTGATCTCGACCTTTTATCTCCTTCCCAAGATTCACAAGGATGCTAAAGTGCCGCCAGGAAGACCTATCATCTCTGGCAGTGGAAACTTCTTGGAAAATGTTAATCGATGGATCGATTTTCATCTACAACCCCTAGTGGAGAACTTGCCTTCCTTCCTAAAAGACACTGGGGAGCTCCTCAAGAAAGTTGATTGTCTCAATTTGGATAGTGACACTGTCCTAGCCACAGCAGATGTTGAGTCTTTATACACAAGTATCAAACATCAGGATGGCTTGAGGGCAGTGCGCTTCTTTCTTGAGCAATCCGGATCCTCCCCGCATTTTGGTGAAGTCATTTTGGATTTACTTGAATTTTCGTTAACTCATAATTTCTTTGTTTTTAAGGGGTACTTCTACCTGCAGCTCCAGGGAACAGCCATGGGAGCGGCCTTAGCGCCCTCCTATGCTAATCTGTTCCTGGGGCTGTGGGAGAGGGACCTCTTTTTGTCAGATCGACAGGCATCAATGGACTGGGTCCTACTTTGGACCCAGTACATTGATAACATTCTCTTGATCTGGCAGGGTTCCACTCTGGACCTTTCCCATTTTCTTTCTAGCTTGAACAGCATCGAACTTAATATCCGGTTGACATTTAAATATGATTGTGAAAAAGTGGAGTTGATTGACACTATTGTCAAGAAGGATACTACTGGCATGTTACAAACAGATATTTACCGTAAACCGACTGCCACAAACTCACTTCTTCACGCTACTTCATGTCATCCTGGACAGGTCATCAGGGCAGTGCCTGTGGGTCAGTTTCTCCGCCTACGGCGGATTTGTTCCTCAGACTCAGATTTTGAAAAACAGGCTGAGGAATTAAGGAATCGCTTTGTGGATCGAGGTTATAGCCGACGTTCTATAAAGAGGGCATATAATAGAGCTAAATTTAGCTCTCGTTCATCCCTTCTTTACAGTAATACGCGTCATTTGTCTTCATCTAAGGAACCCCATGTTAGGTTCATAACTAGCTATAATTCTCAAGCACCCTTAGTACGTAGGGCTCTTCAGAAGTCTTGGCCCATTCTGAAGGTGGATCCTATCCTATCTAAAATCATACCAGAGAGACCTGCATTAGGTTTTAGACGAGCTAAAAATTTGAGAGATCACCTTACTCACAGTCTCTATGTAGGTGAGCATAGGACTACGTTTCTTGACAATATGACTATGCAGTGCGGATGTTATCCATGTGGCCACTGTGTCGCTTGCCCTAACATGGATCGTGCCACCACCTTCTCTGACTCCAGTGGCAAGATTTTTAACATCAAGAAATCCATTTCATGTGAAACACGGTATGTCATTTACTATGCTACATGCCCGTGTAATCTCATTTACGCAGGCCTTACGTCACGTCAGTTGAAGGTGCGTGTGCGCGAGCATGTTCTGGGTATTGAGGCGTCAGTTGGTCATGTGGATGCATCCTCACTCAAGACGATTCCACGGCACTTTACTCTGTCATGCTAGTAACAGCAGCCTTATTAGATTTAGAGGTATTGATGCCATTGATATTAATATACGGGGAGGTAAGTTGTCCACAAAACTAGCACGCCTTGAATCCCGCTGGATTTGGACTTTACGAACTGTGCACAGTCTGAATGAGAATTTGAACTTTGCCCCCTTCTTAGAATAGATTCATGTGGAATTCCCCCTGCTTTGTTGCTTTTATTTTCATTACTTGATTTTAATTACTTTTATGTATATATTTTTTAGCTTTTTGCTCTTCACATTGTGGGCTTCCGGATGGATCTGCTGGTGTACATGTGCATGGTTATATTATCACACACTTCAAAAAAACTCTTTTTTGTTTTTTGAAGAAAAAGGAGTGAGACTTGTTTTTTATATAAAACAAAAATCTATATCTTTATTAATCCATTAGTTAAACATTAAAATAAGAAAGGTTTAGGAACAAGAAAGGAGGGACAATGGGTCTCAAATATTAATTACATGCCACCTAGTAAGTACCATGATCACAAAACAGTTATATGAGTTCTTATTTGCATGAACAGCGACAATGGAGCAAATTGAAGCAAAGAAACCCATTCACCATTTCATGATCTGTATCATGAAATGTCCCTCTGCGCCAGGGGCAGAGGGACAGGGCTCTCCTTCACAGTGATTTAGCTACCAGGATCCAGGTAATGTGTCCTTGATCATTTTTCCTCTAGGAGAGTCTATGTGGTTTTCACAAGGGGGATATACTGGTTCAGTTTGAGTCTGAGTATTATAAAGTTATTTGTACATGGACTTTAATATATAGAAAAATGGGCATTAAACAGTGTTTGATGGTGCAATAAAAATATAATTTTTTTTTTTTTATAACATACTTTATGGCAATGAGAAACCTAATTAATTTTGATCTGATACAGATCATGAAATGGTGAATGGGTTTCTTTGCTTCAATTTGCTCCATTGTCGCTGTTCATGCAAATAAGAACTCATATAACTGTTTTGTGAACATGGTACTTACTAGGTGGCATGTAATTAATATTTGAGACCCATTGTCCCTCCTTTCTTGTTCCTAAACCTTTCTTATTTTAATGTTTAACTAATTTAAGTTGTCTAGAGTGGACTGACAAATTTGTGACAGTTAAGGACCTTTTTTGTGTATCAATATATGTGCATGGTTATGAAGTATCCTCCTTTCATCAGTGTCGTGACAAGAATGAATGCTGCCATAATCCCCATGGACCGTATGTATATCATATGATACTAATTATGTGATATGTAATTTTTGGCTATACTTTCTTTACATTATCTGTATTGTATTCTATATTCATTTTGTGGTTTAGAATCAAATTTAGGTATTATACAGATATGAAATGTGTACGTTATGGATTCTTCGGAATATATATTGTTTCATACCTTTACATGTCCATAATATATAGTGTCTCCTCTCTATGAGTATGTTATTTCAATTATTATTGATTATTGTATTGCTCTATGTATTGATGAAGAAATTACTACATTTTAACTATGGTGGCATATGTACTTGCTCATATATAAGGTTACTTCCTTATGGTTTGCTGCCCTTATAGAATAAGAGTATATCCTAAATGTATTCACCGTATTTTCGGTAATTCGTCCTTGCTACTATGTTGATATAGTTTCCTTATGCAAAGTATTTTCTAACACTTTAGCTCTAGAAGCTAATATCTATTACCACAGAGCAGTGGTGTTTTTAAGCATAATTGCCAGATTCTAATATGGTGGCGTTTTTTCATTGTTAGCACTGCGCCTGTGTAGCGCTCACAGCACTTCCGGTGCTGACGTCGGGAGGTATGGGCGTCTAATCACGCGGGGCCCCGCGGGACTTTGGCGTCACATCCTCCCGGCGTCATGCTTGATGGGGCGTGGGTGTCTCCCTGGCAACGCAGCTCACCGCCGCTGCTTCTCAATAGTCATGCACGCCAAGCGTGCTCGTCACCATAGATACTGACGACTACCTCCGGTTGCGCCGTCAGAGGCCTTCCGGTCTTCGCCCACTATTTAAAGAGCGATTTTCATATTATTTCCTGTGCCCCCTGACGAAGGTGTTCCGAAACGCGCATTGGGGCGGGCACGGGGACCCTCTGTGTGCCTACTGCTATTCTATCCAGGTAAAAAAATATATGCAGTTTACAGGAGAGAGCCAGAGACCTGGGCCTGAACTACCAGGGACTGACTAAAGAGGCCTTAATCGATCTACTGGTGGGCGCTAGCCCGGCCACCTCCTCCCAGATGTCTGAAGGACGAGCACTGGAGACAGGGATTCCCTTCCAGAAAAGCCAGTGGTTGGTGTGGTACGAAGAAGAGGAGGCTGCCCGCCGGGCACAGCGGAGACAGGAAGCAATGGAGCTTGAAAAAGGCAGTAACGCTGTAGTGAAACCTCCACCAGGGGGAGCTGGTGAGGGAAGAGAGGTTACACACTCAGAGCAGCAACCCTGAGCAACAGCACAGGTGCCACAGGAAACGAGAGAGAATAGTCAGACGAACCGAGTCAGATACTAGCAGGAGCAGACGTACCAGAAGGAGCAGCAATACACGTAGTCAAAATACCAAAGCCGAGAGTCAGAAAGCCAGAACATGAGCACGGGGTCCAAAACGTGAGACGAAATACATGGTCGGGGTACAAGCCAGGGAGTCTGATGCCAGAGAGGGAACGTAACAGCAGAGACGAATACCAAGAGACGGGGTCAGAAATCAGTCCGGGTCATACACGTGAATATCAGTCAAAGGCAGGAGGATCACCAGGGTACAAGGGTCAGCGGCTCTAAACTGCAAGCTTGAGCTATCACTAACACTGGTCAGCAGGCTGTGAGGGATTGAAATAGCCCAGCTAGCTCCAGAACGAGGCTGAGGAGATTAACCCCCGCATGACCAGTCCGGAGTGAAGACAGCAGAAGATAAACTCCGGACTGGACCATGACAGTACCCCCCTCTCAATGGGGGGCCACTGGACCCCCAGGCTTCCCTGGATGATGAGCGTGAAAGGCCCGGACCAACCGATCCGCATGGACCGAACGCGCCGGCACCCATGACCGACCCTCAGGACCGTATCCTTTCCAATGGACCAAGTACTGAAGTGAACGACGGAGCATGCGAGAATCCACCACCTGTTCCACCTCGTACTCGGTCTGCCCATCTACCATAACAGGCGGCAGGTGCGAGGGAGACTCGTCAGAGGAAGGCACCGACGGCTTCAGAAGCGCTTTATGGAACACATTAGGAATCCGTAATGACGGAGGCAACCGCAGGCGAAAAACCACAGGATTAATCACCTCTAGGATCTCATACAGACCAATAAACTTGGGACCCAACTTAGCAGAGGGAATTCTCAGCCTTATGTTTTTGGTGGATAACCATACCTTATCCCCCACCTGATAAGTCTGCCCCACCGAGCGTCGTTTATCCGCAAAAAACTTATATTTGCCCTGAGCCTCCCCAATGTTTCTCTGAACCTCCAAACCTCCTCCAACAGCAAAAAGGCTGAATCAGCCCCTGGACACTCCGAATCTAGTCTGGAGAATTCACCAAAATGAGGGTGAAACCCATAGTTGCAGAAGAAAGGAGAAGTACCAGTAGACTGATTGACACGATTATTGAAGGCGAATTCCGCCATCGGTATCACAGAGCACCAATCATCCTGTCTGGATGTGACAAGACACCGCAGGATCTGCTCTAAAGACTGATTGGTCCTTTCAGTCTGACCATTGGTCTCGGGATGGTAGGCCGATGAAAAGGTCAGACTGATGCCCAGCCTTTTACAAAAAGCTCTCCAGAATTTTGACACGAATTGCACCCCTCTATCAGACACCACACTGACAGGCACACCATGCAACCGAATCACATGCTCAATGAATAGCTTAGATAGAGTCTCAGCATTAGGAAGGCCCGTTAAGGGTACAAAATGTGCTTGTTTACTGAACCTATCCACAACTACCCAGATCATGGTTTTGCCATTAGAGGGTGGGAGATCGGTGATAAAATCCATGGACAGGTGAGTCCACGGTCTATCCGGAATTGGCAGTGGCACCAATTCCCCGGCCGGCCGGTTGTGGGAGGCTTTAGCGCGGGCACAAGTTTCACAGGAGGACACAAAACCAGTGACGTCAGAAGTCAACGAGGGCCAGCAGAACAGCCTAGTGATGGCTTTACGAGTTGCCGAGATTCCTGGATGCCCACTCAGAGCTGAGTCGTGGAACTCCCGAAGCACCCTTAACCGATACTGGACAGGCACAAAGAGCTTATTTTCAGGTATGGACGGGGGAGCAAGAGATTGGGCCTCACGAATCTCCTGCTCCAATTTCTGGGACACCAAAGCCACCACCACCCCGCGCTGAAGAATGGAGGAAGGAGGCTCGGAAGGCGATACCGGATCTAGGCTGCGAGACAAGGCATCCGCCTTCACATTCTTGGAACCTGGTCTGAAAGTGATGGAAAACTGAAATCGGGAAAAAAAAAGTGACCACTTTGCCTGTCTCGGAGTCAGACGTTTGGCGGATTCGATGTAAGACAGATTCTTGTGATCTGTAATGACGGTGATACGATGGACAGCCCCCTCCAAAAAAGGCCTCCATTCTTCAAAAGCCAATTTAATGGCCAACAACTCTCGGTTACCCACATCATAATTCCTTTCAGCAGAGGAAAATTTTTTAGAAAAGAAGGCACAGGGTCTTAAGTTTGTTAATGTGGTGGGCCCCTGGGACAACACAGCCCCCACTCCCACCTCAGAGGCATCCACTTCTACGATGAATGGTTTAGACAAGTCAGGTTGCACCAGTACCGGAGCAGTCATGAAACGTTCTTTTAACAAAGAAAACGCCGCCACAGCTGGAGCTGACCAGTTTTTAAGATCCGCTCCCTTTTGGGTGAGATCAGTGAGGGGTTTGACCACTTGAGAGAACCCCTTGATGAATTTTCTGTAATAATTGGCGAAACCCAGAAATCGCTGAAGACCCTTGAGATCTCTGGGTTGCACCCAATCTACAATGGCCTGTACCTTCCTAGGGTCCATACGAAACCCCTCAGCAGACAGGATGACCCCTAGAATGGACACTTCTGGAGTAAAAAATGAACACTTCTCCAATTTGGCAAAGAGTGAGTTCTCCCTGAGCCTCTGGAGAACCACATGAAGATGACCCATATGACTTTGCCTATCAGAAGAATATATAAGTATATCGTCAAGATAAACAACTACAAAACGTCCAATAAGATCAGAAAAAACATGGTTAATGAAATTCTGGAATACCGCTGGTGCGGTAGTCAAACCGAAGGGCATAACCAAATTTTAAACAGACCCTCAGAGGTGAGAAACGCAGTTTTCCATTCATCCCCCTCCTGCATACGGATGAGATTGTATGCTCCCCTGAGGTCCAACTTAGAGAACCACCTGGCCCCCGACAATTGATTGTACAAATCAGGTATCAGTGGGAGAGGGTAAGCGTTTCTTATGGTTATTTTATTCAATTCTCGAAAATCGAGGCATGGGCGTAAACCACCATCCTTTTTTACAAAAAAGAACCCCGCTGCCACGGGAGAGACCGATGGCCGTATATGCCCTTTACGGAGGCTCTCAGAGATATACTCCTTCATAGCAGCCCGCTCAGGGCCGGAGAGATTGTACAGCCGGGCTTTGGGCAATTTGGCACCGGGAACAAGATCCACGACACAATTGAATGGGCGGTGTGGTGGTAGAACCTCAGCCTCCTTTTTGGAGAACATATCCTTAAAACCCTTTAGGTACTCTGGAATACCCTCCAGGTTGACGGATGACATAGACACAGTAGCAAGACAATTTTCAGAACACCCAGGTCCCCATTTAACAATATCCCGGGACCCCCAGTCAATAACTGGGTTATGCCGTTGCAACCAGGGAAACCCTAACACCAGGCCAGCAGGGAGGTTATCCAAAACAAAGCATGACATGCGCTCCTGGTGTAGGGCCCCCACCCTGAGGGTAAATTCTTTAGAACTGAAATGGAGACCATCCTTAGTGAGAGGTGTAGAATCAATAGCCACAATTTTTAAGGGAGTCCCCAACCTAACTGTCCCTAATCTACAGCGAGCCACCAGCTTAGAGTCAATCAGGTTCAGGGATGACCCACAGTCTACAAGAGCCGAAGTATGGAAAAAGCCGTTCTCAACACCAAGTTCCACCTTTAGCAGTACTCTTGAAAAGGAAGAAAAAGGTACCTGAGAGTCTGGGTGACCTCCACGATTATCACCCAGACTCAGCCGCTTGTTAGTCGGAGGACAGGAGGGGCAGTCTTTTTTCCAATGTCCGGGATCTCCGCAGTAAAAACACAATTTTCCATCACGTCGCCGTCTCCTCTCTTTCTCCTGGGGGTTGGTGGCTCCCACCTCCATAGGTTCAGATGGAAGCAAAACATCAGGGTTAGCAGGGAAAAACGGAAACCCTCGCTGAGTAACACCTCTTTCCCGCAATCTCCGATCCATACGGATAGCCTGACTCATAGCCTCCTCCAATGAACTGGGAGGTGGATGGAGAGCCAGAGCGTCCTTCAAGCAATCCGACAGTCTCTTCCCGAACAGACATCTCAGTGCAGAGTCGTCCCAGGACACCTCAGTGGACCATCGACGGAATTCGGAGCTGTACCATTTGGCTGAGTGCTTCCCTTGCCCCAGACCCAAAATAGTGTCCTCTGCCACCCTAACACGGTCAGGTTCATCATAGATAAGTCCTAGGGCCTCAAAGAACCTATCTACCGACATCCGTTCAGGGGCAGTAGGGGGCAACGAAAAAGCCCAGGATTGGGGACCCTCCCTAAGTAAGGAGATAACAATCCCCACCCGCTGAGTCTCATCCCCAGACGATCGGGGTCTAAGAGAAAACCATAATTTACAACTCTCCTTGAATATATGAAATTTATCTTTTTCGCCAGAAAATGTGTCAGGAAGTTTAACTGAGGGTTCAGGAGAGTGCAAAATAACATCTACAGAGTCACCTGGCGGACAAACAATATGAGAGGTGTTTCCCTGCATGGTCTTAATAGTCTCAGTCAGTTCTCTCTGTAAGTGGGTCTGAGACATGACAAGGGACTGACGATTCACAGAAAAGTCCTGCGCCATCTGCGTCAAACTGGACACTTGATCTGCCAAGTTATGCAGCAGATCCATGGCCAAAGAAAAAAAATGCAAAATCCCGTTTAAATGTGTGGTTAGTGATAATGTAGTGAAACCTCCACCAGGGGGAGCTGGTGAGGGAAGAGAGGTTACACACTCAGAGCAGCAACCCTGAGCAACAGCACAGGTGCCACAGGTAACGAGAGAGAATAGTCAGATGAACCGAGTCAGAAACTAGCAGGAGCAGACGTACCAGAAGGAGCAGCAATACACGTAGTCAAAATACCAAAGCCGAGAGTCAGAAAGCCAGAACATGTGCACGGGGTCCAAAACGTGAGACGAAATACGTGGTCGGGGTACAAGCCAGAGAGTCTGATGCCAGAGAGGGAACGTAACAGCAGAGACGAATACCAAGAGACGGGGTCAGAAATCAGTCCGGGTCATGCACGTGAATATCAGTCAAAGGTAGGAGGATCACCAGGGTACAAGGGTCAGCGGCTCTAAACTGCAAGCTTGAGCTATCACTAACACTGGTCAGCAGGCTGTGAGGGATTGAAATAGCCCAGCTAGCTCCAGAATGAGGCTGAGGAGATTAACCCCCGCATGACCAGTCCGGAGTGAAGACAGCAGAAGATAAACTCCGGACTGGACCATGACAAACGCAATGTGGAGTGTAACCCCAACAATCCGGGAGCCTGTACGGATCACCCGGACAGAGTTTAAGCCATTTGATGAGGCTTCTGGAGATGTGGAGGGGTTCTTCAAAGACTTTGAGCAGCAGTGTGCTGTGATGGAGGTGCCCCACTCTAGCTGGATGCGTTTGTTAGTGGGGCTCCTGAACGGAAGCATGGCGGAGGCTTACCGAACCATTGATGCACTGCAGAACCGGGATTATAACATTGTAAAGTGGACTATCCTGGATTACCATGCTATCACTCCAGACTCATATAGGGCCAAGTTCCTAGACCTCCCATGCACCACAGGGGGATCGTTTAGGATGTATGGACATAAGATGTCCGAGACATGTCGGAGATGGCTGGAAGCAGAAAACGCCTTTACTGTGGAAGATGTTATACAGGCGTTCCTTATAGAACAATTTCTTGCCAAGTGCCCTGCAGAGGTACGGGAATGGGTCCGGGAGTGCACGCCGTGTACCGTGGATAGAGCTGCAGCCCTGGCCGATGAAGCCCTTACTATCCAGCCGCAATGGAGGAGGCTTCTGGACAATGAACCACGGCCTGCTCCCGCGCCCCATCCCCCTCCAATTATATCTGCCCTTCCACCTAGTCACAAGCTGATGACAATCACGCCTCACAATCCTAGGCCCCAACAGTTCCGAACACGACCTGGGGGTATCACAGAGAGGAGGTGTTATGGGTGTGGGCAACCTGGACATTTGCAGTCTTGCTGTCCCTCCAGGATTCAGAGGGAGCCCCACGCAGCCCCACCTCGTCCAATGCATCTTGTACACTCCACCACACCTGAGGAAGAGCTACCACCACCCCCACCAGAGTGGACCACCGACCACGGCACCATAGACACCCCTCCTGGAGTGTACGGACTCCGGCCTCTGTCCTTTAGCTACTCAGAGCAACGGCAACGCCACCTGCAGGATGTCTTTATTGATGGATACAAAGTGTCAGGATTTAGAGACACATTCTTGACTATCGCTGATCCCCGTGTGTTTCGACCCGAGGCAATTTACCAGGGTCCGGGAATTCCCATTGTTCTGGCGGGAGGTGCCCGCAAATATATACAGCGAGCTTCTGTGCGTTTGGATTATGGTTGTGGAGAAAAACTGTGTTGGATTGGAGTTATGGGAAGACTTCCTGCAGATATCCTCCTTGGGAATGACATTGGGGAGTTACAGTGCCAATTTGTGGGAGCAGTCACCCGACTACAGGCCCTTCAAGCACTACGTCATCTGGACAGAGAGGAGTTTAGGAGAGAAATAGAGGGTGACACTACCTTAGCAGCCCTTAGGCGAAAGGCAGAAACTGGGCACATGGGAGATAATGGGGATGGCTTCACTCGAGAAAACGGACTATTATCGTGTAACAAAGGGCAGTGACCAGGGCAGCCCTGACGCAACGACCAGGCAACTCATTATCCCTCAGAAGTACAGGGCACAGCTACTTCAGCTGGCCCATGACATCCCCTTGGCTGGGCATCAAGGGAGAAAAAGGACTGAAAAGAGACTCACCCAAAGATTTTACTGGCCGGGCGTCTCGCAGTCGGTAGCCCATTATTGCCGCACCTGTGATGTGTGCCAGCGAATGCGGCATCCAGGAGCTCGACATAAGTTACCCCTGCAATCCCTGCCCATAATTGAGGAACCATTTCAACATGTAGCCGTCGACATCATATGTCCTCTGGCCCACCCCAGCAGGTCGGGGAAAAAATATATCCTGACCGTGGTGGACTATGCCACTAGGTATCCTGAAGCTGTGGCACTGTCCAGTATTAAAGCAGTAAAGGTAGCCGAGGCCCTTGTTACCATCTTTACCCGGGTAGGGTTTCCTAGTGAAATATTGTTGGATCAAGGCACTCAGTTCATGTCAGATCTGGTCCAGTCCCTATGTCATACCTGTGGTGTTCGAGCCATTCGCACCACCCCATACCATCCGCAGACCAACGGACTATGAACGCTTTAATGGAACCCTAAAAAATATGCTGAGGGCTTTTGTTGACGTTGAGAAAGACTGGGAAAAGTACCTGCCACATCTCTTCGCCTATCGGGAGGTTCCCCAAGAGTCCACAGGGTTCTCTCCCTTCGAACTACTGTTTAGCCGGAAGGTCCGTGGGCCTCTCACTCTTCTGAAAGAACATTTGGAGGGAGACATCTCAGATAACGGATTGCCCATCGTTCCCTATCTTCTAGAGCTCAGAGACCGTCTCGCCCAGCTAGCTACCTTCGCTAAAGAACATCAGCGAATGGCCCAGTCCAGACAAAAAACCTGGTATGACCGTAATGCCAGGAACCGGGAATTTATGGAAGGACAGCAAGTGCTCATGATTACTGCTTCCCCTGCCAACAAGCTTCAAGCAGTGTGGGAAGGCCCTTATCAGGTTGTCAAGAAAATTAATGACACTAACTATGTTGTTGCCCTGGACTCTAGCGGTCGACGACAGAAAACCGTCCACACTAACATGCTAAAAGACTACCACGACCGATCTCTGCCTGTTCTAGCTGTCTGCCACCCACCTAGTGATACTGCTGCCGATGAGTATCTCCCAGATCTCCTCCAGGTTGCCCAAGCGGGAGGATCACTGGAACAAGTGCCCCTGGGCTCCCATTTATCGGATATACAAAAGGACGATATTGTCGCTGTACTAAGGCCGAGGGCTGCTGCTTTCTCCTCAAAGCCGGGGAAGACTACTCTCACCAGCCACCATGTGGAAACCCCTGGACAACGCCCCATCCAGCAGGCTGCCTACAGGGTTCCAGAGGCTGTTCAAGGCATGATAAAGAACGAACTGGAGGAGATGAAACAACTGGGAGTTATTCAGCCATCTCACAGTTTTTGGGCCTCTCCTGTCGTCCTGGTACCCAAGAAGGATGGTACAACACGATTCTGCGTTGATTACAGACGACTAAATGATGCCACCAAGAGTGATGCTTATCCCATGCCCAGGATTGATGATCTATTGGATCATCTGGCCAGTGCCCAATTTGTGACCACGTTAGACTTGAGCAAGGGGTACTGGCAGATACCCCTAATGGAGGACGCTCTGGAGCGCTCAGCCTTCATTACTCCATTTGGGCTTTATGAGTTCCTGGGATGCCCTTTGGGATGAAAACTGCCCCCGCTACTTTCCAGAGACTGGTGGATCGACTGTTACAAGAATGTCAGGACTTTGCCTGTGCTTACTTAGACGACATCGCCATTTTTAGCACAACCTGGGAGGAACATCTTAAACACTTGGGCATAGTGCTGGACTGTATCCTTACTGCAGGACTGACCATTCACCCTGATAAGTGCCAAATAGGGATGGCTGAGGTGCAGTACCTCGGGCATAGAGTAGGGGGTGGGACACTAAGGCCTGAGCCTGCCAAGGTGGAAGCCATTAGCAACTGGTGTAGACCCCAGACTAAAAAGCAGGTACTTGCATTTTTAGGAACTGCTGGTTACTATCGCAAATTTGTTTCTAACTTCAGCACCTTGGCCAAGCCCCTAACCGACCTGACCCGCAAGAACATGCCTAGGAATGTGACGTGGACGACGGCATGCGAGGATGCCTTTTCAGCATTAAAGACTGCCCTCGTCACTGCTCCTGTCTTGGCTGCCTCGCATTATAAACGCAGGTTCCTCGTGCAGACAGATGCATCCACCTTTTGGATTGGGGCAGTACTTAGCCAAGTGAACGCCGCCGGAGAAGAACATCCTGTTGCTTTTGCCAGTCGGAAACTACTGGATCGGGAAGTTGCCTATGCCACTATTGAAAAGGAGTGCCTTGCTATCGTATGGGCGCTAAAAAAATTGCAGCCATACTTGTATGGCAGAGACTTTACGATTGCTACAGACCACAACCCCCTCACATGGCTGAATCGCGTATCAGGGGACAATGGAAGATTGCTGCGGTGGAGCTTGTCCTTACAACCCTACAGCTTCTCCATCCAATACAAGCGGGGAACTCAACACCAGAACGCCGATGGACTGTCTCGACAAGAAGAACCATAGGCTCCTCAGGCCGACCTACCCCTGCCACTGTACAAGGAATTATAAATAACTGAGCAATGTGGACTAAAGTGAGCAGGCCAGAGGTCTGTATAGACTTCATGGCGTGCTCACTTATTATGGGGGGGAGAGGTTGTGATGGTGTGATATGCTATGTGGATATCATTTTTTGTATATTCCTATTTTTCTATTTCAGTCATTTTCATAGTGTTTTTCTTATTGCATTGTAATGATAACCCCCTGTGATGACCCCCTGTAGTGCATTAATCCCTAAGGCCCTTTGTTCTCCTCTGGGAGGCCTGGAAACCGGCCTCAACTTGTTTGACTACCCCTGGACAAGGAAGGGGGTCGGGGGAGAACAGGAGCTGGGCAAGTCAGTTCCAGTGTGGACAGGATCGTGTAAAGACTGCATTTCAGAGAGAAGGACCCATTTTATCCACTGGTGCTAGAGTTTTGGAATCTCATTTCCCTGGACATTTTATCCTGATACTGGACTGCATTCTTATTCTGGACTATCTTATCCTTTGTGTGGTGGACTGAATATGGACCTTTTTGTATTTTTGCCTGAATAAAGGCCTTGGAATTGTTCACTCTTCGCTTGCTCTGTTGATTGTGTGATACCAGAGAAGGACCCCGTGACACTCTTATATACTATATGTACCGGTTTTCACTACCTTCCTCCTTCATTACCGTGTGCACATAGCCTAAAAGTCGAAACACAAAAGGCTCCTCTCAAAACTGGCCACTGTTATGCATGAGTCACCGTAGGAGGCAGACAAAAAAATAGAAGCTGCGTCCAGAAAACCAGAGAAGTTGGCAACTATCAGATTGCAGACCCCTGAACCTATCAACACAACTAGCAGTAGCTGTGGGGGGTTCCTACGGTGCCCTAGACCCCTTGATCACAGCCGGAGAGCTAAATAGCCTAAAGACAGAAAAGGAAATCTAAACTGCCCCAGAGCAGACCCCAAAGTAAAAGGCAGCCCCCAACATATAATGACGGTGAAGCAAGATGAAAAAACACTCACACAGATAGAAAGATAGGCTGAGCAAACGATGGGGCCCAAGCTAACTAAACAGAACAGGAAAGGAAGGTTGCTGTCTGCAATCTGCCAAAACCCTATCAAAGACATAAGGCAACAAGCTGATATGGAAAAAGACCCTGAAGCAGCTAGGCTTCAAAAACTAAATCAGCACTCAGGTATTTTCAGAAGACAGAACTAAAGGAATTCAGCTCACCCCAGCAGGGAATGGCAAAAATCCAGAAAAACAAAGCAAAACAAAGTTAAAGCACAAAAGCAAAAAGCCGAGCAGAAAACTTAGCTTTAGAAGAGCAGGAATTCAGACTGGTCTCCAAGGATCCCACAGAGAAATCACCCGCAGGGCAGAAGGGTGTTGGCAACCTTATATCCAGTCAGTAACTCCACTCAGCCAGTCATCATCATTAGGCTCAGGTGTTTGATAATCAGGCTCACTACCTTTCTTTACCAGAAGAGGGAGTTCCTCGGGCCTCAGTAGTGAAGGGGAAAAAGAACTCACAAAAGTACCTCCCCCTTGAGGAGGGGTCACCGAACCCTCAACCACGCCACCAGGGCGATCAGGGTGAGCCCGATGAAAGGCACGCACCAATCTTTTGGCATGAATATCAGAGGCAGAGACCCAGGAATTATCCTCCTGACCATAACCCTTCCACTTAACCAAGTACTGGAGTCTCCGTCTAGCCAGACGGGAATCCAGTACTTTCTCTACCTCATATTCCATGTTACCTTCAACCAATACAGGGTCTGGAGGTGCCACCCCCGGAACAACAGGTTCAACAAACCTCTTCAACAAAGATTTATGGAACACAGTATGGATTCTAAATGTGACAGGAAGAGCCAAACGAAAAGAGACCGGATTAATAATCTCCAAAATCTTGTAAGGTCCAATAAATCTAGGCTTAAACTTAGGAGAAGCCACCTTCATAGCAATATTTTTTGATGATAACCACACCATATCACCAACCTTAAACTGGGGACCAATGGTCTTATGTCGGTTGGAAAACCGCTGGGCCTTTTCCTGGGAGAGAGATAACTTATCCACCACTTGGTCCCAGATCTGGTGCATTCTCTCCACCACAGTGTCAACACCTGGGCAGGCAGAGGGCTCCACCTGCCCTGAAGAAAATCGAGGATGAAACCAAAGTTACAAAAAAAGGTGACATCAAAGTGGCAGAACTAGCTGTATTATTTAAAGCAAATTCGGCCAAGGGCAAAATTGAAACCCAATGATCCTGATCAGCAGAAATAAAACATCTCAAATATGACTCCAAGGTCTGGTTTGTTCTCTCTGTCTGCCCATTGGTCTGAGGATGAAAAGCAGAGGAGAAGGACAATTGAATTCCCAGCTTAGAACAGAAAGTTCTCCAAAATCTAGACACAAACTGAACTCCTCTGTCAGATACAATGTTCTCAGGAATCCCGTGCAAGCAAACCACCTGTTGCAAAAACAGGGGCACCAACTCAGAGGAAGACGGCAACTTAGGGAGTGGTACAAGATGAACCATCTTAGAGAACCTATCACAAATCACCAAAATAACAGTCATCCTTTGAGAGACAGGCATATCAGAGATGAAATCCATTGAAATATGGGTCCATGGCCTCTTGGGGACAGGCAAAGGCATCAACAACCCACTAGAGCGAGAACACGATTTAGACCGGGAGCACGTCCCCCAGGACTGCACAAAATTCCTGACATCACGAGACAAGGAGGGCCACCAAAAAGACCGACTCACCAGATCTCTAGTACCAAAAATACCTGGATGACCAGCCAAAGCAGAGCAATGAACTTCAGACATCACTCTCTTCTTCCAGTGGTCAGGAACATACAACTTTCCACTGGGACAACGCTCAGGTTTGTCCTCCTGGAACTCTTCCAGAGCACGTCTCAAATCGGGCGAGATGGCAGAAAGAACTACCCTTTCGCCTAAGATGGTAGCAGGCTTGGTCACCACAGGAGAATCAGCAAAGAAGCTCCTAGAGAGGGCGTCTGCCTTGACATTTTTAGTTCCAGGAAGAAAAGAAACCACAAAATCAAAACGTGTAAAAAACAAGGCCCACCTAGCCTGTCTAGGGTTCAAGCGCTTAGCCGACTCTAGGTAAATCAAACTCTTGTGGTCAGTGAGGACCACGACTTGATGCTTAGCTCCATCCAACCAATGTCTCCACTCCTCAAATGCCCATTTCATGGCCAACAGTTCCCGATTCCCCACATCATAGTTACGTTCAGATGGAGAGAACTTTCGGGAAAAGAAAGCACAGGGATTCATTTTAGATGTTACAGGATCCTTTTGGGACAAAACAGCTCCTGCACCAATCTCAGAAGCATCCACCTCTACCTGGAACGGAAGTGAGACATCAGGTTGCCGCAAAACCGGGGCGGAGGTGAATCTTTGCTTCAGCTCCTGAAAGGAAGAAACAGCCTCCGGAGACCAATTTAACACATCAGCACCCTTCTTAGTCAAATCAGTCAATGGTTTGGCAATACTAGAAAATTTTGCTATAAATTTCCGATAAAAATTAGCAAAACCCAAAAACTTCTGGAGGGCCTTCAAAGAAGTGGGCTGAACCCAATCGTAAATGGCCTGTACCTTGGCCGGGTCCATTTCAATAGTTGACGGGGACAAAATAAATCCCAAAAAAGAAATCCTCTGTACTCCAAAAAGGCATTTAGATCCTTTGACATACAGGGAATTCTCCCTCAAGATCCGGAACACAGTCCGAATATGTTCCACATGAGAATCCCAATCCTTGGAGAAGATCAAAATATCATCCAGATAGATAATCAAAAATTTATCGACAAAATCTCGGAAAATATCGTTCATGAAGCACTGGAAGACAGAAGGGGCATTAGTGAGCCCAAAAGGCATCACCAGGTACTCAAAATGTCCCTCTGGAGTATTAAACGCCGTCTTCCATTCATCCCCATGCTTAATGCGAATAAGATTATATGCCCCCCTGAGGTCAAGCTTGGTAAACCAGCAAGCACCTTTAACTCTGGAGAACAGATCAGAAATCAGGGGTAACGGATACTGATATTTAACAGTAATTTTGTTGAGGGCACGATAGTCAATACAAGGCCTTAATGAACCATCCTTTTTAGCCACGAAAAAAAAGCCAGCACCTAAGGGTGAAGAGGATGGTCTAATATGACCCTTCTCCAACGCCTCCTTAATATAGGATCGCATAGCCTCGTGCTCGGGTACAGATAAATTGAAGAGCCGACCCTTGGGAAATTTACACCCCGGGCTCAGTTCAATTGCACAGTTATAACTCCTATGAGGAGGCAGAGACGCAGACTCATTCTCACTAAATACATCATAAAAATCCACCAAATAATCAGGAACATCATGCGACTGAGGAGAGGTGGAAAACACCGGAGCCTCACTAAAGGCACACCGACAACCCCAACTCACCACAGACACAGATTTCCAATCCAAAACTGGATTATGAATTTGTAACCAGGGAAACCCCAGAACAATAGTATCATGTAGATTATGCAACACCAAAAATCTGCAATTTTCTTGATGGTCTGGGGCGACCCGCATTACCACCTGGATCCAAAACTGAGGTTTATTTTTAGCCAAAGGAGTAGCATCAATCCCCCTCAAAGGGATAGGCGTCTGCAGAGGTGTCATCGGAAATCCACAACGTTTAGCAAAATCCAAGTCCATTAGGTTTAGGGCTGCTCCCGAATCCACAAAAGCCTTGGCGGAAAATGTGGACAGGGAGCAGATCAGAGTAATAGCCAGAAGAAACTTAGGTTGAACACCACCAACAGAAAACGTGTGTGCAAAGCGTTTCTCTCGTTTAGGACAGACAGAAATAATATGCGAGGCATCTCCACAGAAAAAACACAACTTATTACACCTTCTGAACTCCTGACGCTGCTCTCTGGACAAAACTCTATCACATTGCATAGGTTCAGACATTTGTTCAACAGGTGGCAACACCTCTCGTACAGTTTTGCGTTCACGCCAACGCCGATCAACCTGAATGGCTAATGACATAGAATCGTCAAGACCAGAGGGAACAGGAAATCCCACCATAGTATCTTTTACGGCTTCTGACAACCCCTTCCGAAAGAGAGCAGCCAAGGCAATATCATTCCAGGTAGTAAGTACTGCCCACTTTCGGAATTTTTGACAGTACAATTCTGCAGAATCTCGACCCTGGTTCAATGCCAGCAGGGTCTTTTCAGCCTGATCAATGGCATTAGGTTCGTCATACAACAACTCCAAGGCTTGAAAAAATGCGTTCACATTAGTCAGAATAGGATCATCTGGTTTCAAAGAAAACACCCAATCCTGGGGATCGCCACGCAGCAAAGAGATGACAATTTTAACCTGCTGCGCGGAACTCCCTAACAAGTTAGGCTTCAAGGCAAAAAATAATTTACAATTATTTTTGAAATTCAAAAATTTAGACCGATCCCCAAAAAATATATCAGGTGTAGGAATCTTTGGTTCAGCAGCATGTGAATGAGCAAGGTAGGCGGAAATTCCCCGCACTTCCGCAGCAAGCTGCTCCACACAATCAGACAATTGCTTTATCTCCATTGAGAGAAAAAAAAAATTCCCCCTACGGCCTCAGAGATATAGAGGAAAAAATATACACACTTTTTTTTTTTTTTTTTTACAATTCTTTCCTGCTATTGAGTACCCTAGGATCTGCGGTATGGCAGCTGATTCTGTTATGAATGAGTCACCGTAGGAGGCAGACACAAAAATAGAAGCTGCGTCCAGAAAACCAGAGAAGTTGGCAACTATCAGATTGTAGACCCCAGAACCTTTCAACACAACTAGCAGTAGCCGTGGGGGGTTCCTACGGTGCCCTAGACCCCTCGATCACAGCCGGAGAGCTAAATAGCCTAAAGACAGAAAAGGAAATCTAAACTGCCCCAGAGCAGACCCCAAAGTAAAAGGCAGCCCCCAACATATAATGACGGTGAAGCAAGATGAAAAAACACTCACACAGATAGAAAGATAGGCTGAGCAAACGATGGGGCCCAAGCTAACTAAACAGAACAGGAAAGGAAGGTTGCTGTCTGCAATCTGCCAAAACCCTATCAAAGACATAAGCCAACAAGTTGATATGGAAAAAAACCCTGAAGCAGCTAGGCTTCAAAAACTAAATCAGCACTCAGGTATTTTCAGAAGACAGAGCTAAAGGAATTCAGCTCACCCCAGCAGGGAATGGCAGAAATCCAGAAAAAACAAAGCAAAACAAAGTTAAAGCACAAAAGCAAAAAGCCGAGCAGAAAACTTAGCTTTAGAAGAGCAGGAATTCAGACTGGTCTCCAAGGATCCCACAGAGAAATCACCCGCAGGGCAGAAGGGCATTGGCAGCCTTATATCCAGTCAGTAACTCCACTCAGCCAGTCATCATCATTAGGCTCAGGTGTTTGATAGTCAGGCTCACTACCTTTCTTTACCAGAAGAGGGAGTTCCTCGGGCCTCAGTAGTGAAGGGGAAAATGAACTCACAACAGGCCACTCTGTCCAAGAGCTGTTTAAAAGATGAAAAATGAGCTGTGATTGGTTGCTATCAGCAACAGTTTTCTTTGTAGACAGTTGTGGTAACTGAGGCCTATTATTCTTATCATTTCTATGGTGTTATCGTCCTTCTGTAAAGCTGGAAATAACACAATTTATTACTGTGCCAACACAGACCACCCTCTGACACAGACTGCAGGGGGAGCCCAGTATCACACAGGATAGGATTAGATACACGGCTCAGCAGTCAGTATCACACAGGAGCGGATTAGACACATGGCTCAGCAGGCAGTATCATACAGGATAGGATTAGATACACAGCTCAGCAGTCAGTATCACACAGGATAGGAATAGATACACAGCTCAGCAGTCAGTAACACACAGGATAGGATTAGATACACGGCTCAGCAGACAGTAACACACAGAATAGGATTAGATACATGGCTCAGCAGATAGTATCACACAGGATAGGTTTAGCTACACGGCTCAGCAGTCAGTATCACACAGGATAGGATTAGATACACAGCTCAGCACACAGTATCACACAGGATAGTAATAGATACATGGCTCAGCAGTCAGTATCACACATGATAGGAATAGATACACGGCTCAACAGTCAGTATCACACATGATAGGAATAGATACACGGCTCAGCAGACAGTATCACACAGGATAGGATTAGATACGCAGCTCAGCACACAGTATCACACAGGAGAGGATTAGACACATGGCTCAGCAGTCAGTATCACACAGGAGAGGATTAGACACATGGCTCAGCAGGAAGTAACACACAGAATAGGATTAGATACACGGCTCAGCAGAGTGTATCACACAGGATAGGACTAGATACGCAGCTTAGCACACAGTATCACACAGAATAGTATTAGATACACGGCTCAGCAGTCAGTAACACACAGGATAGGATTAGATACACGGCTCAGCAGACAGTATCACACAGGATAGTATTAGATACACGGCTCAGCAGACAGTATCACACAGGATAGGATTAGATACACGGCTCAGCAGTCAGTATCTCACAGGATAGGATTAGACACATAGCTCAGCAGTCAGTATCACACAGGATAGTATTAGATACATAGCTCAGCAGACAGTATCACACAGGACAGTATTAGATACACAGCTCAGCAAACAGTATCACACAGGATAGTATTAGGCTATGTGCACACGTAATTTTTTTGGTGTGCGGATTTTGGAGAGAAAACCGCAGGTAAATCCGCAGGACAAAAGTCCTGCGGTTTATCTGTGGTTTTGCCTGCAGCTTTGCCCTGCGGTTTTACACCTCATAATGGATGAGGTGTAAAACTGCAGCGTTTCTGCACCAAACAATTGACATGCTGCGGTTTGTAAACTGCAATAAAACTGCGTGGAAAAATCCGCAGCATGTGCACAGCGTTTTTTAATTTCCATAGGAAATAAAGGTACTGTACAACGCAGCAGAATCCGCACTGTGTGCACATACCCTAACATACACGGCTCAACAGTCAGTATCACACATGATAGGAATAGATACATGGTCAGCAGACAGCATCACACAGAATAGGATTAGATACATGGCTCAGCAGACAGCATCACACAGAATAGGATTAGATACGCGGCTCAGCAGACAGTATCACACAGGATAGGATTTGATACACGGCTCAGCAGACAGTATCACACAGGATAGGATTAGATGCACGGTTTTTATGTGCAATATAATCATTATAATTTGCTAGAACTAACCACAGTTGGTTACTGGGCTCTTCAGCTAGTATATACACTCACTGGCCACTTTATTAGGTACACCTGTCCAACTGTGTGTTAAGACTTAATTTCTAATCAGCCAATCACATGGCGGCAACTCAGTGCATTTAGGCATGTAGACATGGTCAAGACAATCTCCTGCAGTTCAAACTGAGCATCAGTATGGGGAAGAAAGGTGATTTGAGTGCCTTTGAACGTGGCATGATTGTTGGTGCCAGAAGGGCTGGTCTGAGAATTTCAGAAACTGCTGATCTACTGGGATTTTCACGCACAACCATCTCTAGGGTTTACAGAGAATGGTCCGAAAAAGAAAAAAAATCCAGTGAGCGGCAGTTCTGTGGCCGGAAATGCCATGTTGATGCCAGAGGTCAGAGGAGAATGGGCAGACTGGTTCGAGCTGATAGAAAGGCAACAGTGACTCAAATTGCCACCCGTTACAACCAAGGTAGGCAGAAGAGCATCTCTGAACGCACAGTGCGTCGAACTTTGAGGCAGATGGGCTACAGCAGCAGAAGACCACACTGGGTACCACTCCTCTCAGCTAAGAACAGGAAACTGAGGCTACAATTTGCACAAGCTCATCGAAATTGGACAGTAGAAGATTGGAAAAACGTTGCCTGGTCTGATGAGTCTCGATTTCTGCTGCGACATTCGGATGGTAGGGTCAGAATTTGGCGTAAACAACATGAAAGCATGAATCCATCCTGCCTTGTATCAACGGTTCAGGCTGGTGGTGGTGGTGTCATGGTGTGGGGAATTTTTTCTGGGCACTCTTTGGGCCCCTTGGTACCAATTGAGCATCGTTGCAACGCCACAGCCTACCTGAGTATTGTTGCTGACCATGTCCATCCCTTTATGACCACAATGTACCCAACATCTGATGGCTACTTTCAGCAGGATAATGCGCCATGTCATAAAGCTCGAATCATCTCAGATTGGTTTCTTGAACATGACAATGAGTTTACTGTACTCAAATGGCCTCCTCAGTCACCAGATCTCAATCCAATAGAGCATCTTTGGGATGTGGTGGAACGGGAGATTCGCATCAGGGATGTGCAGCCGACAAATCTGCGCCAACTGTGTGATGCCATCATGTCAATATGGTCCAAAATCTCTGAGGAATGCTTCCAGCACCTTGTTGAATCTCTGCCACGAAGAATTGAGGCAGTTCTGAAGGCATAAGGGGGTCCAACCCCTTACTAGCATGGTGTACCTAATAAAGTGGCCAGTGAGTGTATATAAAGCTCAATGTGGGTGTGTATGTATGTATGTATATCCAGGATTGGCATCTGCACTATCGTAGCTACAGCCACAAAATTTGGCACAGTCACACGTCTAGACCCCGAGAGCATCATAGGCTATGGTGTGAGGGGAAATTTTAACCGCGCGCGTTCCAATTCACCAAACAATTTTGCCCCTATCTACATAATGGGGAAAAAGTGAAAGGAAAAGTGTTGGAGGCAAATTGACAGCTGCCAGATGTGAACAAGGGGGACTTAAAGAATGAGAATGATGGCGCCAAAGAGTATATACCGTACAGTTGCTAAGGTGGGGCCCTGACTGGGATACTCACCACACACGGGGATATGAGCACACACAAAATGCGCCACACACTACCACGTGCTTCAACACATATACCACCCTCAGCACACATTTCACCACACATACACCAACCTCGCCACATAAAAGTCGAAACACAAAAGTCGCCACTCAAAACTCGCCACGCTGTCCCAGAGCTGTTTAAAAGATGAAAAATGAGCTGTGATTGGTTGCTATCAGCAACAGTTTTCTTTGTAGACAGTTGTGGTAACTGAGGCCTATTATTCTTATCATTTCTATGGTGTTATCGTCCTTCTGTAAAGCTGGAAATAACACAATTTATTACCGTGCCAACACAGACCACCCTCTGACACAGACTGCAGGAGGAGCCCAGTATCACACAGGATAGGATTAGATACACGGCTCAGCAGTCAGTATCACACAGGATAGGATTAGATACACAGCTCAGCAGTCAGTATCACACAGGAGAGGATTAGATACATGGCTCAGCAGTCAGTATCACACAGGATAAGGTTAGATACACTGCTCAGCAGTCAGTATCACATGGGATAGGATTAGATACACGGCTCAGCAGTCAGTATCACACAGGATAGGATTAGATACACAGCTCAGCAGACAGCATCACACAGGAAAGGATTAGAAACATGGCTCAGCAGGCAGTATCACACAGATAGGATTAGATTCACAGCTCAGCAGACAGTATCACACAGGATAGGATTAGATATACTGCTCAGCAGACAGTATCACACAGGATTGGATTAGAAACACAGCTCAGCAGACAGTATCACACAGAATAGTATTAGATACACGGCTCAGCAGACATTATCACACAGAATAGGATTAGATACACGGCTCAGAAGTCAGTATCAGACAGGATAGGATTAGATGCACGTTTTTTATGTGCCATATAATCATTATAATTTGTTATAACTAACCACAGTTGGTTACTATGCCCAGGCAATGCCGGGCGCTCCAGCTAGTATATATATATATATATATATATATATATATATATATATATATATAAATAATATACACAGCTCTGGCAAAAATTATGAGACCACTGCAAAATTTTCAGTTTGTCTGATTTTTCTCTTTGTAAGTATATTTTTGAGTAAAATGTAAATTGCTATCTTATTCTATAAATTACTGACAACATGTCTTCGAATTTCCTAGCACTAAATTGTATTTAATTTCAGAAAATGAGAAATGGTCAAAATAACAAAAAAATACAGTGCTTGCAGACCTCAAATAATGCTAAGAAAACAAGTTCATAATCTTTTAGAAACAATAACACTAATGTTTTAACTCAGGAAGAGTTCAGAAATCAATATTTTGTGGATTAACCATGATTTTTAATCACAGCTTTCATGTGTTTTGGCATGCTTTCCACCAGTCTTTCACACTGCTTTTGGGTGACCTTATGCCACTCCTGGTACAATAATTTCAGCAGTTATTCTTTGTTTGATGGCTTGTGACAATCCATCTTCCTCTTGATTACATTCTAGAGGTTTTCAATGGGGTTGTAGAGATTGAGCTGTCCATGACAGGGATTTGATGTGGTGGTCTTTCATCCACACATTGACTGACCTAGCGGTGTGGCATGGCGCATTGTCCTACTGGAAAAACAAGTCCTCAGAGTTGGGGAACATTGCCTGAGCCGAAGGAATCAACTGTTTTTCCAGGATAACCTTGTATGTGACTTGATTCATATGTCCTTCACAAAGATTAACCTGCCCAATTCCAGTTTTGCTGAAGCATCCCCAGATCATCACCGATCCTCCACCAAATTTCACAGTGGGTGCAAGACACTGTGGCTTGTACGCCTCTCCAGGTCTCCGTCTAACTATTAGTTGACCAGGTGTTGGGCATAGTTGAAAATTAGACTCCTCAGAGAAGATTACCTTACTCCAATGCTCTATTGTCCAATTCTAATGGTCTTTAGCAAACTTCCGCCTGGCTCTCCTTTGCTTCTCATTGATGAAAGGCTTTTTTCGACCTTTACATGACTTGAGCCCTGCTTCTAGGAGCATGTTACAAACTGTTCTTGCCATGCACTTCACCCCAGCTGCCATTTGCCATTCCTTTTGTAGGTCACTTGATGTCATTCTGCGGCTGCTGATTGGCATTCAAGTAAGATGATGGTCATCCCGGTCAGTGAAGAGTCATTTTTGCCCTCTGCCGGTCTGTAGTTTTGTTGTCCCCAATGTCTGCTGCTTGACCTTGTTGTAATGTACTGCAGTCTTAGAAATTTTAAGGATGGAGGCAACATGACGCTCACTATATCCCTCTGCTAGTAAAGGCAAAATTGAGACCTTCTTTTCCTCACTCAAGACTTTTCTTTTCAACCCCTTTGGCATGGCTAAAACTTATTTTTTCATTCCTATTACTTTTGGGATATTTCTAGCACGTGTTTTGCCATCCAGCTTGTCCTATTGCAAGAGGATTGTGAACACCAGAGCAGGGTTTTTATACTTTCCTTCGTTAAATAAGATTTGATTCAGGTGTTCACCTAATCAAAAGCACGTTAAGTACAATGAGGTGTACTCTGGTTGGAATTCAACTGACACTAGAATGGAATGGCTGTCAGACATGTAGAGAAGCTCATTTTCAGAAAACTGTGCAGAGGGCTCTTAATTTTTGCAAGATTAATCTGTCTATCTTTATAAGTATAAAATTTCCTTCTCACCCCCACTGGAGGTGGTCTTTGTTGTCCTTTCTCATTCTCGGGTCCTCTACCAGAGGCTTGGGAGTTTGAGGGTTCTGCACAGGATCTTAGTTGCTCCCAGCATAGCGCTTTCCTGGACTGAGAGCTCAGATGTTGCTTCTGGGATCTGTTGTAGTCATTCTTACAACTTAGGGGTCAGTGATCCATGTGCTCCTATCACCACTGGATTAACTGTTTCCTTCACCATCCACATCTTCTCCAGTTCTCCCTTGAGGCCATGGTATTTCTCCAGCTTTTCATATTCCTTCATTCTGATGTTGCTGTCACTTGGCACTGCCACATCTATTATCATAGCTGTCTTTTTATCCTTGTCTACTATGACAATGTCTCGTTGGTTAGCCAACATCTGCTTATTCATCTGGATCTTGAAGTCACACAGGATTTTAGCCCTTTCATTTTTCAGCACTTTTTCTGGGGTCTCCCACCTGGACTTAGAGGGACCTAGCCCATGTGCTTTGCAGATGTTCCTGTATACAATTCCCGCTACTTGGTTGTGGCATTCGGTATATGCTGTTCCTGCCTGCATTTTGCATCCTGCCACTATGTGCTGGATGTTTTCTGAGGTTTCTTTGCATAGTCTGCACCTTGGGTCTTGTCTTGTGTGGTAGATTCCTGCTTTTATGGATCTGGTACTTAGTGCTTGTTCTTGTGCGGCTATGATTAGTGCCTCTGTACTGCCTCGGAGTCCAGCTTTCTCCAGCCATTGGTAGGATTTCTCCATGTCAGACACCTCCATTATCTGTCGATGGTACATTCCATGCAGCAGCTTGTCTTGCCATGGTTCTTCATGTTCCTGTTCTTCCTTCCAGATCTGTTGTTGTTGATGCCTTAGGCTTTCTCTCTGCATCTCTTCTTTTGGTGCTATTTTTCTTATGTATACCTGGATACTCCTTGCTCCATCCGTGATGGTGACTTGGATGCTTATCAAGCCTCGACCACCCTTCTTTCTGTTGGTATACAATCTTTGTATGTTAGACTTAGGGTGGAGACCTCCATGCATTGTGAGGAGCTTTCGTGTCTTCACATCTGCAGCTTCCATCTCTTCTTTTGGCCAGCACACTATGCAAGCAGGGTATCTGATAACTGGCAGGGCATAAGTATTGATGGCACAGATTTTATTCTTCCCATTGAGCTGGCTCTTCAGGACATGTCTTACCCTTTGATGGTATTTAGATGTAGCTGCTTTCCTTGCCCCCTTATCATGGTTACCGTATCCCTGTGGGATGCCGAGGTACTTGTAGCATGTCTGTACATTTTCTATGTGCCCTGCTGGTAATTCCACTCCATCAGTCTTGACTACCCTGCCTCTCTTTATTACCAACCGGCCGCACTTCTCCAGTCTGAAGGATATCCTGATGTATTCACTGAAGATCCTTGTCAGGTGGAGCAGTGAATCGCTGTCTCCTTTGTTTTTTGCATACAGCTTGATGTCATCCATGTAGAGGAGGTGGCTGATGGTTCTTACACTCTTGAACTTGTATCCATAGCCAGACTCTGTAATTTTCTGACTGAGGGGGTTCAAGCCTATGCAGAACAGCAATGAGGACAGTGCATCACCTTGGTATATGCCTCATTTGATGGTCACTTGTGCTAGTTGTCTTGTGTTGACTTCCAATGTTATTCTCCATAGCCTCATTGAGTTTCACCTCAACCTGGTTCAGTCGTGTAGGGTGGCTACCTGGTGGATCCTGCCAGTAGCATATGCTTGTCTCAAAGATTAAGCCATGCACGTGTAGGTACACACGGACGGCACAGTGAAACTGTGAATGGCTCATTAAATCAGTTATGAAATAACATAGTAACATAGTTTTGAAGGCTGAAGGAAGACCTTATGTCCATCTAGTTCAGCCTGTTTTTAGTGCTGCTGTTCTGCATTGTTGATCCTGGGGAAGGCAAAAAACCCACAGAGTAGAAGTCAATTTTCTCTATAGGGAAAAAAATTCCTTCCCCTATGCTGGGTCAACCATCTACCTATAATATTATGTTATTCGTAACCTTCTATACTGTTACTCACAAGAAAAGCATCCATTCCTTTCTTAAATTCATTCAGTGAGTTGGCCATCACCACTTCCTCAGGAAGAGAATTCCAGAGCCTCACTGCTATTACCGTGAAGAACCCTCTTCTATGCTGGTGCAGAAATTGTCTTTCCTCCAAATGAAGAGAATGCCCCCTTGTTCTTGTCACAGTCCTTGGTACAAACAGTTCATTGGATAGATCACTGTATCGCCCTCTGATATACTTGTACATATATAGTAGGCCTCCCCGAAGTCTTCTCTTTTCTAAAGTAAATAGACCTAATTTTGATAACCTTTCTGGGTATTGTAGTGAACCAACTCCATTTATCATTTTAGTAGCCCACCTTTGAACCCTTTCAAGTTCAGTAATGTCTTTCTTGAGCATTGGCGTCCAAAATTGCACACAATACTCCAAGTGTGGTCTGACGAGTGATTTGTACAGAGGGAGAATTATGTTTTCATCTCGTGTCCCCAGACCTCTTCTAATGCATCTCATTACCCTATTTGCTTTGGTGGCAGCTGCCTGACACTGGGCACGCCAATTTAGCTTCTTATTGACTAAGATGCCTAAGTCTTTTTCCATGTCTGATTTCCCCAGCAGTTTCCCATTTAGTAAGTAATTGTAGCATCTGTTTCTCCTTCCCATGTGCATAACCTTACACTTATCTGTGCTAAACCTCATTTGCCATTTTTCAGCCCAATTCTCCAATTTACTCAAATCTGTCTGTAGTTGCAAACTGTCCTCCTTTGTGTTAACTACCTTACATAGTTTTGTATAATCTGCAAATACTGATATTTTACTGTGTAAGCCATCCACTAGATCATTAATTAATATATTAAATAGTAGGGGGCCCAATACAGAACCCTGTGGTACCCCACTAGGAGCCCTGGCCCAATCTGAGTATGCCCCATTAATAACCACTCTTTGTTTTCTATCACTTAGCCAGCTACCTATCCATCTACACACATTTCCCCCTAGCCCAAGCTTTCTCATCTTACTTACCAATCTTTTATGTGGGACAGTGTCAAATGCTTTAGAGAAGTCGAGATAAATGACATCCAATGATTCTCCTTGGTCCATTTGAGAGCTTACATCCTCATAGAAGCTGATCAGGTTAGTTTGACAGGAGCGATCTTTCATAAATCCATGTTGATATGGAGTTAAACATTTATTAACATTGAGATATTCCATAATGATATCCCTTAGAAACCCTTCAAAAATTTTACCCACAACAGATGTTAAGCTTACCGGCCTAAAGTTTCCAGGTTCCCTTTTACACCCCTTTTTGAATATTGGTACCACATTTGCTTGCCGCCAATCAAAAGGAACAGACCCTGTTTCTATAGAGTCTTTAAATATAAGGAATAGAGGCCTGTCTATCACATTACTTAACTCCCTTAATACCCGAGGGTGAATGCCATCAGGGCCTGGTAATTTGTCAATTTTAATCTTACTAAGGCGGTTCTGCACTTCTTCCTGGGTTAGGCAGGTAATACTTAACGGGGAGTTTATATTATCACTCTGCATTTCCCCTGACAAATCCTTTTCCTGTGTGAACACTGTTGAGAAAAAAGTATTTAAAACATTTGCTTTTCCCACATCGCTCTCTATGATTTCACCCTCATTGTTCTTTAAAGGGCCGACACCATCAATTTTAATCTTCTTACTGTTTATATAATTAAAGAATAGTTTTGGGTTTGTTTTACTTTCCTTAGCAATGAGTCTCTCAGTTTCCACTTTTGCTAAATGTATTTGTTTTTTACACATTTTATTTTTTTCTCTATAACTTTTTAATGCTTCTTCATTGCCTTCTTGTTTTAGCTTCTTAAATGCCTTGTTCTTGTTATTTATTGCCCTTTTTACATCCTTATTTAACCACATTGGTGTTCTCCTGTTCCTAGCCCTTTTATTTCTGTACGGTATGGCTAGCTCTCAGTGGGTGTGTAAAACCGATTTAAATATTTCCCATTTATTTTCTGTGCTCCTATTTTTGAGGACATTGTCCCAATCAATTCGGCGAAGGTCCTCTCTAAGCTGATCAAACTTTGCTTTCCTGAAATTCAGCGTTTTTGTAACCCGCTTCCAGGGCACCTTACTGAAGGACAAGTGGAATTTTATTATATTGTGGTCACTGTTCCCTAGGTGCCCATCGACTCGTACTTAAGTTATTTTATCTGGCCTGTTGCTTAAAATTAGGTCCAGAAGGGCTGTCCCTCTAGTTGGGCCCTGCACAAGTTGTGACAGATAATTATCCTTGGTCACTGACAGAAATTGGTTTCCTTTCTGAGATATGCAGGTTTCAGTTTCCAAGTCTATGTCGGGGTAGTTGAAGTCCCCCATAATAATCACCTCATTGTTATTTGCTGCTTTGTCTGTTTGTTTCAATAATACATTTTCAGTGGTTTCTGTTATATTTGGTGGCTTATAACAAACCCCTATGAGGATTTTATTACTTTTCCCTCCCTGTATCTCCATCCATAGAGACTCAACCTCTTCATTTCCCTCTTGTATATCTTCTCTTAGTGTGGGCTTTAAAGTGGACTTTATATATAGACAGACTCCACCCCCTTTCCTTTTTTTACGATACCTCCTAAACAAATCTGTCACGCTTGCGCCTTGGCTGAATGGCACAAGCCGGGGGGTTGTGGCCCCACTGAGCCACAAACCAGACTACCCTGGAAGGGACGTGACTATGACAGCTACCTCAGTCTTCACTGGAGCCTCTGATGGTGAGGTCAGGTTTCTGCGGCAGGTAGCTGTCGGGTGCCACTCCAGGGTGGTGTCTGGCTGTGGCTGCTGATCCCACTCAGGGACAAGTCACTTGGACAGGTGTGACTAACAGGCAGGCTGAGACACAGGGCAAGCAGGCACGGCTTGGAGACACAGGGCAAGCAGGCACGGCTTGGAGACACAGGGCAAGCAGGCACGGCTTGGAGACACAGGGCAAGCAGGCACGGCTTGGAGACACAGGGCAAGCAGGCATGGCTTGGAGACACAGGGCAAGCAGGCATGGCTCGGAAAGGAACAGGTAGGGGCCTGTTCACACACCAGGGGCAGGTATAGGTTTAGGTAGGAAGAAGTGGAGTATGTTGGAACAGGTTAGGAACTGAGCCACAGGAGTGCGGCGTAGGCGGAGCCACAGGAGTGCAGAGTAGGCAGAGCCACAGGAGTGCAGAGTAGGCTGGGCTGCAAGGGAGCCGGACAGGCAGAGCTGCAAGGGTGCCGGGCAGGTAGAGCGGCAAGGGAGCCAGGCAGGCAGAGTGGCAAGGGAGCCAGGCTGGCAGAGCGGCAAGGGAGCCGGGCAGGCAGAGTGGCTAGGGAGCCGAGCAGGCAGAGCGGCTAGGGAGCCGAGCAGGCAGAGCTGCAAGAGAGCAGAGCAGGCAGAGCTGCAAGAGAGCAGAGCAGGCAGAGCTGCAAGGGTGCAGAGCCTCAGATATGGAGGACACAAGGAAAGACACAGCAGAGAAGGAACCACAGACAGGCTGCAAGGGAGCCGGACAGGCAAAGAGGCAAGGGAGCTGGGCAGGCAGAGCGGCAAGGGAGCCAGGCAGGCAGAGTGGCAAAGGAGCCGGGCAGGCAGAGCGGCAAGGGAGCCGGGCAGACAGAGCGGCAAGGGAGCTGGGCAGGCAGAGCGGCAAGGGAGTCAAGCAGGCAGAGCGGCTAGGGAGCCGAGCAGGCAGAGCGGCTAGGGAGCCGAGCAGGCAGAGCTGCAAGGGAGCCGAGCGGCAGAGTGGCAGGGGAGCCGAGCAAGCAGAGCGGCAGGGGAGCCGAGCAGGCAGAGCTGCAAGAGAGCAGAGCAGGCAGAGCTGCAAGGGTGCAGAGACTCAGATATGGAGGACACAAGGAAAGACACAGCAGAGAAGGAACCACAGACAAGGAGACTGACAGACAGAGGTAAGACTGAGTTCAGACAGAGACACAGGGACAAAGACACAAGGACCAGGATATTCTGCCTCCTGGCAGGCAGACAGAGAAGTACTAGGCAAGGTACCAAGACACAGGAATACGCAATAAGAGCCCTCAGAGAAGGCAAGACATAGGACAGGGCCTGGCTAGCTCAGCAGCAAGGAGCTAACTGAGTTTAGACATTGCACAGGCAATGTTTCAGTGGGTGTGGCGGAATTAAATAGTCAAGGGCTCTAGGTGATTGGTCAGGGACAGATTAGACAGGTGCACCCTGACTGCATAAGAATCAGAGAGTTCTGGCACCGCCCCCCTATACACACAGTCAGGAAACATGGAGAGCAGAAGCACGGAGCACAGGACTGGCAACAGACAGATTTCACGGCATGGCTTGAAGCAGAAAGTAAGTTGGTGTGCGGGGGATGGGAGGCCATGCAGTGATACCAGCAGGGTTGTTACAAAATCATATCCATGCAAATTAGCCGCCCAGTCATAGCTGTCGTCTAACCATGTCTCAGTTATTCCTACTATGTCTTATTTTTCCTCATACATTACGAACTCCAGATCTTCAATCTTATTGGTCAGGCTTCTTGCGTTGGTCAGCATGCAGGAAAGAAGTTTTGCTTCCTTTTTCTTAGCTTCCTTCTGAGTACCCTGTCTTGGGTCCTCTTTACCACATCTAGTATCCTTGATTAGTTTGTCCTTCTGCTGCATGTTCTTGTCTGCTCTTTTTCCTCCCATCCCTATTCTTCTAGTTTAAAGCCCTCCTGATGAGTGTGGCAAGTCTTCTGGCGAATGTGTGTTTCCCAGGTTTTGTGAGGTGTATCCCATCTCTTGCGAGAAGTTCATCGTAGAGGTAATTCACACCATGGTCCAAGAATTCAAATCCTTGCTGCCTGCACCACCGTCATAGCCACTTGTTCACCTCTAGTATCCTATTCCATCTTCTGATGCCATGACCATCGACTGGGAGGATTGACGAGAAAACAACCTGTACGTTCCGTTCCTTTATTTTCTTCCTCAGAATTTCAAAGTCTTTGCAGATAGTTGGTAGGTCATTTCTTGCCATGTCGTTTGTGCCTACATGTATCAGTAGGAAAGGGTAGTCGTCCATGGATTTGAGGATAATTGGTATCCTGTTGTCCACATCCTTGATTTTTGCTCCTGGGAGGCAGCATACTTCTCTTGCGGTTATGTCCGGCCTGCAGATAGTTGCCTCCGTGCCTCTTAGTAGTGAGTCGCCCATAACTACCACTCTTCTTTTCTTTCCGAACGCACTGCTTGTTGCTCATGAGTGTTTTAGAGTGTCATATGTTTCCGCTTTTGTTGACAGAGTAACTTCTTTTGTTTATAGTGTGTCTTCTCTTGTTTCTCTTGTAGATATGATATCATCCTGAGCTGTGCCATTTTCGTTCTCCAACATGAGGGCTTCATATCGGTTGCTAAGCTGTGTGGGTGGTGATGACCACTTGATCCGTTTGCTTCTTTTCGTCACATGGCTCCACTTTTCAGCCTCTGTATGTGCTCTGAAGCTTTTCTCACTTTCCGTATCCTGAATTGTTGCTTCTGCTTCATCCAAGAAGTCCTCATGTTCTTTAATTACCTTCAATGTTGCTATTCTTTCTTCCAGTCCCTGCACCTTTTCCTCTAAGAGGGCTACAAGTTTGCACTTCTGACAGGTAAAGTTGACTTTTTGGGCCGGAAGATCCATAAACATGGTAAACATGTAGCATGTGTTGCAGGTGACCATGTGGATTTTCTTCTCTTCCACATTGCTATTGCTGATGCAGTCTACGATGTCCTCAAACAGCGAGACCTGGCAAGTCCCAGCGATCGATCAGCTTAAGGTGACTCTTCTCCTCTTCCCAGAATGCAACGGAAATATGCAGATGAGCTTCCTACTTCTCCAATCCCTGGTTTTGCGATGTCCTCAAACAGCGAGACCCGGAAAGTCCCAGCGATCGATCGGCTTAAGGCGACTCTTCTCCTCTTCCCAGAATGCACCGGAAATATGCAGATGAGCTTCCTGCTTCTCCAATCCCTCCAATGAAAGTAATGAAAAAAATGTTTACATGGGTTTTCTCAGCAATGTTAAGGTTAAAGGGCTAAACAATGTTGGGCTTCCTGTTTTTAAAAGAAAGGGTTGGCAGATGCCCTAAGCGTTTGAGTGACTCATGGTGCTATTTCCAATAAATGTGGATCTGTCCTTTTTGTCAAATGTGTTGCATGCAGTTTATTCTGACAGCAAAATGGTATGATCAACAATGAGTGAGCAAAAGTAATGCTAAGACCTATGACATACTTATTCAATGTCACAATAATGTAAATATGATGTATGGTTTTCTTTGTCATCACACCTTTCTAGAATGTTCCATGGCTTTTCTGACACACACACACACACTGAGCTCTGCTACATCCATTAGGTCTGTGCAAGACACACGCTGTGGGGTTTTTGACCCCCCTCCTGTCCCAGCTCCTTCTAGCTCCACACTCTGTGTAACGTGATACTAGTTTATGGCCCTAAGCTGGCTGAAGGCAGTTGGAGAAACATGTGCTCTTTTGTCTAAGATAGAGTTTTATTTAAGATCTAAATATTAGGGCATATCTTGACCCCTGTTGGTCTTATAGGTATGAAAGTTACATGTTTTGGGAGGTGCTTCGATAGAGCTACCCACTCTTTAGTTTTCTAGACTCCAGCTTCTGCAGAATCCAAGAAATAATTCCTACTTAACCGGTCCATACAGGTACTTCGTGTTTGGGCTCAAATTAATGCCATGCTCATGCTCGGAGGGATGGTAGTTCTGCCGCTACTCTATGAGGTTCCCTCCCTGAGATATTATACTTAGGAGTTTATTAGGCATTTCTGAAAAGGAAAGTGCTTTCATAGCTCTGCCCCCTCCGTGATGTCACAAGCAGAGGGTATATGATCAGGAACCTCAGTCTGAGGTCAGAGAGACCTGGGGGAGACAGCATATACCAGGCTGAATCCTTGCCTTTGGGAGCCCCTTCTCTCCAAACCACATGCTTTCCATGGACTGAGATATCTGTAAGTGTTCTTTTCATCTTTAATCCTTCTTTGCTTTTGTGATTGCCTGTTCATTCTAAATTGTCTCAATTTATAACATCTTTTTGTATATTTGTAAACACTCCCTACTTTTTGGCGTAAAATATAAAATTAATAGCTTCATTTCTCCTTGCTCTATAACGTATCCCTATGACCTCCGTGCTAAATCAAGCCAACGCTACTGATGGGAGGCTGTTGTGAATTGTTTTGATCTGACTTCTGAGTCGGGGCACCCTCTGGTGGTTACTGCAGATAGTGGAGCTGGCCGGGTTGACAGAAGTCTGCCACCTGATGACGATGATTGGAAATCAGGGGTTACTGACTGGGAGGATATAAGTGAGCAGGCTTCCCTCAGTTGCTGCTGGTAATTAGTTTCTTCCTGTGCATTTTGAGGTCTGCTGTCTCCTGCGTAATCCTGCATTTTTCAGTTAAGTTGTTCATTTGCTAATCCTTTGCATCTGATCTGGTTTTCCCTCTTTCTGCTTTGTTGTGATGGTTCAGCGTGCTCCCTGCTGGGGTTGTGCTGGACCCCGCTCCATATGTTACAGCTTTTGTCAGTTTGTTCTGTCCCCTGTTATATTAGTCTCTTTTGCTTTGCTGCCAGTTTACACCAGAATGCTGATATAGTGGGGGAGAGGTCGTGAGACCTCAGTGTTTTTTTGTACATCAGACGTGTTGGATTTTTTAGGGTTTTTGCAGTGTCTTTCCTTTCTTATCCTATCTTGACAGTTTGGGCCCCATCATTTGCTCAGTCTATTTTCTGCCTGTGTTTGTGCCTCATCTTGTCTCACCGACAATATAGGTTTGGGGCCTATTTCTTTGGGGTTCTACTCCGGGGCAGTTTAGATTTCACCTATCTTGCTTTAAGCTTAGTTAGTTCTCCGGCTGTGCCGAGGCGTCTAGGGCATCATAGGTACGCCCCATGGCTGCTGCTAGTAGTGTTGATAGGTTTAGGCGTCTGCAATCCGCTAAGTTACCAACCGTTCTGGTTTCCTGGTGGCCTAGCCTATTCCTGCCATCCTCCTCAGTGACCTATTCATAACAGGTGGCTCCTGACCCAATCTTGATAGAACCAGGAGCTGGTAGTGGCGTATAGTTTGTTCTGGGCTTTTACCCTGGCAGTGACGGACGGAGTTTATATATCCCGCCTACTACTGGGATTAGTCATCACCCTCACTGCAGCCTTCTCATCAGCCTGTACACGGTGAGGCGGCCTGTCTCGCGACCACTTATCTTAGGTGAAGTTCCCTGACTGACCTGAGGGTAAGGGGGTGCCAGAGAGCTGCAAGTTGCAAACCGGAATTGGAAAGTGGGATATACATAAATCCCTGCTGAAGAACTGGGGGCAACCAGACACCCATGCAGTTTGTGACATATTGGTGGCAGCGGTGGGATAACCAAATATATCCCCCCTGCGATTCATCACATTCAGGAGTTACCTTTTCATTATTTTGTAGATGTGTCTATCCAGTGGTTTCCTGTGCCAGACTTGAATTATCTAATAGGTGAGTCTAATTTTCCTCAGCATACCTTACCCAAGCTGTAGTATGTAACTCAATAAATCAATTATTTTGAGCCCAGGCTTCCTCTCTACTCTAGTTTGAAGCCATCTTGTATGTTATCATCACCCCATTTATAGGTCTTCAGCTTACCATGATTTTTACAATGGCAGTCAATGGCAGATGTAAACAACTATGTGTCCTCTGAATAAACCTAAGTCATGCTTGAGATAGCATAAAACAACCTAATTTTAGAGTCTTTCTTTCAATTTTAACACCCATAATATATTCATTAAAATGTGACTGTATTCTGAAACCTGCCATGTTGAATCTGACAAAATTCTGCTTTTCATATTTGCCAATAGTCAAACTATTTCATTTATTAAGTGTGATTAATGAGTTTTCTTGTTTTCAACTTGAACTGCCCAAAGGCTTAACCTCTTTGAAAATAAGATAATAATTAACATTTTTCTACTGCCATTTTTGTGCTGCCTCTTTGCTACTCCCCTCTTGTCTTTGTTGACATGACTGCAGCAGTGATGTCCTGTGTAAAGCTCAGGACCACTGCAGACAATCACAGATCTCAGAGGTCATGCTGAATAAAACAGCAACAGACTGTTGAGCCTAGTGATTTTTTTTTTGTAGAGATGAAGACTTAAAGTCAGTGCTACAGTCATATCAACAAAAACCAGCAGGGAGTAGCAGAGAGGCAGCACTGGAGCCAAAGTAGCTAATTAATGACGATTTTATTATTTTCAAAGAGAGCAAACCTTTAGACTATTTGAGTGTAAAACTGTAAAAAAACTTTTATTCAGTATTATCTGCTTTGGAACATTATTTAAATTGGCATGAATTGCAGCACTCCTTTTAAGAATTTTAACTATAGTAAAAAAGATATTAGAAATAATTCTGGCAATAGTTAACAAAATAAAAGCATATACAAATATAGAATACAGTTTTTGGTGGAATAATTAAACCATTATCATTATAGGACATAAAAGATCCTTCAAAGTTGTGTCAATGTTTTTATGGAGCGGTCTCAGAAGCTGAGCCCGTACAATACTTAGCAGATGCCGGCTACGTTGTACAGTTTGCTTTTGTCTGTAACAGCAGCAACTGGAACAAACTCTGATCGATGCGGTTTAATAACTTAAATGAAGCTCCCAATCACTGGCAGCGTCATGGAAATTGCTTGTAAAAACATGAATTGTCACCAATTAAAGAAAAAAATGTCCAAGGATGGTATCTCCATCCCCATATTCATGCTGACCTAGGGACCAAGAATAGCAGACAAAAAATGAGATGCGCACTCTGCTTAATAGGAGATGCTGGCTGGACTTGGGTAAACCCAAAATCAGACTAGAAAAGAAGAAACAGCCGCACTCAATAAATGTTTTTTTCTTTGCAAAAAATGTTTTGAATTTATTTACACGTGCAGAAAACACCATAGCAGGACCAAACAGTAATGGTAAGGTAACGTTTCGACCCTATTCAGGGTCTTTGTCAAATCTTAATTAATTAATTAATTAACTACTGTGTTTGCCTATTTTTGACCTTAACATGGATCTCCCTTACACCATTCTATCATTGAATTGAATATGTTCTACAGGGATGTTTTTGTATATATGAATTTTATGCTATTCTGTCACATTTATTTATGTACAGTACACTAGTTGTATATATTTATTTATCAGTGAGGTTAGACAAAGACCCTGAATAGGGTCGAAATGTTACCTTACCATTACCAATTGGTCCCGCTGTAGTGTTTTCTGCACGTGTAAATAAATACAAAACAATTTTTGCAAAGAAAAAATATTTATTGAGTTCGGCTGTTTCTTCTTCTCTAGGGACCAAGAAAACAATTATTGACAGGTCATTTCCACCACACAATGAGCATCGAAAAACCAAACTGTTGCCAAAAGGTTGATGGAGTTGCATCATCATTAACCATTTCCGGTAAATTACATTGAAACACAACAAGAAAACACAAATTGACAAATTTGCAAAAAATACTCTGCAGTAAAAAACATGACAGTAATCAGCAAGTACTGTATAACAAATACAGGGTATTTAGTCGATACGTTTTTTGCAAAAAATGTATACCAAGCCGCTTCACCACGTCACGGTAACCCTTCACGAAGCAGTCCCTATCTAATGTATTTAAAACCTGAACATGTGAACAGTGTCTAAATGAACAGGATACAGACAGGCATCTCCTAGTGTATGGGCTTGTGGTGTAAGACAGCTCATTTATGTGCATGTCACACAGGAGAGGGGTGGGTTCTCCCAAACCATGCTGAGCAATCCGGTAAATTACATTGTATAATGAACAGTGTCATTCAAAGCTACAACAAAATAAGCCCCCATATGGCTATGCCGACAGGCAAATAAAACAGTCGTGACACTCGGAAGAGGGCAACCTAAACACAAAAAATGGAAACTCACCGGGTCATGAAAGGGTTAAAAAATACCTAAAATTTCTGTGCATTTAATGTCATACTTTGCTTTCACCTCTAGGAGATTCAGAACTTTGAATTTCCTTTGAGTGAACCATTTTGACAAAGTTATAATTACTTTGTGATGTAATATTCTCATCTTCATACAAGTCCTGTATGGAAACAAATGGCAAAGACCACAGAGCAGAAGGTGAAAGAGAGCGGCAGCCTGTGTTCCTCATCTTTAAACAGATGCAATCAGCTCAATCCCTCCCGTACCTGGCATTTAATTAGCTCTGAATATCGTCTGAATTAATGCATGAAGTGAACGGAGGAACCGTTTGGAGTAATTTATGTAAATTGCACTCGAAGATTTGTCAAGTTTGGGTGAGTGCAGAGCATCAGAGATTTATGCAAATTAACCCTATATTTTCTAAGTGGTGGACTATGGAATATCAATCTGGAGAATTTTGTCAAAATTCAATCTTTATTGGTGCTTATTTAAAGATGTTGACCAGGTAATAAAAAAAATTATACTAGCATGTGTTTCAAATAGTAACATATTCAATTGTTTTATGTACCCTGATTTTTAGATACAGTGGCTTGCAAAAGTATTCAACCCTTTGGCTTTTTTTTCCTATTTTGTAACTGTACAACCTATGTTTAAATATTTTTAATACGATTTGTGCATGATGCATCAGCACTAGAGTTGAGCGACTTTTGTTTTTTTAGGGTCGAGTTTCGTTTCGTGAAACCCGACTTTTCCAAAAGTCGGGTCGAGCAAGATCGTCCGATTATAGGGAAAAGTCGGGGTCGTCCCGAAACACGAAACCCAATGTAAGTCAATGGGGAATAAAAGTTGGCAGTGAGAGGAGGACAGGAAACACACCGACAGTGCCCATTTGAATGCCAAAAGCATCAATTCTTCTTACTTAAGCTTGTCAACCTTAATTAACTTCATAATACAAGTTACGCACTGAAAAATGGGGGTTATTTGGCTAAAGTTGTGGGGGGGAGGGCTGGCTCCAGGTTTTCATGTGCCCTGGGCGAAAGAGCGCCCCTTTAACACATACCACAACTCATCATGCTCCGATACGGCAGAGAAATAGCGGTATAGTACAATGAAAAATACTTCACTTTTTACATCTCATGACGAGGCCCATCTATTTCTCCATACAGAATCATTGGTCCCATATAATGTTTGAAACAGTATATGATGAGCTCCACATAATGCTACAGTATATGTTGGTCCCCATGGATGAAGCTCCACTGTCTTATGGGCCCAAATAATGCTCCAAACATAATGGGCCCCATTTCTAATGCTCTAGTGTATAATGGGCCCTGTAAATGCTGCTCCAGTGTCTGATGTCCACCTTTGGAATGTTCCAGTGTATGGTGGGCCCCATCTATCATTCTCCAGAGTATAGTGCTCCCCAAAAATTGCTGTCCCAACATTGAAAACAATCAAATAAGTCTCCTCGCTAGGGAATCCCTGTACTAGTCTGGACTCCTCGTCGTCCCCATCTTCCATCTCACTGCACAGTATTTCAACCTTGCAAGTGCTGTGATCCTGAGCAAGCAGGGGGGGCCCACTCGTTGGGATGGCACTGGCACAGGGCCCCTGATAGTACGGTGGTGTGTCTGATGGCGGGTGGGCCGAACCTGAACTTTCATCTGCAGCTTCCTCTTTGTCACCGTGTAAGATGGAACTGTATATGGGAAGGGTAACCTGAGTTTCATCAGGGTCAGATTCAGGCCGTGTAGCGTGCGAGGGGAATGTAGTGGTCTGGGTCAATGTACCAGCAGATTCATTGAGCAGTGGCTGGGCATCAGTGCACTTGTGTCGCCCCCAGGAGTACGGTCGCCACAGTGGCATTACCTTCCTCCTAGGGAGTGTGATGTCATGCTTGGGAGCAACGAAGGATCTCTCTAGCAGGTTAACTGATTGGGCGGCGTTATTCCCACGAGTCATGACCCTCCAAACAGCGTTCATGAAGGCAAAGTGTTTGTTTTACGTGGGCAGTATGGTTGCAAAGCTGAACCTTAAAGGAATGTCCAGAAGGGCACCACCAGGAGTGGAGCCTATGGTTAAATTCGACTCCACCTGGGAAACCTCAACCATGCCAGCTACAGAACAGATGCACACATTGCAAGCTTAATTCCGTTAACGAACGAGACTCCGTCATGCCCCGCAGTCCGAGTCCGGCTTACTAGAGCAGTTCCGGAATTAGGCCTAACCGTCATTCCTGAAAAAATTAAAAACTTACGTGTGCAAACCACAGGTGCTGTAGCTTGCTTAACAGCTCGCCAGCCGTTCTCACGCCCAGTATGGATTACACGTGATTGCACAAAGGTGAGAAAGGGTACCGTATCCCCAGATAACATGTATGGATAGCGTACACATTCAAAATATATGTCTATACATCAGGAGGCAGGCTCAGAGAGGTGTTAGGCCCAGTATGGATTGCACGTGATTGCACAAAGGTTAGAAAGGGTACCGTATCCCCGGATAACATGTATGGATAGCATAGTGTACACATTCAAAATATATGTCTATACATCAGGAGGCAGGCTCAGACGGTGTTAGGCCCAGTATGGATTGCACGTGATTGTACAAAGGTTAGAAAGGGTACCGTATCCCCAGATAACATGTATGGATAGCGTACACATTCAAAATATATGTCTATACATCAGGAGGCAGGCTCAGACGGTGTTAGGCCCAGTATGGATTGCACGTGATTGCACAAAGGTTAGAAAGGGTACCGTGTCCCCGGATAACATGTATGGATAGCATAGTGTACACATTCAAAATATATGTCTATACATCAGGAGGCAGGCTCAGACGGTGTTAGGCCCAGTATGGATTGCACGTGATTGCACAAAGGTTAGAAAGGGTACCGTATCCCCGGATAACATGTATGGATAGCATAGTGTACACATTTAAAATATATGTCTATACATCAGGAGGTAGGCTCAGACGGTGTTAGGCCCAGTATGGATTGCACGTGATTGCACAAAGGTTAGAAAGGGTACCGTATCCCCAGATAACATGTATGGATAGCGTACACATTCAAAATATATGTCTATACATCAGGAGGCAGGCTCAGACGGTGTTAGGCCCAGTATGGATTGCACGTGATTGCACAAAGGTTAGAAAGGGTACCGTATCCCCGGATAACATGTATGGATAGCATAGTGTACACATTCAAAATATATGTCTAGACATCAGGAGGCAGGCTCAGACGGTGTTAGGCCCAGTATGGATTGCACGTGATTGCACAAAGGTTAGAAAGGGTACCGTATCCCCGGATAACATGTATGGATAGCGTACACATTCAAAATATATGTCTATACATCAGGAGGCAGGCTCAGACGGTGTTAGGCCCAGTATGGATTGCACGTGATTGCACAAAGGTTAGAAAGGGTACCGTATCCCCAGATAACATGTATGGATAGCGTACACATTCAAAATATATGTCTATACATCAGGAGGCAGGCTCAGACGGTGTTAGGCCCAGTATGGATTGCACGTGATTGCACAAAGGTTAGAAAGGGTACCGTATCCCCAGATAACATGTATGGATAGCGTACACATTCAAAATATATGTCTATACATCAGGAGGCAGGCTCAGACGGTGTCAGGCACAGTATGGATTTGACGGCCCAGATTACACAGCGGAGGAGCAGGGAGAGGTAAAGATTGCAAATGCTGGGGCCCTGCCCAAACAAGGGGGGCCCACTCGTGGGCGTCGGTACTGGCACTGGGCCCCTCATAGTACAGCGGTGTGTCTGACGGCGGGTGTGCACCACCACCATCAGAGACACTTGATTGCACTATGAGGGACCCTGTGCCAGTACCCGCGCCCAAGAGTCGGCCTACCCACCTGTCCAGGGCAACGGCACTCGCATGGTGTCATGCGCTAGGTGGTGACCCCGGCCATGGGGGGGGAGGCAGCACAGTTAGGGAGTTTTAGAAAGTGGCATATGTTGATGTTGGACATTCAGCTGATGCAAAAGGCGAAATAGGTGAAGTCCCAGGAAGAGGTGGACCAAAGCAAGCCATTTTTCTGTCACCCTGTGTGTCATCAGGGGAAGGTGGGACAAAATCCTTGGAAACCCATGCGTGGTTCATTTTAATGAAGGTTAGATCATCCACATTTTGGGTTGACAGACGGGTCCTTTTTTGTGTCAGGATTGATCCAGCTGCACTGAAGACTCTTTCCGATAGCACACTTGCAGCTGGGCAAGCGAGCTCCTGTAAGGCATATTGGGCCAATTCAGGCCAGGTGTCCAGTTTAGCGGCCCAATAGTCAAAGGGGAATGACCTGTGTGGGAGAACATCGATATGGGAGGAAAAGTAGTTTGTAACCATAGTTGACAAGTTGACAACTGCTGTCTCCTGTCACTTTCCATCGATGCAGTATTACCAGTTGTGTGAGCGGTATTTCAAAAATCAGTCCACAACATTGTCATGAAACCCCTGTCTCCAACGCCACTTCTGCTGTGTGCACCACGAACACCTCTGCCAAGCTGCCCCCGGCCCGTACGGCTCATGTGAGAACCATCACCGCTGCTGTGTGCTGGGAATGCCTCAAGCAACCGATTTACCAGAGTTGCTTGTTTATTAGCCAATATTAGGTCAAGGTTCTCCTGTGGCATGATGTTTTGTAATTTGCCTTTATAGCGTGGATCCAGGATGCTGGCCAACCAGTAGTCGTCATCGTTCATCATTTTGGCAATGCGGGGGTCCCTTTTTAGGATCTGCAAGGCATAATCTGACATGTGGGCCAATGTTCCCCGTGTCAATGATGCACTGCGAATGCTGGTTGGAGGAGCACTTTCTGGCAAATCCACATCCCTCCAGTCACGCACAAACCCTGTACCAGACCTTGCCACGCCAACATTTTCACTTGCCCCACGAGATGCATCCTCTTCCCCTAAGTAATCATCCCCATCATCATCCTCCTCCTCCTCTTCTTCCTCCACCTCGTCCAGGAGAGGTCCCTGAGCAGACAATGGCTGAATGTCATCAAGGATTCCCTCCTCCTCTTCCTCCTCATCAACATTGGCTGCAGACGCCTGCTCCTTAAGGTGCGTCAAAGTTTGCATGAGCAGACGCATAAGTGGGATGCTCATGCTTAGGATGGCGTCGTCTGCGCTTACCAGCCGTGTGCATTCCTCAAAACACTGAAGGACTTTACAGAGGTCTTTCAGCTTCGACCACTGCACACCTGTCAACTCCATGTCTGCTCTCAAAGTGCCTGGCCGTGTATCCTCCCACAAATGCATTATGGCCTGCCTCTGCTCACACAGCCGCTCCACCATGTGCAGGGTGGAGTTCCACCTTGTTGCAATGTCGATAATGAGGCGGTGGTTGGGAAGGTGGAGCAATCGCTGCAGCTTCTGCATACGAACGGAGTGTACAGGCGACCGGCGGATGTGCGCGCACAGTCTTCGCACCTTCTGGAGCAGGGCTGTTAACTCCGGATAATTTTTGAGGAAGCACTGCACCACCAGGTTCAAGGTGTGAGCCAAGCAAGGTATGTGGCTGAGTTTTGAAAGGGCTATGGCTGCCACAAAATTACGGCCGTTATCACTAACTACCTTGCCTGCCTCAAGATGTACACTGCCCAGCCATGACTCAGTTTGTCGCTTCAAGTACTCGGCCAGTACCTCGGCGGTGTGTCTGTTGCCCAAACACATCATCTGCAACACAGCCTGCTGATGCTTTCCACTAGCTGCTCGATAGGGGGACACATCGTGTGCAACAGTGGCAGCTGCAGATGGAGTGCTCGTACGACTGCGCTCTGTGGACGAGCTTTCGCTTCTGGAGGAGGAGGAGGAGGAGGGTCGAACGCCTACAGCCAACTGTTTCCTATACCATGGGATAGGCAGCACTGTCCCACCACCGCTGTCCCCTGTGGACCCTGCATCCACCACATTAACCCAGTGCGCAGTGTTGGACACGTAACGGCCCTGGCCATGCCGACTGGACCATGCATCAGTTGTGAGGTGCACATTTCCGCTCACTGACTGGTTGAGTGCATGGACAATGCGGTCTTTCACATGATGGTGGAGGGCTGGGATGGCTTTGCGAGAGAAGAATTGGCGACTGGGTAAGTCATAGCGTGGTACTTCATAGGCCATGAGTTCGCGGAAAGCTGCGCTTTCCACCAACCGAAAGGGCATCATCTCAAACGAGATTAGTTTGGCAATGTGGGCGTTCAAACCCAGTGTATGCGGATGAGAGACTGAGTACTTTCTTGACCTACTCATAGTGTCTGGGAGGGTGAGCTGGACTTGAGAGCTGCATATGGTGGAAGTAGCAGTGGACAGGGCGGACTGAGAGAGGGTTGATGATGGTGATGGAGTTGTTGTTCTTTCTGATGGCCTAGAATCAGTCTTTCGTTGATATAACAGTGGGATTCCCTGACTGCTGTGGCATTGAAACGACACCTCAACATTTGCTGCTGTGCTAACCGGTGGGCTTACAGTGGGGGAAACAATGTAGCGTTGCTGACTACCTTCGTTGTGATCAGTTGCACATGTGGCACTTTAGGTTTGGTGTTGTGTCCACGCTTGCAAGTGCAAGCTGGTTAAATGTCTAAGCATGCAACTGGTATTCAAATTTTTCAGATTTTTCCCTCGGCTAAAGGTCTTTGCGCACTTCTTACAGATAACCTTGGCCTGATCATGAGGATTTTGTTCAAAAAAGTGCCACACTGCACTCTTCCTACTTTGGCAGACATTTTGCGGCCTAGCACGCTGTGATCTTTTGACCCTCTGGACAAGCTGTCCAGCAACTCTTTTGATGTTTGGAACCTGTCTTTGGAGTGCTCCGGGCCTGCCAGATAACAGCTGTTGCGATGTCGATGTCTGCTGTGGATGCTCCTCATCTGAGCTATTGGAAGCAGCACCCTCTTCCCCCAATGGATGCCAATCTGGGTCAACAACTGGGTCATCCATCACCTCCTCTTCTATGTCATGTGCACCTTCCTCTGTGTCACCGTGTATGGTGGTATAGTGTGCGGGAAGGGGCACCTGAGTCTCATCAGGGTCAGAATCTGGCTCTACACTGCGAGGACAATGTAGTGCTCTGAGTGAATGTACCAGCAGAATCATCCATCAGCGGCTGTGCATCAGTGCACTCCATGTCAGATTCATCTTGGCCTGGGTAATTCACCATTTGACTTGATAATCCGGGCATGGTATGTGAAAACAGCTCCATGGAGTAATCAGTAGTATGGCCTGCGTCATCCTTCAATCTTGGTTGGGGTGAAGGACACAAGGAAAGGTGTGGTTCATGAACATGAGCCTCCAATGACGACTCAGTGCTTTTACTTTTTACAACTGAAGAAGAGGAGGCGATAGAGCTGGAGGCTGAGTCAGCAATGTAAGACAAAACTTTTTCCTGATGCTCTGGCTTTAAAAGCGGTTTGCCAACTCCTAGAAAACTAAGCGTTCGAGGCCTTATGTAGCCAGACGATGATGCAGGCTCAACACCTCCTGCATTCGGTCCTATTTTGCACTTGCCACTACCATCAGATCCACCACCAACACCATCATTACCAGCTGCCAACCCCCGCCCAATTCCACGGCCTCTTCCACCAGCCTTCCTCATTTTTGGTAGAAATGTAGACAAAATCCAACAAACTATATAGTAATGTAAAACAAGGTACAAGGTGTCCATAGGACAGGGGAGATTTTGAATTTCTGCAGACACTTGTGGACACTGGACACTTTTGGATTGTGTGAGGCCCACTGAGTATCTGAGCGCTCTGTCACAGGCTCGATGGCAGAGCTGTGACCAAAGTGACTAGAGGATAAGGGAGATTTTGAATTTCTGCAGACACTTGTGGACACTGGACACTTTTGGATTGTGTGAGGCCCACTGAGTATCTGAGCGCTCTGTCACAGGCTCGATGGCAGAGCTGTGACCAAAGTGACTAGAGGATAAGGGAGATTTTGAATTTCTGCACACACTTGTGGACACTGGACACTTATGGCTTGTGTGAGGCCCACTGAGTATCTGAGCGCTCTGTCACAGGCTCGATGGCAGAGCTGTGACCAAAGTGTCTAGAGGATAAGGGAGATTTTGAATTTCTGCACACACTTGTGGACACTGGACACTTATGGATTGTGTGAGGCCCACTGAGTATCTGAGCGCTCTGTCACAGGCTCGATGGCAGAGCTGTGACCAAAGTGACTAGAGGATAAGGGAGATTTTGAATTTCTGCACACACTTGTGGACACTGGACACTTATGGATTGTGTGAGGCCCACTGAGTATCTGAGCGCTCTGTCACAGGCTCAATGGCAGAGCTGTGACCAAAGTGACTAGAGGATAAGGGAGATTTTGAATTTCTGCACACACTTGTGGACACTGGACACTTATGGATTGTGTGAGGCCCACTGAGTATCTGAGCACTCTGTCACAGGCTCGATGGCAGAGCTGTGACCAAAGTGACTAGAGGATAAGGGAGATTTTGAATTTCTGCACACACTTGTGGACACTGGACACTTATGTATTGTGTGAGGCCCACTGAGTATCTGAGTGCTCTGTCACAGGCTCGATGGCAGAGCTGTGACCAAAGTGACAAGAGGATAAGGGAGATTTTGAATTTCTGCACACACTTGTGGACACTGGACACTTATGGATTGTGTGAGGCCCACTGAGTATCTGAGCGCTCTGTCACAGGCTCGATGGCAGAGCTGTGACCAAAGTGACTCTCGATGGCAGAGCTGTGACCAAAGTGACTAGAGGATAAGGGAGATTTTGAATTTCTGCACACACTTGTGGACACTGGACACTTATGGATTGTGTGAGGCCCACTGAGTATCTGAGCGCTCTGTCACAGGCTCGATGGCAGAGCTGTGACCAAAGTGACTAGAGGATAAGGGAGATTTTGAATTTCTGCACACACTTGTGGACACTGGACACTTATGGATTGTGTGAGGCCCACTGAGTATCTGAGCGCTCTGTCACAGGCTCGATGGCAGAGCTGTAACCAAAGTGACTAGAGGATAAGGGAGATTTTGAATTTCTGCACACACTTGTGGACACTGGACACTTATGGATTGTGTGAGGCCTACTGAGTATCTGAGCGCTCTGTCACAGGCTCGATGGCAGAGCTGTGACCAAAGTGACTAGAGGATAAGGGAGATTTTGAATTTCTGCACACACTTGTGGACACTGGACACTTATGGATTGTGTGAGGCCCACTGAGTATCTGAGCGCTCTGTCACAGGCTCGATGGCAGAGCTGTGACCAAAGTGACTAGAGGATAAGGGAGATTTTGAATTTCTGCACACACTTGTGGACACTGGACACTTATGGATTGTGTGAGGCCCACTGAGTATCTGAGCGCTCTGTCACAGGCTCGATGGCAGAGCTGTGACCAAAGTGACTAGAGGATAAGGGAGATTTTGAATTTCTGCACACACTTGTGGACACTGGACACTTATGGATTGTGTGAGGCCCACTGAGTATCTGAGCGCTATGTCACAAGCAGAAATTGGCTAGTGTATCACAAACTACAAGGTGTATGTAGAATTGGGCAGAATTGGAATCTCCCTAGAGTGCAGGTCTGTAAGAACGGAACATGTCCTCGACTTATTCTCACAGAGTGACTCACTGATAGCTTCACTGTGGCTGTGATAACAGCCGTTACATGGTACTGTGTGAGGAGCGTACACCGCTGTATGGTGTGAAAAAATGCACGCTCAGTACCTCAGCAGGACAAAAAAAAAAATTGTGATTGCTTTTAAAAAAGCAGTTTGCGGAGCAGTGGGTAAACAGCAATGCAGGAATGTCAGGAAGCCTTAGAAGGCAGCCCAACAACCAACACCACTGATACACCACTATATAGCCTCCCCTTGCACTGCACAGTGACTGGTGTGTTGTACAGGCAAAATCACTAGCAGCAGAAGCAGTTTTTTTTTCTTCTTCTCAGCAGGACAAAAAAAAAAAATTGTGATTGCTTTTAAAAAAGCAGTTTGCGGAGCAGTGGGTAAACAGCAATGCAGGAATGTCAGGAAGCCTTAGAAGGCAGCCCAACAACCAACACCACTGATACACCACTATATAGCCTCCCCTTGCACTGCACAGTGACTGGTGTGTTGTACAGGCAAAATCGCTAGCAGCAGAAGCAGTTTTTGGTTTCTTCTTCCCTGCCTAACGCTCTCCCTACAAAATCATCATCAGCAGCAGCAGCTCTCCCTATTCTGAGATCAGCATGAGTAACATGGCGGTCGGCGTGCACCCCCTTTTATACCCCCTGTGACGCCCCCCAAAGCAAGCCAATCACTTGCATGCCCTTCTGAAAGATGGTGGTGACCCGTGCCTATGTCATCACGTTGCCCACAGTGTCCGTGGATCCTGATTGGCTGAAAAAGAGCGCAAAACAAACTTTTGAAACGCGACTTTGGCGCGTAAGTCGCCGACCTCGTGGCCGACCTCATCCTAGGGTCGGGTTTCGTTTCATGAAACCCGACTTTGCCAAAAGTCGGCGACTTTTGAATTTTTTCGACCCGTTTCGCTCAACTCTAATCAGCACTAGATATTCTAAGTTGGTCAAGTGAGAAAGATATAGGCATAAATTAAATTAGTGAGATCAAATAGTTAAAAAATGGTGGTGCGTATACAATCACCCCTTTTGCTATGAAGCCTCTAAAAAATTCGGATGCAAGCAATTACCTTCATAAGTCACATGATCAGTGAAAGGAAGACCACCTGCGTGCTATGTTTCGCATGGTCTGTCAGTATATACACTATACACATCTTTTCTGAAAGACCACAGAGGCTGCAACACCATTAAGTAAGAGACTCCACTAGATCAAGAGGCTCCACTAGAGCAAGAGGCTCCACTAACCAAACAACAGCATGAAGACCACGGAGTTCCCCAAACAAGTCAGGGACAAAGTTGATGAGAAGTACGGCTTTGACAAGATTTAAGGAGACAACCGCAGAACGGGGGTCGAGACAAGAGGCAGCCGCAGGAAGGTATGGAGAACCGGGGGACGACAGACAGAGAGACACACTCTGGGCATGCCCAGAGGAGAAAAACTGAATGCGCTGGCTGGATCAGGCTAAAGACTGATCCGGTTGCCGGATTTGTCCATTGACTTGCATTGTACCACAGAGCCGGGAGTGCCGCATCCGCGGATGTCCGGGTTTTTTTGCCGGACAAAAAAAGTTACAACACGCGTTGTGTCCGGCTGCCGGAAACGAAATTTGAGACGGATCCAGAAAAAAACGGACTAAACGCAAGCACATGTGGTGCGATCCGGCGCATGTGCTAGTCAATGAGAAAAAAACGCATTCGGCAGAAGAAAAACCCGGATCCGTTTTTTTAACAAACACGCTGGATCGCGCCTGACGGCAAAAACTGGATGTGTGAAAGAGGCCTAAGAGGGCTAAATTTGAAAATTGAAATGTACCATCAGTCCCCTTCAAACACTGCATTGATCACATTAGCACATAGAAAACTCTCTCGTGTGGAGAACAGGATAAGAAATTGAGCTGCTGGATTATAGACCAAATAGTGTATGGAAAAATTGGGGCACCTGTGAACTTGTAATAATGGTAACATTCTAATACATTAAGCAACTTAGTTTTATTGTTTACAGTATAAGTAAGGCCTCTTTCACACATCAGGTTTTCGCCGTCAGGCGCGATCCGGCGCTTTTGACAGAAACCGGATACGGCGAAATGCAATGCCGGATCCGGTTTCCCCCCCATTGACTTACATTAGAGCCGGATCGAGCTGGATGGCCATGTGTTTCATCCGATTTTCGCCGGATCCGGCAATGTGACGCGATCCGGCGTCTGGAAAAAACGGCTACTGTAACGTTTTTTGTCTCTGGCAAAAAAGCCGGACACGCCGAATCCGGCATGTCCGACTTTTTCATACAATGAAAGCCTATGAGCGCCGCAATGCGCCTGATCCGGCGAAAGCCGGATCCGGTGGCCGGATCCGGTTTTTTTGGTCTGAGCATGATCAGTAGCTCTGCCCACAAGACATATATAAAAGCAAGACAGTGTGACCCTCAGCCACACCCAACATGCCACCCAAGCCAAGAACCAGGAGCAGGAGAAGGCAGCAGACATCTGCAGCAGCAGCACCATCAGCACCACCCCAAATGGAGCAGCATGCTGAACAACGGGAGGGGAGTCCAGCAGCAGATGAGAGACGGTAATTATCAAATCCCCCATTCCTCCAAACTAGGGCTATGGAATATCAAGATATTCATTGGCCCTTTGTTTCTCTTTATTCAACAGCCGCCCAATAGATGCAGCAGCAGCAGCAGCAATGGCAGCAGCAGGAACACCACCCACAGCCATGGAGTCTGGCCATGAGGAAGACAGCACATCTTCCTCTGGGAGCCCTCCCTCGCATCGTCAGCGTTTGACGGTAAGTTTTTATTTCCAAAATCCATCTTCTCTGTAATATATGTCTATTCATTGCCTTTTATTTCAAAACAGGAATCACAAGATGAAGAGGAGCTCCCAGAAGAAGAAGGAAGGGGTGGACAGACACCTGGAGTGGGCTCACAATTGGTAAGTTTTTTGCATCAAACGCAGAAACACAACATCACACTACACACAACACATAGAAAACAATGTTCTGCAGACCACACACAGCAAACAAATGCCTACATCCAAAGACATAACATTTTTTGTTTTCTTCTCTAGTCTTCCCAATCTGGTGCTCGGCCAAGAGGTCCTTGCAGTGCCTCCCGGGGTCGTCGGCGACAGCAACGCGGCGGTCACCAGTGTGTAAGTATAAATATTTTTGCTTTGTTTTTTTTGCACTTTTTATTTCATTTCTTTTGTGGAGGCTAATTATGTTATTTTTGTCTTTTTCTTTAACAGCCTTCACAGCGTGCTCCCGACTCTGACGGTGAGGATGGAGGGATTGATGTGGACCGCCTCATCGATCTCGTCAGAGAAAGGGAGCCGCTCTGGAATATGGCTGACCGCCGCCACGCTGACCTTATCGTTACCCGACGACTCTGGGAGGAAATCTGTTCGCTCCTTGTGGACCGCTGGGAGGACCTCGAAGCTCGGGCCCAGATTAAAGAGCGTAAGTATATACAGTACCGGTTGCTTGATTTAAACCAGTGTTTCCCGAACTCCAGTCCTCGTGGTCCCCACGGATCATGTGTTCAGGATTTCTATTTACTTTGGAAATCCTGAAAACATGACCCCTGGGGACCATGAGGACTGGAGTTTGGGAAACACTGATGTTGTATACTAACCACTTTGTCCTTTCTCGTTTCAGGGGAGAGAATTGTGAAGCGGTGGCGGTCTGTGAGGGATCGTTTTAAGAAGGAGTTCAATAAAGAGTGGATCTGGAGGACGCAGGAGCAAGTACAAGTACGCACGAGCCCTGTCGTTACTCCGGGAGACAATGCTCACCAGAAGGTAAATATTACACACCACATGTGACAAAAAATGTTTAGATGTAACTTTTTTTTTTTCAGCCAGGGCCATACCATGTCACTATTTTAATTGTTTTTTTTTCTCTTTATTCCACAGCATGGTGAGCAGCACTCAGGAGCCTGCACGATTGGACCCTTCTGAGGCGATCCCTGAGGAGACCGTCACCGAGGGACACTTCGACCGCCCCGGTACATCTGCACCTTCCCAGCCTTCCCACACATTCGACCCATCTGTCCCATCCACCAGCACAGGAGCATCGTGGCCGCCTACATTACATTAAGCTGCTGGTGAGGAGATCGCTTTCCCTTTACCTCACCCTTCTGCCCCTGCCACCTCTAGTACACCTGCGGGTACTGGGCGGCAGCGGCAGAGGGGTCAGGAAAAGAGTTATGCGCCAGAGTTCTTGCATCTGAATGCATCTTTCCAGAACTGTCTAAAAGTCTCGTCAGAGCAAATCTCCGCAGGCTTTCAGTAGATCAACTCCAGCATTCTGGAGTTGAAGACACTTCTGCAAACCATGCATTCAGAAGCAAGATCTTCGCCAAACCACACCGTTTTCAGGTCTGTTGTGGAGCGCATGGAAACGCTCTCTCCTACCCAGCAGATGCATGTAATGCATTCGTGCCACGGTGCTCTACAGCAGGTTACCTCCCAACCTCCACCTCCCACCACTGTAGTTCCTCTACCTGCACCCCCTCCAGCCACTTTCCATCCTCCCCCTCCTATTACATCTGCACCCCCTCCAGCCACTTTCCATCCTCCCCCTCCTATAACATACCAGCAACCTCCCCAGTACCAGCAACCTCCCCAGTACCAGCAACCTCCCCAGTACCAGCAACCTCCCCAGTACTAGACATCTCCCCACTTCCAGCAACCTGCCCCGTACCAAACTCCTTCCCCGTACCAAACTCCTTCCCCGTACCAAACTCCTTCCCCATACAACTTTCCATCAACATCATCTGCTCCTACAGTCCCTGCCCAACCCTCCACTCCACCGCCCACCACCTCTTCTGCCTCCCACATGTCCACCCATTCTGTAGCTTTTTCCACACCATCACCTCTAACTGTTCCTTCCCCACCACGATCCCAGTCCTCTCTCCACACTCCCATTGTCGAAGTGTCCCGCAGCCCCTCCAGCAGTATTTCCACCCCACACTACACCGAGTTATAATGTTTTTTTTGTAATAAAAATGCCCATTTGGTTGGTTTCAAACCTTTATTAAAAAAATTTTTTTTAACTTTAAAAACATTTTACAAAAAAAAAATATTTTAAATAAAAGTTAAATTATTGTTTACACTGGTTGTCTGTCATTTCTTTCTGCGGCGAAATATGTTTAAAAAAAAGGTTGAATACAGGGTATTTAAAAGGTATTCAAAACCAGGTATATAACTGTGGGTAAATTTTAGCTTTTTGCCACAGTTGTGTTCCTGGTTGTGTTTGAAGCAAAGTATTTCACCTGAAAAGTTGTGTTTATTGTTGGTGATTTCCTAACAATGTACACAACTTTTGTTTCAAGGTGAAATACTTTGCATAAAACACAACCAGGTACACACCTGTGGCCTAAAGCTAAAAATAGAGACCATGACAAGATAGCAAACTTTGGTTGGCAAAGGTATATAGTGTTGGTACAGAAGGTACACAAGTTTGGTTAGGGCACAAATCTTTCACACTCTGTCATCCTGCCAGTGTACTCTGCCTTGAGGTGACATAAAGTATAGTGCAAAATTGTCCCTCATTACTGAAACCGTCACAGAACTTCTAGTGGTAATGTCCTGGTAATCTTGCAAGGTGGTTTCTTCAGAGGTGTCCTCAATGGAAATGGGTTCCTTGCAGATAACAAAATTGTGGAGTACCACGAAAGCTTTGATTACCTCGTCCACAGTTTCTGTCTTGAGGTTGATCGCAGTCAATAGGACCCGCCATTTGGCTGTCAGAATACCAAAGGTACATTCAACCATTCTTCTTGCTCTTGTGAGGCGGTAATTAAAAATGCGTTTTGGTCTTGTCAATCCTCTGCTAGAGTACGGTTTCAAAAGGTGTTCTGACAGCTGGAAGGCTTCATCCCCTACACAGACAAATGGCATAGGTGGACCAGATGTTTGCGGTAGCGGTCTAGGTGGTGGGAACTGGAAGGTGTTTCCATACAGTTTACGCCCCATGGCAGACAGTTTGAAAACTTGAGAGTCATTGGAGCGGCCATAGGCCCCAATATCAACCGCAATAAATTTGTATTCCGCGTCAGCGATGGCCATGAGGACAATTGAAAAATATTTCTTGTAATTGAAATATTCCGATCCCGATCCGGCTGGCTTTACAATGCGGATATGTTTCCCGTCCACAGCGCCCAAGCAGTTGGGAAACTGACATATCTGTTGAAACTTGTCAGCAATTTCAATCCACCTCTCTGTTATGGGCTCTGGTAAAAACTCTTCAGCTAAGGAGTCCCACAGTGCACGGCATATGTACTTCACAATTCCAGATATGGTGGAAATCCCGAGTCTGTACTGGAAATGCAGTGACGAAAGGGATTCTCCAGTTGCAAGAAATCTGTGGGGAATTAAAAAACAATAAATAGTTTTAAATTACAGCATTACATACCAAAACTGAGCTATAACACTTGGAGATACAAACTACCACCAACAAGATTGCAGTGAAAGTGTGCTCTGATGCGATCACATCCAATAAATGTGGCTTACCTTAAAGTCACCATCAGACGCTCTGCGGGTGAAACAGAGAAGCGGCAATAGGTGTCCGCTTTTCTTATGAGGTGTGCAATGCGCTCCACCAAGTAATCAAAATTCTCCATTTTCATCCTAAGATATCCAAAAAATGTATCCGGGTTTCGTCGAAGGTCCATGCAGAGTGTAGAATAGACCCCACGCGTCATTCTCTTGGCTGTGATGGGGTGGATCCACAAACGTCGTCTACAATGCCTGATGCGCTGCTGTCTCGCTCTCTCCTTCTCCAGAACAATCACCCTCAAACGATTCGCCTCCGCTGTAAAATCCGCCAAATTCTTCAAAATATTTCCAATGACAACATCCATCTTCGCCAGTAACTTGCTCTTCTCTCCAACCTGCACTTTCTCCTCTACAACCTGTCAAAGAAGGGCTGTAGGAACACGCTATATATAGTTTTCCAGTAGCCAATCCCGTTCGGAAGGCCACAAGGGTCAATTTTAAAAACCGGATACGGCGTAATCCGTCGAAAAACAGATAGAAAAACGGATGAACCGGATGAGACGGATCCGGTTTTGTCTGTCAAGAACAAGACGGATCCGGCAGAAAACCGGATCCGGCACATCAGGTTTTACAAAACATTTGCCGGATCCGGCGTTCCGGCACGACGCCGGATCGCGCCTGACGCCAAAAACCTGATGTGTGAAAGTAGCCTAAATTGAAGAATATATGTTTTTTTAAATTAGACAACCTATATATACATTAATTACACAAGGCTAAAAAAAAGTTATTTTTCAGGTGCCAAGGTTTTCTTAATGGATTTAGGATATTTCGAGGGTGCTGAATTAAAAAAATGCCATTCATTTTACTGAAGTGGTTCTAGTTATTGAGATAATTCATCCATGAAAATAATGCATTCCTCTAATGCGACTTGTGTATGATAACAAATGCAATAACTTTTGAAATTTTGATCTGTCTTTTGATTCTTTAACAGTGTCTTAGGTAATGAAATATCACATAGAATTATTTTTCATTTCATTTTGTAGGCTTACAATGCTATAAAAGCGACTTTTTGAAGCCAGAATTCTACTGTAATTAATTAACTATTAAATATCTCAGAAACCAAAGCCAATATGGCAAAAAACAAAGTCAGCAACATAAACTTAATATAAAACTGTTCAGAGATTGTTGCCAGCAAAATCACTGTGTATCAGTGTTATCATTACGGAAGTTATTGGAGTTTGTAGGGTTATATAATTCCCCCAGGTGCTGTGTTCAATATTGCTCTTTGCTGCTGTTTGTTCAATATCATATTGTGTTTAAAATTATGTGAAAACTAAGTTACAAAAATCTGTAGATCCTAAAGGAGCTATAAATGAATTAATGAGCCAAAAAAATGTTTTTATGAACTCTCCATTCCTGTTCTGGTTCAGTTGTTTCTGTTCCTTACTTGCACTCTCACAGTCATTGAGTACTTTAGTCACGTCAAATGAATATTACATTTAAAGAATACAACTTTAACCCCTTCTTGTTTTTGCTAATTTTTGTTTTTGAACTTCTATAAAGATTTGATTTTGTTTGAGGATTTGTTTTAAATTACAACATATTGTATTTAATATAAAATGTACTAAAAGTGTAAAAAATATTCCAAGTAGGGTGATTTGTTGAAAAAACAACAATTCTTTCATTACTATTTGAGTTTTGTTTTTATGACATTCACAATATGGGAAAAATTACCTGACAACATTATACATATCTTTTGATCTTTTGAATTTTGGGTTCCGTATCTCACCATCCACTATTGCTTTGAAAGTGAGACTACCATCAGTTTTTAGACAATCATCTTGACTATCTCATACAAAAATTTGACTTGCAGCTATGAATCATATGATTAGATATGCAGATTCTTGAAAAGAGATGAGCGAACTCAAGCTGAAAAGTTAGGGGTTCGTTCCGGACAGTTAGTGTCCGATGCGAAACTCCAGACACAGACTTCTCCTGAAAGTCCATTGCAATGTTCAGTGTTCCGGGGAAGGTCTGGGAGGATATAGAGAAGTTCCCAACTCAAAAATTCAGGTCATCATTGCTTTCAATGGGGTTCAGATTCTGGTTCAAGTTCAGTAAAATTCTGGTACCCAAACCAAAATTTGGAATAAGGTTCCAATCAGGTAAAACAATCTGAAATTCCACAGGTCAGCTCATCCCTATTCTTAACATATCACTGCATTGTTACTATTTTGCTCCTGGAGGTGGAAAAATCTTACTCTTCTTGTATACTACAAAATACAACTTTTTCTCACATTTCCTAATAGTTAAGCATGTTATTATGTTGAATCTCAAGGGATAGGTCACTGGTTTGAATCGAGACGTAGCCATGAACAAGATTTCCTAAGAACAGAGAAATAGCATCACCCAGATCATCAATATTTGTCTCTTGGCCAAGAAAACTGCCAAAATGCATCATGTGAGTGCCATGACAATTAGAAGAATATGAAATGAAGTCCATTCATCATTCAAAAGCCAAGAGGTAGACAAAATATTGAAGTCAACAAGTGATTTCTTGTTAGGGACGGCGGAACGCACTAAATAATAAATAATAGACATTGCGTTCGCCGCCCGGGGTCCACCGTGCAGAGGTGTTACACTGCTGCTATGAAATGGCAGACGCACAATATGGCGGTATTGCGCTCGTGGGTTGAACGTCACCAAAGTGCGCTGGGCGGATTCTGTTAATTCACAGAGACGCCAAGGCGTGAAACACAAATGCTGAGCCTGTTGAACTCACAGGTCTCAGCAGAATGCACGCACGGTATATGATCACAGGACCCGGGCCCACGACACAGGGTCAGCGTCCTTCTAGACCTGCCGTGTGTACGACGTCGCAACCGCGGACGCCAGTAAGTACTGCTGACTGCAGCGCGGTGACAGACACTGCCGCAAGATGAAAATGCCCGGTAGCAGGCACACTGTCAGACGCTAGTACCGTGGATGATATGCACTGTGGCCTGTAGCTTGCCACTGACTGGCACTGACTCTATCACTAGTTCCCTATCCACACACATAAAATCAGAGGGAGGGGAATCTTAATGAGTCATTTGCAAGTCTATGCATCCGTCATCATTCACACAGGTAGCAACTAGAGTCTATTCTAGCGCATGGCCGAGCGGCCATGCGAACCTTTTATAGCCGGGACCTTCCGGAAGCTTCCAGATCCCTGAGATGGACCAATCAGATCTGGAGAAGGACCTGTGCATGTGACTCCCGATCTCCAATGGGAGATCGTCTCATGAGCATGCTCAGTGGAGCAACGAAAGGACTTAGCCTCTGGAGTGGCTTGCTGCTGAGCAGCCTGCGTTGCTATTGCTGACCCAGAGGTGGCAGCAACAACCAGTCCTACAGAGCTGGTCTGAGCAGAGCGTCGGGAACGATGGAACTGCTGAGCAGGCTCCTCTGCGGTCGATGGAGAATGGGAGACCACTGAATGTGAGGCTCTGGATCCCTGCTGTGCAGTAGCAGGAACCCGACGCCTAACATTTCTTCACGTGATATATCAGTTCTAGCGCAATAAACATGGCAGTGGAGGTGGCTCATATGCTTCATAATAGTGAGATCACAGACATTCATGCAAGCATCATGTGACACACATTACACAAGTCTGGAATGGTGGACAGAAAAAAGGTGAAGAAGCCTCAATATCAATATAGTCAAAAGAAGCGTTGGCTCCAGTTTGCAAAAAAAGGATGAAAAGTGGACAATAGAAGATTAGAAACAGGTGATTTGAAGTGATGAGATGAAAATCAATAGACTAGGATCTGAAGGGTATAACTGGGTTTGGAAGAAACAAGGGAAAAAGGGGCGAATGGGTGGAGAAATTGAAGTAAATGTGAAGTTCGGTGAAGGATGCTTGATATGGGGTTGTTTCACAGCAAAAGCAATGTATACTTGACCAGGATCGAAAGTGGTCTTAATGTTGAGCTATATGTGAGCATCCTACAAGTTAATTTGTATGCTAGAGTACTATGGTATGAAATGGACATCTTTGCATTCCAGCAGGATAGCAACCCGAAGTGTACATCGAGATTGGTGAAGAAATGGTTCAGTGACAATGAAGTACAGTTTCTGTATTGACCCCCCACAATCCCCAGACCTCAACTCAATTCAACACTTGTTGGTAGATTTGAAGAAAAAACTGCATACTTACCCAATTGAGTCGACCAGTATGTACCAATTTTGAGAACATGTAGAAGAGACCTGGGATCCGATTTTGGTTGCAACATTCTTGAATCTTATCAAGAACATACACAGAAGGATTCATGCAGCATTGAAAGCCAAAATTGGATTTACATGGACGGTTTATGGTGAAATGATGTTCATTTGACTTCCAATTTATGGCCCCAATAGTGCAAACTGCAACTTTCAGTCGTTTAGAAATTTTTCTATAACCAATGTCATCAGTATGTTTTGCAACAATAAGGTTGAGAAGGTGTTGAGACGGCTCACTGGCTTTACCCATCATGAGATGTTTCTTGCGTGGCACCATGTTAATGAGACACCTTTTTAAAGGCCATCAATAGCACCAGCTGATATTTTTTAGCAATTATCAGGATTGCATTCTAATTACTGAAAGATTTTAGCTGTTGTCATAACTTTCCATGGCTTTTTGCACTTCTATTTCTTCATGTATTCAATACTTTTTCCCTTAACTTTATTTATATTATTTAACTTTATTTATGGACATCTATGATTTGATTTTTTTGCCTGTGTGGATTGGATGGGTTGTTACTGACATCTGGGGAGAATTTCATGTCAATAGCTGCTTTAGAAATATATTTACTTAGAAAATTGGTGATGTGTTTAAAATTTATTTTACGCTCTGCTTAACATAGATAATGGTCAGGTTCAGGTAATATCTTTTAACCGCTTCATGGCTTTCAAAGCCTGAAGCCATTAAAAGAAGTTACAGAAAATGGAAAATATGCCCAGTATGTCATTTTGAGATTGTTGTAGATATGAAAGTTATATTTTTGACAGTATTTTATTGCTTTTTCAGGTGAGTACCAGGCGGAATCCAGCCAAAAAAGGTGTTTTGTGCACTTACCCTTATTTTTAAGTAAAAGACGTTGTTGCTACATGAAAAACTGTCAAGGAACACCAGAACGATAGGTTATATCATGTAAATAATGTATCTTTCATTACTTTATTAACTTTATGCACTTGGTACAAATTTTGAATACATTACAAAACCCAGTTAAGTAATATGGTTACTAGTCGTACATCATTAAGTTAATCTGCTGCAAAGCCTACTTTTTGGTCTTGCGGAAAGCGTCAATAAAATTTCTTACTAACTTTTCAACATCACATTTGATATGCACGCAAACATAAAAAAAGCAAAAACAAAACACAAATATCAACAATTTTGGTCACCACTGTAGAATAGTTTTTGTTCCAAAAAACTGCTGGTGTTTATCTGATATATAACATGGGGTCTTCAAACTGGTGACTGGCTCTGCTATTACCTCTTCCTTTTGATCCAACTTGGAGCATTATTATTTTTATTTAATGTCTCAATTTATAAATTTTCTCTCTTTTGCAGGTATAAAGTTTCTGAAGAGGAAAGTATAATGTCCCTCTTTGATGTTTTACCAAGAAAGGAATGTCAGATTGTCACAAACAAAATCTTGAAGATTAAAGATGAACATGTTTTGTTTGTTATTTCATGTTTTACTGAAACTTTCAAGCATGTTTAATAATTGTACTTCTGTAAAGGGAATCTGGCATCAGGAAATAAAGCAAAAGAGAGCAGCATAATGTAAGAGCAGGGACCCTGATTCTAGTGATTTATCACTTAGTGGCTGTTTGTTTTATTCTTTTTTTATAAAATACCTTTTTTAACTGCTGCAGATCTACCAGTTCTTTGAATGCTGAACTCCACTTATTGGCAGTTTTCTGCATCCATTCCATATTATAGGGAACCAGTCACCAGGTTTGGACAATATGATTTTCGGACACTGGCTTTCACGGGCTGATATCCGGCATTCTATAATGCCGAATTACAACAGATCTGGAAACATGAGTGGGCCAAAATTCCTCCAGAATGTTGTAAAGGACTCATTGCCAGTTATCGCAAACGCTTGATTGCAGTTTTTGCTGCTAAGAGTGGTCCAACCAGTTATTAGGTTTAGGGGGCAATCACTTTTTCACACAGGGCCCTGTAGGTTTGGATTTCTTTTTCCCTTAATAATAAAGACCTTCATTTAAAAACTGCATTTTGTGTTTACTTGTGCTATCTTTGTGTAATATTTACATTTGTTTGGTGATCTGAAACATTTAAGTGTGACAAACATGCAAAAGAATAGGAAATCAGGAAGGGGCAAACACTTTTCACACAACTGTGGATATACCGTATAGCAGGATGGGGGGGCCCGTCCAAATCTTGCACAGGGGCCCATTGAACTCTAGCTACACCACTGTGTCTCTATATTATGCTGCTCTCAGTTAAAGTAGCAAAAACCTGGTGAGTGTCATGATCCAGGTTGGATTATGAAAGATAAATGCACTAGTAACCTTTTTTTTTCTTCAAGCCTCTGGCTTTAAGGTAGTTTTGCCCCTGGAGGCCATTAGGGTCATTGCACTCTGGTGATTTCAGTTCTAGTTTTGCCCCCGGTGGCCGGTAGGGTCATTGCACTCTGGTTACTTTAGTTTAGTGCACGTGATTATCACTAACAGGTGTGATTGCTCTGGTTTAACTATATAGGTGTGTCTTGTTCTCTCACTCACTGTTGGTGATATTGTTCATTTCCAACCAAGTCTGGTGGAGGAAGAGACTACAGAGAGGAGTTCCTTGCAGCTCAGGCACAGCTCTGGTGTAGTAGCTTTAGGTGGAAGCTGAATTCTGGTGGTGGACTCTGTTGCTGGGACCAAGAGCAACAGAACAAAGCTAAGTGGTGTTACCCCTGTTTTGCAACTTTCCTTTTGTGTGTTTCAGTGCAGTAATGGGATTAGTTTCTGCACCGTCCATTTCACTAGAAAGGGCTAGGTGCATTGCGAGCTAGGGTTTTTAGGTTCCTGATCGGCGCCCGGTGCGGAACTGGCCTAGGGATCGTTAGGAGTGTAGAAACACTGACTCAGGGGAGTGCAGGAGGTATCCACATCCCTGTTCCCTATCACAGGGCCCTCCATTGTATCAGTATCCCTGGTGTTTCCCTTTATTATTTAAATTCGCCCTGCTGGGGGCGGTGTATCCAGTTATACGTGTAATTCTGAAATTCGCCTGCTGGAGGCAATGTATATGGCTGCACGTTATATTATTTTAATTCGCTATGCTGGAGGCGGTGTATCCAGGGTCACGTGTGCCATAGAAATTCGCCCTGCTAGAGGCGGTGTGTCCAGTCACACGTTGACCATCACATTGAGACATTCCCTTTAACCCCTTCACACTGCAGCTCTTATTTGTTGTTGCGTTTGTTTTTCGCTCCCATTCTGTTATGGCTGGTGGAATGCCGACTCTGCCCTCCCTACACCTAAGCCTGGGTGCTAGCAGGCTAGGCTGCACAACACATGAGTACCAAGGGTAGGGGTTTCATAATGAGTCAGTCACCAGAGACATTCAAACGTGCATACATCACTCACTCCTCATGGTCTGAAAATACAGAGTATCCTAGCGCATGGCCGAGCGGCCATGCGAACCTTTTATAGCTGCGAGCGTCCGGGACCTTCCTGGCTTCTCGGATGGGCCAATCCGAACAGGAGCAGGACCTGAGCACGTGACCTTCGATCTCCAATGGGAGATGACTCCACGGGCATGCTCAGTGGCCCGACATGAGGACTTAGTCCCTGGAGAATCTCGATGCTTAGCAGCCTGCATTGCCATAGCTGTGCCAGAGGTGGCAGCAGCAAGCAAACCCACGGAGGTGGTCTGGGCAGAGTGTCGGGACTGACGAGTTTGCTGCGCAACATCCTCTGTGGCTGGGGAGGAAAGGGAGACCGCCGGGAGCAGGGCTCAGGATTCCCGCTGTGCAGCAACAGGAACCCGATGCCTAACATTACCCCCCCTCCTAGGGCCCCCCACTCTCTGAGCCTCGCTCCGTTCGAATTCCGCAATGAGAAGTGGAGCGTGGATGTTCTTCACCGGCTCCCAGGACTGAGCCTCTGGACCATGACCCTTCCAATCCACCAAATAAAACTTTTTGCCCCACATCATCTTGCATCCCACAATGGCATGGACCTCAAACTCGTCAGACGACAGGTCTGATGTCCCGGCAGATGGCTCAGAAAACCGGGACATGTGAACCGGCTTAAGGAGGGACACATGAAACGTGTCAGAAATAGCCAAGTGTGGTGGAAGGGCCAGGCGGTAGACCACAGGATTGATCTGCTCGAGGACCTTGAAAGGGCCAATATAGCGCGGTGCGAACTTAGCGGATTCAGCCTGCAGCCTGATGTTTTGGGCAGAAAGCCACACTAAGTCGCCAGGGGCGAAGGTCAGAGCAGGACGCCTGTGTGCGTCAGCGGAGGCCCTCATTCTCTCCTTGGAGGCCCGAATAGCATCCTGTGTGCGATCCCAAATGTCACGTGCCTCCACCGCCCAGTCTGCCACCCTAGAGTCGGTGGATGACACGGGCATGGGCATGGGGACGCGCGGATGCTGGCCGTAATTTAAGAGGAATGGAGTCTGACCGGTGGAGTCGGCCACAGCGTTGTTCAAAGCGAACTCCGCCCATGGCAGCAAGGATGCCCAGTCATCCTGCTTGGCCAAGACAAAATGTCGCAGATATGTCACCAGGGTCTGGTTGGCTCTCTCAACCAACACGTTCATCTCGGCTTGATAGGCCGAGGAGAGATTTAGCTCGATGCTGAGCAGAGAACAGAGCTCTCTCCAGAACCGAGATGCAATCTGAGGACCCCGGTCGCTGACAATCTTATCCGGCATGCCATGCAGGTGGAAGACATGTTTAATAAACAACGCTGCCAGGCCCAGTGCAGGAGGCAGCCGCAAGAGTGGCACCAGATGCACCATCTTGGAGAAATTATCGGTGACCACCCAAATGACGGTGCTGCCATTGGACTTGGGAAGACCCACCACAAAGTCCATACCAACCATCTCCCCGGGCCTGTCCGCTACCGGCAGGGGATAGAGTAACCCAGCAGGCCGCTGCCAAGAAGACCGATTCTGGGCGCAAGAGACGCACGCCTGAATATAGTCCCTGACATCACGGGCCATACGCGGCCACCAGTATGTCCTTGCCACAAGGTCAGAGGTCTGTTTGGTCCCAAAATGTCCCCCCACCCCGGACGAATGAGCCCAAGAGAGGACCTCCGGTCGCAGATGGGCAGGGACAAAAGTCTTGCCTGGAGGTACCGACTCGAGAGCAACTGGAGCCACGGTCCTCAGGCTCTCCGATGGGACTATCACCCGAGGCTCCTCCTCCTCCAATGACACCATGGAGCGAGAAAGAGCATCGGCCTGGAAATTCTTCTCCACGGAGCGAAAATGCAGGGTGAAATGGAATCGGGAGAAGAACAAGGACCATCTGGCCTGGTGAGAATTCAGCCGCTGGGCTGTCTGTAGATAGACCAAATTTTTGTGGTCGGTGAACACCTGGAAAGGGTGGCGAGCCCCCTCCAGGAGGTGTCTCCACTCTGAGAATGCCATCTTCATTGCTATCAACTCCCTGTCCCCGATGGAATAATTCCTCTCCACTGGTGTGAAGGTCTTAGAGAAGAAGAAGCATGGGTGCTTCCGACCTTGCAAGTCCTTCTGGAAGAGGACCGTTCCAGCACCGACAGAAGAGACATCCACCTCCAGAATGAAGGGCTTATCTACATTGGGGCGATGTAGAATGGGAGCACTAGCGAAGTGGGATTTAATAGAAGTGAAGGCCTTGGAGACATTTTTCGACCACAGTTTGGGGTTTGCACTCTTCTTGGTGAGGGCTACCAAGGGCGCTACCAAAGTTGAGAAATGGGGAATGAATTGGCGGCAGTAATTTATGAACCCCATAAAGCGCTGCGCCGCTTTGAGAGAATGGGGTTCTTGCCAATCCACCGCCTGTAGTTTGGCAGGATCCATGGCCAAACCCTGGGCAGAGATGATGTAGCTCAGGAAAGGCAAGGACTCCTGCTCAAACACACATTTCTCCAACTTGGCGTAAAGGGAGTTTGCCCGCAGGAGATCGAAAACTTTGCGAACATCACTCCGGTGGGAGTTAATATCTGGAGAGTAAATGAAAATATCGTCTAGATAGACTACTACCGAGGTGGTAAGCATATCCCAGAAGATATCGTTCACAAAGTTTTGGAAGACGGCTGGCGCATTACATAGCCCGAAGGGCATCACCAGGTATTCATAGTGCCCATCTCTGGTGTTACATGCCGTCTTCCATTTGTCCCCCTCACGGATGCGAATCAGGTTATAGGCTCCTCGCAGATCAAGCTTAGTAAACACTCTCGCTCCCCGTAGCCTATCGAACAGTTCTGATATCAAGGGTAGAGGATACTTGTTCTTAACGTTTATGGCATTAAGACCCCTGTAGTCGATGCACAGACGTAATTCTCCATTCTTCTTTTGGACAAAGAAGAATCCTGCTCCCGCCGGAGACACCGACTTCCTAATGAATCCTCTTGCCAGATTCTCCCTGATATACTGAGACATGGCTTCTGTCTCTGGGAGAGATAGGGGGTAGACTCGACCCAGGGGAGGCTCAGCACCGGGCAAGAGGTCAATAGGACAGTCGTAAGGGTGGTGCGGCGGAAGGGTCTCCGCCGCCTTCTTGGAGAAAACGTCTGCATACTGCTGGTACGGCTTGGGAAGCGAGGAGAGATCTGCGGGAACCTCAGAGGTAGCGACCTGTACACAGTCCCTCAGACACCTACCCTCGCAGGACTTGCTCCAACCGAGGATTTTTCCCGAGGATCACTCTATGTGAGGAGAGTGAGCTCGTAACCAGGGAACTCCTAGGAGGACCTGGTTGGTACCTTCGGGCATAACAAGAAGAGACAGCATCTCCTGATGAGAAGGAGACAGTGAGAGTCTCAGTGGAGCCGTCTGGTGGGTGATTTGGGATGGGAGTGTCGCACCATTCACCACTCTGATAGTGACTGGTTGAGGTAGCAGGACTAGGGGAATTGCCTGTTGTTGAGTGAAGGCAGACGACATGAAATTGCCCTCCACCCCAGAGTCCACTCAAACCTCCACAATCAGAGTGGAAGAATTGAACTCTAACACCCCTTTAAACAGGAGCTTGGAGGAGAAAGTCGCTGTGTCTAGTAGGCCCCCTCTGACAACCACTAGACGTGAGCGTTTCCTGACCGCAGTGGGCACTGGTTAGCAACGTGCCCAGTCTGCCGACAACGGAAACAGACTGGAGATACCCGTGCAGGTCGGGGTTTGTACCCCGTGCGGGACACCTCCATGGCCTCGGGAGGCTCCGGCGGCTGACCGGGAGATTCCAGCGGTCTAGCAAAATTTGGCACCAACCTATATCGTTGGCTGGACTTAGAGCGCTCCAGCTCTCCCTCGGTGAAGCGAACGTTAATTTGGGTGGAGACCGTAAAGAGCTCCTCCAAAGTGGTGGGCACCTCCCTGGTAGCCAGGGCGTCTTTGACATGATCAGCCAGGCCTCTCCAGAATATAGGTATGAGAACCTTATCTGGCCACTCCAGCTCAGAGGCCAGTGTTCTGAAGAGGATGGCATACTGGCTGACCAGAGACGGACCCTGGGTTAGGGCCAGCAACTGAAGTGCGGTGTCGTGCGTGACCCGAGGTCCCAGGAACACCTGCTTCAGAGTGAGCAGAAAATGGGTGGCACTCTGTACCAGCGGATACCCATGCTCCCACAGTGGAGTGGCCCATTCCAAGGCCCTGACTGACAGGAGGGAGATGATAAATCCCACCTTGGCCCGCTCAGAGGGAAATCGTGTGGCCAGCAACTCCAGGTGAATGGAGCACTGACTCACGAAACCCCTGCATGATGCACTATCACCCGAGAACTTCTCAGGCAGCGGGAAGCGAGACAAGGTCAGGGCAGGGCTGGCTGTGGAGACACAGGCGACAGCCTCTGTAGCTGCTTGAACAGCGACCGAAGTAACATCCGCAGCTGAGGTGCAATGCTCTAGCGCTGCCAACCTACCCTCCAGCTGCTGGATGTACCTGTGCAGTCGTTGTTCGTCCGCCATTACTAGCCAGACCCTGGCGCTAGGATTATGTTAGGGCTGGCGGAACGCACCAAATTATAAATAATAGTAGGTGCGTTCACAGCCCGGGGTCCATCAAGCAGAGGTGGTACACTGCTGCTAGGTAATGGCGGAAGAATAGAGCGGCGAGAAAACAGTCACACGTGGGTTACGTCACCCAGTGTGAACAGGAGCGAACTCTGTTGATTCAAAGAGCCGCACAGCCGCTGAACGCAAATACCAGAGCCTGTTTAGCTCACAGAGCCTGGCCAAAAAGTGCACAGAAAGCGGCCACAGAACTCTACCCCAAGGACACGGGGTTAGAGTTCCTCTAGGCCTTCTGAGTGCACGGCTATAGACGCTGGCTACGGAGTGTGGAGCACATGCACTGTGGCGTGCCGAGTCACTGATGGGGACTAATGCCTGACTCCGACTCTGCCCTACCTACACCTAAGCCTTAGCGCTAGCAGGCTAGGCTGCACAACACATGCATACCAAGGGTAGGGGTTTCATAATGAGTCAGTCACCAGAGACATTCATACGTGCATACATCACTCACTCCTCATGGTCTGAAAATACAGAGCATCCTAGTGCATGGCTGAGGGGCCATGCGAACCTTTTAGGCTATGTGCACACGATGCAGATTTGTAGCGGATCCGCAGCGGATTTTACCGCGCAGAGACGTTGCATTTCTGCATTGTGATGTACAGTAGCCTTAAAATCAATCTAAAAAAAACGCTGTGCAGACGCTGCGGATTTTTCCGCGCGGTTTTTCCACGGTAGAAAATCTGCAGCATGTTACTTCTTTTGTGCGGTTTTCCATCTCCCCTGTCACCAAATCCGCAGGAGGAAAACCGCGATGGAAAACTGCACAAAAACCGCATGAAAACCGCATGAAAAATGGAAGAAATCCGCAGGAAAAATGCAGGTCATTTGACCTGCGGATTTCTTCCATTCTGCGCGGAAAAATCCGCAGGGCCAAAAAGTACGTCTGCACTCACCCTTATAGCCGCGAGCGTCCGGGACCTTCCTGGCTTCACGGATGGGCCAATCCGAACAGGAGCAGGACCTGAGCACTTGACCTTCGATCTCCAATGGGAGATCACTCCACGGGCATGCTCAGTGGCCCGACATGAGGACTTAGTCCCTGGAGAATCTCACTGCTGAGCAGCCTGCATTGTTATAGCTGTGCCAGAGGAGGCAGCAGCAGCAGCAAGCAAACCCATGGAGGTGGTCTGGGCAGAGTCCCAGGACTGACAAGTTTGCTGAGTAACCTCCTCTGTGGCTGGGGAGGAATGGGAGACTGCTGGGAGCAGGGCTCGGGATTCCTGCTGTGCAGCAACAGGAACCCAACGCCTCACACATTCTTCCCAGAGCCGTAACATTTTTATTTTTTGGTCAGTATCAATATGGCCATGTGAGGGCTTGTTTTTTGTGGGATGAGTTGTACTTTTGAACGACACCATTTGTTTTACCATGTCGTGTAATCGAAAACGAGAAAAAAATTCCAAGTGCGGTGAATTTGCAAAAAAATACAATTCCACAACTGTCTTTTGGATTTATTTTTTTTTTACCATATTCATTACATGCTAAAGCTGACCTGCCATTTTGCTTCTCCAGGTCACTAGGAGTTCGTAGATACCAAACAAGCATAGATTGTTTTTTATTTAAATGGTGAAAAAAATATCCAAAATTTGTTAAAATGTCATATTCCGAGACCCGTAATGTCTTCATTATTTATGATCTGGTGCTGGGTTAGGGCTTATTTTTTGCACGCCGAGCTGACGTTTTTAATTATACCATTTTGGTGTGGACACGATTTTTTTTATCGCTCATTTCAATGCAATGTTGTAGCGACCAAAAAAACATAATTCTGGCGTTTTCACTTTTTTTCGTTATACCATTTAACGATCAGGTTAATTCTTTTTTTATATCGATAGATCTGGCGATTATGAACACAGCAATACCAAATATGTGTATATTTTTTTGTAATTGTTTTATTTTGAATGGGGAGAATGGGGGGTGATTTGAACTATTATTTATTTTTTTTTAAATATTTAAAAATTTTTATTTTTTTTTTTTACTTTTGGCATGATTCAATAGTCTCCATGGGAGACTAGAAGCTGCCATAACCCGATCGTCTCTGCTACATACAGGTAATCATCAGATTGCCTGTGTGTAGCAGAAATGCTCACTTGCTATGAGTGCCAACCACGGGGCTGCGCTCATAGCAATCTGGCTATAACAACCAAAGAAGTTTGCTGGAGACCTCTGGTTGCCATGCCGACCCATCGGTGACCCACCCTCGATTATGTGACGGAGTCAACGATGGGCGGGATAAGTGACTCGCTTCGGGCAGGATGAGTGACTCGCTTCCGGCGCCATCACATTAAATGCTGCTATCAGAGACATGTGCCGGGAAAGATGTGGGCTCAGTGCCACAGACCACATCAAAGGGAGGGACACAACATACACGGAATATGTAAGGTGCATGTCATGAAGGAGTTAAATACAAAAATTTTGCCCTCTTTATCCTTTTTTAAGCATTTCAATACTTATCTTTACAAAAGAGAAACATATTATATCCAACGTAGCTTGGTAAAAAGCTTTTATTCTTTGCTACAATACTGATATCAGTGCCATAAACCAGAGTCTCCCATTCACCATTGCTTTCTGTGATTTGTACGGTTCCCCTTTTGTTTAGAGGTCACAACTGCATAAGACAGAAGTCATGCAAGAGAATTTAGTAGTTCTATACTTATTTACATAGCACTCTAGGTGGGCTAACTTTGAAAAATATATATTTTATTCAGACATCCTGCCTATCAGAGCGCTTTTTGCTGTTTTTCTTTGCTATATATAACTCTTTATACTGGTATTCTGCTACTTTTACTTTCTTTATATATTCCTTTGAAAATATGTTGACTGGATGTAAACTGCTGATTTTCTTACAATGACAGTGTACATTGAAAATAATTAAATATGAATTGAAATCAGAATTTTATATACACAATAAGACAGAAAAAGAAAATGACATCATGGGGTTGGGTCAAAAAATTACAACACTACGGAAGAATAAATATTTCTAAAAAAACCTTAGATTGGATTAGAACCAAAGATTCTACCTTAAAGGTGTTGTCCAGTGTAGAATGACAAGTCTGCAGTCACTCTTGTTAATTCTAACAACTTCACTCTTGTGAATTCTACCAACCAACGCACGTGTGAGCAGGTTGCGGGAGGCAGTGATGGACAAAAGGCAGAACAAGTGTTAACAGGTTTATTAACAAAGGGGTTACTCCATGCAGGCAGGTGATGGATAAATGGGTATGGCAAGAGGAAAAGGTCCGGTATAAGGGCGGGATAAGGTAACAATGACAATAGATAAAGCAACTGTTCATGAGGGGTTAAACTTATCAGTCCGACGGCTTCTTAACTGCAGTCTTAAGTTTTAGCAGTGGCGCCTTCGCAACCGGCGCATGATGATCCCTGGGTCATCCTGAAGAAGTTGAAGATCCTGTTCCTAATGGTGGCGACGAGTCCTCGTTGTCTTGTGCGGGGTCCTGGGTCTGGGTTCGTCGTGCGGCGTGAAAAGTAGTCTCTGACACTGCCCGAGCGTAATTCAGCTTGGCAGAAAACTGTGGGTGAGTTAGGACAGAGTTCTACGCAAGTCATCAGGTTTGTATCAGGTGGCACGCATGCAGCAAAAACCGTCTCGGAGCATCTGGCACTTTTGGATGCAGAAACCAGCGGGCACAAAGCAGGTCTCTGCTCACAGTAACTGTACTTGACAGTCGGGGGTCTATAGCGTGGGCCTGCACTGTCACGTTGCTCAGAGGACAGAGCACCAAAACTCCCCTGATGCGCGCGCTGTCTTCCAGCCAAGTCTCTCCTTCCCTTCCCGCGCACAGACTATTTTATTAAAGAAACACTCCCTGTTGAATGGTGCAAAGGTCGGTCCGGATCGGAAAGCTTTCCCCCGGATAACAATGGTGACAGCCTCGACAGTTCCGGACCCGGCACAAGTGAGGTACCCCCGGTCCGGTCCATCTTCTTACACTCTCCCTCTCCTTTTGCTCGCCATTCCACAGGCGAGAGTTCTTGTCCTTGAATGATTTGTTGCCAAATAAATTGGTCTTAATTGTATTAGTTGGGGGGTATTCCGGCTGTTGTCAATTCGGAGCACCGTAAGTCAGAAGGAGTAGCGTAGTCAAGTTGGGTAGTTCAGTCAGGTTGTACAGGTGAAGGCAGGGACACACCCGTTTCCAATGGGACAGTCTCTTCAGGAACTTCAAGCTCTTGTCCCTCTCTTAAATCTACAGGCGATTGTTCAGTTCCTTCTTCTTCATCATCATCGACGTCTGGAGGAGGTATTTCAGGAGCATAGGTGAAAAAATGTTGGCACTACTGATGGATTGTGATTAGTTTTTGAAGGCAGTTTCTACTAAATTCAGCAGGAACTTCCAGCAATCTAGTGGTAGAGATGATTGAAAGCATCAAACCGTCAGCTGTGGCTTATTTCTCTATGTAATATTGAGGTACAGTAGATGTACTACTGAGCCAAAGTGCAGGTAAATGAGGTAATCTGGACTGATCAATGGCAGCAGAACAATCATTTATTTGACAGTTATTTTAAATCTATAGACAGCTCAGCTCTGCAAGACCTGCGAGATTGTTTCAGCTCAAATAATATACTCCATATTTATCAGGCCTGAATAAATTAATCAGGGAAAGACTTAAATCAAAGCTGCACTTCTAATCTCATAGATATTCATCCTTGCTTTATTGTATTATTTAACAAAGGGATGGATTGTGTCCTCAAAGATTGTGTCTCTCTGCAACTGTCACTTTGCCTCATTAAAAAGAAAAAATGACATCAGAAAAATCATGAAAGAATAGAAGCTGCATACAAGACCGTCTACAGAATAAAAAAACATATATAAAGTAGTATTTGGGATTTTATGTAACACTGCCCAAGCACAGTATATTTTTTGTAATTTTTAGAAGTTTTGCACTGAATTAAACAAAAGAAAATGTGAAGAAAAATAATTTACCCCCTACTAAAAATTAGTAGAATATTTCAAGCTGTCAAGCAGTTTATCAAATGAGGGTAAAAATCTCATAACCCCTTTTATAGCCATCCAGATTTCTCCAAAGAATCAGTTCTCAGTCACACATCCAATTTTTCCATATTCGAGAAAAATTGACCAATTATTCTAATCAGACTCTGGTCACGGTTTGATCAGAGATTGATACAAGTGCCATCAGTTTTTCTCATACTTGGAGAAATAAAAAATAAATTCTCCACCATCTCCATTTTGGCAGCCTGTGAAAATTGGACTACACTCTGATCTCACCCAAGTGTGGTCTGTTTTTTTCATGGACTTATTGACCTGCTTTGCCAATTTTGATCCGACCCTTTAATCAAAATCAGACATGTGTCCCCAATTTTCCGTGAACCACTCAGGCGCAAAAAGTCAAGGATATGTGAATATCCCCTAAGACTAAAACAGTTGTGAAAATGTAAAAAATCACGGATAGCACTCGGATGTTAAAATTGGACTTTTGAATCAGCCATAATTTTTTCCCAAGGTATACCACAGCACCGCCATTGCTAGGCCAAATGCCTGCCAAGGAACAAATACTGCCATAATCATTAAATATTCCCCAGTATAGCTGTTGCATTTGCTCTCTAAGGGTACGTGCACACGCTGCGGAATCCGCTGCGGATTAATCCGCACGGATTTTGCAAAAACCGCAGATAATCCGCAGGTCCAAAGACCTGCGGATTATCTGCGGTTTTGCCTGTGGTTTGGTCCTGCGGATTCACTATCTCCACAATGGTGGAGATAGGAACCCGCAGCGGTTTCCGCAGAAAGAATTGACATGCAATTCTTTCTGCGGATTCAAAACCGCAGCAAATCCGCGCGTTTTTTTCCGCAGCGTCGGCACAGCGTTTTTTTTTTCCCATTCAAATGAATGGTACTGTACACCGCAGCTAAAACTGCTGCGTGTCCTCAGCGGCCAAAACCGCTGCGGAAACGCAGCGGAATCCGCAGCGTGTGCACACAGCCTAATTGTTCCCTTCTAGAAATATGGAAGTAATTTAACCCAAACTCTGCACATGTATCACATCACCTCTATTTGGTGAGATATAAGCAGCAGTGATATAATGCAACTCCTCTCTTTAAAATCTCAATAATCCAACATCAGAACACAGCTGATACAAATACAGTGGCTTGTGAAAGTCCTTGGCTTTTTACCTATTTTGTCATATTGTAACCTCTGTTTAAATATTTTTGTAATACAATTTGTGAGATTCATCAGCGCTAAATAGTCTTAATAAGCTGGTGAATTGAAGTGAGAAAAATATTGGCATAAAATAAATTGATGTTATCAGATTACTAAACATTGCCATGTGCATATGAACATTCATGTATACCCTTAATAATAAAAATAATAATAATCTTTATTTATATAGCGCCATACAGCTTAATGGTTTCAAACACAACAGTCATAAGTAACAACGCTAACAATAATTCAATAATTAAAGCAAAATAAAACAACCCTGCTCGTGAGAGCTTACAATCTATAATGAAGTGGGGGAGATGCAAAGTACAGATGTGTATTTACAATGATGCATTTACAATGATGGTCCAGCCATCTTGAGGGGGTGGGGGACAGATAGAGATAGTGAATGGGCTACAAACGCACACTTACACATAAAATGACTTTGACTACGGAATGTGATAGGCTGCTCTGAACAAATGTGTTTGAGGGACTGCCTAAAACTGTGCAAAATGTGTCTGGTCCTAATTTCTTGGGGTAGAGCATTCCAGAGGATAGGAGCAGCACGGGAGAAGTCTTGGAGTTGGGAGTGGGAGGTACGGATTAGTGCAGAGGTTAGTCGAAAGTCGTTTGCAGAGCGCAGTGATTGGCTAGGCCGATAGACAGAAATGGGGGAGGAGATATAAGGGGGTGCCGCACTGTGGAGAGCTTTGTGGGTGAGAACAAATACTTTGAATTGGAACCTATAATGAAAGGGCAGCCAGTGTAACGACTGGCGAAGAGTGGACGTGTCCGAGTACCGATTTGTTAGGCGTCGGATTTCTGCGTTTACTCCGCAGGGATCCAGACCCTCACATTCTGCAGTCTCCTGCTGTTTATCTACTGCAGAGGAGATTGCAGAGGAGATTGCCTTGAAGCAAATCTCTCCTGAGGCTAAGTCCTTCTGTCCTCCTACTGAGCATGCTCATGGGACGATCCCCCATTGGAGATTGGGAGTCATGTGCTCAGGTCCCGCTCCAAATCTCATTGGTCCATCTCAGAGATCTGGAAGTGTGCTATAAAAGGCACGCATGGCTGTTCCGCCATGCGCTAGTATAGACTTACTTGCTGCTGTGTGTGCGAGGACGGATGTATGATTCTGGTGAATGACTCATTATAAAACCCCTTCCCTCTGATACTACGTATGTGGTTGGGGACTGAGTTTAGAATCAGCGCCAGTGCTCCTCTGTTGCAACATTCACAGGGGAATGAACCAGGGGAAGAGTCTTGAGGAGATCATTTGCATATTCCCAGTGCCTTCTGGGATAAGTGAAGAGTCTCCGCGAGCTCAACGATCACTGGGTTTTGGCCGTTGCAGCTGAAAAGAGGAAATCGGAGGAACCAGGGGAAGAGTCTTGAGGAGATCATTTGCATATTCCCAGTGCCTTCTGGGATAAGTGAAGAGTCTCCGCGAGCTCAACGATCACTGGGTTTTGGCCGTTGCAGCTGAAAAGAGGAAATCGGAGGAACCGCGCGCCTATCGGCGCGCGAATTTTGGCTCATCTTTTTAAGAAATCTCAAGATGGAAGAGGCCAGGAGCCATTTGGTGAGCTGCATTTCTTGCTACATGTTCACAGATTTACCAGTGGAAAAGCCAAACTTCACATGCCACAAATGCAAGCTTGTGTCCCTGTTGGAGGAAAAGTTGCAAAATCTCGAAGAGAGGTTAGCTACGTTGAAGATCATTAAGGAAGGTGAAGAGTTCTTGGACAGAGCAGAATTATCTCTTCATGTTACAGAAAGAGAAGAAATTCGAAGTGCACCTGAAGAAACAGAGGAATGGAGACATGTGACCCAGAGAAGCAGGAGGATCAGGAGGCAGTCAGCACCCATACTGCTCAGAAACCAGTACCAGGCTCTCACGCAGGAAAACGATGAAGAAATACATCAGGATAAGACTTTGCCAACAAACAGCAACCTTGTACGCCTTCAGAGTCCTCCTGGATGGAGAAAGAAAAATGTTGTGAAGAAGAAACGGAGAGTGGTGGTCATGGGGGATTCCCTGTTGAGAGGAACTGAGGCCGCTATCTGCAGACCGGATATAACTTCAAGAGAAATGTGCTGTCTTCCAGGTGCAAAAATTAAAGATGTGTCTGACAGGATATCAGGACTCTTCAGACCTACAGATGACTACCCATTCCTGCTACTACATGTGGGGACAAATGACACCGCAAGAAACGACCTGGAAACCATCTGCAGAGACTTTGAAGACTTAGGCAAGAAAGTGAAAGAACTGGGAGCGCAGGTGGTCTTCTCTTCCATCCTCCCAGTGGATGGCCATGGAACAAGGAGGTGGAATAAGATTCTGCAGGTGAACAACTGGCTACGTCGATGGTGCCGTCAGCAACGATTTGGATTTCTGGATCACGGAGTGAACTACTTATACGATGGACTACTTGCTAGAGATGGGGTGCACCTTACGAAGACTGGAAAGCAGGTATTTGGAAGTCGCCTTGCTACACTTGTAAGGAGAGCTTTAAACTAGAACAACATGGGAAGGGAAGCAAAAGACCAGAAAAAGCCATACACCTGACAAATGCTACTGAGAACTCTGCTATTAGAAGTGGAAAGGAAGAACAAAGACGAAAGAATCTAATTAAAAAAAATATTGGAGAAAGAGAAACCAATCACAAACTAAAATGTTTCTATACTAATGCACAAAGCATGGGCAACAAACAAGGAGAATTGTAACTACTAACACAGGAAAAGAAATATGATGTCATTGGAATCACTGAAACTTGGTGGGACAATACACATGATTGGAATACAAGACTAGAAGGATACAACTTATTTGCAAGAAACAGACTTGATAAACGAGGAGGGGGTGTCGCATTGTATGTTAGAAATGCGTATATCTGCACAGAGATTGAAGCTTCAGAGACTGGGAGTTCTGTGGAAACTGTTTGGGTAAGAATACAAGGACAGAACAATGGAAAGGACACCATTGTAGGCATTTACTACAGGCCGCCTGTGCAAGCTGAAGATATGGATGAACTCTTTATGCATCAAATGGCCAAGTTCTCCAAAAAATATGACATAGTTGTCATGGGAGATTTCAACTATCCAGACATTTGTTGGGAATCTCTCTCAGGCAAAGCTAACAGGTCAAGGAAATTCTTATCCTCTCTTGCTGACAACTTTATCTTCCAAAAGGTAAAGGAGAAAACAAGGGGAACTGCTACCTTGGATCTAATCCTTATAAACAGGGAGGAAATGGTTGAGGAGGTAAAAGTGGCTGGGACCCTAGGAGGTAGCGACCATGCTATTTTAGAATTTTGGATAACTAGAGGCGGAAGACCTGTGAAGACTCAGACGTCAAGGTTAGATTTCAGAAAGGCAGATTTTAAGGGATTCAGAAAGAGAATTGGAGGGATCCAATGGCTGGATATCCTTAAAGACAAAAATGTCCAGGAAGGATGGGAAATCTTGAAAAATGAAATTCTCAAAGCACAGTTTTTAACAATTCCGAAAAGAGGGAAGAATAGGAAGCATTTAAGGAAACCAGGATGGATGAACACAGAGCTTAAGCACATGCTAAAAAGGAAGCAAAAAATGTTTATAAAATGGAAAGAAGGAGGCATATCTAAAGAAGAATATAATGCTGTCTGCAGAACCTGCAAGGCACAAATCAGATTATCTAAAGCTGAAAATGAATTGAGGCTTGCAAGAGATGTCAAAAGCAATAATAAAGGATTTTGGGGATATGTCAAAAGTAAAAGAAAAGTCAAAGATGCTATAGGATTTTTACAGGATGAAAATGATGAAATGGTAAGACAGGATGTTGAGAAGGCTGAACTTTTAAATTCCTATTTTGCATCTGTTTTCTCTCAGAAAGGAAATGTAACATCAACTGTTATTCACTGTCCTATTAAGGGAATAGAAGAATCCAGGATATCTATAAACAGAAAGATAGTGAGGAAACACTTAGCTAACCTAAATGTATTCAAGTCTCCAGGTCCAGATGAATTACACCCCAGAGTACTGAAGGAGATAGCAGAAGAAATTTTTGAACCCCTCTCCATAATCTTTGAAAATTCTTGGAGAACAGGAGAAGTGCCAGAAGACTGGAGAAGAGCAAATGTTGTTCCTATCTTCAAAAAGGGGAAGAAGGTGGACCCAGGCAACTATAGGCCGGTGAGTCTGACTTCTATACCAGGAAAGATCTTTGAACAAATTATTAAACAACATGTATGTCAATACCTGGATAAGAATGAAGTGATTAAACAGAGTCAGCATGGGTTTGTAACTAATAAGTCATGTCAGACTAATTTAATTTCCTTCTATGATGGTATCACTGATTGGGTGGATCAAGGAAATGCTGTAGATATAGTATATCTTGACTTCAGCAAAGCATTTGACAAAGTCTCTCATACAATCCTTATTGAAAAAATGACTAAGTATGGAATGGACAAGGCAACTGTTAGGTGGATTCATAACTGGCTTAGTGATCGGACCCAAAGAGTGGTCGTAAATGGCTGCACATCCAGTTGGAAGAATGTCTCAAGTGGGGTACCACAGGGCTCTGTCCTGGGCCCTGTATTGTTCAACATCTTTATCAACGATTTAGATGAAGGAATTGAGGGTAAACTGATTAAATTTGCTGATGACACAAAGCTAGGAGGGATAGCTAATACTAGAGAAGAGAGAGAGAGGATTCAAAAAGATTTAAATAAACTGGAGAAGTGGGCAGCAACTAACAGAATGGTTTTTAACAGGGAGAAATGCAAAGTACTACATCTGGGCAATAAAAATGAAAAAAGCATATATAGAATGGGAGGAATAGGGCTAAGTGACAGCACATGTGAAAAAGACTTGGGTATACTAATAGATCACAGACTGAATATGAGTCAACAGTGTGATGCAGCAGCAAAAAAGGCAAATGCAATTCTAGGATGTATTAACAGAAGCATACAGTCTAGATCACGTGAAGTAATTATTTCCCTCTACTCCTCTTTGGTCAGACCTCATCTGGAATATTGTGTCCAATTTTGGGCACCACATTTTAAAAAAGACATCAACAAACTGGAGCAAGTTCAGAAAAGAGCGACCAGAATGGTGACCGGTCTGCAAACCCTGTCTTATGAGGAAAGGTTGCAGGATTTGGGAATGTTTAGTTTGCAAAAGAGAAGACTGAGAGGAGACTTAATAGCTGTCTACAAATATCTAAAGGGCTGTCACATTGTGGAAGGATCAACTTTATTCTCATTTGCACAAGGAAAGACTAGAAGCAATGGGATGAAGCTCAATGGGAGGAGACACAGATTAGATATTAGAAAAAACTTTTTGACAGTTAGAGTGATCAATGAGTGGAACAGGCTGCCACGAGAAGTGGTGAGTTCTCCTTCAATGGAAGTCTTCAAACAGAGGCTGGACAGACATCTAACTGGGATGATTTAGCGAATCCTGCTTTGAGCAGGGGGTTGGACCAGATGGCCCAGGAGGTCCCTTCCAACTCTACGATTCTATGATTCTATGATCTATGATTCTAGCTGCTAGCGTCCGACATTGCGCTTGCGCCTTTGCCTTGTCGTTTAGCGGCAATGTCCACGCCACGCTGCAGTAGCAGCTCCCTTTGCGTTCGCAGTTGTGACTGTTGTGAGCTCATTTTCTCGTTCACCTTTGATGTCCGATGAACTCCCTGCTGGTGAAGGGAGGTTGTGAAACTGATTTGGATGGGAGAGACCTGTCACCTGAACAGGTGGATTGCGATTGGACATCCGGAATCTCTGAGTGGATATAAAGCAGCCGACGCCCTGTATGGTTGCTGGTGATTTCTCTGCTCTGAGCTCTGGCCTCCAGTTCAGTTCCTGTCTTTTAAAGCTAAGTTTTGCTCTGTTATTGTTCCATGAGATTTTGTCTGATTTGCTTAGTTTTGTGTTCAGCCACCCCCGGCTGGGGCTTTGCTGAATTTCCATTTTTGTCCCTGATCGGTTAAATCTCTTTTGCTCTGTCTTTAGAATATATCGGAGTGCTGATATAGGGATTTTGAAGTCTAGTGACTTCAGGGCCGTTTTTCCTATCAGACATGTTGGGACACTTTTGGTAGGGTTTTTGCAGATTGCAGCCAGCATCTTTTCTGTCCTTTCCTATCTAGTTAGTTGGGCCCCATTGTTTGCTCTGCCTGTCTTTCTGTCTGTGTTTGTATTTTCATCTGTTTTCACTGACAATACATGTTGGGGGCTGTCTATTGCTTTGGGGTCTGCTCTGGGGCAGTTTATATTTCCCCTTTCTTTCTTTAGGCTTGTTTAGTTCTCCAGCTGTGAAGAGGCTCCACGGCTACTGTTAGTTGTGAATAGGATCAGGGGTCTGCAATCCGCTAGCTACCAACCTCTCCGGTTTTCTGGACTTAGCTTGCATTTTTGTTTTTTCCTCCTCCGGTGACTCATTCATAACATTTGACACTGCGCACACGGTAGGGCTAGACAGATGTAGTGCCGCCGTCTTGGGCTAATCCTGTGCCCTGATACCATGAGTGCGCTTTTACTGAGTACTGTGACTTCAACAGGCTCAGTCTTTTGTATTTGTACTTATTTGGCATTTCTGTGACTTAACAGAGATTGCTCTGCGCACCTGGGTGACGTTTAACCCTGTTGCGCATTACTGCCATATTGCTCCTGCCACCACTTAGCAGCGGTTATATCACCTACTGCACGGTGGACCTCGAGCGGCGAACGCACTTTATTATTATTTTTATTTAGTGCATTCCGCCGTTCCTAACATTATACTAGCGCCAGGGTCTGGCTAGTAATGGCAGAACAGCAGCAACTCTTACAGTGTATTCAGCAGCTTGAGGGCCGCTTGGCCACTCTTGAGAGGGCTCTCTCAGTTGCACAATCCAGCAAAGCTGCTGTAAAGGCAATCACAGACGCGGTTTCACGTATGACCACGTCCTCCTTCGCACCGACAGTTACCCGCCTCCTGTTGCCCGATACATTTTCTGGCGATGGCGCCTCCTGTAGGGGTTTCATCAGCCAGTGCTCTATCCAGCTGGAGCTACTGGCTGTGTGATTCCCTACGGAACGGGCCAAGGTGGGGTTTATTGTATCCCTTCTGTAGGGCAAGGCGCTGGAGTGGGCTGCGCCACTATGGGAGCGTAGTGACTCAGAGGTTCGGACTGCTGCTCAGTTTTTAACAGCTATTAAGCAGGTCTTCCTCGGTCCATGGGTCACGCACGACACCTCTCTTCAGCTTCTTGCTTTGACCCAGGGTTCTCTCTCGGTTAGTCAGTATGCCGTCCGTTTTCGGACACTGGCTTCCGAGCTGGAGTGGTCCTACAAAGCCCTCATCCCTGTGTTTTGGAAAGGTTTGGTGGAGCATGTTAAAGATGCTCTCTCTACTAGAGAGGTTCCTGCAAGTTTGGAAGAGCTGATTGCCATTTCCACCCGCATTGATCTCCGTTTTTTGGAGTGCGGCATGGAGTGTGCTCAATCCAAATGTAGGGTTACCCCGGCTCCCAATTTTTTTGAGCCTCTGGAACTACCCGAGCCAGAGGTTCCACCCCCAGAGCCCATGGAGGTGTCTCGTGCCGTTCTCCAGGCGCGTCCGACACAAGACTCCAGTTGCGGTTATCATTGTCAACACGCTGTTTCTCAGGACAACAGTGCCCCACAGCGGCCAAACTCTGCCGCCGGGCAAGACCCTTGTTCCTCCTCACCTTCGGCTGAAGGTGCTCGCGTGGGCACACGCGTCCAGGAGGGGTGGTCACTGTGGCTATATGCAGACCACAAAACTCCTGGCAGGGTCTTACTGGTGGCCGGACAGGGCTCGGGATGTTAAAAAATATATGCAAGCCTGCACCTTTTGTGCTCGGAATAGCCTCCTTAAACGAAGGGTGGAGACGCCTGCCGGCACACTGTGGAGTTCCACTTTAACTTCTGCTCCCGTTGTCTCCCACAGGTCCCTTCTCAAACCTGGCAATCTTGCCGCCCCTGATACCTTCCACTTGTCCCGGGTCTCTCTGTCACCTACCGGGACATCAGACTTGCCTTCGGACAAGTCTGAGGCCTATATCTCTGATGGGCACAAGTTGGTGGATCAGAAGGCTCAGGGAGGAGGGGGCCCTAGGAGGAGGGTAATGTTAGGCGTTGGATTTCTGCGTTTACTCCGCAGGGATCAAGACCCTCACATTCTGCAGTCTCCTGCTGTTTATCTACTGCAGAGGAGATTGCAGAGGAGATTGCCTTAAAGCAAATCTCTCCTGAGGCTAAGTCCTTCTGTCCTCCTACTGAGCATGCTCATGGGACGATTTCCCATTGGAGATCGGGAGTCATGTGCTCAGGTCCCGCTCCAGATCTCATTGGTTCATCTCAGAGATCTGGAGGCTTGCGGAAGGTCCCAGCTGCTATAAAAGGTGAGCATGGCTGTTCCGCTATGCGCTAGTATAGACTAAGGCTACTTTCACACATCAGGTTTTCGGCGTCAGGCGCGATCCGGCGTCGTGCCGGAACGCCGGATCCGGCAAATGTTTAGTAAAACCGGATGTGACGGATCCGGTTTTCTGCCGGATCCATCTTGTTCTTGACAGACAAAACCGGATCCGTCTCATCCGGTTCATCCGTTTTTCTATCCGTTTTTCGACGGATTACGCCGGATCCGGTTTTTAAAATTGACCCTTGTGGCCTTCCGAACGGGATTGGCTACTGGAAAACTATATATAGAGTGTTCCTACAGCCCTTCTTTGACAGGTTGTCGAGGAGAAAGTGCAGGTTGGAGAGAAGAGCAAGTTACTGGCGAAGATGGATGTTGTGATTGGAAATATTTTGAAGAATTTGGCGGATTTTATAGCGGAGGCGAATCGTTTGAGGGTGATTGTTCTGGAGAAGGAGAGAGCGAGACAGCAGCGCATCAGGCATCGTAGACGACGTTTGTGGATCCACCCCATCACAGCCAAGAGAATGACGCGTGGGGTCTATTCTACACTCTGCATGGACCTTCGACGAAACCCGGATAAATTTTTTGGATATGTTCGGATGAAAATGGAGAATTTTGATTACTTGGTGGAGCGCATTGCACACCTCATAAGAAAAGCAGACACCTATTGCCGCTTCTCTGTTTCACCCGCAGAGCGTCTGATGGTGACTTTAAGGTAAGCCACATTTATTGGATGTGATCGCATCAAAGCACACTTTCACTGCAATCTTGTTGGTGGTAGTTTGTATCTCCAAGTGTTATAGCTGAGTTTTGGTATGTAATGCTGTGATTTTAAACTAATTGATTGTTTTTTAATTCCCCACAGATTTCTTGCAACTGGAGAATCCCTTTCGTCACTGCATTTCCAGTACAGACTCGGGATTTCCACCATATCAGGAATAGTGAAGTACACATGCCGTGCACTGTGGGACTCCTTAGCTGAAGAGTTTTTACCAGAGCCCACAACAGAGAGGTGGATTGAAATTGCTGACAAGTTTCAACAGATATGTCAGTTTCCCAACTGCTTGGGCGCTGTGGACGGGAAACATATCCGCATTGTAAAGCCAGCCGGATCGGGATCGGAATATTTCAATTACAAGAAATATTTTTCAATTGTCCTCATGGCCATCGCTGATGCGGAATACAAATTTATTGCTGTGGATATTGGGGCCTATGGCCGCTCCAATGACTCTCAAGTTTTCAAACTGTCTGCCATGGGGCGTAAACTGTATGGAAACACCTTCCAGTTCCCACCACCTAGACCGCTGCCGCAAACATCTGGTCCACCTATGCCATTTGTCTGTGTAGGGGATGAAGCCTTCCAGCTGTCAGAACACCTTTTGAAACCGTACTCTAGCAGAGGATTGACAAGACCAAAACGCATTTTTAATTACCGCCTCACAAGAGCAAGAAGAATGGTTGAATGTACCTTTGGTATTCTGACAGCCAAATGGCGGGTCCTATTGACTGCGATCAACCTCAAGACAGAAACTGTTGACGAGGTGATCAAAGCTTGCGTGGTACTCCACAATTTTGTTATCTGCAAGGAACCCATTTCCATTGAGGACACCTCTGAAGAAACCACCTTGCAAGATTACCATGACATTACCACTAGAAGTTCTGTGACGGTTTCAGTAATGAGGGACAATTTTGCACTATACTTTATGTCACCTCAAGGCAGAGTACACTGGCAGGATGACAGAGTGTGAAAGATTTGTGCCCTAACCAAACTTGTGTACCTTCTGTACCAACAGTATATACCTTTGCCAACCAAAGTTGGCTATCTTGTCGTCATGGTCTCTATTTTTAGCTTTAGGCCACAGGTGTGTACCTGGTTGTGTTTTATGCAAAGTATTTCACCTTTTAACAAAAGTTGTGTACATTGTTATGAAATCACCAACAATAAACACAACTTTTTAGGTGAAATACTTTGCTTCAAACACAACCAGGAACACAACTGTGGCAAAAAGCTAAAATTTACCCACAGTTATATACCTGGTTTTGAATACCTTTTTACCTTTTAAATACCCTTTATTTAACCTTTTTTTTAAACATATTTCGCCGCAGAAAGAAATGACAGACAACCAGTGTAAACAATAATTTAACTTTTATTTAAAATATTTTTTTGTTTGTAAACTGTTTTTAAAGTTAAAAAAACTTTTTTAATAAAGGTTTGAAAAAAAACTGGGCATTTTTATTACAAAACACATCATAAATCTGTGTAGTGTGGGGTGGAAATACTGCTGGAGGGGCTGCGGGACACTTCGACACTGGGAGTGTGGAGAGAGGATTGGGATCGTGGTGGGGAAGGAACAGTTAGAGGTGATGGTGTGGAAAAAGCTACAGAATGGGTGGACATGTGGGAGGCAGAAGAGGTGGTGGGCGGTGGAGTGGAGGGTTGGGCAGGGACTGTAGGAGCAGATGATGTTGATGGAAAGTTGTATGGGGAAGGAGTTTGGTACGGGGAAGGAGTTTGGTATGGGGAAGGAGTTTGATACGGGGCAGGTTGCTGGAAGTGGGGAGATGTCTGGTACTGGGGAGGTTGCTGGTACTGGGGAGGTTGCTGGTACTGGGGAGGTTGCTGGTATGTAATAGGAGGGGGAGGATGGAAAGTGGCTGGAGGGGGTGCAGATGTAATAGGAGGGGGAGGATGGAAAGTGGCTGGAGGGGGTGCAGATGTAATAGTAGGGGGAGGATGGAAAGTGGCTGGAGGGGGTGCAGGTGGAGGAACTACAGTGGTGGGAGGTGGAGGTTGGGAGGTAACCTGCTGTAGAGCACCGTGGCACGAATGCATTACATGCATCTGCTGGGTAGGAGATAGTGTTGCCATGCGCTCCACAACAGACCTGAAAAAGGTGTGGTTTGGCGAAGATCGTGCTTCTGAATGCATGGTTTACAGAAGTGTCTTCACCTCCAGAATGCTGGAGTTGATCTGCTGAAAGCCTGCGGAGATTTGCTCTGACAAGACTTTTAGACAGTTCTGGAAAGATGCATTCAGATGCAAGAACTCTGGCGCATAACTTTTTTCCTGACCCCTCTGCCGCTGCCGCCCAGTACCCGCAGGTGTACTAGAGGTGGCAGGGGCAGAAGGGTGGGGTAAAGGGAAAGCGATCTCCTCACCAGCAGCTTCATGTAATGTAGGCGGCCACGATGCTCCTGTGCTGGTGGATGGGACAGATGGGTCGAATGTGTGGGAAGGCTGGGAAGGTGCAGATGTACCGGGGCGGTCGAAGTGTCCCTCGGTGCCGGTCTCCTCAGGGATCGCCTCAGAAGGGTCCAATCGTGCAGGCTCCCGAGTGCTGCTCACCGTGCTGTGGAATAAAGAGAAAAAAAAACAATTAAAATAGTGACATGGTATGGACCTGGCTGAAAAAAAAAAGTTACATCTAAACATTTTTTTGTCACATGTGGTGTGTAATATTTACCTTCTGGTGAGCATTGTCTCCCGGAGGAATGACAGGGCTCGTGCGTTCTTGTACTTGCTCCTGCGTCCTCCAGATCCACTCGGGGCCCGCATCTCTTTATTGAACTCCTTCTTGAAACGATCCCTCACAGACCGCCACCGCTTCACAATTCTCTCCCCTGAAACGAGAAAGGACAAAGTGGTTAGTATACAACATCAGTGTTTCCCAAACTCCAGTCCTCATGGTCCCCAGGGGTCATGTTTTCAGGATTTCCAAAGTAAATAGAAATCCTGAACACATGATCCGTGGGGACCACGAGGACTGGAGTTCGGGAAACACTGGTTTAAATCAAGCAACCGGTACTGTATATACTTACGCTCTTTAATCTGGGCCCGAGCTTCGAGGTCCTCCCAGCGGTCCACAAGGAGCGAACAGATTTCCTCCCAGAGTCGTCGGGTAACGATCAGGTCAGCGTGGCGGCGGTCGGCCATATTCCAGAGCGGCTCCCTTTCTCTGACGAGATCGATGAGGCGGTCCACATCAATCCCTCCATCCTCACCGTCAGAGTCGGGAGCACGCTGTGAAGGCTGTTAAAGAAAAAGACAAAAATAACATAATTGGCCTCCACAAAAGAAATGAAATAAAAAATGCAAAAAAAACAAAGCAAAAATATTTATACTTACACGCTGGTGACCGCCGCGTTGCTGTCGCGACGACCCTGGGAGGCACTGCAAGGACCTCTTGGCCGAGCACCAGATTGGGAAGACTAGAGAAGAAAACAAAAAATGTTATGTCTTTGGATGTAGGCATTTGTTTGCTGTGTGTGGTCTGCAGAACATTGTTTTCTATGTGTTGTGTGTAGTGTGATGTTGTGTTTCTGCGTTTGATGCAAAAAACTTACCAATTGTGAGCCCACTCCAAGTGTCTGTCCACCCCTTCCTTCTTCTTCTGGGAGCTCCTCTTCATCTTGTGATTCCTGTTTTGAAATAAAAGGCAATGAATAGACATATATTACAGAGATGATGGATTTTGGAAATAAAAACTTACCGTCAAACGCTGACGATGCGAGGGAGGGCTCCCAGAAGAAGATGTGCTGTCTTCCAGCTGGCCACACTCCATGGCTGTGGGTGGTGTTTCTGCTGCTGCCATTGCTGCTGCTGCTGCTGCTGCATCTATTGGGCGGCTGTTGAATAAAGAGAAACAAAGGGCCAATGAATATCTTGATATTCCATAGCCCTAGTTTGGAGGAATGGGGGATTTGAAAATTACCGTCTCTCATCTGCTGCTGGACTCCCCTCCCGTTGTTCAGCATGCTGCTCCATTTGGGGTGGTGCTGATGGTGCTGCTGCTGCAGATGTCTGCTGCCTTCTCCTGCTCCTGGTTCTTGGCTTGGGTGGCATGTTGGGTGTGGCTGAGGGTCCCACTGTCTTGCTTTTATATATGTCTTGTGGGCAGAGCTACTGAGCATGCTCAGACCAAAGAAACCGGATCCGGCCGCCGGATCCAGCTGTCGCCGGATCAGGCGCATTGCGGCGCTCATAGGCTTTCATTGTATGAAAAAGCCGGACACGCCGGATCCGGCGTGTCCGGCTTTTTCGCCGGAGACAAAAAACGTTACAGTAGCCGTTTTTTCCAGACGCCGGATCGCGTCACATTGCCGGATCCGGCAAAAATCGGATGAAACGCATGGCCATCCGGCTCGATCCGACTCTAATGCAAGTCAATGGGGGGGAAACCGGATCCGGCATTGCATTTCGCCGGATCCGGTTTTAGTCAAAAGCGCCGGATCGCGCCTGACGCCGAAAACCTGATGTGTGAAAGAGGCCTTACTTGCTGCTGTGTGTATGAGGACGGATGTATGATTCTGGTGAATGACTCATTATAAACCCCTTCCCTCTGATATTACGTATGTGGTTAGCGGCTGAGTTTAGAATCAGCGCCAGCGCTCCTCTGCTGCAACATCCACAGCTGCTAGCGTCCGACCTTGCGCTTGCGCCTTTGCCTTGTCGTTTAGCGGCAGTGTCCACGCCGCGCTGCAGTAGCAGCTCCCTTTGTGTTCGCAGTTGTGACGTTGTGCACACGGTAGGTCTAGACAGATGTAGTGCCGCCGTCTTGGGCTAATCCTGTGACCTGATACGGTGTGTGCGTTTTTACTGAGTACTGTGACTTCAACAGGCTCAGTCTTTTGTATTTGTACTTATTTGGCATTCCTGTGACTTAACAGAGATTGCTCTGCGCACCTGGGTGACGTTTAACCCTGTGCGCTTTACCACCATATTGCTCCTGCCATCACTTAGCAGCGGTTATATCACCTACTGCACAGTGGACCCCGAGCGGCGAACGCACTTTATTATTATTTTTATTTAGTGCGTTCCGCCGTTCCTAACACCGATTAGCCAGATGGATGACCCTGGCTGCTGCATTAAGGATGGACTGGAGAGGGGTAAGTTGAATGAGGGGGAGGCCAATTAATAGAGTGTTACAGTAGTCCAAAAGTACTCTTTTGCTTTGAAGCGCCTAAAAATTTCTGGTGCAAGCAATTAGCTTCATAAGTCACATGATTAGTGAAAGGAAGTCCACCTGTGTGCAATCTAAAGGGGGTTTTACACATAGCAATGTGTGGCTTATCTCTAGCAATGTCGCTAAATCATCACCGATTTGGTGACGCAGCAGCCGACGCAGTGGTGATGCAGTGTGATACTTACCTCCGACCGGCTCCCCTGCTGGCTATCGCTGATCGCGCGAGATCACGCAGCTCCATTCCTCATCGGGCGCTTCTTGCTGGGCTTCCTGCTGGCGCCGACGAGCGACGCGTGGACGTGGACGGGAGGACGTCAGGATCACCTCGTCTGAAAGGTAAATGACGAACGCTGTATCGCTGCTGCATCGCTGTGAGATCTGCCTGTGTGGCAGCTCACTAGCAACCATTTAGCGATGTACCAGCGATCCTGACCGGGTGGTATCGTGGTCGGGATCGCTGGTGCATCGCTAAATGTAAAGGGGCCTTAAGTGTCACGCGGTCTATCAGTAGATAAACCTTTTCTGCAAAGACAATAGAGGCTGAAACACCATTAAATGGGTTGTCCAGTCAAAACTGATAAGTCTGTAGTCACTCTGTGTGACTCCAGACTTATGAATCTACCAGTGCACACGCTGTGCACTGCTGGGATTCGCTGGTCTCAAACCAGGGAACAGAGGGTATGAAATTTATTAATTACATTTTAAGAAAGACCACAGAGGCTGCAACACCATTAGGCAAGAAGGAATAGGCCATACAAAGGGAATCACATGAGGCACGAATTAGCAAACCATGATAACAACTAGTAATAACTTCATCCTTTATTTAGACACAAAAAAAACAAAACATCCCACTCAGTTAAAAAGATTAAAATACGTCACACATGTGACATACAAACATCAATGGCTCAAAATAGAACCAAACCCAGAGTATTTATTAAAAAATCTTTTTGTGCTAACCATTGCTGTGCGTCCGCATGTTGTGTCCGTTTATTACGGTCTTTGTTTATATATCTAGTTATGCAACTATGGGTCTGAGGACGCCGGCGTTTGCGTATTGGGCCTACTTCATTACTGTTATGGGCTCAGCAGCATGGTCAGCGATGTTGTACTATTAATACACATTGCTGCCTTTGTATATAATAGTAGCATCGGCGCTTATGCACTGGACTTATGGCGCAATCAACATTGGCCTTTTTTTAATATAACTGGTGATTTCTTACTTACCATGTATTACCACTTATCATGGGCTTTATCACTTTTCCATACTACTAACATTTACCAATGCTCTTAAATGTAACAGCAGCGCCTGCGCCTGTATTATGGCTAGTGATTGCATTATTGACATTGGCGTCTGTAATATAACTAGTGATTTCTTACTTACCATATATTTCCACTTATCATGGGCTTTATACTATGGCCAGTGACGTTATACTACTAACATTTACAGTCGCTTTTATATGTAATAACAGCGCCTGCGCACAGGGCTTAATATACTACTGATATAGGTCTTGGCACTATGGCCAGTGATGCCCTGTTACTTATCATGTTTCACCACTTACCATGGACTTAGTACTATGGTCAGTGATGTCTTACCATCAACATGTATTGCCTCTTTTTTATTTAACATCAATATCAGTGCCTATATATTAGGCTTACTATACTTACTATACCATTGACATTGGCTTTGGATTATGGCCAGTGGAGCTTTATTACTAATATGCATCGCCACTTTTCACAGCTATGAGCGGTGTATTTTGACTATCTGTTGATTTGATTGTTATGTAGATCGCCCTCTCAGCAGTTAACGCTGTAGCATTTGTTTCTTTATCTGATCATGTGATTTCTCATTAAAGCAGGCACAACTATGTGTTGCAGGACTGTTGATACTGGTATGTCTATGTGGATACCGGCATTTGTATGCTGGTTCTAAATCATCATTGATATGGATCATGTATCTCAACCATCGGATGATGTGATAGGCATGTTTATCGTCGTAATGGTTGTTACTCATACATGTGTACTCGTCTCTTATTTGATCATGTGACCCCAGGCTTTTTTGTTAACGCATGCGCGGTGGATGGATATTTACATGTCCTCAGCCGGAGCTATGAATGGCTGGTACTGTGCACATGCGCAGTAAGTCTGATGGTCATGATCTTTGACTAGACACCGGGGCATTGACTTCCGGGTTGTAGACGCTGGCGCCTGCGCTCTGGGTAGTATCCATCTGGCGCCTGCGTTGTAGACGCTGGAGCCTGCGCTCTGGGCAGTATCCTTCTCCATGTTGGGACTTGTAGTGCTGTTACTGACCATATGCCGCTCTTGTGTATCACCGCCTCTCTGGTGAGTAATAGCGCAGCTGTGCTTTATTTCTAATTGACTAGCCTATTAAAAGACACAATGGACTGACATTCAGTACCCCTGACGAAGCCACAACGGGTGGCGACACGCGTCGGGTCTCAGCACTCTCAGGCTCCACTCCATGACTAATTGGGCCTCTGGCACAGATAATGCAAGGTTGCGTTTGTTAGGTGGCTATTTTAGCCTTCAATATACAACCCACTGCGCCTAGATAAGCGGTCTCAGTACTTTCAGGCTCCACTCCATGACTAATTTGGTCTTTGGCACAGACTATGCAGGGTTGTGTCTACTAGGTGGCTATTTTAGCCTTTATTATACAACCCATTGTGCCTAGATAGGTTTGGTAGAATGAGATATTTACAGGGATGTGGGTCTAATCCCCTTGGATTTTATTGCTGATAATTTATTAGCTTATTTCTGAGCCTGCTAATTTTTGAACATATATGCATGTTCTCTATAAGTAATCTGCTTGTGTTAATAATGCTCTTTATCTCTTTATTTATGTGCACACCATATGTTATCTTGGTGATATGTTCTAGATGTGGGGGTTTGTAATATTTGCAACATCTGCATTTATGATGTACGCATGTATTCGAATTAATGAATAAGTCCTCACGCAGATTTTTCACACTTCATAAGGTGGGCTTCTATATTATATTATGGTATGCTATTGATATACATATATGTTTATCTATAGAGGTATCCTATGGGGAGTGGTGTACTCTGAGGGTTTGGTTCTATTTTGAGCCATTGATGTTTGTATGTCACATGTGTGACATATTTTAATCTTTTTAACTGTGTGGGATATTTTGCTTTTTTGTGTCTAAATAAAGGATGAAGTTATTACTAGTTCTTATCATGGTTTGCTAATTCGTGCCTCAGGTGATTCCCTTTGTATGGCTTATTCCTTTTCTCTTTTTTCAAATTGTCACAATTTTTGTATAGGTCTGGCTGGATCCCTGTCTATTTGTCAGTGGTGCCCATTAGGCAAGAGGCACCATTAACCAAACAACACCATGAAGACCAATAAGTTCATCAAACAAGACAGGGGCAAAGTTTTTGAGAAGCACAAGTCAGGGTTGGATGATAAAAAAAAATCTCAATCTCTGTTGTTTCCCCCAGAGCACCTTCAAGTCCATTATCATCAAATGGAAAGAACAAGTTGCCACAACAAACCGGCCAAGAGAGGTCCACCCACCAAAACTCTCAGCCTGGTCAAGGAGGGCATTAATCAGAGAGGCAGCAAGGAGACCAAAGGTAACTGAAGGAACTACAAGGTTCCCATGCAGAGGCTGGAGTATCTATCTATATGACCACAATAAGCCATACAATCTATAGAGGTGGCCTTTATGGAAGAGTGGGCAAAAAAAGCTTTTACTTACACATAAAAATTGTAAAGCTCATTTTGAGTTTGCCAAAAGACATGTGAGAGACTTCCTAAATGTATGGAGGATGATGAAGTGTTCAGATGAGACCAAAGTTGATCTTTTTGGCCATCAATGTAAACACAAAACAACTACAGCTCAGCATCCCATGGACATCATCACCACAGTAAAACATGGTGGTGACAGAATTATGGTGTGGGGATGTTTTTCAGCAGCAGGCATGGGAAAATGATCTGAGTCAAGGGGATGATGGATGATGCGAAATACAGGGATATTCTTGAGCAAAACCTGTTTCACAGTCTGTCAGTGATTGAAGAGAAAATGTTATGGAGCAACTTAGTCAAAACACAGACCTTAATCCAACTGAAAATCTGTGGTTGGACTTGAATATTGCTGTTCACCAGAGGAAACCATCTAACTTGAAGGAGCAGAAGCAATTTTGCATTGAGGAATGAGCATAAATCCCAGTGGCAAGATGTGGAAAGCTTATAGAGACTTATTCAATGCGACTTGCAGCTGTAATTGCTGTCAAAAGGAGGCTCCACAAAGTACTGACTTTAGGGGAATGAATAGTTAAGCAAGCTGAAGTTCTCAGTAATTTTTTCCTATTTGTTGTTTTCTTCACAAAAAACTGAAAACAAAATGTTCATACTTGTAGGCATGATCTTTACATGAACTTATGCAAACCCTTTAAAAAACCCAATAAAATTTCAGGTTGTGAATTAGCAAAACACTAAAAATGCCACTGTATCCAATGTCCAGTCCTTGTGTTGCTTGGCCCAAATAAGTCTCTTCTTCTTATTTTGCGGTCCTCAGCAGTGGCTTTTTTGCAGTTAGTGAGACCTTAAAGTTCTGCTTTTTGTAGTCTCCTACAGTGGAAATTAAAATGTGTCTGAAGCTTGATCTGTCAATCATTTATGAGTACTTTTATCTGAGATGCTTGCATTTTCTGAGGCTGGTAACTTGGATTAACTGATCCTCTGCAATAAAGGTAAGGGTAATTCTTGGTATTCATTTTCTGGAGCCATCTTCACGAGAGCCAATTGAAGGTTTTCATGATGTTCTTAAGCATACCTCAAGCCTCTAGCGAATTTCCACATTAACTGACATGATGTCTTAGAATGGCTATTTTCTTAATTGACTAATGTCTTAAAATAATAATGGACTGTAATTTTTTTATTTAGTTATGCAGGTACTTGCCATATTCTGGTTTAGATTAATTGTTGAATGGGACTCAGGACTATATCGTACTGTGTTCCAACACTTCCACCGCAAAACACACCTGATGGTCATAAATATGGATGAGCGAACCTGAACTGGCAAGTTCGAGGTCCATACCGGATTGTTAGTATCTTTGCATGAACCCCGAACCCGGACTTTTTATTTTAAATCCAGTTTCCTGTTTGAGTTTGCAAGCTGAATAAAGCTTGTTGAAAGGCTGCAGAGCAGCCAATCAACAAGTTTTTAGGCTGTGGGCACTTCCAGAGCCATCACAGCCATGCCAAGTACTAAAAATCTAGTTCTCTGACAAAAAGTCCTATTAGTCTATTGCATAAAAGTCTAGTTCTTTGAAAAAAAATCCTATTACTCTGTTGCATAGAATTCTAGTTCTCTAACTAAAAAAATCCTATTGCTCTGTTGCATAAAAATCTAGCTCTCTGACCAAAAATCGCATTAGTCTGACTGTTGCATAAAAATCTAGTTCTCTGACAAAAAAATCATATTGCTCTTTTCCTAAAATTCTTGTTCTCTGATAAAAAAAAATCATATTGCTCTGTTCCTAAAATTTTTGTTCTCTGATAAAAAAAAATCGTATTGCTCTATTGCATAAAAATCTAGTTCCCAGACCAAAAATCATATTGGTCTGTTGCATAAGAATCCTGTTCTCTGACAAAAATTCCTATTCATCTGCTGTATAAAAATCTAGTATTCTTTAAAAAAAATAGTACTGTGTGCCATAAAAACAATCTCTCTGTATTGTAATAGCCTTGACTAGAGTGCCAGGATCCAGCATCTTCAGTACAAGGTATTTTTAAGGGGGAAAACATGAGGAGAGCAGCAAATAGGGACGTAGACGTGATCTTGATCCTGCTGGTGTTAACGGTGTAGCCGCCGCAGGGAGAGGACGTGTTCTATCTGCGATTATTGCTTGTCTAACTTCATCACCTTCCTCAGGTGCACACAGGCAACAGTACATTTTGGTCGCCCCGTCACTGGCTTCACCCAGGGCTGCGGGGTACTCGGTACCGGGCCGCTGTCAGGGGGATGATGTGGTGTCACAGCAGCGGTGACCCGGTCCGTGGCCCTATGTGCCCAATATCAATGGCGGTGATGTTTGCAGTGTAATTTATATGGAAAGTTCGTGATGCCACCCGTGGTGTTTGGCAAGTAAGATGGTAAGCCAACGCTGCGTGCAGATCCACTGAGACTGATGGTGTGATGCAGCAAAGATGGTATAGCTCCCCACAGGTAGAGCTGTAGCCCCAGGGCAGTGTAAAGGTGCGCTGGAGGAGAAGGGGCACCGGATGGTGTAGATGTTGATACCCGAATGTAGCGGTGCTGATGCGGGAATGAATGGAGGACACCAGAGCTTGCAGTTTCAAAGCTTTACTCACAGTTCGTAGTGCACACAGGCGCCTGCTTTGGTACCGTGTCCTCCGGGGCAGAGGCCCAGCCAACCTCCAGGCAAGATAGGACTCTCCCCGCCAGCACCCCGCCAACATGTGCCTTCCTGAACAACTCCTTTATTGCGCCTTTTAATATGAAGAGCTCCAGTACCGTGGTTCTCTGAAGTTCCTCCTGTCAGATGTTCCTAACAATTCTCACTTGTATGACAGACAGCTGTAGCCTGCTTCAGGGACTCCCTTCTCCTGAATCCCAGCTCTCTATCAGTTTGCTGTTGTGTCCCAAGTCTTTGATGGGAGTAGTGCATTTACAGCCAGCTTCTCCACCAGTGTCTGCTGCAGAACCATAAGTGTCCATTCAACCTCGGAGCCGGGCCCCGGCCTTGCGCTGAGAACCTATAGGCAGGGTTCCTATCCAACCCACTCCTCCTCTCTGTTCTCTCTCCACTTCGTTCCACGCTTGTCTTTCTTTCTCTTATGGAAATGCAGGTTACAGTTCTACGTCTCTCCTTCTCTTTCCTTTCCCGTGCCAGCTGGCTCAGGTCACTGAGGCAGCTGCAGCACTCCTTCTTCCATCCCTTCTTCCAGGGACATGTTAGATTGGATCGCTGAGAGTGCCTCCACTCCTTCACTTCTCCTTCCACCCAGTCTCTGGCAGAAAGCATTCAGTTAGCACCTGAGGATCTTAGTCATTGTTCTTCAACTTCACCCTTATGCAAAGCATCTAAGCAGTGTGAGCCCCAAGTTATGCAGCAGTCTCTTCTGCTGTTTGGTGAGTTCACTGGCTAGGATCCCATGGCTCATTCTCCTGTTCCTGCCCCAGAAATGGAAGAGACTGAGTGCACTGATGCCCAGCCACTTGTTCTGTCAGAAGATGAGCACATTGGGAGGCCAGTGCACACAGTCAGTGTACCACCGTAGCACACTTATGAAGCTCAGGAAAACCAGTTGCCAACTGCTGCGGCTTTCTCTAATGTATCGACCATCAAGCAGTGTTCAGGACTGGGTGGTAGATGCTGCAGGGGACGCTGAGGTCTTAGACCCCACATGGAGTCAAGGCCATCGGAGTGGCATAGTCAGTTTGGATAAAGACGAGGTGATCACGCTGGCCAAGCAGCACACCAAAAGAGAAAGCAGGGTGGAAAAGCACAGTGGCCGACTCATAGCCAATGCATAATCTACTACTCCCCCAGCGACAATGGGATGAGACCACAAAAGCCAGCTCAAAGAAGCTCCCTGGTGAAATTTCTTCACACAATGTACTGATGACAAGCAACAGGTGGTTTGCAGGCTGTGACAACAGAGCCTGAAGCGTATCATAAATATTTTAAACCTGAGCACAACCTGCATCATAAGGTATCTCAAATCCAAGCATGAAGTACAGTGACGTACACATTTCAAAAAGTACTACAAATCTGAGCTTCCTCCTGCTCCCTCTTTTGCTACACTATTGGCCTCTTCCTCTCAGTCACATTCAACTGGATCACCAGCCTCCCTGCAAAGAGAGGATCTGACAGCAACACCACGAGCACCAGAAGTCACTAACCATGTCCACACTGTCCCATGGAAGTTTTCAGCTCTCCACTCCCCAAATCCCTGAGAGAAAGAGGAAATTCCACTCTATCCACCAACAAGCCATATGCATAAATGTTAGCATTTCAAAATTACTGGTGTCTGAAATACTGCCATTCCGGCTGGTGGAGACTGCCAGTTTAAAAAAATGATGTTGGCATTTGCCCTGCAGTATGTTGTTCATAGCTTCCACTACTTTGCCAGGAGGGCCATCCCTGCCCTGCACACACATATTTCTGACAAGGTAAGATGTGCACTGCACAATGCCATCACTGACAAGGTTCACTTTACAACAGATACAAAGACTAGTAAGCATGGGCAGAGACATTACATCTCCCAGCTGCCCACTGGGTCAATGTACTGGTGGCTGGGGCAGAGGCAGAAGGCGTTCCAGCAAATGTTCTACCACCACTGAGGATTGCCAGACATTTCTCAGTCTATGTTGCCTCCTCCTTCTCCTACTTTGCTTCATCCACTACCTCTTCATCTGGACACAGTGAGCCCTCCACCACCAATTTCAACACAGTCATGCGGAAACACCAGCAGGCTGTTCTGCACCTCATTTGTTTGGGGGGCAAATCCCATACCAGGCAGGAACTGGTGGTGTGCTATAATGGGAAAAATCTAGTAGCAGCTCTGGACCTAGCATATCCCTTGCCTGGTGCATGTGCTCAACTTTGTGGTGCAGAGCATCCTGAATAACTACCCAAATATGTCTGATTGGCTGCAGAAAGTGCGTGCAGTGTGTGTACGCTTTCGGTGTTCCCACATTGCTGCTTGCCTGTCTGTGCTGCAGCGCCACTTCTGCCTACCATCTCACTGCCTCATATGTGACATACCAACAAGGTGGAACTCCAGCACTGATGACACCATCATCAGTGGTACCATCCCCTCACAACATAACACTTTCCATATCCATATTTCTTTGCAGGGCAATTTTCCTGCTCTTACCCCAATTTTGCTTCCTGTTGCAACACCATTCCCATTACTACAATCATTTTACAGCACAAAATTTCAGGCCCACATTGCCTCTAGGGGTGAAATTTGAATCAGCGTCTGTGGGAGTATTGATCCCCATGCTCTGTGGCTGAAATTTTAAGGGGTTAAACAAAAAGGTGCATAATCATCTAATGGAGAGAGGTGCTAATAGGCCCTAATACAAGCCTGGTTGCCTGGTTTAAACAATATTTTTTCCAGTTAAACTCATCATCACCTATTGTGCATCCAAGAACACACAGTCAGTTACTGAACTGGCAGAATCCAGCCGATAGGGTTCGGTGAGCAGAAGAGAGGTCCCTTAGGCTCACTTAGCCCAATACGCCAGTAAGGGCAGTAATACCCTGATGGAAGCCCTGGTAGGGGTATCATGCCACAAGCTGTTATGCGGAAATATATTAAAAACTTCTGTTGGGGTATTGTTCCTCAAGTTGTGAGGCTGAAATTTATTCCAATCTTCAGTGGGGGTATTGTTCCCCTTGCCCTATGATAAAATTTTAATAATCTTATGTGGGGTGTAAGGAGGATAATGGCCGTACAATCAATGGGAGGTATGTGTTGCAGAGATAGCTGCTTCCAGTGATGCAACCCGGAGTATTTTGCTTTAGTGCACGTGTGCAATAAGAAGTCATTTAGTTCACATGGGTCAGGGTTGCGGGTAACTATGAGAGATGGGTAGGTCTGGTAACCCATATACCTCACAAGTAATGGATGCTGTTGTTTGGCACATGGTCTGTGACTGGAGGTGTGGAGACCTTCATTGTCTGTGCAGAGAGGGAGAAGTATTCCTGTGTAAGTGGCTCCAGATGGATCTTGAGTGCTGGACATTACCCCAGCCTGTGTGCCCACAGGCCTGTGGAAGTAGAATTCTGCCAGGACTTGTGTGAGGTCAGAGTCATGTGACCTGGCCATGTGAGTTAGTGGCTGCTGGTGTCTTGGGAGAGCAGGAACTCCTATATAGCTCGGAGGAGATAGAGGACTGTGATATGGACACTGATACTTTGTTTTGCCTGTTCTAAAGGCTGTTTTCCTTTTTGTTGGCACTTCTGGGTTTATGAAATTTGAAAGTAACGTGCCTCCTGTCTTCCTCCTATCGCACCTGAGTGAGTACCATCCCTACAGGGGGTATTGATTTCCATGCTCTGTGACTGAAATTTTCATTTCACCATACTCTGTTGGTGTATTGTTCACCATACTCTGTTGGTGAAATTAAAACACTTATTCTCTGGGGGTATTGTGCCACATGTTCTTTGGGTCAAATTTTTTTTAACTGGCCTGATGGTAGCAAACCTCAGTCTTTGTGGGGACACTGTTAACATTTTTATGTTATTCATTAACTATTTTACAATGATTGCTATGGTGAAAGGACCCTTCTAAGTAATTTTCCTATCCACATTTGTTGGCAAAGCAATTGTACTGCCCTGACAGAAGTCCCGGTCCCCATTGACTTATATGAGGTTTGGGGTCAAGTTCAGGCAAAGCTTGCGACCCAAACAGGACTTTTAAAAAAGTCCACCAGTACCAACAGAATACGGACATCCACGAGTTCGCTCATCTCTAATCATAAACACTTTCTGAAGGTTATTGATTCCAGAAATAAATTATTGATGAGACATTACTGATTATTGCAAGGCATGTCAGGTGATTTCCTTGTGAAACTTTATGATGGCCCTCATCGGGACTCTGACCTTCCTGTGTGGCGCTGGCTCCTCAGTCATTGCATTATCCTGCCGTGGCTTAGAGCAGTAGTGCAGGGAGAACAAGAAATGCAGGGAGATTGACTCTCCCTGCTCAACCGCAGAGCTTAACTGTATTGTGCTGTGCATGCCAACACAGTTAAGTGTAGAGTAGCTCTGGGTGGGCCCTCTGAGCACTGGGCCCTAGTCGACCCCACCCTCTGCCTCCCGATAGCTATGCTTCTAGTTTGCATTAAAAAGCTCCAAAGAGGTTCAATACAGTCTTAGCTGACCTGAAACTGTTATACATTTTTTCTGGAAAATTAAATGCTTGATAACACTTTCTATTGGTAGAGAAATAATTTCCTAAAAATCTATTGTTTATTTTAAAATAAACAAAGCTGGTGAATTTGAACTGCAAAATACTTGATCATCTCTAGTATCAAATGCTATAGGAACACATTACATTACATTACAAGCCATTAACACTCACAAACGCATGAAGAAGTTGCAGGCATCCTTGGCCCCTATCTCCTACCTCTCATGTCCTGACTCTGCACTAAAGCATTACAATGAAACACTTCAAAGTGCCATGGATTAAATTTCACCTCCTATACATAGAACAACATGACTCAGATGGCGACAACCCTGGCACACCCTGCAAACACGTTTCCTGCAGCGGTGCTCCAGGTGCGCCGAATGTCTGTGGAGAAAGTCCAACCTACATGAAGATTTCATCCATTATAAGTTTATGCTTAGAACATACAACACTGCCCTTCACCTCTCCAAAAAAACCTATTTCAACACCCTCATTACCTCACTGTCCAAGAACCCTAAACGTCTCTTTGACACTTTTCATTCCCTACTCAACCCAATAGTGCAGGCCCCAACCTCAGATCTTCGAGCCGATGATCTGGCCAATTACTTCAAAGAAAAAATTTACCATATCCGACAGGAAATTATCTCCCAATCACCTCATACCATTGTCAAGGGGTCCTTCTCCAATACCACACAATCAACAGAGCGAGGGAAGTGTGAACAATCCCAAGACCTTTATTATAGGCAAAACTAAAAGGTCCATAAACAATCCACCACACTGAGGATACAATAGTCCAGAACACAAATGCAGTTCAGTAACAGGATGAATGTCCAAGGAGATGAGAGTCCAATAATCCAGCAGACAGAGGATAAAATTGGTCCATATGCTTCCCCTTCTCTCTGACGTGCTGTCTTCACACGAACATCACCACACAAGGTCTGACTTGAACAGCTCCTGTCCTCCCCAGCCCCCTCCTTATGTCCCAGGGTAAACAGACAGGTTGGGAAGGTTTTCAGGTATCCCAGACCTGACAAAGGTGCCTTGGGGATTAAGGCACAACAGGGGGTTCATCAAGAGGCATAGATACTGTTTGGAACAGCGGAACGCACTAAATAAAAATAAATAATATAGTGCATTCGCTGCTCGGGATCCACCGTGCAGTAGGTGTAAACACTGCTGCCAAGTAGTGACAGACGAGCAATATGGCAGAAATGCGCATGGGGGTTGAACGTCACCCAAGTGCGCTAAGCAATTTCTGCTTGCTCACAGAGATGTCAGCAGAGGTAAACACAAAAGACTGAGCCTGTTAGTGTCACAGGTCTCAGGTAAATGCACACACGGTATCTGGTCACAGGAGCAGGACCCAAGACAGAGGAGCTGCATCTGTCTAGAACTACCGTGCGTGCGGCGTCGCTACTGTGGATGCCAAAGAGGGCTGCAACTGCAGCACGGCGTAGGACACTGACGCTAGTCGACAAATCTAGGAAGCAGGCGAAATGTCGGACGCTAGCACTGTGGATGATGCTGTAGTGGCTTGAGGCTTGCCACGCGCTGGCTCTAATCTAAGTCCCTGTACACATTCATAATATCACAGGGAGGGGATCTTAATGAGTCATTCGCAGGCTCATACATCCATCATCATTCACACAGTAGCAAC